>NC_140011.1:6758392-7407778 GCF_964263955.1 Coregonus lavaretus | reverse complement strand
TTGGTCTACACATGGCCAATTCAATAAAAGTCTCCAATGACTGTGCAGAACACTTTTCATGCATACTAAACTGCCCTCATTTAATGGTGATCTCATGCTGTTTTTGGGAGAAGAGGCTTTCTATGACAGTTCTTTGTACCAAAAAACGTAAGCTGTCTGGTTAAGGATTATAGCCTTCCTACCTAGAGCACACAGGTAAAGGTTATTGTCACCGCCTTCTTTTCAAACACTTACAAGGTCATATTCGGCAGTCAATTACATAAATTATTCAACACTACTGTAGTGTTCCGTGCAAGCAGCTGCTTTAGACTTTACATGTGTATTCTAATCATGAGATTAAATAACACACAAGCCACAAGGATTGATATGAGCACCTTATCTTACTATACTTTAGGATTCCCCTGGACACCTATATCTATAATGATTTATGAATCTTTTGGTACTTCGGGTTATGTATATGTAAAACATAAGGTGTTTCTCAGCTACCCCCTCCTCAATCCAGTTTCCATTTTCCTACTAACCACTGCACTTGGGCACATTACATGCCATTACATCAGATAGACCTAGGTACTAAATCCTTCATGATTGGTTGATAGCTACTGCACTGCTTAGCCTACACATTACCTCGTCACCCCTCTATTCGTGCATTGTAAAGTAATGGGATGCTCATGCTGCTGAGGGAATGGGGTGTGTAGGGTAGATGGGGAGTAGTAGCATTGATTATAAAGCTGCAGAGACAGCCGGGTCGGACGTCAGACTACTGCAGTCATGGGTGGGCAGGGCTACAGGCCTGTTAGTCAACAGGGGGAGCTATGCCGCAGCCGCACCATGGGGGAGGGGCTGGGTGTGTGCGTGCAGCTCTGGAGGGTCTGAGCTCAGATATGCACCAGTCAGGAGATTTGCAGCCCGAGCTCAGCACAGAGGTATGAGCAGACAGACAGTCAATAATAGGCTATAGAGGCTGTATGCTGCTGAGGCTGTGTCAGTGGTGCAATGTGTGCCAAATAAGGTCTATTTAGTAGGCTATTTTATTTTCTGGTCCATTTATGATTATAATCATCCAGGGTTCTCCCCAATAAATATAAGAGGGGCGCTCGCCCACCTCGTTACATGTGTTTAAAAATGCAACAATCTCGTGAGTCCCCTTCTCAACAGCACCACCTTGTTAAGAAATACTGGGTACAACCCTGTCATCCTAGCACTGGTCATTTCCACCCTGAGATATTGTTATATCCAAGTAAAATAATTTTTTTTGTCATGTTTCTCCTTTGTTACTGGGGTCACTGTATATTTGCACAACTGTGACGTAAAGCATTCCGTCAGAACGGAGTGAAAATGCTTTGAAATGGCATCCTCTGTTCCACCAAAGCCAGAAGCCAACAGTTTTTTTCCGCTCTACTTCCTCAGCCAGCCAACATCATTTCTCCTCTTATGGCTGAGGTTCACTGGGTTTCCTGTGTCTCAGGGCAAAATATACTGTAGCAAAAGAACAACCAAGCAGAATATGTCACCTTGGTTTGTGACTAGAATAGTCAAACTGCTTTTAATTACGTAGGCTATGATGTGGAAGGGGGGAAAAAGGAATTATACAATTTTGAGTTGACCTGAAGTAACCTTTGGGTTGTAATTAAATAGTCCAACCACTGTATCAGAAATATATTTTTGTCAGTTGAATTGGTTACACAGTGTGATTCAACTATCAGCAAAACATTAAATTATAAGTATCAAGTACACCTCTGCTTATCATAATCATTAGAGGCAGTGCTACTGGAAATTCCCCTCTGAACAGTAAAGATAATGATTAAACCCTCTCGTCTCTACATCAAATTAGAACAAAGTTGCATAGCTGTTTTACGAGCCACTCTTTATCATTTATGGAGTTCAGTAGTATCGTTTTATTATCACAATAATAGTCAAAGCACACACAGCTTGGGTGATTCCTCACGAAACTGCAACAAAAAAATAACATGATTTTGGGGATTTTCACAATGTATTCCATAGAAGGGTCCTTTGGAGGAAGAATTGTTGACATATATTTGACATTTTATATCTTAAAGCATAATTGAGAAATAATTAATTGAAGTTGGAATATTTGTGACATTTTGGCCTTCCTCTGGCCTCCTTTTAAGACTCCATAATGTTTCATCCCATAAGTGCTACAAAGCAAGAATTGATGTCATATGAAGCTTTTCCGCTTGCTCTGTAATATGACTAGTATTTTGATTTCAATCACAATTTTCTTACATTCATTTATGAATATTGAACAATACAAACATGAATATTGAAAATATACCATTTTTGATTTGGCTATTTTTTCATTACATTGTTGAACGTAATATATTCTACGGGCATATAAAAGTTGAACAAATGTCAACTATATGTCAACAATCTTTCCTCCAAAGGACCCTTCTATGGAGTACATAAAAAAAAAAGCAGGGCCTTTTTTGTTCTAGTTTTGTGAGGAATAACCCGCTTGCTGAATAAACTAGGACGGCACTAAAGATGGCTCTACATGGAGCCTGGCCATTAATAGTCAGTCGGTGGGTCTGTGCTTTTTGATATGAGGGCTGCTTGTCTGAGGGACAACCCCCCCAGACCTTGGTGTCTGTTCCCCGGCCCAGACAGCTGGGGGGCTTTAACAGGGGCTGAAGGAGCAGCTGCCTCCCCCTCCTCACCACACCTCCCTCCCTCTGGACGTAATGGATATTGATTGTTTGGCTGCGACCCAGCAGCATGCTGATTCAGCAGGTTGGCCAGAGCTTCACAACTCCTCCTTTGATCGACAGAGACAGACCGAGAGGTGGCATTAACCCGGGGGGTGAGGCACGGGGAATACATCAGCAGCAGCTTGCCTCAGATGGAAGTGTCGGATTAGCTACAGGTCTGCACCTCAGTAGTCTAATTGTCTAAATTGGCTTCGTCTTGTGTTCTTTCCTTCGTCCTTCACACAGATCTGAAAGAGGACTGGGCCCAGTTTCCCAAAAGCAAGTTCATCGTTAGAACCTGCGTAGAAGCGTCGTTAAATCTCAGAGCTGTTTCCCGAAACCGTTGTTATTAACGTGGCACTTGAATACGCTCGTAATCTAACGCCTGCTAAGTGCGTTGTTAGATGCTTTTTTGCCCTCCCGCATGACTTCATACACAGAAGATGTCCGCTAAACATAAACTCAGCAAAAAAAAGAAACGTCCCTTTTTCAGGACCCTGTCTTTCAAAGATAATTCGTAAAAATCCAAATAACTTCACAGATCTTCATTGTAAATGGTTTAAACACTGTTTCCAATGCTTGTTCAATGAACCATAAACAATTAATGAACATGCACCTGTGGAACGGTCGTTAAGACATTAACAGCTTACAGACAGTAGGCAATTTAAGGTCACAATTATGAAAACTTAGGACACTAAAGATGCCTTTCTACTGACTGAAAAACACCAAAAGAAAGATGCCCAGGGTCCCTGCTCATCTGCGTGAACGTGCCTTAGGCATGCTGCAAGGAGGTATGAGGACTGCAGATGTGGCCAGGGCAATAAATTGCAATGTCCGTACTGTGAGACGCCTAAGACAGCGCTACAGGGAGACAGGACGGACAGCTGATCGTCCTCGCAGTGGCAGACCACGTGTAACAACATCACACCTGCGGGACAGGTACAGGATGGCAACAACAACTGCCCGAGTTACACCAGGAACGCACAATCCCTCCATCAGTGCTCAGACTGTCCGCAATAGGCTGAGAGAGGCTGGACTGAGGGCTTGTAGGCCTGTTGTAAGGCAGGTCCTCACCAGACATCACCGGCAACAACGTCGCCTATGGGTGCAAACCCACTGTCGCTGGACCAGACAGGACTAGCAAAAAGTGCTCTTCACCGACGAGTCGCGGTTTTGTCTCACCAGGGGTGATGGTCAGATTCGCCTTTATTGTCGAAGGAATGAGCGTTACACCGAGGCCTGTACTCTGGAGCGGGATCGATTTGGAGGTGGAGGGTCCGTCATGGTCTGTGGCGGTGTGTCACAGCATCATCGGACTGCGCTTGTTGTCATTGCAGGCAATCTCAACGCTGTGCGTTACAGGGAAGACATCCTCCTCCCTAATGTGGTACCCTTCCTGCAGGCTCATCCTGACATGGCCCTCCAGCATGACAATGCCACCAGCCATAATGCTCGTTCTGTGCATGATTTCCTGCAAGACAGGAATGTCAGTGTTCTGCCATGGCCAGCGACGAGCCCGGATCTCAATCCCATTGAGCACGTCTGGGACCTGTTGGATTGGAGGGTGAGGGCTAGGGCCATTCCCCCCAGAAATGTCCGGGAACTTGCAGGTGCCTTGGTGGAAGAGTGGGGTAACATCTCACAGCAAGAACTGGAAAATCTGGTGCACTCCGTGAGTCGGAGATGCACTGCAGTACTTAATGCAGCTGGTGGCCACACCAGATACTGACTGTTACTTTTGACCCCCCCTTTGTTCAGGGACACATTATTCAATTTCTGTTAGTCACATGTCTGTGGAACTTGTTCAGTTTATGTCTCAGTTGTTGAATCTTGTTATGTTCATACAAATATTTACACATGTTAAGTTTGCTGAAAATAAACGCAGTTGACAGTGAGAGGATGTTTATTTTTTTGCTGAGTTTAGAATCACTTCGTTTATCCGTCTCTGACAGCCGATAACTTGAGAATAAAGTTGACTACAAATACAAAGTTGCAATGTCTTTGCAATTGATACAAACAAGCGACATATAAAATGATGCTTCAAATGAAAACCGAGATGAATGCATTAAAATATAAGCAGTAGGCTATAAGCCTATTTATTCAATCATATTGAAATTCATGTCAGGTTCAATTGAGTTCTATTTTGCTACTTGTAGGCTACTTTCTGTAATTTGTCTCAATATATTTCATGATGTGTAGCCTAACATGCGCACAATGATGTGCCAAATCAGTGATTTAGTGAATATTTATTGGGTAAGTATTAGAATAAGCCACCTCAATATTTGCAGCTGTAGGTGGTAATATCTCTCTAGGAGCTGATCCGTCGTCAGTATTGTGTGAAAATTCGAATGTTAAGGCTATTATTTGAATGGAGAAAGCTGATCCGAGAGCAGCGCTCCCTTTCTTTTCGATCCTATCAGTATAGAAACGTGCTCCAACGATGCACTTAGCGACCATTCTCTCTTTGTGGTGTTTTGGGAAACGTATGTTATATCTTCGGCCGTTGTAGGAAAGATGCATCATTAAAAAACTTGTACGCTTAAATTCCATCGGGAAACCGGGCCCTGGACAGGTGAAAGCAATTTTGGCATGTCTATCTGCCATGTTGTGTTCACCTGCCCTGTCTTTCCAGATCAGCGAAGATTAAGAAAATGAGACAAGGAGAGGACGCCACTTTAGACTATTGAGTCGCACCCCAAGCAGCTGGTGGATCTAGCGGTTGATCCCATAATGCCAGGCTCCATAATGAGAGAGGTCTATAGATAGGACTACAGTTACATCTCACAGCTGGAGAGGCAGGTAGACAGTGGCTGTATTCCTTGTGAATAAGTAGCATGTTGAAGAACGTTGAAAATATTTACCGCCACATCACATTAAACGTTCTCATACACGGGAACTCCGTACCATAGATTTTCATATGTTCATTCAAGGTCCAATTAAACGCAGGGTACTTATTTATAACATTATACAAACCCACTTAAGCAAAAGTCCACATCAAACCTAGCTGATATTATCAGAGACATGCATAAAGTCCAAATCAAACTAAAGGTCAGTCGGTCGGTGCCCAGTGAACCCCTTTGCTCCCAGCTGACTCTGTAGAACGGCAGGATATGAGCCAGAAAGTTTGGCTCTCTTTGGAGGTTAGAGGTCGCTCCATGGAGGTTACTTTGTCTGTTCTTCATCTGCTCTTTCTCCTGTTTTGTGTTTTCTTCCTGGGTGAGGTCACTTTCTGTTTTCTCTCTGTGTGTGAGTGATATCATGTGTGTGTGGGGGGGTGGTCTGTTTCTGAATGTGTGTTTACAATTGTGTCCGTCTCTGTGTTCTGACTGTTAGTTTGATCTCTGTCTGTGTGCGTGGTTGTGGTTTCTGTCTAACAATGATTTGTCTGTCAGATTGTTTGTCTGATTCTGTGTGATTGTGCTGTCTTAAGATCGGTCTGTGGGCGGCAGGTAGCCTAGCGGTTAAGAGCATTGGGCCAGTAACTGAAAGGTCGCTGGTTCAAATCCCCGAGCCGACTAGGTGAAAGATCTGTTGATGTGACTTGAGTAAGGCACTTAACTAACCCTAATTGCTTATGTAAGTCACTCTGGATAAGATCATCTGCTAAATGACTAAAATGTAATGTAAAATGTCTGTGTAGTTGTTCTGTGTGATGTTTAATTAAGTGTGACTGACTCCCTCTGTTTGGCTGTTGTTCACTGTCTGTCTGATTGGTGTGATCACTCATTCTTTCTACTCTCTCTGGCGTCTTCTCTGATTGGGTGAGTGTTCTCTTGTCTTGGTTGATCACTCTGTCTGCCTGCTCTCTGGGTGGGTGTGATTGTCTCTCTATCGTCTGATTGACTGAGTGTCTTTTCGGTCTTGTCTTGATTGGTTGGGGCCTACTTCCTCTGAATCCTGATTGGGTGCGCTTGTCTCCTGCAGGAGCACACTTCACCAGACATCAGCACAGCCATGCTACCTCCTGCCGACACTTTAACCTGGGGGCCCCCCAGGCTCCCATCTCAGCCGAGTTCCCCGTGGGTCATGCCAGTCAGCCTCCCCAGACTGGCCTGGCCCCCCACCACCCTCCGCCCCTGACGGCCCTGCCGGCCCCCCCTCAGTTCCAGGACATCCCGGGGCCCCCGTTCCTACCTCAGGCCTTACACCAGCAATACCTCATCCAGCAGCAGCTTCTAGAGGCGCAGCACCGCAGGATCCTCCCACACTCCAGGTACAACCACCCACTTTTTTAAGCTCACTCGCCTAGACACACACACACTTTAGATGCTCACTTAGACACACACTTTGATATGCTTTGTCGCTCCCTCTTTCTCACACACACACACACACACACAAATGAACAGACACTAGAACACTACAGCCCCTCCAATTTCCAAATACTAATGGATGTAAATGACTCCTCCGTGCAGACGAACACCGGAGCGCGTTCCTCTGAACCCTCACAGGCTGCGCTCTGGGTATGACTACTCCCCTCCACTCCACGTTCCCCAGCCAATCAGCCAGCAGCCGCGCTACCTGGCCGAGGGCACAGACTGGTGAGTCACTGTTTGAAATGAAAGTGGGAGCCGTGGAGAAGATAAGTCAGTGTTCCATCCCCGCGTCTGTCTGGCATTAGTGTTGTTGTTGATTTAGCATTTACCTCTCCACCTGCCTGTAGGGAGCACCTCAGGAGTGTTTATGGCTTCCGGTATAAGTTACTAATAAGAACGGATCTATTATTAGCATACCCATTCCAAATCCCAACCTTAACCATTTGTGAGATAAATGCTAAACTGACCATAGACCATAGCTAAACTGTCGCGCCGTTCTTGATTTCTTGTATTTTTTGTATTTTTTCCCCCTTACATTTTAAGTGTTTGACATTTTACTGCATTGTTAGGAGCTAGTAACATGAGCATTTCGCTGCACCTGCTATTACACCTGCTAAACTGTGTACGCGACCAATAAACTTTGATTTGATCATTGTTCATCTCTTAGACTTCAATGGGAGTAGGTCCGCAAAGCGCAAGCATTTTTGCAAGCGGCGAGCTTTGGAAACCTCGCTCCCATGAGCTGCGCCCCTGGCTCGACGCTTGAGGCGCCAAAATATGAAATTAGCTGAAGTCTTGAGTGGCCGCCGCGCATGGTTGACCAATGAGCAGAGTACATCTTGTCAAACAATCAAACAATGTTTTAATGACAACATTCGAGCTGACAACAACCGGGACCTGGTCTCCACAAACAGTAGGCAGATTTTCTTGCGGTTCAATTGCTATTTATCGCAGCCCGTCTGTAATCGCCTTCATATTCTGTGTTGATGTTAATCTAGGTCTCTCTCTCTCTCTGTCCCTCTGTTCGTAGGGACCTCAGTGTGGACGCTGGCCTCTCTCACCATCAGTACCAGCTCCAGCAGCTTCCACAGCACTATCAGCATTACCTGGCCTCATCCCCTAGAATGCACCACTTTCCCAGGAACACCACCTCTGCACAAGTGGTACGTCCATGACTTGGCTGTTTTGGTCTGTCTCTGCTTTGTTGTAGTTTATTTTTATTTTTATGTCTATGTTGATTGTTTAGTGTCTTTGTAGATCTCTGCTTTAGGTTTTTTAAAGACTGTGCTGCCTGTTTTGGGGTCTAGGTTGGTGGTTTGATGTCTGTCTGTTTCTGTTAACATCTTTTGTTTGGTGTCTGTCTTGCTGTTTTATTAGGTTTAGGTTTTTGATTGACTTCTGTCCCGTGCTGTATGTTTAGTCATATCTTACGATGTTCTGTGGATGACTAAAGTGTTTAGTTTTTTTCGACAGGTTGTACACGAGATCAGAAACTATCCGTACCCCCAGCTCCACCTGTTGGCTCTACAGGGCCTCAACCCCTCACGCCATGCTTCGGCTGTACGAGAGAGCTATGAGGTAAACGTCCATCTCTAGATGTATCCTGTCCTATTCTGTTTTACCTATAGTTGTATTCTATATCAGTAATTACTAGTGTTATACCTGTGTACTATACATGTTTTTAACAATTAAGCTTTAATGGCAAGGCCTTATCTGTTCTATATCCCTGTTGTATATCCCGTTACCAGTGCACTTGTAATTGCAAATGTCTAGTGAAGTCCTGTCAAAAGCCTTGTTCTCCTGTGCCCTAGGAGCTGTTGCAGCTTGAAGACAGGCTGGGAAGTGTCAGTAGAGGGGCAGTTCAGACCACCATAGAGAGATTCACCTTCCCACACAAATACAAGAAGGTGAGGAGGCAGCTCTTTGAGCTACAAATATACACACAAGTGGGGCTATAATTGCAAATGTAACCAGTGGGAATTGAATGTGTTAACCATTAGACCAAGAAGACATCCTCAAGGTCTGAGGGCTTACAAGTCTCAGACAGGGCTACCTCACCACTAAAGCATGATTCCAAATCACCTCAACTACAAAAACTCATCATAGATACACAAGCACAGGTTAGCATTCTGTGTGGTATGATATGGTACTGTATACAAACTCAAAGTTTAAAAAAAGCAATGTCGCTTACTTCTGAAGCCTTTTGTCTCTTTAAAAACTCTTGAGCACCGATGACCCCATCTGATTCTAATCTGGATATGTCATTTGATTGGTCCACAGAGAAAGCCTCTGGAGATGAAGGTTGGTGAGAAAGAGGAGGAGACTGATGTGGATGAGAAATGTACCATCTGCCTATCCATGCTGGAGGATGCAGAGGATGTCAGGTAATGACTGTCAGGACCCTCCAAATAATGACTATTGTCTGCAGCTGATGTGCTCCCAAAGGTGATTTGTTGTGTCCATTTCTGCGTCTCGTCATTCAAATAACCTTTGGGAGCATATCAAATCTGCAGAAGGAACCCCCTGAAACTGTGCGATGTGCATACTGTACATTTTCTCTTTTCAGTATGTGTGAATTGATGACCAGATGATTTACCTTCCTTCCTTTCTCCCCCGTCCAGGCGGTTACCCTGCATGCACCTCTTCCACCAGGGCTGTGTGGACCAGTGGCTGGCGACCAGCAGGAAGTGTCCAATCTGCCGCGTGGACATCGAGACGCAGCTCCATCCCGACAGCTGATTGGCCCGGGGGTGAAGCCTGACGGCCTGGCTGCTGTCAATCACCCTGGTGTGTTTCCTGCTCCCCTCCACCCCGGCCCTGGTCCCTCCCCACACGGGTGCTTTGCCAAATGTCTCCAGACGTCATGTGACATCATCACCCTCTCTGACTCACGCTTTACTGAGCCAACCCAGGATTACTTACTGCACGAGAGAATGGAGTCTCTCTCTCTCTCTCTCAATAAAAGCACATCCCCGGCAAAAAGACAAGCAAACACACTCACACATACATACTCTATACACACGCACAGGGTTTACTAGTTGCTTGCTGGAGGTGGGGTGTTGTTGCTGTCGTGTTGTTGTAGGTAGGGGAGGCAGGTGTTTGTCCTGTTTCCTGTGTCTTTGTAGCATGTTCTTAAAGCCATGACATTAATGTACTGAGTGAAAAACACACAACCCCACTTGCCAGCCGGCCACACACTCAAAACACACACCCCCACACACCTTGCTTATTCTGCCACAACAGGAATCTAAATCAACCACGTAAAAGCCCTGTCGCCATGTTTGCCGACAGATCATTTGTGGTAGTACAGTAGCGGTATCAGACAGTGGTATGTATGCAATACAGTAGTTCTACATTTGCTTGGGACTGATGCTGTCATCAGTGTTGGGACATAATATGACTATTTCACTGCTGCAATGTCGGCCTGCCCCAATGCATGGGTTGGCGTGTGTTTGAGTAAATACACAGGTTAGTGAGTGTTTAACCAAATGAGTTATGGTATCGCTTGACCTGCTGCAGCACGGGTTAATGTGTGTGTTCTGCCCCAGTGTGTGGGTTTCAGTGTGTATTTAACCAATGCGTGATCATGTGTGACAAACTTAAAGTGCGGGTTCAAGTGTGTGTCAAAGGTTAAAGGGGAATATAGTAGTTAGTTTAATGGTGGTTTGATTGGCGTGCTTGTAGAATACAAAGCCAAATAAGGACTTTAAAAAATGCAAAAAAGAAATGTAGTAAGACCCAATCCCCTATCATGCACTGCAGTGACTGGGTGAGGTGTGGGGCATTCTGGGTATGCAGGAGGGTTAGCTGCCCTGGAAACAGCGACTCTGTGCCATCCCCTCCTGGCGCAGGTGTTATGGCTGAGCAGTGTAGTGAAATGCATGTTTCAATGTTGGCTTGGGCTGTTGTGTTAGCGTAAAAAAAATATATATAGGAAGAGCAAGGGAGGGGGTTGTGTGTGCATGACTTAGTTCATCTGAGCTGTGACTATCTTTCTCAACACTAACAAAGAAAAAAATACTGAGCACGATGTCAGTGGCTGTCCCTGACCTGTAGCGTGTGTTCATCCTGTCCCTTTTTGGTGGCAAACAAAATGGAATCCTATTGTGACGTTTACCTTATTGCCTAAAGAACAAGCACATGTGATGATAGATATAGCAACAACCTCTTTCTTTGGTATTGCATTTGCGTTGGTTTCTGTATATTTAGGTATATAAACACGCAGTGTTTTGGACCGAGTGAGGAGCTTAGTTGTTAAATTTGTGTTTTTGTGTGACAGATCTCCCCTCGTGGTTGCTATGCTGGTTTCTATGCTGTATTGCTAGAACAACAATGTAGAATGTTGTGTGATGGGGGCAGTATCCACAGTGTGCACACAGACAGGGCTGGAGGCGGGTAAAATAAGGGTCATAGAATACTTTTATTGTAAAAAAAAAAAAAACTTTATTAAGTATTTAAATGTTGATATTTCCTTTTGAATGTTGATATTTCCTTTTGATCTGTTGCTCTGTTATGTCTAAGTCAATGTGCGTAAACACTACATAGCAGTGCCAATCCTTAAAAACCTTTCTGTCATATGCATTGAGGACTCAGTATTGAAGCATTAGGAAAAATTAAATCGCCCTGCGGACTTAAGGATGAGTTGTGAAGGATTGGGACAGACCCTTACTGTCCTGTGCACTGCCAGTGTTGATACTGCCTCCTCCTTTAGTGGACTTTTCTATGGGATGTTTTGATAGTTTACACAGGGTGTTGTCAGTTGAGATGCCTTAAGTATTTAACAATCATAATTTATTACTAACTGTAGATATCATGGGTACATATTTAATTTTATATAGTTTTTTTTTTGTTGCAATTGAATCATAATTTATTTAGAAATAACAAAAAAAAAAAATGATTTACCTCATTTTTGCATTGTTTTAAATGGGAATGCTCCGCATGCAGTTGTATTTTTCCTGAAGAAACTAAACAAAAAAGCCCTGCTGTTTGATCTCTCCCCGAGCCGGCTGTGCTATGTTTACTGTCCCGGGCTGAGCTGTCTGGCCTGCTCTTCTCATGTGGTGCTGTGGATATCTTGGTTACATTCCATTCAATGCAACTTTTCTCTTATCCCCTATGCTGTGATGTAGTGGACAGACTGCAATGGAATGAAATGGTTTTTAGTTTGTAATTGTTTTCTTGTCTCTCGTTTTGCACTCTTAGTTTTAACATGGGAACCCTCTCACTGGCATAACAGTTTACGAACATAGATGTGTTATTATCATCATTATTATTAAATACTCTGTCCATTTCCAGCTCTCTCTTTCATCCCTCTATCCATTCTGTCTTTTAACAAAGCATGTTCCTTTTCTTCTTTGTCATGGGATATTTCTCCTTCCCTCTTTTCCAGAAAAACATGTAGTTTTGAGTCCAACAAGTGCCTCGCTTCTAGTGTCAAGAGATATTACCTTATGATTTAAACCACACTAACTCCTGCACTCACTTACCCAAAAGCCATCATGTCCAAATACTGTATAACGTTGTCTTTCCTCACTTATTCCCTCTCTTCTCTCTTTAAGGTCACCACTGACCAACCTGCAAGGTGAAAGAAATATGTCAGCCCCCATAAGTGGAGTGTGCGAACATCAGGTGGTGTGGTTGGCATATTCACGGTTTCACTAAGCAAATAGATCTGTGGCTACCTTATGAGAGAAAGGAAAGCAGCTATTTAGGAGTATTTGGACATAGCCAGTTTTTCTCCATCTTTTTTTAGTTAAATATTTGACCAAAACCTTTGTAGAAAGAGGCATGTTTCACTGTGTTCATCTACGCTACACTAATTAGTCCAATCTTTCCCTCTTCTTTTCCTGCATTTCCTTTAATTTCTGTCTCCTTTATTTATTCATGACCGTCCATCCCTCCAGCCACTCAGAACCCATCCAATGTTTCCCATCACAATCCTCTCTCAAGGGAAAACAAGAACAGAGGATCTCTTAAAGCACAAACTAACTAAAAATGCATGTTTTTCTCAGGTTTGGATATATATTCTCGATGGTATATAAGTATATGGTGAAAATATTTGCAGATATACTAAGAATAATACAAATAATTAATTTTACTGCTGCTTGCATCTGACAAACAAAAACTGAAGGAAAGAGAAAATATCCCAGATAGTGCCAGTGATAGGGCTGCCGCCACCTTTGTATGAGAAATCTGCTGTTTTAGCTGTGACTGCGCAATGTTTTTCAATATAGGATATTTTATCGGAGAGTAGAACTATTTATCATTAATATTAAAGCAATAGCTCATTAATGATGATGAGTGTGTTGATGAAGAACTGGATGAGCATATGTGTAAATGTTAGATTCACATTTGGTGGAATTTTGTACTTTATTTATTACTACTAATAATGATTTTAAAAGTTGCATCGCTAAACCCAAACTGTTCTGTTTTTTAATTTCAATTTTATTTCAAGGCTTGTATATTATCCTTTTTGTATGTGCTCTTTTTGTAATAAATTGGATGAAATGGAAGGTGTATAAATCTGGTGATGAATTGGTGTGCGTGAGTAGAGGCTACCTTGTGTCCTTAGAAGGCCAGCTAGCTATGCCTCTTTGTAGTTGGACAAGAATGGAAAATGTTTTTCTAAAAAAACTTTCATTGAGAATGAGACACAACATGAAATCCATCCTGATGAGGCTGACAATCCTGTTTTCTGAGTCTCCCTTCACAAAGTAATCGAAATCTCACCTGGAGCTGAACACATCTGACAAAGCATCTAAAAAAAGCAGTTTTCAGAAACAAAAACATTGTATACTCTCTTATAAAACCTAATTTACAACAAGCAACATGTCATCTCTGACAGGTGCTTTAAAAAATGGTGGCACGATCATGTTTGAAAAAGAAAAGGAAAGCCGCACACTCTAGGAGCTAAGATGCAATAATTTAATATCCTAATATATCATGTTACCTGACCTTTTGACCCTATTGTGTTTTAGCCATCAAGTCCAGGCCACTTTCTCAGGTAGTATTGGAATATATATATATATATATATATATATATATATATATATATATATATATATATACACTACAGGTCAAAAGTTTTAGAACACCTACTCATTCAAGGGTTTTTCTATATTTTGACTATTTTCTACATTGTAGAATAACAGTGAATACATCCAAACTATGAAATAACACATATGGAATCATGTAGTAACCAAACAAGTGTTATATTTGAGATTCTTCAAATAGCCACCCGTTGCCTTGATGACAGCTTTGCGCACTCTTGGCATTCTCTCAACCAGAGTCACCTGGAATGCTTTTCCAACAGTCTTGAAGGAGTTCCCACGTACAGTGAGGGAAAAAAGTATTTGATCCCCTGCTGATTTTGTACGTTTGCCCACTGACAAAGAAATGATCAGTCTATAATTTTAATGGTAGGTTTATTTGAACAGTGAGAGACAATAACAACAAGAAAATCCAGAAAAACGCATGTCAAAAATTGTATAAATTGATTTGCATTTTAATGAGGGAAATAAGTATTTGACCCCCTCTCAATCAAAAAGATTTCTGTCTCCCAGGTGTCTTTTATACAGGTAACGAGCTGAGATTAGGAGCACACTCTTAAAGGGAGTGCTCCTAATCTCAATTTGTTACCTGTATAAAAGACACCTGTCCACAGAAGCAATCAATCAATCAGATTCCAAACTCTCCACCATGGCCAAGACCAAAGAACTCTCCAAGGATGTCAGGGACAAGATTGTAGACCTACACAAGGCTGGAATGGGCTACAAGACCATCGCCAAGCAGCTTGGTGAGAAGGAGACAACAGTTGGTGCGATTATTGGCAAATGGAAGAAACACAAAAGAACTGTCAATCTCCCTCGGCCTGGGGCTCCATACAAGATCTCACCTCGTGGAGTTGCAATGATCATGAGAACGGTGAGGAATCAGCCCAGAACTACACGGGAGTATCTTGTCAATGATCTCAAGGCAGCTGGGACCATAGTCACCAAGAAAACAATTGGTAACACACTACGCCGCGAAGGACTGAAATCCTGCAGCTCCTGCAAGGTCCCCCTGCTCAGGAAAGCACATATACAGGCCCGTCTGAAGTTTGCCAATGAACATCTGAATGATTCAGAGGAGAACTGGGTGTAAGTGTTGTGGTCAGATGAGACCAAAATGGAGCTCTTTGGCATCAACTCAACTTGCCGTGTTTGGAGGAGGAGGAATGCTGCCCATGACCCCAAGAACACCATCCCCACCGTCAAACATGGAGGTGGAAACATTATGCTTTGGGGGTGTTTTTCTGCTAAGGGGACAGGACAACTTCACCGCATCAAAGGGACGATGGACGGGCCATGTACCGTCAAATCTTGGGTGAGAACCTCCTTTCCTCAGCCAGGACATTGAAAATGGGTCGTGGATGGGTATTCCAGCATGACAATGATCCAAAACACACGGCCAAGGCAACAAAGGAGTGGCTCAAGAAGAAGCACATTAAGGTCCTGGAGTGGCCTAGCCAGTCTCCAGACCTTAATCCCATAGAAAATCTGTGGAGGGAGCTGAAGGTTTGAGTTGCCAAACGTCAGCCTCGAAAACCTTAATGACTTGGAGAAGATCTGCAAAGAGGAGTGGGACAAAATCCCTCCTGAGATGTGTGCAAACCTGGTGGCCAACTACAAGAAATGTCTGACCTCTGTGATTGCCAACAAGGGTTTTGCCACCAAGTACTAAGTCATGTTTTGCAGAGTCATTTTTGACATGCGTTTTTCTGGATTTTTTTGATGTTATTCTGTCTCTCACTGTTCAAATAAACCTACCATTAAAATGATAGACTAATCATATCTTTGTCAGTGGGCAAACGTACAAAATCAGCAGGGTATCAAATACTTTTTTCCCTCACTGTATGCTGAGCACTTGTTGGTTGCTTTTCCTTCACTCTGCGGTCCGACTCATCCCAAACCATCTCAATTTGGTTGATGTCGGGTGATTGTGGAGGCCAGAACTCTCAATATGAGGTCTTTAGTACTTTGGGTAGAGGACCCTGAAGATCTGGCTGTCCACTTTCTTGGTATCCAGCCACTTCCCACACAGGAAGATGGTGATGACGCCGTTGGACGTGTTGGTGACCTCCACACAGTCCAGCAGCCAGCTGGGACTGAGGCGAGTTATCGTGTTTCACACGCACCCTCAGGAACTCGCCTATGTCCAGCATTTCCAGCAGGAAGCGGCCCGTCTGGCCATTCTCAAACAGGTTGAGGAACTTCTGCCGCAGCGACCGGCAGCCCGAGTCGCCGTTGGAGCCGTAGATGGTGATGAAGACGTTGGCGTCGGTGCCCACCCCCTTCTCGTTGCCCTTGATGATGATATTGATGGGCACCAGGCTGCAGGCCTTGCTGGCGAATCTCTCAATGTCCTCGATGGTCACAAACTCGTCCCTCTTCGGGGAGAGGGGGATCAGGGCGTTGCAGACTATTAGGAACCTAGAACAGGAGGGATATAAAAGTAGAATGAATCTCTCTTCCACAAGACGGAGAACTTGTGTGTTTCCACACAACATATTTCTAGCTGCAGGGTTTCGCACCCTACCGAATAAGCCCCAGATGGTTGATATACAGTACATGGGGCCAGGCTAGGGGTCATTCACCTGTTGTTTAGCTCTTTCTCTATGAAGACGACCTCCTCCATCTGCCAGAATGTCTCTCCTCTCACCTCCTTCCCATCCTTGGCGGTGTGGCTCAGGCAGATGCCAGTAATGTCACCCAGCTGTTTGGAGGAGAACTTCCCCTGAATGAAAACAAGACACATTGCGCGGAAAACCAGTAAAGAATATTACAAGCTGCATTAGATAAGTTTAGCAAAAATGTAATCTTAAAAAAAATAGGTGTGGATTAGATTTTATGAGCTCCTTTCATGCCTGGCAATGTCTAATGAGTGTATTACTACTAGTGATTGAATTCCATAAGAGCAGAGTATACTGTTGAGAGGCCTGACTCATTATAGTCTGTAAAAGAGCTCTTAGTGCCAAGGGAGATCATTCTAAACCTGGCTGGCATAATAGACAAAAGAGAAAAGTCCTCCAATCCAATAATTTCTGTTTTTTCTTTACACAAACGCGTACCGCAATAACCTATTTTTCTTTGATGAGTTCTCCATCACATATTATTTTGATCGCCCCTTCTTCCCCTCCAGTGCGATCCAGATGTTCTCTTTGGTCTCTGCGTTGTCTGTGTCCACCATGGTGGTAATAATTTAATATTCTTTCAAACAAAAGTACAAACACAAAGCGTTAGCTTAGCCCTGGGGGGACTGAATTATCTTGAATGGTCCATTGGGCAAAAGTAGACATCAGTACAGTCAGTGTCCAGCCCTCGCATAACTCCAATGTTGCAAATTTTTGTTACAGACCTGATTCAACTATACAAGGGCTTAGTAGGCTAGAACAAATATTTGCAACTTTGGGGTTACGTGAGGACTGGATTGCAATAGGATAGGAAACAAAGTAGATTAAATCAAATCAAATGTTATTTGCCACATGCGCCGAAGACGACAGGTGTAGACCTTACAGTGAAATGCTTACTTACAGCCCTTAACCAACAATTCAGTTTTTTAAGAAAATAAAAAAAAGTGTTAAGTAAAAAATATAAAATATAAAATAATTAAAGAGCAGCAGTAAAATAAAATAACAGTAGGGAGGCTATATACAGGGGGTGCCGGTACAGAGTCAATGTGCGGGGGCACCGGTTAGTCGAGGTAATTGAGGTAATATGTACATGTGGGTAGAGTTAAAGTGACAATGCAAAAATAATAAACAGAGTAGCAGCAGCGTCCGGGTAGCAAATAGTCCGGGTAGCCATGATTAGTTGTTCAGGAGTCTTATGGCTTGGGGGTAGAAGCTGTTAAGAAGCCTTTTGGACCTAAACTTGGCGCTCCGATACCGCTTGCCGTGCGGTAGCAGAGAGGACAGTCTATGACTAGGGTGGCTGGAGTCTTTGACAATTTTTAGGGCCTTTCTCTGACACCGCCTGGTATAGAGGTCCTGGATGGCAGGAAGCTTGGCCCCAGTGATGTACTGGGCCGTACGCACTACCCTCTGTAGTGCCTTGCGGTCGGAGGCCGAGCAGTTGCCATACCAGGCGGTGATGCAACCAGTCAGGATGCTCTTGATGGTGCAGCTGTATAACTTTTTGAGGATCTGAGGACCCATGCCAAATCTTTTCAGTCTCCTGAGGGGGAATAGGCTTTTATCGTGCCCTCTTCACGACTGTCTTGGTGTGTTTGGACCATGATAGTTTGTTGGTGATGTGGACACCAAGGAACTTGAAGCTCTCAACCTGTTCCACTACAGGCCCGTCGATGAGAATGGGGGCGTGCTCAGTCCTCTTTTTTTTCCTGTAGTCCACAATCATATCCTTTGTCTTGATCACGTTGAGGGAGAGGTTGTTGTCCTGGCACCACACGGCCAGGTCTCTGACCTCCTCCCTATAGGCTGTCTCCTCGTTGTCGGTGATCAGGCCTACCACTGTTGTGTCGTTGGCAAACGTAATGATGGTGTTGAAGTCATGCCTGGCCATGCAGTCATGGGTGAACAGGGAGTACAGGAGGGGACTGAGCACGCACCCCTGAGGGGCCCCCGTGTTGAGGATCAGCATGGCAGATGTGTTGTTACCTACCCTTACCATTACAGTACACTATAGTGATTTCA
The DNA here is from genome assembly GCF_964263955.1 of Coregonus lavaretus. Classification (NCBI taxonomy): domain Eukaryota; kingdom Metazoa; phylum Chordata; class Actinopteri; order Salmoniformes; family Salmonidae; genus Coregonus; species Coregonus lavaretus. The sequence continues at coordinate 7,389,068 of NC_140011.1, read as the reverse complement.
TTATGATCTGATTGGAGCACTGTAAAGACTAGAGCCAGGAGTTCTTCCTGACTGCATAGCCTTACCAGGATAAATGCTTGGCCCTACTAAAGAGAACTCAGGCTTGTGCGCAACTGATCTTACTGGTCTTCTCGTTGAGGTCTAAGATGTCGTTGTTGGTGCAGACCAACTCCCTCATGATCTGTCCGTCGTCCTCCTTCTTGACCAACCAGCGGTCGCATGGGAAACGGAATGTCTTGTCCAGGGCCTCATCCTTTACATCAATGAATTCTATGTGCCACCCTGGAGCAGGACCTGATCATGACATATCAGTAGAGTATTAAACAACTGACAGGGTATGAAATAGACAGCCGTGATAAACAATATATCATTAAAAAAACTATCTAGTTCACAGTTGGTGCATAAAAACACAATGCAGATTTAGGTACAGAGGGAAGTGTGTACAGCTCCCTGCCATCCAGGACCTCTATACCAGGCGGTTTTAGAGGAAGGCCCCAAACATTGTCAAAGACTCCAGCCACCCAAGTCATAGACTGTTCTCTCTGCTACCGCACAACAAGTGTCTGGAACCAACAGGACCCTGACAGGACCCTGAACAGCTTCTACCCCCAAGTCATCGTATAAAAAATATATTCACCAATAACCATTCCCCGTCACCAGACTGCATATTCGAACCTCCCCCATCAGCAACAGTCAGACATCCTTGAAAAAAGAAATATCTATTCACCAATAATACAGATTTTACAAACCTAATTTCACCCCAAAGGTCTCTGTAAATCTTCTCCATTAGCCACTAACATTCTGCCTTTCAAAACACCACTTCACCATCATTCAGACATCCTTGAAAATTAATAAAATCACCATATTTACTTCCATAGACTGCCTTTCAAATAGTCCCATATTAACAACTAACCAACTTCCTTATCAAATCAAACCTCAATTAAGAAGCGCTTTTTCCTCTGAGTAACGTGTGACTCATGTGCTTGCATGTTTGTTTGTGTGTGTGTGTGTGCGTGCGTGTGTGTGCGTGCGTGCGTGACTCACATGTCTTTAACTTATGTGCGTGTGTGTGTGTGTGTGTGCGCATGCGTGCATGCCCGTATGTGTAATGTTGAGAGCGCAGTCAGTGCTTCTCTGATGCTGTGTGTGTGAAAGCTCTGCTCATGATCCACACACACACAGGCTCAGTGGGAAGATGAGGGCCATGTCTTCAGTAACACTGGCAGCCAAGTGCAGAATGAGGAGCTCTTTGAAGTGAGCTCAGACACCTAGCTCCTCTATCGTGTCAATCAGCAGCCCGCTTCTCCTCTGCTCTGCTCTGCGGTGGAAAACTGCACGGCTAAGGAGCAAAGCCCAGCAACAGCTTTCAGAGGAGGATCTCTTTCATTAGCCTATGTGAGTCCAAATGGAACGTCGTTATTCCACCTCTGCTGCAGCGTCACGTCTCTCCAAGCAGAAAAGAGGCTCCGCTGTGCCGCTGAGATGAAGTGAATCAGGAGAATATACTGTAACAAACATCCCAGCTGGTTAGGAACAGGACCTAAGCTGGATCTGGTGCAGTGTATAATAAATGGTGTCGATTTGCAGTGCAAGTTCCAGATTGAGGGACAGTGTCATTACAGATAATTGAAGTAAATGTGGTTCAGGGAATTACAGTAATGACTAGGCTTTAGTTCAGTGGGATAATGTAGTCTTGAGATTGATACGTGGGCCTGTATTCATAAAGTGTCTCAGAGTAGGATTGCTTTTCTAGGATCAGGTCCCCCCTGCCCATTTATTATAATCTAAAAGGCAAAAATGATCCTAGATCAGTATGTTTTAACTCTGAGATTCTTTATGAATACAGGCCCTGGTCAGTCACACAAACATGATGGACTTTAATGAGGACTGTAGAATGTGTTGTTTGTCTGTGCACTGACTGACTGACCCACCTCCAATGTCACTGGTCTTGACCTGGATGATGTAGGTGGTTCTCTCCACCATCTCCTCCTCGTCCACCACGGCAGCCATTCCTCATAGGTGAACTCCGACACATCCTCTGTGGTCAGGTTATGCATGATAATCTGGGCGAAATTATGATGAATTATAATTAATCATGATGAATTAGTCAAAGTCATTAACCTTTATTTTACTAGGTAAGTCATTAACCCTTGTTTGCTAGAGTATTGAAAACAGGGGTGGCAATAATTTGGACCCCAATCTTTGAGATTTTTCTTTATTGCTTGTTAAACAAAATATTTGTCTCTGGGCAATTGTATTAGTATAAAATAATATAATTTCCCAAATTTTTGGAGCATACAATATAGCTCAGTATTTGTATTATTTATTTAATAGTCATTTTTGCTCATATTTATCAAGGATGCCAATAATTATGGACCTGACATTATATGTAAATACTGTGCATTATGAGCATATCCCTCTTCCCCTCGCCTCTCCCAGTGTGTTTGACCACTTGTCATGGACAGGGTGTAACTGTAGAAAGTACCCTACTGTAAAAACCCAAGGCTCCGGTAGCCCAACCTGCATTAACTTCCATCAATATATTAATTTGAGTGGGATTAGCATGCTGGCTGTGTGCCCAGTTCACTGCAGTGGCCATTTGAATAAACAGGCACTGTGTGTGTAATCCATAACGTTAGCACACATCTGTTTGGGATGCTGTACATCTACTGGGTCAGTCCAAGGACATGGCCCAGCCACAGACCGACACGGCTGTGTTTGGTTAGTCTAGAGGCAGGCTGGGTGATATGGAAAGACATGGAGGGGTTGTTCCTGCATAGGAAATGCCTTTTTACATCAGAGTGGTAAGGTCTTGGCATTGAAGTGAATTTGGGGCCAGCGTTCATATTGTGCAGACAGGGGGAAGCCATCCGCCAATTCAATGATGACCATCAAATAGAACTGGAACACAATTATGTCTCAGTGAGAAACCTCAGAATGTAGGATAAAATCTGTAATGTTTCCTGGAGGTGGGGGGTGTTCAGAATTTTTGTATTGTACTTCTTAGTGCATGTGCTACTTCTGTCAACAACCAATTACAGATCACAAAGAAATGGTATGGTAATACATTGAGACAATTAGCAATGCCCCTGTGATGTCACATCATAAAATATATGTTCACTCAGTAAATGAAGGCGAGTGTTGTCACATATTTCATGGCAGGGTTATACAATACAATACAATTCAACTTTGTCCAATGTCTTTTTGCTGTCTTGTGTTATTCACAACCCCTTTGACACTACATAAAACAGTACATGTTTAGTGTCATCATTGGGATACAGCATGGTGCTTTTGCTACTGCTCATTACTAAGCCTGTGTCTGAGCCTGTGTGTGTCGGTGTCTGGGGAGAACATATTCAGCCCAGTATCTGCAGCCTGCCTGCTCCAACCCCACACTGACTGAAATGGGTCAATACACTCATGTGCCATTCAATGAAGCTCACCCCAGACGAACTCTTACCCCTACCGTGCAGAGCTGTGTGAGCGTGTCTGTCTGTCTGGTGTGTGTGGCTGAATTATGCAGTGACCTATCGCCTGCAGGCAGGGATCAGTGTGTGTTTATGTGTGTGTGTGTGTGTGTGTGTGTGTGAGAGAGAGAGCGAGTGTGTGAGAGAGAAAGTCTGAGAGGGATGTTGGGGATTGAGCAACCCTGTGACCTAAGATTTAGGGCTCGATTCAATCCATAGCGCTGAAGACCTGTGCTACATCGCAATAGAAATGTAAAGGCAATGTTCCCACGTTAGCGGAGACTGCATTCACGATTCGCCCAAATGCTGCATATGTCGACTCAATCAGAAATTACCTATAAAATGTAAATCGAGCTATAAGGCTGAACAATCTCACAGAATGGGATCACCGAGTGCTGAAGCACGTCCTCGGTTGCAACACTTACTACCGAGTTCCAAACTGCCTCTGGAAGCAACGTCAGTACAAGAACTGTTCGTCGGGAGCTTCATGAAATGGGTTTCCATGGCAGAGCAGCCGCACACAAGCCTAAGATCACCATGCGCAATGCCAAGTGTCGGCTGGAGTGGTGTAAAGCCCGCCGCCATTGGACTCTGGAGCAGTGGAAACACGTTCTCTCTGATGAATCACGCTTCACCATCTGGCAGTCCGACGGAAGAATCTGGGTTTGACGGATGCCAGGAGAACGCTACCTGCCTGAATGCATAGTGCCAACTGTAAAGTTTGGTGGAGGAGGAATAATGGTCCAGGGTTGTTTTTCATGGTTCGGGCTAGGCCCCTTAGTTCCAGTGATGGGAAATCTCAACACTACAACATACAATGACATTCTAGACGATTCTGTGCTTCCAACATAGTGGCAACAGTTTGGGGAAGGCCCTTTCCTGTTTCAGCATGACAATGCCCCCGTGCACAAAGCGAGGTCCATACAGAAATGGTTTGTCGACATCGGTGTGGAAGAACTTGACTGGCCTGCACAGAGCCCTGACCTCAACCCCATCGAACAACTTTGGGATGAATTGGAACGCCGACTGTGAGCCAGGCCTACTTGCCCAACATCAGTACCCAACCTCACTAATGCTCTTGTGGCTGAATGGAAGCCTGCACTAATGTTCCAACATCTAGTGGAAAGCCTTCCCAGAAGAGTGGAGGCTGTTATAGCAGCAAAGGGGGGACCAACTCCATATTAATGATTTTGGAATGAGATGTTTGACAAGCAGGTGTCCACATACTTTTGGCTAGTGTAACATCAATAGATTTAGGCTACTACCTGATACTTGAATTTGCCCTATATCCATCTTGAGGTTGCTACAACCTAGCCTACAAATGAACGTTTATAACGTAGGTGCACAGATTGAGAGACATATTTGAGTAATCAAGGTGACAGACAGTGAGTGACACATTTAATACCGCCTTGCACGCGCTTGCCTGTATGTGATGTGCATTCTGACTGAGTGACAGCAAACTTGGCTGCCTGCTGCAAATTGAGGAGAGACACACTGCTGGAAGTGGTGTTGGAGGGCCAGTAGGAGGCAAGTTGAAAGGACATATAGGCAAGCCAACAAGAATCAACTTTTCTAAATACCTAGACCATTCAAGGGCAGGCAAAGACTGGAAGTAGTTATGCGACATATCTAAAACTAGCGAATTAGATCAAGATTAACTTCTCTCGACGCTAGCCAGCTAGCTAACGTCAGCTAACTGACAAAAACAAACTGTAAACAAACAATGATGTAAGTATAATGCGACAGCTTTACTATCTTTACTGTTAGTGTTAGCAGGTCGGGTAAGAAATTAGAGTGGCAGAATAAGTATCATACAAATAATTTGTTTTTGTGACAGCCAAGTATGTTAGTATAGACACGTGAGGCTGCTGAAAACATTTATTGAAACGACAAAAAAGTGGATGCCGCCAAAGTTAGGCTAATTACATGGGACTAACGGGAGTACCCTAAGGCTGTACCCTACTCGAGGGTGTGGTCACATTAAGCCACACCTCGTCATGTGTATCTATTCAATTGACACATGCGCATTCGCGCTAAATTGCCATCAGAAACTAGCAAAAAGTCGGTGGTTGTATTTGATGACCATTTATTGAAAAAGTGTGGATTTCAGCAAACAAAGAAAGGCACATAACTACAGAGGACAAACATAGGTACAAGGTAGGCGTTTCATGATTTCCAAGTATTGACTTGGGCGAATCGATGTAGTTGGAGCTAGATTCCACAAAGCCTGGTCTCTGCTCCTCTCTCTTGGTGAAATTCATCATAAACTTCCTTCACCATGGAGTGGAGTTTAGTCCGCTACTTTGCTAGTTGCATAATTCCTTCTCGCATCTACGTGCTCTCCTGCTCTCACCTTTTCCCATTGCTTGTGGACTTCAGTGCACAACACAACAGCTGTCTTTGACCAGGCACAAAAACCTCTCCAAGCCAAACCTTCATACCATAACCGCTAACCACCTACATCGTTGTTACCATATTAATAACGTTATAGTCAACAAACTAGAACTAACGCGTTAGTAAACCCACAATCCAATCCATGTGTCCAATGTACAGCAAACAGTTTAGCAGTTACACCGGCGGGCCCCAGTAACAATAAATTAATAAAACCGAAAGCTTACCTTGACTTGGAAGAGTTGCAGTGTTGGATATCCTTAGCCAGCTAGCTAATGTAAATAGCACTCCTCTCTGTTTGAGTCAGGTTGTTGTGTAGGCTAAATTAGCTGCATTAGCTAAGTAAATGAAAGGTAAACTAAGAAGAATACTAATTCTCCTTAATATTTTCAGAAATGTTGTTAAAAACTGTTCAACTTTTGTCTTTCTCTTTGAGTCAACTACTCACCACACTTTATGCACTGCAGTGCTAGCTGTAGCTTATGCTTTCAGCACTAGATTTATTCTCTAATCCTGATTGGATGGACAACATGTCAGTTCATACTGCAAGAGCTCTGATAGGTTGGAGGACATCCTCTGGAGGTCGTCATAAAAACTGTATAAGTCTATGGAAGGGGGTGAGAACCATGAGCCTCATAGGTTTTGTATTGAAGTCAATGTATCCAGAGGAATTGCGGAAAATAGCTGTCCTCCAGCTACACCATTGTGCTTTTGAGGCTACTGTAGACCTTCATTGCAAAACAGTGTGTTTTAATCAGTTATTTGGTGACGTGAATATATTTATATTGAAGAAAAATATAAACACAACATGTAAAGTGTTGGTCCCATGTTTCATGAGCTGAAATAAAAGATCCCCAAAATGTTCCATTAGAACCAAAAGGTTATTTCTCGAAAATGTTGTACACAAATTTGTTTACATCCCTGTTAGTGAGCATTTCTCCTTTGCCAAGATAATCCATCCACCTGACAGGTGTGGCATATCAAGAAGCTGATTGAACAGCATGATCATTACAGAGGTGCACCTTGTGCTGGGGACAATAAAAGGCCACTCTAAAATGTGCAGTCTTACAACACAATGCCACGGATGTCTCAAGTTTTGAGGGAGCGTGCAATTGGCATGCTGACTGCAGGAATGTCCACCAGAGCTGTTGCCAGAGAATTTAATGTTCAAGCCGCCTCCAATGTGTTTTAGAGAATTTGGCAATACGTCCAATAGGCCTCACAACCGCAGACCATGTGTAACCAACACACCAGCCCAGGACCTTCACATCTGGCTTCTTCACCTGTGAATTGTCTGAGACCAGCCACCCAGACAGCTGATGAAACTGTGGGTTTGCACAATCGAAACATTTCTGCACAAACTGTCAGAAACCGTCTCAGAGAAGCTCATCTGCTCGGCGTCATAACTGAATTCAGTGGGCAAATGCTCACATTCGATGGCCACTGGCACACTGGAGAGGTGTATTCTTCACGGATGAATTCGGTTTCAACTGTACCAGGCAGATGGCGACGTGTGGGTGAGCGGTTTGCTGATGTCGATGTTGTAAACATGGGTGCCCAAGATGGCGGTGGGGTTATGGTATGGGCAGGCATGAGCTACGGACAACGAACACAGTTGCATTTTATCTATGGCAATTTGAATGCACAGAGATACCGTGACGAGATCCTGAGGCCCATTGTCGTGCCATTCATCCACCGCCATCAGCTCATGTTTCAGCATGATAATGAACAGCCCCATGTTGGATCTGTACATAATTCCTGGAAGCTGAAAATGTCCCAGTTCTTCCATGGCCTGCATACTCACCAGACATGTCACCCATTGAGCATGTTTGGGATGTTCTGGATTGACGTGTACGACAGCATGTTCCAGTTCCCGCCAATATCCAGCAACTTCTCACAGCCATTGAAGAGGAGTGGGACAACAATCCACAGGCCACAATCAACAGCCTGATCAACTCTATGCGAAGGAGATGTGTCGTGTCGCGGTGCATGAGGCAAATGATGTTCACACTAGATACTGACTGGTTTTCTGATACACGCACCTACCTTTTTTTAAGGTATCTGTGACCAACAGATGCATATCTGTATTCTCAGTCATGTGAAATCCATAGATTAGGGCCTAATGAATGTATTTCAATTGACTGATTTTCTTATATGAACTGTAACTCAGAAAATGTTTGAAATTGTTCCATTTATATTTTTGTTCAGTGGAGTATAATTTTATCTGAAAAGGATAACTTTTAACTATGTTTAACTATTTTTATTTTTATGAAATTCACTGAGTACAATGGTCCTCCCCTTCCTCCTATCAGGAGCCTCCACTGATTGTATGGTATTGTATTATATTCTTACTGTAAACATGGAGTAATTACTGCTCTTGTCACGACTTCCGCCGAAGTTGGTGCCTCTCCTTGTGCGGGCGGCTATCGGCGGTCGTCGTCACCGGCATTCTAGCTGCCACCGATCTACGTTTCTGTTTTCCATTTGTTTTGTCTGTATTGTACACACCTGGTTCCCATCACGTTAATTTGTTTCCCTATTTAACCCTCTGATTCCCTCATGGTGTTGTGCGTGATTGTTCGTTGTTTGGTGTTTATGTCTGCTGTGAGCTGATGTATTTCCCTGCGTGTAAATTAGATTTAGTTGCTTTTCGAGTAAAGTTCGTCTATTACTCAGTTCTGTGTCGTGTGCCTGACTCCGTCCTACCGCTGCACACTGACATCCTGACAGCTCTGTAAGGTCAAAGACAAAGACTGTGTTGTATAGAGTCTTTGTTGTATCGAGCCGGTAAACTGTGACATGTTGTCAGTGCTGACCTTATCCAGGAACCAGTCAGGTTGGCTACCAGAGCCGTCGATACGAGCCCTCATCTTCATCAGGGGAGCAATGTCATCGACTTCCAGGCTGAACGTGTCCTCCTGACCACGCTCAAACCTAAAGACAGCCAGAGTGTGAGCGAAATGCTTTATGGGAGAGTCTTTTAAACTGTCAACACACCACTAGTCCATATCACATGCACTGTGAACTATAGTAAATAAAACTATTCTATGCTAATCAGAGATTGTTTTTTATGTGGAATAAAATTGTAGTTTTGTTGTTTCAATACCACTTTATGTTGGCTATTTGGGGTGTGTTTATTTGGGTGTGTTCAATTTATGCATTTGTTGAAGTGTAAACATTTGGTCACATGGGTGAACTTTTGGGTCAGGTGTGTTTGACAGCGTTTCATCAGTGTGTTTGGTTGCCTGTGAACGTTTGGTCAGGTGTGTGTGTGGTACTGGACCTGTCCTCATTGTTCTGCAGAAGTATCCCCTCTGTAGTGCTGTTAGCCCCAAACACAGACCGGTAGATCTGGGTGTCTGTACCTGCATTCAGAACATCTCCCGTCACCTCATAGATGATCTGACAATAACAGACAGACAATGATTAATCAATCAGTCAATAAATCAATCACTCAATCAAATTAAACTATGAATATTTGTTTAATTGATGAGATAACATATGCTGCCAGTTAAACCAAACAAATAAATCAAACAAACAAATCAATGTGACAAAAAGTACATTAAGTTAAGACATTTCCTTGTAGGGGAGAGTGTTGAGAGAGTTGAGCCAAAGGGGTAAGTTGAGCCACCCTTGTTTCTAGGAAACCATACACAAAATGAATTATGTGACCAAATATTTAGCAAGAGGTCATCATTTCATGGAGTCTGTGAAAGAAGAAACCACATGGAAAAAGTGGTAAGCAAGTTAGATCCAAAAAAAATATTTTCACCAAATCAAATGAATGTATTGTGTTAGAGGTTTCATGATGCTTGTATCTAATCCAAAGTAGATCATTGTTTGGGGTGTGTATAAGCTTCAGTATGAGGTCCTAAACCTAACAACTTCCCCTTTTCCACATTTTGTTACTTTACAGTCTTCAAACTAGGCACAATACCCAATAATGACAAAGCGAAAACAGGTTTTTAGATTGTTTTGCAAATTTACAAAAAAATTAAACAATAAATACCTTATTTACATAAGTATTCAGACCCTTTCCTATAAGACTCGAAATTGAGCTCAGGTGCGTCCAGTTTCCATTGATCATCCTTGAGATGTTTCTACAACTTGATTGGAGTCCACCTGTCGTAAATTCAATTGATTGGACATGATTTGGAAAGGCACACACCTGTCTATATAAGGTCAGTTGACAGTGCATGTCAGAGCAAAAACCAAGCCATGAGGTCGAAGGAATAGTCCTTAGAGGTCCAAGACAGTATTGTGTCGAGGCACAGATCTGGGGAAGGGTACCAAAAAATGTCTGCAGCATTGAAGGTCCCCAAGAACACAGTGGCCTCCATCATTCTTAAATGGAAGAAGTTTGGAACCACCAAGACTCTTCCTAGAGCTGGCCGCCCAGCCAAACTGAGCAATTGGGGGAGAAGACCCGATGGTCTCTCTGACAGAGCTCCATAGTTCCTCTGTGGAGATGGGAGAACCTTCCAGAAGGACAACCATCTCTGCAGCACTCCACCAATCAGGCCTTTATGGTAAAGTGGCCACATGACAGCCCACTTGGAGTTTGCCAAAATCAAATCAAATTAACATTTATTGGCCACATGCACCGAGTACAACAGGTGCAGACATTACAGTGAAATGCTTATTTACAGCCCTTAACCAACAGTGCATTTATTTTTTAATAAAAAAGTAAAATCAAAAAATGTATGCACTGTTGGTTAAAGGCTGTAAGTAAGCATTTCACTGTAATGTCTGCACCTGTTGTATTCGGCGCATGTGGCCAATAAAATTTGATTTGATTTGATTTTGGCAAACTCCAAGTGGGCTGTCATGTGGCCACTCTACCATAAAGGCCTGATTGGTGGAGTGCTGCAGAGATGGTTGTCCTTCTGGAAGGTTCTCCCATCTCCAAAAGGCACCTAAAGGACTCTCAGACCATAAGAAACAAGATTCTCTGGTCTGATGAAACCAAGATTAAAATATTTGGCGTGAATGCCAAGCGTCAGGTCTGGAGGAAACCTGGCACCATCCCTACGGTGAAGCATGGTGGTGGCAGCATCATGCTGTGGGGATGTTTTTCAGTGGCAGGGAGTGGGAGACTAGTCAGGATCGAGGGAAAGATGAACAGAGCAAAGTACAGAGAGGTACTTGATGAAAACCTAGCAGTTTTTTTTTTTTTTTTTATGTCAATGTAATCCATTTTAGTATAAGGCTGTAATGTAACAAAAAAGTGGAAAAAGTCAAGGGGTCTGAATACTTTCTGAATGCACTGTAGATATAAGTAGATATCCCTTGATGGAGTGATGCTAAAAATGGCTCAACTTACCCCCCTCTGCCATATATTAAACCGATATGACTGCATGTACTGTTTGTGTTTAGTACTGTATTAGCAGTCCAGGTAATAACTGTGTACTGTAGGTAAAGCAAGTACAGGCGTAATACTGTACCAGTAGAAAAAGGTATATTATTGGTGATACTTGCCTTCTGGGAGATGGTGATGCTATCTGCATCCAACACGTTGAACACCCTGGCAGCCAGTCCATCTCCCCAATCTTTGGTCAACCCATACTTACACTGGAAAATGTATTTTACCCCTTTGGTTGGCACGGCAACAGCTAGCTCATCAACCAACTAGCAACTCTCAGGAGTGGCTCCTCCGAGCTACAGGGAGAGCATGGAGCAACCACATCCATCAGCGTGTGTTGTGACTCTTGCACTGGATGAAGACTTCTGTGTCTGAACGCTGTTTGTATAACATGGTCCAGGAATAAAGCACTCATGGTAGCAGCATTAAACCGTTTGCAGGCCTTGTCTTCCTTTATCTACAGTATATATTGCACACCACCACTTTTCTTTGGGATATGCATATACTGTATGCTTAATGTGATGTGACCCATACCTCCACCCTCCTAATCTCTCCCACGTCAACTCCATGTGACTCGAAGGACTCCAGAGACCCAGAATCAAAGCACTTCTTCCCCCCACGCAGGTCAAGCCACAGCCCCTCTGTCTGGGTGTGGTTTGAACCCCACATAGACCGTGCTGCTGGTACTGGCATCCTTCTCTGCCCCTGTGGAGATGGTGAAGTGGTATGGCATGACTGCAAAGACACAAGGTAATGTGTTTTGACTGTATGTGTATGAGTGTGTAGCACAAAAATACAGTTGTTACTCCAAACCCTGCCTCTACAAAGTGTAATGTGAATACTTATTTCTGGAGTGATCAATCAGCTTATTGCAATGTATGCAACTGGTGAAATGCAGTCTTTTTTCACAACTCTTGATGTGCTTGTGTGTGTGTGGGGGGGGTTATATTGACAGTAGTGTGTTTATTTACTGGAACCCTTCTTTTGGACGTCCTCATTCTTCTTGTTACTCTTCTTGTTCATGTTGCTGTCTACACTCTTCGTGATCAGGGCTGATCAGGGCTGAGCTCTTCTTCCTGCCTTGGAAAGTCTCCCTCTCCCCCTCATAACCCTGTGAGAATACACAGGTCAGGTCACACACACTTTGTCAGGATCTGTGTGCTCACACACACATATGCGTACGCACTCACACACTGATACGCATGCACACACATACTGACTGCAGAAGTATAGTTCACACATACATTAGTGTACATACTGTGGCACACACACACACACAGTACCTTGATCTAGAACATTCTCTCGATGCGTCAGTCCTTTCATTTCCTGGACAACCAGCGCTCATACAGGAACACTAAGACCTCCTCCAGATCCTCGTCAACCACCTCCATGTGGTCCAGGTACCAATCAGCACTCACCATGCTGTTGTCATGGCGAATCTTAATTCTAAACACCTGGCCCAGGTCCACCGCCTCAATGGTACATTTATCCAGCTGAAATAGGAGGCACATTCAGCACAAGCAGTTGAATGATCCAAAAAGACACATTCATTAGTATTTTCCTTATATATTGCCATAATATTACTGTACAATGATTGTATAACAACATCACTACCTTTTATTTTGTGATGCAAAAGCCAATAATGGATACGGTGTGGTGTTCTGTCTCTTACCGCTCCCTTCTCAAACTTGTTGCTGTTTGTCTCAGACTTGCTGAGTTTGTGTTCACACGTGTCGCCCAGGTCTCTGTAGATGGTGAGGAAAACGTTGGCATCCGTGCCCCTGTTGTAAACGTCACCTGTCATCGCATACACCTTGTAGGTGGGCACAGATAACAGATAAAACAACCCACAGACAGAAAGCATAATAATGGGCTGAAGTGTTCAAATGGGAACAAATTCCCAACATTGTGTGACTGCAGCGGAGCAAGACAGAGAACTGCCTCATCATTTACCTGTCAGACAAAGAAGGCAGGCAGACAAAGAATCTGACAAACGAAAAGGCACATTCTGCTGTAATGGCCAGCCTCCAGTGTGTCTGTGTGTGCATATGTGGGTGTAATCTCCACTGAGTCTTCCTCCTCAGAGTGTGTGCGTGTGCATGTGCGTGTGTGTTTGCTTGTGTTTGTGTGTACGTACTCTCCAGTGCATCTTCCACCTCAATCTCGTTGACTTTCAGAGTTCCGTCTCGTAGTTGTTTCTCCATTATGATGTCAGAGGGTACTAACGCTCTCACTGTCTCTCCGTCATCCTCTGACTTGGCCAGCCAGTGCTCACATGAGAAGATGATAGTCTCCGACCCCTAGAGAGACACAGAGCAGCAATGTGTGAGTGACTGAGAACACTCCAGGTCTCTCCGTGAGGAGAAGAGCACCACCTTGTGACTAAAAATGGTATTGTTTTGATTTATAATACGACGTCGTCCGTCTCTTTTTACTGAAGACCTGTGTAGGATTGCCCTGACCTTTGACACTGGACTAAGATTAGATTTGTTCATTTTCCCCCATATGGTTAAGGTTAGGATTTGTGAAGGGTAAGCTGATCCTAGATCTGTAACTGAGTAAGTAGCCTTTCTCCTGTGTATCTTTCTCTTCCTCAGTAGTCGTCTGCTCTAACCGCAAGCCTAAAAATGCTCACAATAATCATTGATTGTGAGCTATTTCACGCTGCAAGCTTTTTTCAATGACACCATCATCAGTTTATCCCTCTGTTATCATGACCAATACAGATCTTCTCTATGACATCACCCACATCCTCCAACTGCATGGTGTCACAGAAACATCATCATCATCATGATCATGAGGATCATCATCCACATCATCATCCTATTCATCACCATCATCCTCATTAAAGAACCACATATCCCTTGCTTAACTGTCTCTATACATTGTTTTATAGGTGACCACTGTGTGGACGTACCTCAACGATGAACATGTCCTCAGCTCCCTTCTCAAACGACATGGTCCTCTCCCTCTTGTTGAACAAAGAGACCTCTGCTGGGTGCACACCCCCGTCTCGACCGTACAGCACGGTGAACACGTCTGCGTCTGTACCCACTGCAAACAGGTCACTGGCGAAGGTCTCAATCTCGTACGGCACAACTGTAACAGAGGGGAAACAAGGGTATAATATGGCATGGTAATTGGTAGGATAGGGTCCTGTAAGATATGGGTTATCTACAATAAGTACAGTGTACTGTAGACTGGCTCTTATGGTATGTCAGATATGACCTGATATGGTATGATATAAGATAGTAATACTGTATAGGGTAGTGGTATGCTAGCTAGTAGGCTATAATATGGGTTATCTAAGTATAGTATGTTGCAAGTTGGTTCTTACATGGTGTGTCGAGATCAGTCTGGAGGTCTGCAGGGGACAGGTCCCTGACGATGGCCCCGTCGTCGTTCGTCCTCTCCCTTGTACAGCCAGCGACCACAGGGGAACCTTAGCCTCAGGCCCAGGAACGGGGCGTCAACCTCTACCCAGTCAAGGAACCAGCCTGCTGTGGCCGCTGCACAGGCATAACAGATCATATCACAAGGACTGTGTGTGTCTGTCTGTCTGTCTGTCTCTCTGTCTTATGTGTTCGTATCACAGAGCAGTAAATGGCATAGTAGGTAGTGTATTCTAATACACACGATCACAGACACAAATGTGTATATTATCTAAATATCTTATATCATGGTTACCTGTGTCATCTTTCGTGCCGTACAGGGTGGCAAACACGTTGGCATCGGTGTCCGCATTCTTCTTGTCTCCAGTCTTTACCCTCATTGTGAAGGTGGTGCACATGGCTGACAGACAGATCAACTAAATCAGATAAGAATGTATTCATGATATTATGCATTGATATTATTAAATCAAATTATATAACTACTGATCAATGAAATGTGGGTAACTAGGCCTAGATGTTTGCATCTGTTATTTTCCAGAGGGAATAGGACATATAACATCTTTTTTTTGCATTTATTGTTCTGAAAATAATGGGAGCAAACTCAGCATAAGAGCAAACAATTAGCATTTCTCACCCTTCTGCTCCAGGCCGAGTGTTGCACTGGAGTATTCCACCTCCTCATCATCACCCTTCTTCATAAAGGCCTCGTCCACAGAGACCAGCTCCCTGGTGATCTGTCCGTCATCCTCATCAATGGCCAACCCCCGTTTACAGTACCTAGAACACAGTTAGTCTGTCGGTCACTAGCCTAGCCTGCCAGGCTTCTAGGCTCTGTCTGTCTGTCTCTGTGACTTGATAATAACCCCATGTGTACCATTCCCGACCACCAAGGGGCGCTGTGCAGTTGTTTTCTTAGACCAATAGGCAGACCTTTTTATATCCTTAAAAACCACACCTTTTCTCACATACAGGCAGTCTTGGGATCAGATGCATATATTTTTTTGGACCAGCTATTTATCTATAAATCACCTTCCTAGCTCTATAGATATACATGCATGGTGTGTCATATGGTGTAGAATGTAGATAAGTGGTAATAATAAAATAGAAAAGGCAATATTATCTCAAATGGTGTAGTAAAGTGGTTAATAATCCTCTCCTATTGTGTAATCCCGTGCCTGCCTCCTCCCCTCCCTTACATGGTCTTTGTTGTCTACTATCTCCACCCAGTCCAGGAACCAGGCGGCATGAGGCTGGCTGTTGTCATGGCGAATCCTCAGCTTCTTCAGAACACCCAGATCGATGGCCGGGATGGAGAACACGCCCTCCTGAACCCAGCAGGGAACCACGGGAAAGGTCAGAGGTCAAAGGCATAAATAAAAGGTTAATAAAAGGTATCTGTTCAATGATCAATAATTGTTAATTGTTTTAATTTATTTGATCCGTAACAACAGGGGACCATGCACAAAGGTCAAACAGCTGGGTCAATGGGAAAGAGGTTGTAGTTCAACAGCGACTCAGATATTGACATCATCATCATATTGACAGATGTCTCACCTGCCCTTTCTCAAATGTGTTCAGGTTGATTGACTTCCTGAGTCTCCGCTCGCCCTTGTCGCCCATCTCTCCGTAGATGTTGACGTACACATAAGCCCTCCAGGTCTCCAAGGTCCTCTGGGAGGAGCTCCACCATGATCTTCCCGTCCTCCTCGTCGCGGGCCAGCCAGCGCTGACAGGGAAAGGTCACGCTCTCCACCACCTTCTGGAGCTCTGTCACATGCCCCTTTTCCTCATCCTCCTCTTTCTTCTTCTTCTTTTTCTTCTTCTTCTTGTCCTTCTTGTCATCCTTCGGCTTCTCCTTCGCTGCCTCCATCTGCACCATGGCGAGTCCACCGTCTCAAGGAACCACCCATCGCCCATACCAGAACCGTCGTACCCGATGCAGATCTTGAATAATTTGCCCACGTTCAGTGCCTCGATCTGTGGGGTGAGAGACAGTAAGACAGGCCAATGGTGGTTATTCAGAGATTTGTCCTCATCACTCCACTCCACAACATGGCAGAATGACTGATTTTATGCTAAGTCTTCTCAAAACCAATGATAGCTGTACTCTTCATGAATCCAACTAATTCACAAAAGGAAAATACTTTTCCCACAATTTGAAACCAATGAATGTGTAGTCAGTAGACTTCTTTTACTGGTTCACTGACTGTGTCTGACTTTAAATATCTCTGTGGTCCCGCGCTCAAGGTTGTTGGAGCGGCTCTTGAGGCAGATGAGCTCAGTCTTGCCCTCCTCTCCATAGATCTGGCAGAACACATTGGCGTTGGTGCCACCATTGCTCATGTTCCCCGTGACCGCCGTGATCTCGTAGTTTATCACTGCAAAGGGGGCAGAGCAACATGTCACTAACCAATTAGACAATGGCAGGATGATGGAGAGTGGGCTAATGCACCACAATCCATCATAATCACTAAGTAGGAGTTCATCACTTGTAGGATAGAACTGTATTCATCAAGTGAAGTCATCTGGTTACAGGTTTATTCAGTGGCAATGTAGGTATTCTATCATTTTGAGTATTCCTGTACTTTTTCATTGGGTGTTCTTGAGAGAACTCGGGTAGCTACATTGTGAATACAAATGCCTCAGTGTATTTGAAAGCTCTGGTACAGCACATAGTGTGTATAAATATTACTTCTGCTCTGGCCAAAATAAATACAGTGGCTTGCGAAAGTATTCACCCCCCTTGGCATTTTTCCTATTTTGTTGCCTTACAACCTGGAATTAAAATGGATTGGGGGGGGGGGGGGTTGTATCATTTGATTTACACAACATGCCTACCACTTTGAAGATGCAAAATAATTTTTTTTGTGAAACAAACAAGAAATAAGACAAAAAAACAGAAAACTTGAGCGTGCATAACTATTCACCCCCACAAAGTCAATACTTTGTAGAGCCACCGTTTGCAGCAATTACAGCTGCAAGTCTCTTGGGGTATGTCTCTATAAGCTTGGCACATCTAGCCACTGGGATTTTTGCCCATTCTTCAAGGCAAAACTGCTCCAGCCCCTTCAAGTTGGATGTGTTCCGCTGGTGTACAGCAATCTTTAAGTCATACCACAGATTTTCAATTGGATTGAGGTCTGGGCTTTGACTAGGCCATTCCAATACATTTAAATGTTTCCCCTTAAACCACTCGAGTGTTGCTTTAGCAGTATGCTTAGGGTCATTGTCCTGCTGGAAGGTGAAGCTCCGTCCCAGTCTCAAATCACTGGAAGACTGAAACAGGTTTCCCTCAAGAATTACCCTGTACTTAGCGCCATCCATCATTCCTTCAATTCTAACCAGTTTCCCAGTCCCTGCCGATGAAAAACATCCCCACAGCATGATGCTGTCACCACCATGCTTCACTGTGGGGATGGTGTTCTCGGGGTGATGGGAGGTGTTGGGTTTGCGCCAGACATAGAGTTTTTCTTGATGGCCAAAAAACTCAATTTTTGTCTCATCTGACCAGAGTACCTTCTTCCATATGTTTGGGGAGTCTCCCACATGCCTTTTGGCGAACACCAAACTGCGAACACCAAAATGCTTTTTCTTTAAGCAATGGCTTTTTTCTGGCCACTCTTCCGTAAAGCCCAGCTCTGTGGAGTGTACGGCTTAAAGTGGTCCTATGGACAGATACTCCAATCTCCGCTGTGGAGCTTTGCAGCTCCTTCAGGGTTATCTTTGGTTTCTTTGTTGCCTCTTTGATTAACGCCCTCCTTGCCTAGTCCGTGAGTTTTAGTGGGCGGCCCTTTCTTGGCAGGTTTGTTGTGGTTAATAATGGATTTAATGGTGCTCCGTGGGATGTTCAAAGTTTCAGATATTGTTTTATAACCCAACCCTGATCTGTACTTCTCCACAACTTTGTCCCTGACCTGTTTGGAGAGCTCCTTGGTCTTCATGGTGCCGCTTACTTGATGGTGCCCCTTGCTTAGTGGTGTTGCAGACTCTGGGGTCTTTCAGAACAGGTGTATATTTACTGAGATCATGTGACACTTAGATTGCACACAGGTGGACTTTATTTAACTAATTATGTGACTTCTGAAGGTAATTGGTTGCACCAGATCTTATTTAGGGGCTTCATAGCAAAGGGGGTGAATACATATGCACGCACCACTTTTCCGTTATTCATTTTTTAGAATTTTTTGAAACAAGTGATTTCTTTCCATTTCACTTAACCAATTTGGACTATTTTATGTATGTCCATTACATGAAATACAAATAAAAATCCATTTAAATTACAGGTTGTAATCTAACAAAATAGGAAAAACACCAAGGGTGATGAATACTTTTGCAAGGCACTGTACACACTGTAAATATATTCATTTAATTTTAACATGATATAATAGAATTCTCTGGCACAGTATGCAGGTAAAGGGTAAACCTTATTTGTCCTATTTCACAGATGTACGAGTGTGTTAATACGCATGTGAGAATTGGAATATGTGTGTTTTGCATATCCCACTCTCCCTGGGACACTCTCGGAGAATGCGGTCACGGCCAGG
Source organism: Coregonus lavaretus (assembly GCF_964263955.1). Classification (NCBI taxonomy): domain Eukaryota; kingdom Metazoa; phylum Chordata; class Actinopteri; order Salmoniformes; family Salmonidae; genus Coregonus; species Coregonus lavaretus. The sequence goes on along the minus strand of NC_140011.1, from coordinate 7,369,912 downwards.
GTCGGCCATTATCAACGGTGACTCTGGAGCAATTAGAGTTAAGTGCCTTGCTCAAGGGCACATCAACAGATTTTTCACCTTGTTGGCTCAGGGATTCAAACTAGAAACCATTCGTTTACAGGCCCAACCCTTACCACTAGGCTACCCGCTGCCCTGTACAGTATAATACAGTGGGGGAAAAAAGTATTTAGTCAGCCACCAATTGTGCAAGTTCTCCCACTTAAAAAGATGAGAGAGGCCTGTCATTTTCATCATAGGTACACGTCAACTATGACAGACAAATTGAGAAAAAAAAATCCAGAAAATCACATTGTAGGATTTTTAATGAATTTATTTGCAAATTATGGTGGAAAATAAGTATTTGGTCACCTACAAACAAGCAAGATTTCTGGCTCTCACAGACCTGTAACTTCTTCTTTAAGAGGCTCCTCTGTCCTCCACTCGTTACCTGTATTAATGGCACCTGTTTGAACTTGTTATCAGTATAAAAGACACCTGTCCACAACCTCAAACAGTCACACTCCAAACTCCACTATGGCCAAGACCAAAGAGCTGTCAAAGGACACCAGAAACAAAATTGTAGACCTGCACCAGGCTGGGAAGACTGAATCTGCAATAGGTAAGCAGCTTGGTTTGAAGAAATCAACTGTGGGAGCAATTATTAGGAAATGGAAGACATACAAGACCACTGATAATCTCCCTCGATCTGGGGCTCCACGCAAGATCTCACCCAGTGGGGTCAAAATGATCACAAGAACGGTGAGCAAAAATCCCAGAACCACACGGGGGGACCTAGTGAATGACCTGCAGAGAGCTGGGACCAAAGTAACAAAGCCTACCATCAGTAACACACTACGCCGCCAGGGACTCAAATCCTGCAGTGCCAGACGTGTCCCCCTGCTTAAGCCAGTACATGTCCAGGCCCGTCTGAAGTTTGCTAGAGTGCATTTGGATGATCCAGAAGAGGATTGGGAGAATGTCATATGGTCAGATGAAACCAAAATATAACTTTTTGGTAAAAACTCAACTATTATTAATAATAATAATAATATGGGAGGGGGGGTAGTTCAAAACTTAACCCCAAAAGTTTTTTCAAAAAGGTTCTTTGAGGATCCATTAAAAGGTGGCCTTTGAAGAACATATAGGGGTTCCCCCACAGTTTCAATTTGAAGAACCACTCCAGGAACCTTTTATTTTTAGAGTGTGTTCCACCTCCATGCTGAAAAATAATCCTCAATAAGGTTGAGGAAAGGAGAGTACGGGGGCAGGTATATAGGGTCACGAACTGGGGATGGGCCCGAAACCATGCCTGAACCACCTCTGCATGGTGGAACCTGACACTGAGAAACACAATGAGGTGTGCAGTGTAGTAGGATCCAAGTAATGGCCTACGTCCTACCACACCATCTTCGGAGATAGCTGAGCACATGGAGATTTTCCCCCACGTTGTCCAGGCACTAGGACGGTCGCCCGTTGGCCGTTGAGGTTCCGCCCTTGGCGCTGAGTTTTGGCCAGGTTGAAGCCCATTTCATCAACAAAGATATACTTGTGATGGTTCACAGCAGCATTAAGCACCATCACCATCTAAAAATATATTTTGGTTAGTTATTTTTACAGTATAGTTCCAATATGATATTGTTAAGTAGCATATGCATCAAATAGTATCAGTAATACAGTATATAGTGCTGTACCTGAACATACTCAGCCCACAGTTGTTTCACCCAGTCGTTGTTTCTCTCAAAAGGCACCAGGTAAATGTTTTTCATAAATACCTGGTGCCTCTTCAAAAGGCAGGCGATTGTTGGTAGGCTGTCGGATGCCACACACGGCCACTGACACCAACATGGAATCTTCAGTCAATTCTGAGGGTAGAACAGAGTATACTGTCAATAGATCATACTATAAGACTACTGTAACATGTTTTGTGAATTTACATGCATTACAATATGTAATTGAATGTAACTGTAATGGTTAAGCATAGTGGGGCGGCAGGTAGCCTAGTGGTTAGAGCGTTGGGCCAGTAACTGAAAGGTTGCTGTTTCAAATCCCCGAGCTGACAAGGTTCTGTTGATATGCCCTTGAGCAACAAGGTTCTGTTGATATGCCCTTGAGCAAGGCACTTAACCCTAGTTGCTCTGGATAAGAGTGTCTGCTAAATGACAAAAATGTCAAATATAGTGCATATCCTGCAGACTTACCGATTTTGTCTCATGATCGAATTGACAATCTTTTCAGATTGGGATGAACTAATCTGTCAGCCTCTGCCATGGAAAGGCCTCTGCCCACTTATTTTACCTCTTTGATGGGGCCCATGACCACCGCTCTGACAGGCCCCTTGTCCACGAGCTCTTTGATTTATTTCTCTTCCTTGCTGTCTATCCTGCTCCATGTTGAAAGAAATTGCAAGTGTTCACATGCCCCCTTTTATACTGAACAAAATTATAAATGCAACATGCAAGAATTTCAGTTCATATAAGGAAATCAGTCAATTGAAATCAATTCATTAGGCCCTAATCTATGGATTTCACTTGACTGGGCAGGGGTGCAGCCATTGGTGTGAGCCAGGCCCAGCCAATCAGAATGAGTTTTTCCGAACAAAAGGGCTTTGTTACAGACCAAAATACTCCTCAGCACACTACACCGCCTCAGACGATCCCGCAGGTGATGAAGCCCGATGTGGAGGTCATGGGCTGGAGTGGTTACACGTGGTCTGCAGTTGTGAGGCCGGTTAGACGTTCTGCCAAATTCTCTAAAACGACGTTGGAGGCAGCTTATGTTAGAGAAATTAACATGAAATCCTCTGGCAACAGCTCTGGTGGACATTCTTGCAGTCAACATGCCAATTGCACGCTCCCTCAAAACTTGAGACATCTGTGGCATTGTGTTGTGTGACAAAGCTGCACATTTTAAGGTGGCCTTTTATTGTCCCCAGCACAAGGTGCACCTGTGTAATGATCATGCTGTTTAATCAGCTTCTTACAGTTTTTCTCCATTGGTTTGGCTCATTTCTTGAAACAGAAATGACATTCTCAAAACTCTAAGATCATTTGGCAAAACAGTCTTACAGTTCAGCACAACACTATAGCTCACTTGCAAAAGCTCATATCTCTCCTAAAACTGTTCACTCATGCTTCAAAACTAAATTCCTTTCCCATATAAGGAGTCAGTGCCACGAAAATGGCAAAGATCCTTCTCAATTGCTTTGGCTCATTTCTTGAAACAGACCGGACGTTCTCAACACTCTTGGTGCTTTAGCCAAAATAACGTGGATGGTTCGGCACAACACCATGGTTCACCTGCAAAAGCTCATACCTCTCCCAAAACAGTTCACGCATGTGTCAAAACTAAATTTCCTTCTCATTTAAACAGTCAGTGCCCCCAAAATGCTTCGTCCCTTTGGCATTGTGTAAGCACTGCAAGTCAAAATGTTTAGATGTTTTGTCACTATGGCAGAGGACCATTGAAATATCCCTCATGTCCACCTTTCAGTCTTAGCCCAGTCCTTCATTGACAATGGTTACTGTACTGTTTTTTGTCTAGCTAACAGAATACAATTGTGTATAAAACTGAAAAAAATAAATAGGATTTTAGGGTAAGAGTAGCCTCCAAGGTTTGACATCACACATTGCACTCATACTGCCAAGGAAATTGTAACCATTATCATTCACACACATAAAGTAACTTCCATACATCAGAGTAAAAAGAAAATGTATACAGCATAATATACTGTAATATAAACACACAAACAAAAAACAATGAAAATTATATGCAGCCTACAGTGCTGTAAATAAAGCTGGAGTTTCACAACTAACAGTTCTTCACTGGTCGCTGTCCTCACCCTCCTGGCCATCCACACGCTGCTGTCTGTCTGGCCACAGATTCTCGTCCACATCACAGCGTATATTCTCCCTTGCGATGCAACGAGTGAAGAAACGGCGTGCATGTCGCAACCATCCCCTACACTGATCTCCTGTAATATCCTCACACGCAGCGTCCATTGCATGGAGCAGGGACCTCTGATCTTGAGCCCGATGCTCATACACTCTCCACCTCCAAGCGGAGAAATACTCCTCAATAGGATTGAGGAAAGGAGAGTAAGGTGGTAGGAACACCATGACCATCCTTGGATGAGTAGTGAACCAGGCCCTGATGAGCGGGCCACGGTGGAAATTCACATTGTCCCATACAATGACATATTGTGGTAGGTGAGGCCCTACGAGACCGCTCTCATTTTCAGGGATCAAATCAACATGAAGGCGGTCCAAGAAGATGAGGAGCTTCTGTGTATTGTATGGGCCAAGACTGGGGATGTGAGTGGCCACACCATTCTCCGATATGGCAGCACACATAGTTATATTGCCCCCTCGCTGGCCTGGGACATCCACCATGGCCCGGTGGCCAATAATATTATGGCCACGTCTTCGGCCCTTGGCCAGGTTGAAGCCAGCTTCATCCACAAACACGAGGATGTGATGGGTCTCGTTTCCTTCCAATGCCATTATTCTCTACAATAGCGTAAAAAAAGAAAACATCAAATCAGTCATACAGAAGAGTCATACACTACAGTTACAGACAATTACATAGGAATGTTCTATGTTCTCCACAAGTTCAATATACTACTGGCCACTACTCCAGTGGTTCCAAACCTGGGGTACATGTACCCCTATGCAGAGGTACTACAGGGGGTATTTGACAGAAAGGGGAGGGGGGAAATCATCAATGACTAGACTTACTGAAATGTTACAGTAAAACCCACAGTATTAGATAGATTTACATGGGAGGCACTAATTGCAGCTCTTTGACCCCTTTTCTTATTGTATGTTATATTCTTCAAAATAAGGATTATAATGATAATTGCATCATACAGTAAGCTGCAGTTTTTAGGCGAAATGTTGAAGTCAGATAAATCAAATACTTCCATACCTGGATTACCTGGATACACAAATCAGGTAAAGTGGGTACTGAAGCCAAAAAAGTTTGGGAACCACTGCTTAATTGTAAAAATGTTATAATGATGGACAACCAGTAACTGACTTACATGTACATACTGGTACCGCAGCTCTTTCACTCTATCAGAGTTCCTCTCAAATGGTACCCTGTAAATTTGCTTCATTGTCATCTGATGCTTCTTCAATATCCGGTCTATTGTGGAGATGCTTATAGAGTTGACATTTTGGAATATGGCATTGTCTTGTAGGATTGCAGCGCGGATCTGTCTCAATGTGATGGCATTATTTGCCATCACCATGTTACAGATCTCTTGTTCTTGTTGTTCATTGAGAAGTTTTCCTCTGCCACCTGTGCAAGGTTGTCGTCCAATCCTAGATATAGAAGTCAAAGGACAACACTCCATTCGTAATGTATACCTTATGTATTCCTTACAGAATGAGTTACCTATGTAATTGTATTGTTGTTTTACTTACAGTAACTTTACCACAATTCTAATGCATCACTGCACAGTGACTGGAATACTACTGTAAACTGTATCATCAATACTGTAGAAAATAAACTATTCCATAGTTTATTTTCTCCAATGTTTTTCTTGTCATTTTTAGTATCATAACATCCCATTGAGGTAAGATATTACTGTAGGCCTATCACACACACACACTAAATGAATAGGTAAATATGTAAATAAATATATTTCTTGCTCTATGCACAGTGTCCTGTCCTATACAACATATAATTCCATCATTGACTGACTACATACCTGTTTTCCCTGCGAAAGGTTTGGATGATGGAGGAGACTGTTGAGCGAGGCACATTAGGCTGCACTCGGCGACCTGCCTCCGCCATTGTGAGGCCATGGTTGATGACATGGTCTATAATTGTGGCCCGAATTTCATCCGGGACAGCATGGTGTCTTCGTGCTCCTCGGCCTCTTCCCCCTATTCCACCACCACGCACCCTTACTCCTCCTCCTCCTCTTCTTCTTCCTCTTCCTCGAGCAGGCAGTTGCCCTTGTTCATTTACTTGGCCAGGTGCCTCCATGTTCAGAAATTGTACTGGTCCTGCATGGTCAAGCTCTTTACATACATGTTTGGCAGCATTCACAGTCATGGACAGCACCTGTCAGGTAACTAAACATACTGTTTGATTGGTCATCTGAGATGTGTGAAACTCCTCCTTCGTTAGTCAAGTTCTAGTTTCACCTGACTGTCAATTGCTGTAATAAATTTATCAAATGTTCCAAGGGATTCATATATGGTATTCATGGTATTATGTTCTTGACTAATTTTGACAATTGAACAGACTATTGTGCATGTGATGACTTATACAATGAAATGACGCTGACACGTTTTGGAGCGAACAACCATTAGACTGAGAATCAACAATCAGTTTAGATCAACAAGATCTATTCACTTGGAAATTGTGCTAAATGTAGGCTACCTGTACTTAATCATTTGCAAAGATGTACTGAGACATTGAGACATGTACTTAGACATTTGCAATTTGATGAAATGAATGAGAAATTCAATTCTGTTGTGAACAATTGCCAAGTGGTTTGGAGGTTTGTCCATGTAGTTTTGAGAATGTAATTTCTGTTTCAAGAAATGAGCCAAACCAATGGAGAAAAACTGTAATATGCCACACCTGTCAAGTGGATGGATTATATTGGCAAAGGAGAAATGCTAATTAATAGGGATGTAAACAAATTTGTGCACAAAATTCAGAGAAATACACTTTTTGTGCGTATGGAAAATCTAAGTTTATTTTTTTCTCAGCTCGGGTTTCTATTTTTGTTCAGTGTATATGGTGACCAATTGTGGTTACCACTATGTGAAATCAATTACTAATGACGAGTAGTCATTATGTATGGTTATCATGTATCATACATGTAATATAGATTTTTATACTTTACAAACACACATTTTATTTCTGTAGTTCTCAAAATCCATATTTAGTTAACAAACCAGTTTAAAATCTATAGGTTTACCAAATGGTTAAATGATTAACCATTAAGCGCAGTTGGATTAAGTGATGGTCAAATGTATTTTTTAAAATGAGAAGATAATCATATGAAAAGTAGTGTGATCATTACATTGTGAAAGGCAATTACTTTATACGAAAGGTATTTCTAGATAAAATACTGATAAGTTTGGTGAAAAAGTTACTGTGTGATTTTGTGAGTTGTACTTAGTCAACTGAAAATGTGCTTAAAGTTGCGAATAAACTGCCTTTTGGATGATCTGTTTTGAGTTTTGTACTAAGAGTTGGGAAATTTTTCCACATACTATGGGTTGTGTTGCTCCCAACAACACGTCCCTCTGTATATTCCCATAATCTTCATCCATGGCAAACCAGTGATTCCCTGGAAACTCATACACCTCCTTATTCCCCATGTCATCAATCACCACCTGGAGACAGATAACAGTGTGTGAGTGTGAGTGTGAGTGTATGTGTGTGTGTGTATACCTTATCTACACAGCATCCAGCTGATGAGCCCCTGTTGTTGTGGCCAATGGTGATTTTCTTCAGCCTTCCCATGTTTGGTGCTTCAATAGTAAACTTGTCCTCTGTGCCTCGCTCAAAGTTATCTTTGTCACCTCTCCCCTTTGATGCTATTAAATGAAACCATATAGAATATAGAGTGATATATAATGAAATCAAACAGCTAATGACAGAAAGAATAGTGCTTGTATTCTCACAGTGGACTCAGAGAACAACTGTAAAGCACGAAAAGTGTCTTATCTTGCCTGTGTTACCATGATCTCCAAATATATTCAGGAAGACGTCCCCATCTGACCCACTGCCCATCTCGGCAGAGGTGAACACACTCACTGTATTTATACATTATCTGTTAAACAACAGAATATCAAAGAGGATAGGACATTCATGAACTGGTTATGGTCTGTTCATGATATTTCACATGGGGTATAGACACAGCCATTATGATACTTTTCATGTTATGCATCACTGTCACTGAAATTTAAGTTTGACCGTAACCTCTAACCTCTTTGACCGTAACCTCTAACCTCTCCTTAATTCCTGTTTAATCTCGTGCCTTGTGCGAGTTTGTGTGCATCTCCTCCCTTTTTCTCACAATAGACATCAGACAGTCAAGAGTTTCTTCTAATCCCAAATAAGCCAGTTTCCAGGTGAAATATTAATAGGTCTACTGTAGGTGTGTGTGAGTGTGCCTGTCAGGGTGTGTCTGGTCCCGTGACAGCTGTCAGGTTCGGAATAACGGTTAATCTTTGACCACTCATCCAGTCTTGAATATACTGGAAAAGTAGGCACGAGCGGAGGCATGATCTGTGTCTACTACCATGGTCACATTTGGCCCCAAAACAAATGCACCCTGCATCCTTCTCTCTCTGTCTGATAATGAGATGTAAGATGAAGGTCACATTGTAACAAGAGGACTACAAGGTTTACCGGACGATTAGGCTCCATGAGGCACCTTACCCACAAGTAACAGTAGGCAGAGTAACTTACCTGTAAGAACATGAAGTGTGCATTAACTACAAATCAAGTTGGCTATGTAAGATGCAGCTCCTAAATTATGCAAATCTTGGTTTCAGTTGCCGTATACTTTGCAGCTTATGCTGTAGGCCCTGTAGATAGTGTTCAGTGCAATTGGTCAGAGTGTTTTTGAACCATGGGCCTCATGCAGTGTCGCCTTCTATATTCTATGTAGTGTGGATGTGTATCCTGTACTGTGTGTAAAGGTGTGCTTTCCAGATTGACCTACATTTGGGGACATCCATGGGGTTGAGGCTGCCCTCTGACATACAGGCTGTCCCCCTCCTCTCGGCTCAGCCAGTTGTTGCATGCAAAGTAGAACCTTATGTGCAGACGGTTCATGTCGGTGACCACGACCCAGTACAGGAACCAGCTGGCATTCAAGCCACCTGTGTTGTCATGTTCAATCCTGGGGACACAGTGGCAGTCAGCTATTGGAGGCAACAGTTCCTCATGTGACAATTAGGCCTTGTGATACTCTGACACCTTCTATACACAACACTGTTGTTTAAAGAAACACCAAACAATTGCAAAAAATCTCGCAACTACTAGCTACAATTTTGCGACCAACCGAACTGGGCACACCACGTCATTTTAATGTGGATAATGGGGTAATATTTGGTTGAGACGTTGATCAATGAGATTACAACCTACACTGAGTGTACAAACATTAAGAACACCTTCCTAATATTTAGTTGCAGGTGAGATTACATTGAAAGTACATGGTGCAAGTGATCAATGCCGTTCGACAGTCTGCACAGATTATTACTACAACTACTTCTCAGATAGAGTTCAGTGTGTCAAATCGGAGGGCCTGTTGTCTGGACCTATGGCAGTCTCTATGGGGGTGCCACAGGGTTCAATTCTTGGGCCGACACTTTTCTCCGTGTATATCAATGATGTCGCTCTTGCTGCTGGTGACTCTCAGATCCACCTCTACGCAGACGACACCATTTTGTATACATCTGGCCCTTCATTGGACACTGTGTTAACAAACCTCCAAACGAGCTTCAATGCCATACAACAATCCTTCAGTAGCCTTCAACTGCTCTTAAACACTAGTAAAACTAAATGCATGCTTTTCAATCGAACGCTGCTAGCACCCGTTCACCCGACTAGAATCACCACTCTCGACGGGTCTGACCTAGAGTATGTGGACAACTACAAATATCTAGGTGTCTGGTTAGACTGTAAACTCAACTTCCAGACTCACATAAAGAATCTCCAATCCAAAGTTAAATCTAGAATCGGCTTCCTATTTCGCAACAAAGCCTCCTTCACTCATGCTGCCAAACATGCCCTCGTAAAACTGACTATCCTACCGATCCTTGACTTCGGCGATGTCATTTATAAAATAGCCTCCAACACTCTACTCAGCAAATTGGATGTAGTCTATCACAGTGCCATCCGTTTTGTCTCCAAAGCCCCATACACTACCCACCACTGTGACCTGTACGCTCTTGTTGGCTGGTCCTCACTACATGTTCGTCGTCAAACCCACTGGCTCCAGGCCATCTATAAATCACTGCTAGGCAAATCCCCGCTTTATCTTAGCTCATTGGTCACCATAGCAGCACCCACCCGTAGTCTGCGCTCCAGCAGGTATATCTCACTGGTCATTCCCAAAGCCAACACCTCCTTTGGCCGCCATTCCTTCCAGTTCTCTGCTGCCAATGACTGGAACGAATTGCAAAAATCTCTGAAGCTGGAGACTCTTATCTCCCTCAATAACTTTAAGCATCAGTTGTCAGAGCACCTTACCGATCACTGCACCTGTACACAGCCCATCTGAAATTAGCCCACCCAACTACCTCATCCCTATATTGTTATTTAATTTGCTCTTTTGCACCCCAGTATCTCTATTTGCACATAATCTCTTGCACATCTAGCATTCCAGTGTTAATACTATTGTAATTATTCTGCACTATAGCCTATTTATTGTCTTACCTCCATAACTTGCTACATTTGCACACACTGTATATATATTTTCTGTTGTATTTCTGACTTTATGTTTTTTTTACCCCATATGTAACTCTGTGTTGTTTTTGTTGCACTACTTTGCTTTGTCTTGGCCAGGTCGCAGTTGTAAATGAGAACCTGTTCTCAACTGGCTTACCTGGTTAAATAAAGGTGAAATAAAAAAATAAAATAAAAATTACAACAATTGTGAAGATCTCCTGCGTCGACCTATGCATGCTATCTTGAACATGCACGCTTTGTATGATTACATAAGAAGGCATTTATTGTTACAGTAGCCTCAAAATGTGCCAATGGATGTGTTTCTAATTTTAAGGTTGAATGTTACATTAGTTTGTAAAATAGCCTTAACTTTAGGCTATTTATTACACTGCTCAAAAAAATAAAGGGAACACTTAAACAACACAATGTAACTCCAAGTCAATCACACTTCTGTGAAATCAAACTGTCCACGTAGGAAGCAACACTGATTGACAATACATTTCACATGCTGTTGTGCAAATGGAATAGACAACAGGTGGAAATTATAGGCAATTAGCAAGACACCCCCAATAAAGAAGTGATTCTGCAGGTGGTGACCACAGGCCACTTCTCAGTTCCTATGCTTCCTGGCTGATGTTTTGGTCACTTTTGAATGCTGGTGGTGCTTTCACTCTAGTGGTAGCATGAGACGGAGTCTACAACCCACACAAGTGGCTCAGGTAGTGCAGCTCATCCAGGATGGCACATCAATGCGAGCTGTGGCAAGAAGGTTGGCTGTGTCTGTCAGCGTAGTGTCCAGAGCATGGAGGCGCTACCAGGAGACAGGCCAGTACATCAGGAGACGTGGAGGAGGCCATAGGAGGGCAACAACCCAGCAGCAGGACCGCTACCTCCGCCTTTGTGCAAGGAGGAGCAGGAGGAGCACTGCCAGAGCCCTGCAAAATGACCTCCAGCAGGCCACAAATGTGCATGTGTCTGCTCAAATGGTCAGAAACAGACTCCATGAGGGTGGTATGAGGGCCCGACGTCCACAGGTGGGGGTTGTGCTTACAGCCCAACACCGTGCAGGATGTTTGGCATTTGCCAGAGAACACCAAGATTGGCAAATTCGCCACTGGCGCCCTGTGCTCTTCACAGATGAAAGCAGGTTCACACTGAGCACATGTGACAGACGTGACAGAGTTTGGAGACGCCGTGGAGAACGTTCTGCTGCCTGCAACATCCTCCAGCATGACCGGTTTGGCGGTGGGTCAGTCATGGTGTGGGGTGGCATTTCTTTGGGGGGCCGCACAGCCCTCCATGTGCTCGCCAGAGGTAGCCTGACTGCCATTAGGTACCGAGATGAGATCCTCAGACCCCTTGTGAGACCATATGCTGGTGCGGTTCCTCTAAGAGGAAGGCATTGATGCTATGGACCGCCCGTTCCCCAGACCTGAATCCAATTGAGCACATCTGGGACATCATGTCTCGCTCCATCCACCAACGCCACGTTGCACCACAGACTGTCCAGGAGTTGGCGGATGCTTTAGTCCAGGTCTGGGAGGAGATCCCTCAGGAGACCATCCGCCACCTCATCAGGAGCATGCCCAGGCGTTGTAGGGAGGTCATACAGGCACGTGGAGGCCACACACACTACTGAGCCTCATTTTGACTTGTTTTAAGGACATTACATCAAAGTTGGATCAGCCTGTAGTGTGGTTTTCCACTTTAATTTTGAGGGTGACTCCAAATCCAGACCTCCATGGGTTGATACATTTGATTTCCATTGATAATTTTTGTGTGATTTTGTTGTCAGCACATTCAACTATGTAAAGAAAAAAGTATTTAATAAGATTATTTCATTCATTCATATCTAGGATGTGTTGTTTAAGTGTTCCCTTTATTTTTTTGAGCAGTGTATATTACAAAAGTTACACTACCTGCCAATAAGTATGTGGACACCTGCTCGTCAAACATCTCTTGAGTTTATCCCCCCTTTACTGCTATAACAGCCTCCACTCTTCTGGGAAGGCTTTCTACTAGATGTTGGAACATTGCTGTGGGGACTTGCTTTCATTCAGCCACAAGAGCATTAGTAAGGTCGGGCACTGATGTTGGGCGATTAGGCCTGGCTCGCAATCGGCTTTCCAATTCATCCCAAAGGTGTTCGATGTGGTTGAGGTCAGGGCTCTGTGCAGACCAGTCAAGTTCTTCCACCCCGATCTCAAACCATTTCTGTATTTACCTCGCTTTGTGCACGGGTGCATTGTCATGCTGAAACAGGAAAGGGCCTTCCCCAAACTGTTGCCACAATGTTGGAAGCACAGAATTGTCTAGAATGTAATTGTATGCTTCACTGGAACTAAGGGGCCTAGCCTGAAACACGAAAACAGCCCCAGACCATTATTCCTTCTCCATCAACCTTTACAGTTGGCACTATGCATTCGGGCAGTTAGTGTTCTCCTGGCATACGCCAAACCCAGATTCAATGGTGAAGCGTGATTCATCACTCCACAGGACGTGTTTCCACTGCTCCAGAGTCCAATGGCGACGAGCTTTACACCACTCCAGCCGACCCTTGGCATTGCGCATGGTGATCTTAGGGTTGTGTGCGGCTGCTCGGCCCTGGAAACCCATTTCATGAAGTTCCCGACGAACAGTTCTTGTGCTGATGTTGCTTCCAGAGGCAGTTTGGAACTCGATAGTGAGTGTTGCAACTGAGGACAGACGATTTCTACCCGTTCTGTGAACTTATGTGGCCTACCACTTCGCGGCTGAGCCATTGTTGCTCTTCACAATAACAGCACTTACAGTTGACCGGGGCAGCTCTAGCAGGGCAGACATTTGACGAACTGCCTTGTTGGAAAGGTGGCATCCTATGACGGTGCCACGTTGAAAGTCACTGAGCTCTTCAGTAAGGCCATTCTACTGCCAATGTTTGACTATGGAGATTGCATGTCTGTGTGCTCGATGTTATATACCTGTCAGCAACGGGTGTGGTTGAAATAGCCAAATCCACAAATTTGAAGGGGTGTCCACATACTTTTGTATATATAGTCTTTATTGAATTGTATTTAGTTGACAATGCAACCAAATATCAACATTTAAAAGAGGAGTATATACTGCTTGGATAGTTCCATTTGAGCCACTGGCTTAATCCCATTCTTTAACTTTTGGAGACATACATATCATTTGTTAACTTGTCGACAAGGTAATAGGCTATTTATTGTTCAATTGTGTTCAAAAGTGATAAGTGATATTGAGTTTGCAGTGGGCGCTGTCGGCACAGCTGAATTTTAGAGGCCGCCATCTTGGCGATGTAGAGACATTTTAGAATTTATAAGTCAATTTCCTGCAATTCTACAAATTTCCCCATGGAGCTGAGCAAAATTTTTTCGGTTTTAAAGCTAATTTCCTGCTATTCTAGTGTATAAACAGGCATAGAAGTCCTTAAACTGGTTATTTATTAGCTGGGGATCTGTTGTTGCACCTGTAGGTGTTTGAATTTGAGAAATCTGTAGAGCAGAGGAAGACTGGCGAAGTTGATGAGAAAACAATATACTTGCCTTGTCACCAGACTCATAGTGAGTATGTCACGAACTTAAGCAGCAGTTTCTCAATTTGGTCTGTTGACAAGGTATTGAATTCAGCTTGTAAAGAGAGTCAATCCCTGTACACATTTGGGGAAGGTGAGGTAGCGTAAGTACTGTCTAACTGTAAAACACAAATTGTCAGTTCAGAGAGTCTTTTTTTCCTCTTTTTTCTTTCAAAACTAGTGTATGAAAGGATTTTACCTCTAATGTAGGCCTTAAATGTCTCCCACAGAACAGATGCTGAAACGTCGAGGGTGTCGTTAGTAGCTATAAAAACGTCAATCTGAGTAGTCAGAAAGTTGACAACTTTCATCAGACAGCAAGCGCGTATTAAAACGTCAAGGTACACGAGGCTCAGTCCCACCACCAACTGATAGCTCTAAAGTCAGAGGGGCGTGAACATATATGACAATGGAATTGTATGAGCATGAGCGTACAGAGGAAAGAAGTCTGTTGTCTAAGAAGTAGTCAATGCGGGTATACGTGTGATGGACATGGGAGAAAAATGAATATTCCCTACTAGTTGGATTGAAAAAACGGCAGGGGTCTGTAATGGCAAACTCTTCAAGAAAAGTTTTGATAACCTTAGCAGGTGTGCTAATTTTGTTGGAAGAACGATCCAAAGTAGGATTAAGTCAGCAATTGAAATCGCCACCCAAGATTAATAAGTGAGGTCATATCTGGAAGTGAAGACAGAAAGGCACAAATGTTTTTTTAGGTTGTTGAGTCATCCTTTGGAAAAAGAGGAAATCAGTGTAGGCTTTTATATGTAAGCGGAAGACCGAACCTGACATACGAGAAAAAATAAAACAAAAAACAGTTGAACTACCTCCCACCCACCCGCTGAAGCGTCTTCCCAAACAGTATACAAGCTCCTAAATACTCTCCAGGAAACATAGTGGTTTCAGCAGCTAGGCTAAACTCTTACCAAGTGGAGCGTTGTGACAATTATATTTTAAAAGAGAAAATAATATATAAAAAAATAATATTGAAAGCACAGTTTACCAATAGTGCCAACTAAAGTGACACCAGGGTGTTAAATCAAATAACATAGGCAGCATGACAGCTTATGGCTCGACAAAATAAAAGGGAACCTGTTCCTCAAGCCTACATAGAAAACAATGACAAAATAATTATTATATGAATAGAGGCTTACTATTTCAGCCAACAATGAGGAAAATGTACGTATAATGCAAATAAAAAAACAGGAAGCACTGTCGTAGGCTACATATTATTATATTATGTGTCGGGCCTTACCTATCAAACAGTGCACTTCAGATAGGCTAAATATCCATCTCGTTGCTCCGGTCAGTCTGGGGGAACAGTTTCCTTCTAGTTCTTGTTGATAAAATCAATTGCAGCAGTCGGGTCGTTGAACTTGTGAAGAGCTCTGCTTGGTAGTGTGATCCTGAGCTCAGCCGGGAAGAAGAGGCCAAACTTCACTCCCGGACAGGTGTGCAAAAGCCACTTTGCATTACCAAACGCCACTCGTTTGAATGATCTTTAAACGTATTTTCCGATGTCCATGCAGCGATTGTTTTTTTTACAGGTGTAAAGAAATCCGCGGCAAAATGCGTGACTCTCACAGACGTCACATCATGAAAGAACACAAGACCAGTCCTTCTACAACATCGTGAGTAGCCTAGGCCTTTTAAGTTATTATTGCGTGGTTATGCAGTTTTGCAGAGATAAAATGTCGCCCAAAGTAGCATTTTAGGGATTAAATAAACTACCCTACTTTATCAGAAATTCTAGGCCAATTAATTTAGATGGTGGTAAATTTACAATTAGCCCTGGCACATTCTTCTACTGTAAGCTAGTTTCAAAACACATTGAACTGGATAATGATGATGGTCTAGATAAAACTGCTTGTATTTTGCACTTGCATATTTTCAGATGACCTGCAGCAATGCAGATGTTTTTTTATTTTTTATTCACTCCTCAAAATATATATCTAGGCTATTACCAACACCCAGTGTGTTGCAGTCACTCAGACATAATCTATGTATCTTCACTTTTTAGGACTGGGATGTGACCCAGATCCCATCTCTAGCACCATCACCATCACAACCCCCAAAGAACAGATGGTGCTTAACACTCAGTGGTATTTCCGAGGAAATCCCCCACAGGCATTCTAAGCTCAGTCTGAGACTACAGTACAATGAGTATGCTGATATTATTATAATGTAGTGTACATTGAATTAAACCAGTGGTTTCTGCCACCATGACGCCATTGTCATACTGCACCTCAGCTTCTTCAAGGGCCCCACATTGTGTGTTTTGATCCATCTTAATTCTCTCAAATGCCGTTCGGCTTCTGTAATGTGAGAAAAGATAGCGAGCATGAGCAAAAGGGAGAGACAGACTACAAGAGAAATAGGGATAAAGATATATCTGGTAAATTGCAGCTTCTGACAGATCAGCTTAGTGTGTGGCACAATGATGGTCTCATGCCAGACTGGCAGAGTGACAGAATCCCAATATGCTGTTGTCCCCTCTTAAATATCAATGGTAACACTTTCTTTGACATGAGTGAACTTGAATGTATTGTACATGACACCTCATGACAAGTCTTATGTCATATTTATGACACTGGATATAAATGTCATAAGAACGATCAAATAAGATGTTACCTGAAAGACAATCTATTCAGTATCTGAACCAGTGGGCTAATATATTGTCTCTGTCACAGGGTGGTAGAATCGGACACCTGACCAAAGCCAGTCTGGGGTTTTGGCACAAGTCTACCCCCTCCTCTGACAGTGGCAGATGGCTAGTGTCTCTGTGGCAGGTCCTCCACTGCCAGCCGTGGTGAATCAGATACGATACCCTCCAACAATGGAGAATACACCTGCCATTGTGATTGACCAACATTTCTCTCAATGCTCCCCTTTTGGCAATTATGGTCAATATTCAAATCTATGTGACAATGCCAGGGCTGCACTCCCTAATTAAAGGGGCAAAATGCATCAATAAAATGTTTGGCACTAAATTACTGTCCAACAAGCCCGCCCTGTCTGTGTCTAAAATGAACCTTCAAAATAAATGGCGGACTGACATTGACAAAACAAATCAACCCCAACTGTCACACCCTGGCTCTGGGACTCTATATGTTGAGCCAGGGTGTGTTCATTCTATGTGTTCTGTTTCTATGTTGGGTGTTTCTAGTTCGTCATTTTCATTGTTTGACTGAGTGACTCCCAATCAGAGGCAACGAGTGTCAGCTGTGTGCTGGTTGTCTCTGATTGGGAGCCATATTTAACTGTCTGTGTTTCACTTTGTGTTTGTGGGTTTTTGTTCCGTGTTCGGTCATTGTCACTGAGGACTTCACGAGTCGTTTATTGTTTTGTTATTTCGTGTGTATGCTTTAATTAAATAAAGCAAGTATGTTCGCAACTAACGCTGCGCTTTGGTCCACTCCTTCATACGACGTTCGTGACAGAAAAACCCACCATAAAAGGACCAAGCAGCGTGTCCAGGAGCAGGCAGACTGGACATGGGAGGAAGCGCCAGGAAAGGAGATGGAGAGGCTGGCGATGGCCCAGGTGGGCAAATCGTGGTCCTGGGAGGACATGCTCGGGGGCAAGGGACCTTGGGGTAGGATTAAGGCCCTGGCGAGAGAGGAGCAGCGGCGTCAGCAGTGCCATCGTCGGACGGACGAGAGGCACCCCCAATAATTTTTTAGGGGGGGGCACACGGCATGGGCGACTGGGCAGCAGGAGGCTGCCACAGGGCGAAATGGGAGACGAGGAGAGAAGGCCACCGGGTTACGGGAGCCATTGGCGAGAGGAGGGAAGGAAGTTGTAGAGGCACGGCGAGAGGTACTGAGGTGTATTGCCAGTCCGGTCCGGCCCGTTCCTGATCCCCGTTTAAGGCCAGTGGTGTGTGTTCCCAGTACGGTCCGGCCTGTTCCTGCTCCACGCACCAAGCCTACGGTGTGCGTCGCCAGCCCAGCCCGGCCTGTCCCTGCTCCACGCACCAAGCCTACGGTGTGCGTCGCCAGCCCAGTCCGGCCTGTCCCTGCTCCACGCACCAAGCCTACGGTGTGCGTCGACAGCCCAGCCCGGCCTGTCCCTGCTCCACGCACCAAGCCTACGGTGTGCGTCGCCAGCCCAGCCCGGCCTGTCCCTGCTCCACGCACCAAGCCTACAGTGTGCGTCGCCAGCCCAGTCCGGCCTGTCCCTGCTCCACGCACCAAGCCTACGGTGTGCGTCGACAGCCCAGCCCGGCCTGTTCCTGCTCCACGCACCAAGCCTACGGTGTGCGTCGCCAGCCCAGTCCGGCCTGTCCCTGCTCCACGCACCAAGCCTACGGTGTGCGTCGACAGCCCAGTCCGGCCTGTCCCTGCTCCACGCACCAAGCCTACGGTTTGCGTCGACAGCCCAGCCCGGCCTGTCCCTGCTCCACGCACCAAGCCTACGGTGTGCGTCGCCAGCCCAGCCCGGCCTGTCCCTGCTCCACGCACCAAGCCTACGGTGTGCGTCGTCAGCCCTGTCCGGCCTGTCCCTGCTCCATGCACCAAGCCTACGGTGTGCGTCGCCAGCCCAGCCCGGCCTGTCCCTGCTCCACGCACCAAGCCTACGGTGTGCGTCGTCAGCCCTGTCCGGCCTGTCCCTGCTCCACGCACCAAGCCTACGGTGTGCGTCGCCAGCCCAGTCCGGCCTGTCCCTGCTCCACGCACCAAGCCTACGGTGTGCGTCGCCAGCCCAGCCCGGCCTGTCCCTGCTCCACGCACCAAGCCTACGGTGTGCGTCGTCAGCCCTGTCCGGCCTGTCCCTGCTCCACGCACCAAGCCTACGGTGTGCGTCGCCAGCCCAGCCCGGCCTGTCCCTGCTCCACGCACCAAGCCTACGGTGTGCGTCGTCAGCCTGGTCCAGCCCGTTCCTGCCACTCGCACCAAGCCAGGGGTGCGAGTCGTCAGCCTGGTCCAGCCCGTTCCTGCCACTCGCACCAAGCCAGGGGTGCGAGTCGTCAGCCTGGTTCAGCCCGTTCCTGCTACTCGCACCAAGCCCGGGGTACGAGTCGTCAGCCTGGTAAGGCCCGTCGCTGCTCCACGCACCAAGCCTAGGGTGCGAGTCGTCAGTCCGGCACAACCCGTGCCTGGGTCATCGGTGCCAATTCAGGTACCGCTCAACTGCTCCACTAAGGAGCTGAAGCCTACCGCCCCTGCTACGTCCAGTCCAGCTCCAGCCAGCGGGGCCAGACCGGACCAGGGGCGCTATGGGGGGTTTGTTGGAGGGTGGTGGGCAAGCCCGGAGCCGGAGCCGCCGCCGAGGAGGAATGCCCACCCAGCCCTCCCCTGTTTTGCTCGTATTTAGGCGCGGTCGCAGTCCGCGCCTTTAGGGGGGGGTACTGTCACACCCTGGCTCTGGGACTCTATATGTTGAGCCAGGGTGTGTTCATTCTATGTGTTCTGTTTCTATGTTGGGTGTTTCTAGTTCGTCATTTTCATTGTTTGACTGAGTGACTCCCAATCAGAGGCAACGAGTGTCAGCTGTGTGCTGGTTGTCTCTGATTGGGAGCCATATTTAACTGTCTGTGTTTCACTTTGTGTTTGTGGGTTTTTGTTCCGTGTTCGGTCATTGTCACTGAGGACTTCACGAGTCGTTTATTGTTTTGTTATTTCGTGTGTATGCTTTAATTAAATAAAGCAAGTATGTTCGCAACTAACGCTGCGCTTTGGTCCACTCCTTCATACGACGTTCGTGACACCAACACAAACTTTGGAATTCATGTCATTTGAGCAGTTATCTCCACAATTCCATTAGAATTCCAAAATGTTGCAATTCGCTCCGCCTTCATTGTTCCAATCCCTCAGACCTGTTCAAAACCAGGGCCAACACTTACATGTATCATGGTGCAAATGTTAATTGATCATCCCATAATACAAGTAGAACATATAGTATATAAAGGCTATATCTGAGTAAGGTGAAACTTTACTCCTCCTCGGTAGTAATGACGGTAACAATAATTAAAGCTATATGTCACAACTAGAGGTCAGGGCTCTGTGCAGGCCAGTCAAGTTCTTCCACACCGATCTCGACAAACCATTTCTGAATGGACCTAGCTTTTTGCACGGGGGCATTGTCATGCTGAAAGAGGAAAGGGCCTTCCCCAAACTGTTGCCACAAAGTTGGAAGCACAGAATCGACTAGAATGTCATTGTATGCTGTAGCATTCAGATTTCCCTTCACTGAAACTAAGGGGCCATGCCTGACCCATGAGAAACTGCCCCAGACCATTATTCCTCCTCCACCAAACTACAGTTGGCACTATGCATTGGGGCAGGTATCGTTCTCCTGGCATCCGCCAAACCCAGATTTGTCCGTTGGACTGCCAGATGGTGAAGCATGATTAATCACTCCAGGGAATGCGTTTACACTGCACAAGAGTCCAATGGCGGCGAGCTTTACACCACTCCAGGCGACGCTTGGTATTGTGCATGGTGATCTTAGGCCTGTGTGCGACTGCTCGGCCATGGAAACCCATTTCATGAAGCTCCCGACGAACAGTTCTTGTGCTGACGTTGCTTGCAGAGGCAGTTTGGAACTTGGTATTGAGTGTTGCAAGCAAGGACCGACGAATCTTCAGCACTCGGCGGTCCCGTTCTGTGAGCTTGTGTGGCCTACCACTTTGCGGCTGAGTTGTTGTTGTTCCTCGACGTTTCCACTTCACAATAACAGCACTTACAGTTGACCGGGGCAGCTCTAGCAGGGCAGACATTTCACCAACTGACTTGTTTGCAAGGTGGCATCCTATGACGGTGCCACATTGAAAGACAATGAGCTCTTCAGTAAGGCCATTCTACTGCCCATGTTTGTCTATGGAGATTGCATGGTTGTGTTCTCAATTTTATACACTTGTCAGCAACGGGTGTGGCTGAAATAGCCGAATCCACTAATTTGAAGAAATCCTCAGAAATCTACGCACAATACCCCATAATGACAAAGCGAATACAGGTTCTTAGAAATTGTAAATAAATGATATAAAAAAATTAAATAAAAATACTTATTTACATAAGTATTCAGACCCTTTGCTTTGAGACTCAAAATTGAGCTCAGTTGCATCCTGTTTCCATTGATCATCCTTGAGATGTTTCTACAACTTGATTGGAGTCCACCTGTGGTAAATTCAACTGATTGGACATGATTTTGAAAGGCGCACACCTATCTATATAAGGTCCCACAGTTGACAGTGCATGTCAGAGCAAAAACCAAGCCATGAGGTTGAAGGAATTGTCCGTAAAGCTCCGAGACAGGATTGTGTCGAGGCACAGATCTGGGGAAGGGTACCACAAAATGTCTGCAGCATTGAAGGTCCCCAAGAACACAGTGGCCTCCATCCTTCTTTAATGGAAGAACTTTGGAACCACCAAGACTCTTCCTAGAGCTGGCCGCCCGGCCAAACTGAGCAGTCATGGGAGAAGGGCCTTGGTCAGGGAGGTGACCAAGAACCCAATGGTCACTCTGACAGAGCTCTAAAGTTCCTCTGTGGAGATGGGAGAACATTCCAGAAGGACAACCATCTCTGCAGCACTCCACCAATTAGGCCTTTATGGTAGAGTGGCCAGACGGAAGCCACTCCTCAGTAAAAGGCACATAACAGCCCGCTTGGAGTTTGTCAAAAGGCACCTAAAGACTCTCAGACCATGAGAAACACGATTGTCTGGTCTGATGAAACCAAGATTGAACTCTTTGGACTGAATGCCAAGTGTCAGGTCTGGAGGAAACCTGGCACCATCCCTACGGTGAAGCATGGTGGTGGCAGCATCATGCTGTGGGGATGTTTTTCAGCAGCAGGGACGGGAGACTAGTCAGGATCGAGGGAAAGATGAACGGAGCAAAGTACAGAGAGATCCTTGATGAAAACCTGCTCCAGAGCGCTCAGGACCTCAGACTGGGGCAAAAGTTCACCTTCCAACAGGACACCGACCCTAAGCACACAGCCAAGACAACGCAGGAGTCAAGTCTCTGAATAGAAGAGTGCATTCTGTACTTTAGCCAGGCCTCTATCAAATGCATTAGAAGATTTGCCTCCTCTCGTTATGGAGCATTTCCATCAAGCACTATAATTTCAATTACCTCCTGGTAAACGTTATATTATCAGGTGGCCCAGCCAGAGCCTGGACTTGAACCCGATCGAACATCTCTGGAGAGACCTGAAAATAGCTGTGCAGCAATGCTCCCCATCCAACCTGACAGAGTTTGAGAGGATCTGCAGAGAAGAATGGGAGAAACTCCCCAAATGCAGGTGTGCCAAGCTTGTAGCGTCATGCCCAAGAAGACTCAATACTGTAAACGCTGCCAAAGGTGCTTCAACAAAGTACTGAGTAAAGGGTCTGAATACTTATGTAAATGTAATATTTCCGTTTTGTAATTTTAATAAATAAGCAACAAATTAAAAAACCTATTTTTGCTTTGTCATTATGGGGTATTGTGTGTAGATTGATGAGGGGGGAAAACAATTTAATCAATTTTAGAAAAAGGCTGTAATGTAACAAAATGTGGAAAAAGTAAAAGGGTCTGAATACTTTCAGAAGGCACTGTGTATATGTATGTGTACAGTATCTATGTACGTCTGTGTATATCATATGTTACATACTGAGTCAATGTGTCTAATGTGATGGGGAGAATGACATGAATGACAAGGTGTAGACAAGTGTACTGTAGATTAGGTACAGTATACTGTATATGTGTAACTCAGTTGTAGCTCAGTTGCAGGGATGTAGCTCAGTCGATAGAGCATGGCGTTTGCAACGCCAGGGTTGTGGGTTCGATTCCCACGGGGGGCCAGTACGAAAAACAAAAAAATTATGCATGCACTCACTAACTGTAAGTCGCTCTGGATAAGATCGTCTGCTAAATGACTAAAATGTAAAATGTAACTCTTTCTGCGTATTCATGGGTGTGTAGTGATAAAGAGAGCCTGCGACTTGCATGATAACAGTCCCTGTGCAGGTCCTCATATTACCAACACAGATTAAGTGTGTTATCTAGAAATGACATCATGGTCTTTTTTAATTTGCTCTAAATGAAAAGAAGACCGGCCATGTCACATAGGTCCTCCTTACTTCAGATACACTGTGTGTCCATTATGTGGCTGTATAGAAGAGTGCATTCTGTACTTTAGCCAGGCCTCTATCAAATGCATTAGAAGATTTGCCTCCTCTCGTTATGGAGCATTTCCATCAAGCACTATAATTTCAATTACCTCCTGGTAAACGTTATATTATCAGTAGCTTTTTGTGACAATTGTACTGATTTGATAGTTGACGTCAGTACAGCGTCACTTAGTCAGCTTATATGAGGTTCATGAGTTTAAAGTTACAGGAATTTACTCTTATACAGACTCATACCCACAATGCAACACAAAAGGAAGTAATCCTACTGTAATAAATAATAATCCTTAGGTAGATTGATAAAAAAAATACCTATTTTCTGTGCTGGAGAATTAGAGAGTTAGCAAAGAAAACCTTTTTTTCTGCACAAATTCCACACTGTACATCCTATTTACAACACCCAAATATGCATTGTACATTCATGAATTAGGATTAAAAACATAAGCCATACATTCCTTGAAAGAAGTCACTGAATTACAATCTCATTTAATAATATCAATAAATGAATACTAAAGATAAAACATATTGACCGAGCATTTTGAGTTCAGTATTAAGTTTATACGATTATATGGAACATGATTTTGAGTTTGTCCTTTTATAATCCTGAGCCTTTGTGAGTTAGTAGTTCATTATAGTAAGTGATGTATTCCAGCATTTATTTTCAGTAATACCACAGAGCTAACATATTGTCACGATCGTTGAGAGACGAGTCAGACCGTGGTATGCGAACGTGTTTATTTAAACTGGATAAACACTCGACCAAAACAACAAAAGGCAACGTAACGTGACACTCACTATGGCTAAAACACATACAAGCCAAACCAGAGTACGAACAAGATCCCACAACCCAGGCAGGAAAACTGGCCGACTAAGTATGATCCCCAATCAGAGACAACGAGCAACAGCTGCCTCTGATTGGGAATCATACCCGGCCAAACATAGAAGTATAACCACTAGACTCTAAACATAGATATACAACAACCTAGAACTAAACATGCACACCCTGACCAAACTAACTAGAGTTATAGAGGTCAGGGCGTGACACATATGTATTAGGGAAATACGATTGAACTCACTTGCTGGACAGGTGCACTTTGGGAGTGATGCCAAAGTCTCCACAAAGAGTGACAAATACATTAGCATCTATGCCTGCCCCTCTCACATTACCGACGACAGTCACCATCTCATACAGAGAGAGAGAGACTTGCTATTGAGAGAAGCTGCCATAGGCAGACCTGGCTCTCAAGAGAAGACAGGCTATGTGCACACTGACCACAAAATGAGGTGGAAACTTCCTAACCTCCTGCCCAATGTATCACCATATTAGAGACATATTTCCCTCAGATTACACAGATCCACAAAGAAATTGAAATCAAATCCAATTTTCATAAACTCCCATATCTACTAGGTGAAATACTACAGTGTGCCATCACAGCAGCAAGATGTGTGACCTGTTGCCACAAGAAAAGGGCAACCAGTGAAGAACAAACACCATTGTAAATTCAACCCATATTTATGTTTATTTATTTTCCCTTTTGTAATTTAACTATTTGCACATCGTTACAACACTGCACATAGCCATAATATGACATTTGAAAGGTCTCTATTCATTTCAAACTTTTGTCAGTGTAATGTTTACTGTTCATTTTTGATTGTTTATTATCTATTTCATTTGCTTTGGCAATGTAAACATATAGTTCCAGGTGACTGCCTCATGAAGCTGGTTGAAATAATGCCAAGAGTGTGCAAAGCTGTCATCAAGGCAAAGGGTGGCTACTTTGAAGAATCAAATATTGTGACGAGTACTGAGGAAACGAAGAGGCAGGATGCAGACATCAACAATGTAAAGGTTTACTTAACACTGAGCAAGAGAACAACAAAGAGCGAGTACACGACAAGACACTAACAATCACACACAACACAACACTGAACAGTCCAGGGCTATATAGGGGTGGTGATGAGGTGCAGGTGCGCTGGAGGTGATTAGGGTGCTTTGGGTTTCCATTCCGGTGTTGCTGAGGTGGTGCGCTCAGACCGGTGGCTCAGTAGACCGGCGAATCAGAGCACCGGAGGGGGGCAACAGGAGGAGACGTGACAGTACAGTACCCCCCCCGGAGGCGCAGCACCCACCCCAGGACGTCGCCAGCCTGGAGGACGACCCCGAGGACGAGGAGCGGGCCTGCAAGTGGGTGAGACACGGTAGTGAGGGGGAAGGAGCAGCTGGTACGATACCTCATTTATCAGACAGAGGACCTTAAAAGGCCCCACAAACCGGGGGCTTAGTTTCTTGCAGGACAGGCGGAGAGGGAGATTTTTAGTGGACCGCCAGACACGATCACCAGGCTGGAATACGGGGGCCTCACTGCGGTGGCGGTTGGCTTGGTCCTTCTGCCAACTAATGGCCCTCTGGAGATGGACCTGGGCGGAGTCCCAGACCTGTCCGGCCCTGCAGAACCACTCGTTGACAGCAGGTGCATCGGTCTGGCTGGGTGTCCAAGGGGCCAGGGCCGGCTGGTACCCCAGGACGTACCGGAAGGGAATGAGCCCCGTGGAGGAGTGAACGAGGGAGTTCTGGGCTTATTCTGCCCAGGATAAAAACCTTGCCCACTCACCCTGCCGGTCATGACAGTGGCAACGAAGGAATGTCCCCAGCTCCTGGTTCATGCGCTCCACCTGCCCATTCGACTGAGGCCTATACCTGGAAGTGAGGCTGGCCGTGGCCCCAATCTTCTCCAGGAAAGCCTTCCACACTCGGGAGGTGGATTCGGGGCCACGGTCCGAGACGATGTCCTCCAGATGTCCATAATGCCAGAAGACCTGTTGGAACAGGACCTCAGGACCTGGAGAGCAGAAGGAAGACCAGTTAGTGGCAAAAAACTGTATGATTTGGAGAACCGATCTACGACCACCAGGACTGTGGTGAAGCCGTCAGAACGTGGGAGGTCGGTGACAAAGTCTATGGACAGGTGTGACCAAGGTCGCTGAGGCACTGGGAGAGGAACTAGTTTGCCTGCCGGGGTGTTCCGAGGTGTCTTCGTTTGGGCACATACGGAACAGGAGTTGATATAGCGGGAGACATCAGTAGCCAAGGTGGGCCACCAGTATTTTTGTGAGAGAGAATGTAGGGTGCGCGTCATACCGGAGTGCCCTGCCGTAAGGGTGGTGTGTGCCCAGATCAGCAGGTGGTCACGGACCCTGGTGGGTACATACACGTGCCCCGGAGGGGCGTTGGCAGGCGCTGGGTCCTCCTGAGCTGCCAGGCGGATGACTTCGTCCACAACCCAAACGACAGGTGCCACGATGAGAGACGGAGGCAGGATAGGACCCCTCAGATCCTTCCTTTCTCCGGTATGGTGCATCCTGGAGAGTGTGTCGGCTTTCACATTCTGGGATCCTGGGCGGTAGAACAAATTGAAAGCGAGTAAGAAATTGGGCCCACTTGGCTTGACGAGAGTTCATCCGTTTCGCTGCCCGTATGTGCTCCAAATTCCGGTGGTCAGTGAGAATCCGGAATGGATGGACTGCGTCCTCCAGCCAGTGTCTCCATTCTTCCAGAACGAGGACCACCGGCAACAGCTCCCTGTCTCCAACTCCATAGTTCCTCTCTGCGGGGGTAAGCTTTTTTGAGAAAAAGGCACAGGGATACATTTTCTCTGGCTTACCTTGCTGCTGGGAGAGGACCCCAACCACGCCCTCCTCAGATGCGTCCACCTCCAGGATGAAAGGACGAGCTGGATCTGGGTGTTTTAGGAGGGGCGCTGTGGTGAACCTCTCCTTCAGCCTCTTGAAGGCAGCATCAGCCTCAGAGTTCCAGGCCAGCTTCTGAGGCCCCCCCTTAAGGAGAGAGGTGAGCGGGGCGGCTATGGAGCTGAAGGACCTGATGAAACGCCGGTAGAAATTTGCGAAGCACAGGAAGCTCTGTAGGCCCTTGATGGTGTTGGGGACTGGCCAAGACCTAACGGCATCCATCTTAGCTCTTTCCATGAACACCCCCTGAGGACTGATCCTGTATCCCAGGAAGGAGATGGCCTGTTGGTGAAGGGGGAGAAATGCGAATTCCACCAACAGGTTGTGTTCACGGAGGCGGAGTAGGACCGCTCTGACGTACCTGACGTGCTACTCGAACTTAGCCGAGTAGATCAGGATATCCTCGATGTACACCACCACCTGTCTACTCAGCATGTCTCGGAACACGTCATTGACGAGGGACTGGAACACAGAAGGTGCGTTGGCGAGGCCGTAGGGCATGACGCAGTATTTATAGTGGCCTGAGGTAGTGCTGAATGCAGTCTTCCACTCGTCTCCTTCACGGATTCGGATCAGGTTGTAGGCACTCCTCAGGTCCAACTTGGTAAAGTACCGGGCCCCTCGCAGCTGCTCGATGGGACCAGAGGGAGGGGCTACCGGTACTTGGTGGTGACTGCGTTCAGCCCCCGGTAGTCAATGCACGGCCTCAGTCCTCCATCTTTTTTGGCCACGAAGAAGAAGCTGGCGGAGGCAGGAGAGGTAGAGTGTCTGATGAACTGATGGCCTCAGTCTCCGCTATAGAGAGGGAGTAAATGCGACTCTTCGGGGGGTGTTGTCCCTCCAGCAGGTCAATGGCGCAGTCCCAGGACCTGTGAGGAGGGAGACACTTAGCCTTGGAGGCAGAGAATACGTCGGAGAGATCTGCGTACTCACATGGAATGTTGGGCTGGAGGGACTCCGGAACAACAAACCACCGGCAGGCAGGTCCTCCGGCATGAGGGGGACCGGGCTGTGATCCTCTTGGTGATCCAATTGATGGTGGGGTTGTGTAGTCTGAGCCAGGGCAATCCCAAGACGATCCGGTGAAGTTGTAGGAATGGTGATGTGGATGTGGACAGCTCCTCGTGGTGCTTCGGTAGTGTGGGAATGGTGATGGTGATGGGGAGAGTGACGTGCGTAATGGTGCCTGATCCATTGGTTTATTGTCCAGCGAGGTGATGTCTAGCGGAGAAGGCAGTGGCACAGTGGGCAACCCCCATTCAGAGACCAGCTCCCTATCTATAAGGTTCCCCGCTGATCCGGAATCTATCATTGCCGTGGAAAGCGAAGAGAAGGAAGAACCATTCACCATTAGGGGAACTAAAAACAATGGTTTGGTGACAGGTGATAACGGAACACTCACGGAGCGGTGACGGGAGTCATACCGCCTAGATAGGGAGTCGCCAGGAGATCTGTGGTCCGTGGTTGTGTAGGGGGTGCTGCCCACCTCCATGGGTGAGGACTCGGAGGCAGGGCAGCTTCCATAGCTCAGCTGGGGTGAGCGTCAGTCTCTCAGCATGTCATCAAGACGAATGGACGTGGCGCACTCATTCCAGCCGGAAGATGCCGCCACCGTTCGAAATCTCAGGGCGTGCTCGAACGCGGCCCCCTCTCCCTGTTGTAGCCGGAGAAGACGCTCACCCCCGTCCTTTCCCTCCGTGGGATGATCGAACACCGGCCTGAACCGAGCGAGGAAGGTGGAGTAGGGAAGCGCCGCGGCCTCACCTCCTTCCCAGACTGCCGTGGCCCAATCCAGCGCCTTTCCCTTCAGTAACGAAATCACCAACGCTATCCTGGCTTGGTCCGATGGAGATGCCCCACGCTGACGCGCCAGATACAGTGAAACCTGCAGCAGGAAGCCTCTGCATTTCGAAATGTTCCCATCATAGCGCTCCGGCAGGGCGAGGGGTCCTTCAGACGTTGGTGATAGCACGGGAGGAGGTGGACTGGGTGCACTCGCCGCTCCTTGAGGTGGATCCGGAGCGATGGTCAGTTTATGCAGCATTTGGAGCACTTCCTACATGGCGGCGTTCAGCTGGGCAATCTGCTGCTGGTGCTGGTTGAGGCGCTGGGAAACTACAAAGAGCAAGGACAAGACACTAACAATCACACACAACACAACACTGAACAGTCCAGGGCTATATAGGGGTGGTGATGAGATGATGAGGTGCAGGTGCGCTGGAGGTGATTAGGGTGCATTGGGTTTCCATTCCGGTGTTGCCGAGGTGGTTTGCTCAGACCGGTGGCTCAGTAGACCGGCGAAACACTTTGTTGTTTACTACATGATTCCATATGTGTTATTTCATAGTTTTGATGTCTTCACTATTATTCTACAATGTAGAAAATAGTAAAAATAAAGAAAACCCCTTGAATGAGTAGGTGTGTCCAAACTTTATACTGGTACTGTATGTGGTCCTCTGTAGCTCAGCTGGTAGAGCACGGCGCTTGTAACGCCAAGGTAGTGGGTTCGATCCCCGGGACCACCCATACACAAAAAAAAATGTATGCACGCATGACTGTAAGTCGCTTTGGATAAAAGCGTCTGCTAAATGGCATATTATTATTATTATTATTATTTCCAATGCCAATAAAGCCCATTGAATTGAGGGAGAGAGAGAGAGAGAGAGAGAGAGAGAGAGAGAGAGAGAGAGAGAGAGAGAGAGAGAGAGAGAGAGAGAGAGAGAGAGAGAGAGAGAGAGCGAGAGAGACACATCATTACTTTAGTTGATTTATTATCCTGTCTTGTGGTCACGCTGATAGGTATACCCGAGCTTTACAGCATCAGCTGAACATTGGGCCTGAACACTGTCCAATCCATCTCTAGGGTAAAAGTCAGATCATAAGAACTGGCAGGATTCAATCATTGAGCGATGGCTCAATTAGGAGTATTATGTTTCCTTCCATAGAGGCTTCCAGGGAACCCAATGCAGCGAATCTGCCGTGAGTGAATCCATGCCTGGCTTCAGATCTGGATTTCTGTGCATCTCTCTCTCTCTCTCTCTCTCTCTCTCTCTCTCTCTCTCTCTCTCTCTCTCCTCGTTCTCTCTCACCCTCTCCCTCTCTCTGACTGACCACAAAACAGATAGGGAGGAAGGGAGATGAACACCCAGCACTCATCCGTATCATATGGCTTTGTTTTGTTTGTACCACGCCCGTCTGTCTGATGTTGGGAGTGGAGGAGGAGGGGGAGAGGAGTTGACACATGTCTGCTGTCACTGTAGATGTGTTTATCTGTTGTCACTTTGTGTTTATGTGTGTGACTTAGGTATGTTTCATTTAGTAGATTTGTTTGTTTTGCTGCTAAGTCAGTGTAAGTGCTTTCTATAATTACTTGAATTTGGTGTGATTACACTTCATTGCTCTTTTTATACAAATAATATGAACCTGTAGTGTTATAGGCTCCCAAAGGATTTTCTTTGTAATATTATGTCCTGCAATGGGTCTTCTTCCTTTAGCAGGCTTCATTAGGGATCTTTCTATTCTACACCATTAAGAACTGATGGTGCAGTACGTAGTAATTGCATAGAGCTTGGGCTATAGGGTAATGTAACCAAGGGGTTTAGGTCAAACCCCCTGGCCAGTCAGCGGAATTCTGTAACAAGCAGGTCATGGTTAATAGTGTATATACAGGGAAAACACGAGAAGCTGTAAATGGAAGTCCCTGGTAAATACTGCATGACTGTGAAGAGTGTGATGGAAAGGAGTCAGGCGCAGGAGGGTAATCACCGAATACAGAGTTTATTCCTTCGTAGACACGCAAATGCGCTCAAATAGCGATCAACGAAACAGGCACAGGGGAAACACTCATCCCTGGCAAATACACTGTAACGGTAGAATCCAATAATACATAGGCACAGGGGAAAATCTACCCTGGCAACAACATGTACGAGTAGCTCCACCGAGCTATACTACTCTCACAACTAACAATCACCCACAAGGACAAGGGGGCAGAGGGAACACTTATACACAAACTAATTGGGGGATAGGAACCAGGTGTGTGATTGACAAGACAAGATAATTGTGATGATGATTGGGGCGGCAGTGGTTAGTAAGCTGGTGACGACGAACGCCGAAGCCTGCCCGAACAAGGAGGGGAGGCAGCCTCGCCGAAGTCGTGACAATGACATTGGGTAAACTTTGATTGTACAGCCTCATAAATGATACAGAATGGAGCCTTGTGACATTCCTCTGGAAACAGTCAGAGGACCCCAGCATTGCCTCAGCCCTGAGAGTTAAGACGAGTCCATGGAGGACCAGTTCATTAGGTTCAGTAAAATATAAAGACAAGTAAGAAAACAATACCAGAGAAAGGGGGGAGAGTGTGTGTGGGTGTGTGTGTGTATGTGTGTGTCGTGAAGAAGGCGCGACAGCCATCTCCCCCTCAAAAGGTTAAAAAAATTGGCCGTGGCCTCTCAGATCCTCAAAACGTTTTACAGCTGCACCATTGAGTGCATCTAGACTGGCTGCAGCACCTTCAGCACCCCTACTTCCCATGGCTATGCATATTATCTAACTACCACAACCCCTGCACATTGACTCAGTAACAGTACTCCTTAGCCTCGTTTCGTTCTTGTTATTTATTGTCTTACTATTTCCTATTTTTATTAGCACATTTCCTTACTTTTTAACTCTTCATTGTTGGGAAAGGGCTCGTAAGTAAGCATTTCACGATAAAGTCTACACCTGTTGTATTCAGCACAGGTGACATACAGTTGGATTTTATTTGTGTGTGTGTGAGACAGAGAGAGAGAGAGAGAGAGAGAGAGAGAGAGAGAGAGAGAGAGAGAGAGAGAGAGAGAGAGCGAGAGAGAGAGAGAGAGAGAGAGAGAGAGAGAGAGAAAGGGAGAAGAGAGAGAGAGAGAGAGAGAGAGAGAGAGAGAGAAAGGGAGAGAAAGGGAGAAGAGAGAGAGAGAGAGAGAGAGGGAGGGTGGGAGGGAGGGAGAGAGAGAGAGAGCGAGAGAGAGAGAAAGAGAGAGAGAAAGGGAGGGTGGGAGAGAGAGAGAAAGGGAGGGTGGGAGAGAGAGAGAGAGAGAGAGAGAGAGAGAGAGAGAGACAGAGACAGAGAGACAGAGAGACAGAGAAAGAGAGAGAAAGAAAGAGAGAGAGAGAGAGAGAGAAAGGGAGGGTGGGAGAGAGAGAGAGAGATAGATAGATAGATAGATAGATAGATAGATAGATAGATAGATAGATAGATAGATAGATAGATAGATAGATAGATAGATAGATAGATAGATAGATAGATAGATAGATAGATAGATAGATAGATAGATAGATAGATAGATAGATAGATAGATAGATAGAGAGTGCGAGAGAGAGAGAGAAATAGTGGAGAACTTGATCAGAGAGTGGGAGAGAAAGACCTGAGAGAGAGTGAGTCCTAAAAAAACCCTGATCAGACAGAGAGACCTGATACAGTGGGGAAAAAAAGTACACTGCTCAAAAAAATAAAGGGAACACTTAAACAACACAATGCAACTCCAAGTCAATCACACTTCTGTGAAATCAAACTGTCCTCTTAGGAAGCAACACTCATTGACAAAAAATTTCATATGCTGTTGTGCAAATGGAATAGACAACAGGTGGAAATTATAGGCAATTAGCAAGACACCCCCAATAAAGGACTGGTTTTGCAGGTGGTGACCACAGACCACTTCTCAGTTCCTATGCTTCCTGGCTGATGTTTTGGTCACTTTTGAATGCTGGCGGTGCTTTCACTCTAGTGGTAGCATGAGACGGAGTCTACAACCCACACAAATGGCTCAGGTAGTGGAGCTCATCCAGGATGGCACATCAATGCGAGCTGTGGCAAGAAGGTTTGCTGTGTCTGTCAGCATAGTGTCCAGAGCATGGAGGCGCTACCAGGAGACAGGCCAGTACATCAGGAGACGTGGAGGAGGCCGTAGGAGGGCAACAACCCAGCAGCAGGACTGCTACCTCCGCCTTTGTGCAAGGAGGAGCAGGAGGAGCACTGCCAGAGCCCTGCAAAATGACCTCCAGCAGGCCACAAATGTGCATGTGTCTGCTCAAATGGTCAGAAACAGACTCCATGAGGGTGGTATGAGGGCCCGATGTCCACAGGTGGGGATTGTGCTTACAGCCCAACACCATGCAGGACGTTTGGCATTTGCCAGAGAACACCAAGATTGGCAAATTCGCCACTGGCGCCCTGTGCTCTTCACAGATGAAAGCAGGTTCACACTGAGCACGTGACAGACGTGACAGAGTCTGGAGACGCCGTGGAGAACCTTCTGCTGCCTGCAACATCCTCCAGCATGACCGGTTTGGCAGTGGGTCAGTCATGGTGTGGGGTGGCATTTCTTTGGGGGGCCGCACAGCCCTCCATGTGCTCGCCAGAGGTAGCCTGACTGCCATTAGGTACCGAGATTAGATCCTCAGACCCCTTGTGAGACCATATGCTGGTGCGGTTGGCCCTGGGTTCCTCCTAATGCAAGACAATTCTAGACCTCATGTGGCTGGAGTGTGTCAGCAGTTCCTGCAAGAGGAAGGCATTGATGCTATGGACTGGCCCGCCCATTCCCCAGACCTGAATCCAATTGAGCACATCTGGGACATCATGTCTCGCTCCATCCTCCAACGCCACGTTGCACCACAGACTGTCCAGGAGTTGGCAGATGCTTTAGTCCAGGTCTGGGAGGAGATCCCTCAGGAGACCATCCGCCACCTCATCAGGAGCATGCCCAGGCATTGTAGGGAGGTCATACAGGCACGTGGAGGCCACACACACTACTGAGCCTCATTTTTACTTGTTTTAAGGACATTACATCAAAGTTGGATCAGCCTGTAGTGTGGTTTTCCACTTTAATTTTGAGGGTGACTCCAAATCCAGACCTCCATGGGTTGATAAATTTGATTTCCATTGATCATTTTTGTGTGATTTTGTTGTCAGCACATTCAACTATGTAAAGAAAAACGTATTTAATAAGATAATTTCATTCATTCAGATCTAGGATGTGTTATTTTAGTGTTCCCTTTATTTTTTTGAGCAGTGTATTTAGTCAGCCACCAATTGTGCAAGTTCTCCCACTTAAAAAGATGAGAGAGGCCTGTAATTTTCATCATAGGTACATGTCAACTGTGACAGACAAATTGAGAAAAATAAATCCAGAAAATCACATTGTAGGATTTTTTATGAATTTATTTGCAAATTATGGTGGAAAATAAGTATTTGGTCACCTACAAACAAGCAAGATTTCTGGCTCTCACAGACCTGTAACTTCTTCTTTAAGAGGCTCCTCTGTCCTCCACTCGTTACCTGTATTAATGGCACCTGTTTGAACTTGTTATCAGTATAAAAGACACCTGTCCACAACCTCAAACAGTCACACTCCAAACTCCACTATGGCCAAGACCAAAGAGCTGTCAAAGGACACCAGAAACAAAATTGTAGACCTGCACCAGGCTGGGAAGACTGAATCTGCAATAGGTAAGCAGCTTGGTTTGAAGAAATCAACTGTGGGAAAAATTATTAGGAAATGGAAGACATACAAGACCACTGATAATCTCCCTCGATCTGGGGCTCCACGCAAGATCTCACCCCGTGGGGTCAAAATGATCACAAGAACGGTGAGCAAAAATCCCAGAACCACACGGGGGGACCTAGTGAATGACCTGCAGAGGGCTGGGACCAAAGTAACGAAGCCTACCATCAGTAACACACTACGCCGCCAGGGACTCAAATCCTGCAGTGCTAGACGTGTCCCCCTGCTTAAGCCAGTACATGTCCAGGCCCGTCTGAAGTTTGCTAGAGTGCATTTGGATGATCCAGAAGAGGATTGGGAGAATGTCATTTGGTCATATGAAACCAAAATAGAACTTTTTGGTAAAAACTCAACTCGTCGTGTTTGGAGGACAAAGAATGCTGAGTTGCATCCAAAGAACACCATACCTACTGTGAAGCATGGGGGTGGAAACATCATGCTTTGGGGCTGTTTTTCTGCAAAGGGACCAGGATGACTAATCCATGTAAAGGAAAGAATGAATGGGGCCATGTATCGTGAGATTTTGAGTGAAAACCTCCTTCCATCAGCAAGGGCATTGAAGATGAAACGTGGCTGGGTCTTTCAGCATGACAATGATCCCAAACACACCACCCGGGCAACAAAGGAGTGGCTTCGTAAGAAGCATTTCAAGGTCCTGGAGTGGCCTAGCCAGTCTCCAGATCTCAACCCCATAGAAAATCTTTGGAGGGAGTTGAAAGTCCGTGTTGCCCAGCGACAGCCCCAAAACATCACTGCTCTAGAGGAGATCTGCATGGAGGAATGGGCCAAAATACCAGCAACAGTGTGTGAAAACCTTGTGAAGACATACAGAAAACGTTTGACCTGTGTCATTGCCAACAAAGGGTATATAACAAAGTATTGAGAAACTTTAGTTATTGACCAAATACTTATTTTCCACCATAATTTGCAAATAAATTCATTAAAAATCCTACAATGTGATTTTCTGGAAAAAACATTCTCATTTTGTCTGTCATAGTTGACGTGTACCTATGATGAAAATTACAGGCCTCTCTCATCTTTTTAAGTGGGAGAACTTGCACAATTGGTGGCTGACTAAATACTTTTTTCCCCCACTGTATAATCAGACCTGATAAATGAGTAGAGAAAGAGAGTTCTACTTCTGGTGTGTGTGTGTGTGTGTGCGTGCCTGTTTGTCTGGTCTCAGTCCTTGCTCCTGGCCCCTGCATAGCCCCAGTTCTACCAACCCTGGCCCTAGGCCCTGGCCCCAGCCTGACTCCAAGCATCTGTCTGCCTCTAAGTCTCTGTTGGGCTCCATTGATGTGGAACACACTGAGCTGTCCTAACAGAGGGATCCCCACACAGGCCCTACAAGAACACAGTAGAGCCCAGCTTGGCTGTAGAAATATAACTCAACCCCACTTCAGAATACAGCAGTGCTTAGAACTGGAGTACCTTACAACCCAGACTTACCTGAACCATGTACAGGTAAGCTGTGGTACTTTTCCTCATGGCCATCGGATGAGTCTGTGTGGTAGGTCATCAGCTCATTGTGGCAGCATAGTCCACCTGCTTGGCCATGGTCTTCTTCCATTTCTTTTCTATCTTTTCTTTCTTTCAGCCGATCCCTTCTTCTTCTTCTTCTTCTTCTTCTTCGTGTTTTTTGTCTTGGAGTCTTCTTCTTCTCCCTCCTGGCTCCTCATCCTGAGCCTTCTTCTTGTTCTTCTTCCCTCCATCTTTGGACTTCTTGTCTCCTCCTCTCCTCTTCTCTTCTATAACTTCTCCATCAGTCATGTCCTCTTCTTTGGATTTCTTCTTCGTGGGTTTGGTTTTGGTGGTGTCATTGTTGCTCTGCTCGTCATCCCCTCTTCCTCATTTTCAATCACTTCATCCCTAGCCCCCTTCTCTGCATCACCTGCTTTCTTTATTTTTCTTCTCTTTTACCTTATCATGGCTTTCCCCCTTTCTCTCTCTCCCTTTCTCCGGTGCCTCCTCTGACAACTCTGGGCTCTTCTTCTCCCCGTTTGGCTCGGCGTCTCCGTTGGCAACAAACTTGCTTTTCCCTTTCGGTTTTGGCTCCTTTTCCTCCACGTTGTCATCAACCTCTTTAGTTTCCTCCATTCCTCCGCAGATTCTTTCCTTTTTGAGAGCATCTTTTATTCATCAGCTTTCCTGGCCTTCAGTTTCGTAAGAGCTTCCTTGAGTTTCTAGAGGTGTACGACAATTCATTTAAGCCGTGGCAGGGGGCCGCGTTGGGGCCCCTGGGTACACTAGACTGGACTGGCCGGCTGTCAGGTGTGTGGATGTGCTGGAAGAGGAGGCTGGGGCCACACTGAGCTCTGCCAGGTCAGAAGCGCTCCTCCTGGGGCAGGGCTGCCGACACGCTCTGCTCATGAAAAGTTACTGGCCCCACGGGAACCACGTGACCCACAGGAGAAAGCCCTGTGAAAAAGGCGCCTTGCCGAGATAACTTATCCTCTCTGCCCTGTGCGGTGTTCTCCATTATTCAAGAGACAACAACCAAACAAGCCGACTCGCGCTATTGTAGAATAATAATGATTACATAGTAGGCCTACCTGTCTTGACTGCATCAAGCCGGGAGAAGCTAAGCCATAGAATATTAAGTAGCAGCCTCCCTGCTGGCTCTTGGTCGTTGTAGCCTATCCATCTCATTTAACGTTGAAATCCCTCATTTTAATTCCATCTTCCATTGATTAGATCTCTCCTAACTTTTGCCACACATGGACGTTCTATGACTGTAGTCTATTGCCGCTTTGATGACATGATTGGCCAACAACAACAACAATAACAAGCTACAGGTGGAAAGCAAGAGCTCTCATGAAAAGCAAGAGCAGCTGCATAAATGATACAATTTCTCTCTCTCTCTCTCCACTGCAGCAGTCGCGTTCGGCTCTGTACGGGCCCTTCCAAACAAGTCAGTTCAAATTACACAACCGAGACCCGTGACAATTATACCAGATCCGACCCAGACCCGTGACATTATTTAGAAATCTGGATCCCTCTCGGCTCCCAGATCGTGTCTCGGGTATTCGGGTACAGGTGGCTCCGTGAAGACCTCTACTTCAGTCATGCTCAGTTAAACTCATCTATGCTGATCACTACTGTTTAGAAGGAGTCAGGTCTACCCAGCCTCACCTCTGACCCCTGCCTGCAAGAACAACGTATTTAGCTTGTGATATCTAAACTAAATATCTAGGACACTTACTAGAGTATTAGAGTGGAGACTGTGCATGGTTGGGGTTTCCGTTTGCTTGTTTGAGCCCTTTCTCCTACTATTTTAAATGGAGTTGAATAAATCATGTTTTAATCACACAGACCCATGTTTAATTCACATGGACAAATTATTCAAATAGACAACATACAGGTGATAAGACAGGTTAAACAATTTACACAAGCCTACAGGCAAAGTAACACATGAACTAATATCTGCACCTGTGCATGAGCCAAATCACTCCAGTAGACTTACTGCTGCTACCTGATACCTGATCATCTAGGCACGAGGTGGTCATGGGGGAAGGGGTGTTAAGGAAGGGGATTGGAGAGGGGGGAAGAGTTCTGGCATATTAATTGTAATATCTCTATCATCAACTGTCTGATACCCAATACACAAATGTCTGCAAATAGTCAAGTCTTCTCTGAGTGGTTAACCGCAGGGCATATCTAAAAATAGCTACATATTGAAACACATCTTAACTAATTTTAACACTTCAATACAACCCCATGTAGGTCTATATCGTAACAAAGCATCATACCCAATCACAAGATAAGCAGGTAAGAAAGAGATTGTTTGTTTAAGTCTTACCTCTTTATCCATACCTTTTCACCTGCTGATCGTCATAATCAATGTGACGACCAGCATCTGCAGACCTGGATGTGCTTCCTGCTCACCTGTATCTCTACTCGATGTCTTCATTTATCGGTTCTTTCTCTTGATAACCGTGCTGACTTCTCAGAATCTTCTCTGCCGTACCTGGTGTTGAGGTGACCTGAAGATCATGAGGTCAATCACCAATACGCTGCTCTCTTTATAGACCATGTCACTTCATTAAATAAGCATGAGAACATCATTCAGCGGGAAAGTGAACGTGGACTCAATTAGAACAAGTGAAAACAGAGAAAGCTTTGTGATTATACTGTACTGTAAGGGGAGAGATACAGTGATTGAAGTTTACTTGGTTAGGATTCAGACACGTTGATTGTGTTGAATCAATTCTGAGGGAACACTGCTGTGACTTGTGCTGCCTGTGCTTTTGTGTGTTTTGGGCAGAAATGTACCGTGTTTACCTCCATTGAAGACTATACAGAGCTTGATACATTGTGTAGCCTATATAGGACCTGTGTGGAAAAACTCAACTACATACATTCAAGTATGCTTTCTTGCTCCACAGGAAATGTTTTTGACTTATTTTTTTAGGCCTACCGGGTACATTTGAACATCCATCAGTGGTTCTGACGGTTCAGCGGTTTCAGCATGGTTAAAAGCTTCTGACTTAATGCCCAGATGCTAGGCCTGTGAATTGCATTAGGCCTACACTGTGACTTCAGAAAGTATTCACACCCCATTACTTTTTCCACGTTTTGTTGTGTTACAAAGTGGGATTAAAATGGATTTAATTGTCATTTTTTGTCAACGATCTACACAAAATACTTTGTATTGTCGAAGTGTAAGAAAAATATATCTTGATTAGATAAGTGTTCAACCCCCTGAGTCAATACATGTTAGAAACACCTTTGGCAGCAATTACAGCTGTGAGTCTTTCTGGGTAAGTCTCTAAGAGCTTTCCACACCTGGATAATGCAACATTTGCCCATTGTTATTTTCAATATTCTTCAAGCTCTGTCAAATTGTTTGTTGATCATTACTAGACAACCAGGAACATTCACTGGTAAGCAACTCCAGTGTAGATTTGGCTTTATGTTTTAGGTTATTGTCCTGCTGAAAGGTGAATTCCTCTCCCAGTGTCTGGTGGAAAGCAGACTGAACCAGATTTTCCTCTAGGATTTTGCCTATGCTTAGCTCCATTCTGTTTATTTTTCATCCTGAAAAACTCCCCTGTCCTTAACGATTACAACCATACCCATAACATGATGCAGCCACTACCACTCTTGA
Source organism: Coregonus lavaretus (assembly GCF_964263955.1). Lineage (NCBI taxonomy): Eukaryota > Metazoa > Chordata > Actinopteri > Salmoniformes > Salmonidae > Coregonus > Coregonus lavaretus. The sequence goes on along the minus strand of NC_140011.1, from coordinate 7,330,402 downwards.
AAATATGGAGAGTGGTACTCAGTAATGTGTTTTATTAGACTTGACACAAACATAACAGTTTGTATTCAGGACAAAGAGTTAATTGCTTTGCCACATTGCAGCATTACTTTAGCGCCTTGTTGCAAACAGGATGCATGTTTTGGAATATTTGTATTCTGTACAAGCTTCCTTCTTTTCACTCTGTCAATTAGGTTAGTATTATGGAGTAACTACAATGTTTCTGATCCATCCTCAGTTTTCTCTTATCACAGCCATTAAAATCTGTAACTGTTTTAAAGTCACCATTGACCTCATGTTGAAATCCCTGAGCGGTTGCCGTCATCTACGGCAACTGAGTAAGGGAAGGACGTCTGTATCTTTGTAGTGACTGGATGTATTGATACACCATCCAAAGGGTAATTAATAACTTCACCAAGCTCAAAGGGATTTTCAATGTCTGATAAAAAAAAAAAAAAACATCTACCAATAGGTGCCCTTCTTTGAAAGGCATTGGAAAACCATCATTATGATCTTTGTGGTTGAATCTGTGTTTAAAATTCACTGCTCGACTGAGGGACGTTACAGATAATTGTATGTGTGTCCATGCATCTTATTATATGACTTAAGATTTGTTTTACTCCTCAACTTATTTAGGCTTAACATAAAAAAAGAGTTGAATACTTATTGACTCAAGACATTTCAGCTTTTCATTTTTTATTAACCTTTTGGAAAACATACACTACTGGTCAAAGGTTTTACAACACCTACTCATTCAAGGGTTTTTCTTTATTTTTGAAAACTATTTTCTACATTGTAGAATAATAGTGAAGACATCAAAACTATAAAATAACACATATGGAATCATGTAGTAACCAAAAAAGTGTTAAACAAATCAAGATATATTTGAGATTCTTCAAATAGCCACCCTTTGCCTTGATGACAGCTTTGCACACTCTTGGCATTCTCTCAACCAGCTTCACCTGGAATGCTTTTCCAACAGTCTTGAAGGAGTTCCCACATATGCTGAGCACTTGTTGGCTGCTTTTCCTTCACTCTGCAGTCCGACTCATCCCAAACCGTCTCAATTTGGTTGAGGTCGGGGGATTGTGGAGGCCAGGTCATCTGATGCAGCACTCCATCACTCTCCTTCTTGGTAAAATAGCCCTTACACAGCCTGGAGGTGTATTGGGTCATTGTCCTGTTGAAAAACAAATGATAGTCCCACTAAGCCCAATCCAGATGGGATGGCATATCGCTGCAGAATGCTGTGGTAGCCACGCTGGTTAAGTGTGCCTAGAATTCTAAATAAATCACAGACAGTGTCACCAGCAAAGCACCCCCTCACCGTAAACACCTCCTCCTCCGTGCTTTACGGTGGGATATACACATGCGGAGATCATCCGTTCCCCCACACCGCGTCTCACAAAGACACAGCGGTTGGAACCAGAAATCCAATTTGGACTCCAGACCAAAGGACACATTTCCACCTGTCTAATGTCCATTACTCGTGTTTCTTGGCCCAAGCAAGTCTCTTCTTCTTATTGGTGTCCTTTAGTAGTGTTGTCTTTGCAGAAATTCGACCATGAAGGCCTGATTCACACAGTCTCCTCTGAACAGTTGATGTTGAGACGTGTCTGTTACTTGAACTCTGTGAAGCATTTATTTGGGCTGCAATTTCTGAGGCTGGTAACTCTAATGAACTTATCCTCTGCAGCAGAGGTAACTCTGGGTCTTCCATTCCTGTGGCGGTCCTCATGAGAGCCAGTTCCATCGTAGCGCTTGATGGTTTTTGCGACTGCAATTGAAGAAACTTTCAAGTTCTTGAAATGTTCCGTATTGGCTGACCTTCATCTCTTAAAGTAATGATGGACTGTCATTTCTCTTTGCTTATTTGAGCTGTTCTTGCCATAATATGGGGACTTGGTCTTTTACCAAATAGGGCTATCTTCTGTATAAACTCTAAAAATTAGGGGTTCAACGAGGGTTCTTCTAATATCCTTAAAGTTCTTCGAAGAACCTTAGGGTTCTTGGCACTGAAAATTGACCCCAAAAGGTTATTCCAAGAACCCCATAGGAGGTGGGGGTTCTTGCAGGAACCTAACTGCCCAACTGAAACGTTTGGATTTGAATTTGAAAGGACAGCAGGTACAGGCACTTAACTGAAAAATTTAAAGAGCTCCACAATTTAAGGTAAGGTTTGTCCCTTGTATGATCTAAATTGATATTGTTTTATGATGATACCATCTATCTTTTCATATTTGTGCAAATCTTTCTAAAACAGAAAATTTATACAATTCAATGGATATCAATCAACAAAGAGGTAAGACTATGTATGCTATAAGAATATGTTGAAGGCTGCTGTATTGGGTGTAGATCACTGAACTGCTCACTTTTGTGTCTATGTCTGCAGGTTTACAGACGAGGAGGCATACAAAGGTATGTCAATTGGTATTGGTATGTTATGCAGATCACATGTACAAGGAAAATCCCATAGGCCTATACATTATGGACAAGGTATGTGTGTTAAAACCATTATCAAAATAGTTTTATTAATCCACATTTACCACTAAAACTAAGGTTTGAATACTGTCATGTGCATGTTTTGTTAATTATCTTTATAATGAATATTTTTGGGATTCACAGACTTCACCCTCCCTACACCTCTGATGAATATAACAGGAAACCTGTTCGATCACCATGCACTGCAAAATCATTCTGGCTATTGATAAGGAGAACATCAACACATTAACATCAACATGCCAGAGGATATACCCATTGGACTTGGGGCTCTGCTGGGAGTTGACCTCATATTTGGGTTTTTTATTCTGCTTTGCCACTAAAATCCTAATAAACACTGACAACTAAAATATTGTGTTATTGTTGTAATTGTTAAGCGTATTACTACTACTAATAATAATAGGGGAGGGTGGATAACAGTTGAAGTCTGAAGTTTACATTCACCTTAGCCAAATACATTTAAACTCAGTTTTTCACAATTCCTGACATTTAATCCTAGTAAAAATTCCCTGTCTTAGGTCAGTTAGGATCACCACTTTATTTTAAGAATGTGAAATGTCAGAATAATAGTAGAGAGAATTATTTATTTCAGCTTTTATTTCTTTCATCACATTCCCAGTGGGTCTGAAGTTTACATACACTCAATTAGTATTTGGTAACATTGCCTTTAAATTGTTAAATTTGGGTCAAATGCTTCGGGTAGCCTTCCACATGCTTCCCACAATAGGTTGGGTGAATTTTGGCCCATTCCTCTTGACAGAGCTGGTGTAACTGAGTCAGGTTTGTAGGCCTCCTTGCTAGCACATGCTTTTTCAGTTCTTCCCACACATTTTCTATAGGATTGAGGTCAGGGCTTTGTGATGGCCACTCCAATACCTTGACTTTGTTGTCCTTAAGCCATTTTGCCACAACTTTGGAAGTATGCTTGGGGACATTGTCCATTTGGAAGACCCATTTGCGACCAAGCTTTTACTTCCTGACTGATGTCTTGAGATGTTGCTTCAATATATCCACATCATTTTCCTTCCTCATGATGCCATCTATTTTGTGAAGTGCACCAGTCCCTCCCTACAGCAAAGCACCCCCACAGCATGATGCAGCCACCCCCGTGCTTCACGGTTGAGATGGTGTTCTTCGGCTTGCAAGCATTTTTTTCCAAACATAACGATGGTCATTATGGCCAAACAGTTATATTTTTGTTTAATCAGACCAGAGTACATTTCTCGAAAAAGGATGATCTTTGTCCCCATGTGCAGTTGCAAATCGTAGTGTGGCTTTTTTATGGCGGTTTTGGAGCAGTGGCTTCTTCCTTGCTGAGCAGCCTTTCAGGTTATGTCGATATAGGACTCGTTTTACTGTGGATATAGATAATTTTGTACCTGTTTCCTCCAGCATCTTCACAAGGTCATTTGCTGTTGTTCTTGGATTGATTTGCCCTTTTCTCACCAAAGTACCATAATCTCTAGGAGACAGAACGCTTCTCCTTCCTGAGCGGTATGACGGCTGCGTGGTCCCATGGTGTTTATACTTGCGTACTATTGTTTGTACAGATGAACGTGGTACCTTCAATTATTTGGAAATTGCTCCCTAGGATGAACCAGACTTGTGGAGGTCTACAATTTATTTTCTGAGGTCTTGGCTGATTTCTTTTGATTTTCCCATGATGTCAAGCAAAGAGGCACTGAGTTTGAAGGTAGGCCTTGAAATACATCCACAGGTACACCTCCAATTGACTCAAATGATGTCAATTAGCCTATCACAATTAGCCTATCATGGCTTCTAAAGCCATGACATCATTTTCTGGAATTTTCCAAGCTGTTTAAAGGCACGGTCAACTTAGTGTATGTAAACTTCTGACCCACTGGAATTGTGATACAGTGAATTATAAGTGAAATAATCTGTCTGTAAACAATTGTTGGAAAAATTACTTGTGTCATGCACAAAGTAGATGTCCTAACCGACTTGACAAAACTATAGTTTGTTAACAAGAAATTTGTGGAGTGGTTGAAAAACAAGTTTTAATGACTCCAACCTAAGTGTATGTAAACTTCCGACTTCAACTGTAGTTCAAAAATTAACCCCAAAAGGTTCTTCAAAAGGTTATTTGAGGATCCATTGAAAGGGGTTCTTTGAAGCCTTTTAAAGAGTTATTCAAATAACTTATAGGGGTTCCCCCACAGTTTCAATTTGAATAACCCCTAAAGGATCCTCCAGGAACCTTTACTTTTTAGAGTGTACCCTCCTACCTTGTCACAACAAAACTGATTGGCTCAAACGCATTAAGAGGGAAAGAAATTCCACAAATTAACTTTTAAGAAGGCACACCTGTTAATTGAAATGCATTCCAGGTGACTACTTAATGAAGCTGGTTGAGAGAATGCAAAGAGTGTGCAAAGCTGTCATCAAGGCAAAGGGTGGCTATTTGAAGAATCTCAAATATAAAATATATTTTGATTTGTTTAACACTTTTTTGGTTACTACATGAATCCATATGTGCTATTTCATAGTTTTGATGTCTTCACTATTATTCTGCAAGGTAGAAAATAAAAAAAATTAAGAAAAACCTTTGAAGTGAAGTAGTGTAATTCCACTTTGAAATGTTGTGTGTAGGCCAGTGAAAAAGTCAAGGGGTGTGAATACTTTCTGAAAGCACATGGCGGTGCACTCTAAGTTGTATGCTATAGGCCGGGTCTGCCGTGATACCTCATTCATGGTGTGTAGGTACAGGGTCTATCACATCACCTATGAGTTTAATTGATTTATCTGTGTTATGTGTCCAAAATTACTTTATACATAATACCTGTGTGGGGTCCCAATACCTCATATATAGTGGCATGGTCTTTCTCAGATTTCACTGCCATGACAGGTGAATATGGGTGTACTACTATTTCACCTATACAAGTTATGGTATCTGGTGACTCAGTATGATTTGACCATGATGTAAAAGGGCTGCAGAGCAGCAGTAGCAGCCTTGCTTAAGTGATTCATTGAGCGGACAGGACACTGACCACCGTCTGCTTAATTATTGAGACACTAACAGTAGCTTTGCTTAAGGAGCTAATTGGAGCAGACAAACCAGAGGCCAGCTGACCTGAAACGAGACAGTAAATTGGTCATGTGGTTGTTGTCCATCCGTCAGGAGCACATACAGGGTTGTGGTCATTAGTCACCAAACGGAAGAAGACTGACTGAAACACGGAGGAACTACTTGGACTTCATTTTCCGTTTCTGTTGCAAAACATTTTGAAACGCTTTCTGTTGCGTGCCCTAATGAACATGGCCCCAATGTGCTCATCAACTGCAGACAAAATACTTGACTTCAGATGACAAAATTGAATTAGCTGTCATTCATTGGGAGAAATTGAATTTTCCTGTCATGTTCAATTCCACTCACTTGAAAAAGTATGTAAATACTTTAATGTATTCAATTCCATTCAGTGCTATGCTGAGTTTCTAATTTGCAGTGTTAGTCCAGTAGATTTGTTGGGCTGTATGGTGATTGGTGGAAACAGTTTGGACTAAAATGATTGGTTGTATGATGTTGTATGAAAATGTATGCACTCACTAACTGTAAGTCGCTCTGGATAAGAGCGTCTGCTAAATGACTAAAATGTAAAATGGGTTACAAATGTTGTTGTAATTAGGGAAATGCCTGACCCAAATCCATATTTCTTTGTAGATCAGATGTCTATAGAAAGTAAATGATCAGGACAAGCAGAAAATCCAAACATGTTTATTTACAAACACAATATAAAGAATGACCCAGAATGTAGGTTTTGTATCACTGTTCAAACTGTAATAATTCCATCCTTTCATTTTCGGACCGATTCTTCTACCTAGTTATTTTTTACTCTACAGTTTGATGACTCAAACTGAAAATAGTTAATGTGCTCATACGGATAACTTATTTTGTGCATTGTGTCTTTTACACACAATCTGTGTGACTGTGAATTAAAGAAACAATCTTCCAAAAACTTTAGGAGTGATCATGGAAGATCATGGGAATTTGGGGCATTATAAAAATCTAAAGGCATTGCACAGCATATACAGAAGAATGGCCCTATGTTTCCAGTTCAGTAATTTTCCTCCATTCTGTCACAGTTAAACACAACAAATACAAATAGAGACATACAGCATTCCAAGGCTGAGATCCATGATGCTTTCAAGGTTACAACTTTGTCACATTGCAAAAGGGAAATGACACGATGCAGTGATAATAATGATAACAAAAATCGTATAATTTCAAAACGGGGCGATATTAGTAATTCCTTTCCATCGTCTGTGAAAAAGTGCCTCCGTCGATCAGTTCTCTTTTAAAATCCATTCAAGGTTGATATAAGGTTTCAGGTAGCCTAGCGGTTAGAGAATTGGGCCAGTAACCGAAAAGTTGTTAGTTTGAAAAATCTGTTGTTCTGCCCTTGAGCAAGGCAGTTAACCCCCCACAACAACAGTGCCCAAAGTGGCAGCACCTCTCCGATTCAGAGAGGTTGAGTTAAAAGCGAAAGTCAAGTTTCGGTTGGACCTTGTGTGCAATTGACGATAAATTGAATATAATTTTAATTAAACTAATCTCTCCCAATGCACTGTGAGCTTTAGCAGAAGCTGATCATTGTAAACATGTTTCAGTGTTGGTTGCAGGCACACACAAAACAAAAAATATAGTAGAATCATGCACTGCATCACGAGTATGCAAATAGCATTATATCTTACAGGAATTATATTATATTTAGTAATTTCAACAGCAGAAGTGAACCTCTTCTCATCTAGGTTATTAAAGTGAGTCAGCAGACAGTAAGAACAAGAGTTTGTTTGATACGAATGTCCATTAGAAAAGCAATTCAGGGGTGAATTGCATATCTGAGAGAGGATTTGTACATTTATATCATAAGGCAGCATGGTTTTAAGACATGAATGACAGAGAGAAATCGATTGCTCAACAGTTCCCAATAACTAGGGCCAAGGTGTTTTTCTTACTATGTAGCCTGACCAGGAAACGCTTCAAGCCCTAGTTATAGGCTATAACTAGGGCCCAGAGTTTTCCCAGTCAGGTCCCAAGGTGAGGAAACCCTCCTGGCCTTACATATGATGCGTGACTAGGACTGTCTGTTCTGGAGGTCAGAGATTTTACTATGGTGGTGGTGATTATATAATATTCATAATCTTGCCTTTGTCCAAAAAGAGCAAGCAAATAAAACATCATCATTTCACATCAGAAATATCCAAGGATATCTTCCAGTGTTTGGCTAGTTAGTTATACAGAAGAAAGTGGACCTATGAAAAAGGTCCTCTCAGGTCAGGAAGTGTTTTATAATAAATATTTACCCATATAAAACAGTTTAATGTAGCTGGACAACTGAAGGTTAAACAGTTGGATCTTTGAAGATTTATTTTGGATTCGCTCAACATCTATAGTGTTCAGGATTTTTACACAGACATAAATAAAAGCTGCCTCACCCACAGAGCGTCTGAGAAAGAGAGCACAGTGTAAATAGTTGTGCAACATGTTAAGTTCAAACCTCTGTACAACAGTACCACCGAGCCACTAAGATTTCACAGAAACGACATCACTAGGAAAGATCACATCACATTAAAACAAGCAACCTACATTAACAGAATCAGAGAAACCGGCGGCCATTGGAGTTGCTTATTCAGCAAGAGAGTATGAAACACACCAAGATAAATTATAGTGTTGGCATTAAAGCAAGCAACCTTCAACACATGGAGCTAGTGTAAAGAGCACAAATATACGGTGTGAGCTCAAAAGGCCATCTCTCATCAACTGTAAGAAAACACCATTGTATCTAAATGAAGATATGCAAAATGATGATCAATTAACAACCGAGACAAAAACAGGAGTAAATGGTGACTTCCCATGATGCATTACGCCGTGGGCGTGGCTCCGGTGCATGATCATGTGCAAGGTCCTGAGTGTACATGGAGGATGCCTCGCGTGTGCATGTGCAGGAAGTTAAAGATCTCGTGGGGCATGGCGTGGAACCCGGGGCGGGGCTTGACGTTGTCATAGTAATGGTGCGTGATGAAAATGCCAGAGGGGTTCATGGGAAACGCCCAGAAGCCATAGAGGTGGACCTCCTCGCACAGTTCCATGGCGGCAGTGACTAGCATCAGGCCGCTGCTGAGGCGTTTGGCGCGGACACCCTGGACAGTCCAGAAGCGCTGGACGTTGAGCAGGTACTGGGGGTGGAAGAAGAACACGCCCCTCTGGGCGTCAAAGTCGTCCAACATGTACTTGACTCGGAAGGAGACGTCTGTGTTACGCGTGTTGTAGAAGGCGGGTAGGACCACTGATGAGTTCTCGTAGTTCTGAAGAACCTCGTAAAATGGCCGCCGCCACTTCTCTAGCTTCTGGAATCTGGTGGTGGAGGAGAGGAGAGGAGAGGTAAGGGATCAGAGTGTGTATAAGGAGGGAGGAGGTGTGTGTGTGTGTGTTGTGTGTGTGTGTTTGCAAGTACATTTACATTTACGTCATTTAGCAGACGCTCTTATCCAGAGCGACTTACAGTTAGTGAGTGCATACATTATTATTATTTTTTTTCACACTGGCCCCCCGTGGGAATCAAACCCACAACCCTGGCGTTGCAAACGCCATGCTCTACCAACTGAGCTACAAGTAGCAGACGTGAGTGCTGCAGCTCTGTTTTTTTACTAAGTACAATGCACACCCATTGTAACTGCTGCCGTTAATGCATTTCAGGTCTAGATGGTGTGTGTGTGTGTGTATGTGTATGTGTGTGTGTGTGCCTGGGCACAGACGTCAATTCAACGTCTATTCCACATTGGTTCAATGTAATTTCATTGAAATTATGTGGAAACAAAGTTGATTCAACCAGTGTGTGCCCAGTGAGAATACCCTTTTTTGTTGACATAGCCTTACAGTACCTCTCCGTTATAATACTTGGATTAATCGTCACCAGATCCGTTTTGGCGCCTACATCAGCTGAATACTTCTCATTGATGGGTGGTATGTTGCATCTTTGAAGGAAGGATAATTATTTACATTATTCAATGCAGATTCTGAGAAGGCCTGAGCTGAGCGAAAGTAATTAAATACTGTATCTTGCCATTTGATATCTGCAGTCAAAAAGAAATCAACCCAAGCGTGACGCTTGGAAATATTTTTAGCAGTACAGAATAAAGATGCTGTGTACCTAAACACGAAATCTGCGGAGTCAATTTCCTTCCCACATTTGCTGTTCTTGATGATTCCTCCGTTTCCAACAACTGCACATTTCTTAAACTGGGACTTGGAGTAAGGCATGTCCTTTCAATGAAACAGAACCAATGTCAAACAGAAATATGGGGTACAGTTTATAACCAGAGAAGGTGGAGTTCCATCACCTTAGGGTGGGAGGTAGGGTACATAGCATAGGATGCATGGATGACAGGTAGTCATACAGGATGATATACTGTATATTGTTATAATTGGAACACTCACGTCAGGAAACATCTTGAAGACCTCAGTACTGATGGGCAGGATGCCACTGGTGTCCACCTCATACCTCAGCTTGGTGCCTGCTGGGGTGTTCCTCTTGGTTGTGAACAGGAAGGAGGGCGCATTACAACACCGCGACAGAGACATCCTATTGGAGAGAACAGTAGAAGGGAGGAGTTACTGTCAGACCCAAAAAACTGTAGTAGAACAAGGATGCTGCAAAAAACTAGCAACATTGCAGCCCTGGTCCTTGAGGACTAGAACTGTGCACCCTGCAGTAGAAAGTGTCTCTATGAGTCTGGTTAGTCACACAATAAAGATGCCCTGATGTACAGAGAGACATCTAAGCAATGTGATTGGTACTATAGGGGCAGAGTCACACTAGATAGACATGGATGGGGCCACAGAGGAGAGGGAGGCTAATGTGTGTGATGTACGGTAGAAGAGCACTAATATCCCCTCTGAAGAGGCACATGCTAATAGACTCTGGTGGCATTCCAAGTCTTCTGTTTTGCGTTCACGCTCTGCAGATGATCAGATATCACAATGCCTCAAGAAGTGTTTAAGGTCTCGTGAACCACAATAATATGATATAGCATTCTTTTTGAGATGTACAGTGTGACTGCAAGAAAGATGACCTGAAACACCATCTCTATGATGCGTTTAAGGTCAATTAGAAGCTCACTTGAAGTTGTTGGTCTCCACCATGTTTTGCTGCCACTTGCACACCTGCAGGTTCCTCCATCTCTCAAACAGCTCCGACGTCTTCACCCTGGCAGATGGGCAGGGAAACCCCACATAAAACCGAGACAAACAAGAGAAGAGTCAAGTGATCCATGCATGTTTAAGAATAAGCCCTATACCCTATGGTCCTATACTGTATATACTGTAGATCAGGGATGGGCACATTCTATGGGGGTGGGAGCCACAAAACATCTGAACTCATCATGTGGGGCCGCAGTGGCTCGCGGCTCTGTGTACACACATCCATACCCACACATGCAGTCAGAGCCGGCCCTAGTTTTTTGGGGGCCCTAAGTAAAACAAAAAAGTTTTATTATAATATTTTTTTGTCTTTGGAAATTGATCTGCTGGCCTACAAAAGGGGGGCCACAGGCCCCATGACCTCCAGGGGCCCATCCCTGCTGTAGATGGTCTCACAATGAGGGGGTTGAAAAGTGCCAACAGGGGGAGGGGGCTGCATGGAGCTACAGAAACCACAGAGATGACACTGCAGCACTTTACTTGGCTCTGCTCTGTAATATGAATATTAAACACGCGCTGAGGTGTAACATGAGAATGGCACTGGAAGCTGTGGCAATGGATTTAGCATTGCGCTCAGGCACTCCCTCTGACTGACGCCTTGCGTCTGCTGTCTTCAGAAGATGGCGATGGCCAGAAATAGAAGGTCTCTAAATAGCTCCCCTTGAACTGACATTCTTCCTCGATGATTGGGAAATGTGATTTGCTCGGGGGGGGGGGTGTCATGAGCCTCTCACTCCACCGGGTTACCACCTTAATTTTCTTCCACTCTGCTCACCACTCTCTCTACTCAGCCTAACTAGCTCCACCTGTCCCTGCTCTGCTCTGCTCTAATTACTCTGCCAGCTGCGCTGCATTACCCACTACCTCTCCCAGTATTTAAAGCCCTGTCTTTCAGCTCTCCTTTGTCAGATCGTCTGCAAAGCTCACACCCGGAACCTGTTTGCTCGCGCTTCTGGCTCACCCTGGTTTTGTGTTCCCGGACCTGCCTGATGTTTGGATACTCTTCTGCCCCAGGAGATCCAGACCTGCTTTTTGCCATAACGACTCCTGACTACTCTTCGATCCCGGTAACTCTGACCAGCCTTCTGCCTTGCTACTACGTATTTGGATTTCCCTTGAACTGTACTGCTGCCTTGTTTCATCCGCCCTGTTGTGTCTGTGTCTCCCCCCCCCCCAGGACTTCTGGACCACCCACCACCGGCTTCATAGGACGCATCGCTGCCACTGGGGGGGGCACAGACCCAGCACATTGGACGGGATCCCTGTTACCCCTGGAGCCTTCACTCACTCCCTACTTCCCTTTTCCCTTAAGTTTTAATAAACTTTCTGGTGTGACGCAATTGTGGTCCTCTGGTCGTCTGTCTGAACCGTGACAGTACGATCTGACCATTATGGACTCAGCGCACACTTCCCCCGACATGGAAACCGACGAGCATGAGCAGCAGTTCCAGCAGCAGCAACAACAACTCGCCATGATCATTCAACTCCTCACCAACCTTACCCCAGCCAGTCTGCCCACCAGCCCTGCCCCCGAGTTACCTGCCCCGGTCATTGCAGCCGCTGCTCCGGAACCCAAGATTGGAAACCCCGAGCGGTTCAACGGCGATTCAACCCAGGTCCGGCCATTCCTGACTAGCTGCCGACTTCAGTTCTCCTTGCAGCCAAGGACCTTCGCCACGGAGGGGGCTAAAGTTGGGTATGCCATCACTCACCTGACGGGCCGAGCTCGACTCTGGGGAACAGCAGAGTTCGAACGTCAAACCCCCGCATGTGCAACCTTCGACCTGTTTGCTGAGGAGATGCTGAAGGTGTTTGACCTGGATTCACCAACCGCAGAGGCGTCTCGTGAACTGTTCAGTATTCGACAAGGCAGACGTACAGTCGCAGACCATTCCATCGACTTCCGAACCCTGGCTAGACGAAGTTCTTGGAACACACCATCGTTGGTGGACGCGTTCTTCCATAGTTTGGCTGACTATATCAAGGACGAGTTGGTCTCCCATGAACTGCCTTCCACTCTTGATGAAGCCATCGCACTGACTGTCAGGATCGACAGAAGGATACAGACCCGTCGTCGTGAGAGGGGGCGCCAAGGTCCACCTACTACCGGCATTCGGAGAGATCCGACTGGGCTCCTGTCATCTACTGCCACTCACCCAGGTCAGCTTGATCAGTCTGAGCCTATGGAGATTGGGCGAGCCTCTCTCACTCCTGCAGAGCGCCAGCGCCGCTTCACCTCAAACCTCTGCCTCTATTGTGGAGGTGATGGACATCGTGTGGTAACCTGCCCTTTAAAGGGCCGAAGCTCACCGGGCATAGGGGGAGTCCGGTTGAGTTCAATGACCATCCAGTCCTCCGACCGCAAACCCCTGCTGCAAGTTCACCTCCGCCTCTCTGACTCAACTCACACCCTGGCTGCTCTGGTGGATTCTGGCGCCGAAGCCAACATAATGGACATCAAGCTGGCACGCCAACTGGGACTGGAGAACCTCCGTTTGACACCTCCTATTCCTGCCCGGGCACTGGACGGACACTTACTCGGATCGGTCACTCATGTCACGGCCCCGGTCTCGATGGGTCTGTCCGGAAACCATCAAGAAACTATCCAGTTTCACCTGCTCCCCTCTCCAGGCCAACCCCTCATCCTGGGTTACCCATGGCTCCGCCGGCACAACCCTCAGCTCGACTGGGTGACCGGGGTGATCAGGGAGTGGGGAGAGGACTGCCACCGAACCTGCCTGCTTGCTGCCGCACTACCCCCTCGGCCAGTACCTACTAACTCCGCTCCTGACCTCTCCAATGTCCCAGAATGCTACCATGGTCTCAGAGAAGTGTTTAACAAAGCAAGAGCCACATCTCTGCCCCCTCACCGACCGTACGACTGTGCCATCGACCTCCTCCCTGGAACAGCCCCTCCAAAGGGCCGTCTTTATTCGTTGTCTGCTCCTGAAAGAAAGTCCATGGAGGACTACATCAATGGCTCTCTGTCCGCAGGATTAATCCGTTCATCTTCATCTCCTGCTGGTGCTGGCTTCTTCTTTGTGGGGAAGAAGGACGGATCTCTTCGCCCCTGCATCGACTACAGGGGACTCAACGACATCACAGTGAAGAACCGTTACCCTCTGCCTCTGCTCACCTCTGCTTTTGAGTTGCTCCAGGGAGCCACTGTTTTTACCAAGTTGGATCTCAGAAACGCTTACCACCTAGTGCGGATCCGGGAGGGAGATGAATGGAAAACCGCATTCAATACACCAACAGGCCACTACGAGTATCTGGTTATGCCTTTTGGACTCACCAATGCTCCTGCTGTGTTCCAGGCTCTAGTGAATGATGTACTGCGGGACATGTTAAACAAGTTTGTCTTCGTTTACCTGGATGACATCTTAATCTACTCCAGAAACCTGTCTGAACACACCCGCCATGTCCAGCAAGTCCTTCACCGTCTTCTGGAGAATTCCCTCTACGCCAAGGCAGAGAAATGTGAGTTTCACGTCAAGACAGTGGCCTTCCTGGGGTACATAGTGGCAGAGGGAAGTATCCAAATGGATCCTGCCAAAGTATCAGCAGTCACTTCATGGCCAGTTCCGGAGAACAGAAAGAAGCTGCAACAGTTTCTGGGGTTTGCTAACTTCTATAGAAAGTTTATCCGGAACTACAGTACCGTTGCTGCCCCTCTCACTGCTCTAACCAGCACCAAGCAACCCTTCACCTGGACCCCAGCAGCCGACAAAGCCTTCAGTACCCTCAAGGTGAGGTTCACCTCCGCTCCCATCCTCCAGATGCCTGATGTGGACCGGCAATTCATTGTGGAGGTGGACGCCTCGGATGTGGGAGTTGGTGCTGTGATTTCTCAGTGGGCTGCGGAGGATAGGAAGCTCCATCCCTGTGCCTTTTTCTCACGTCGGTTGTCCCCCTCTGAGTGCAATTACGACATAGGGAACCGTGAGCTGCTGGCTGTGAAGCTTGCCTTGGAGGAGTGGCGTCACTGGCTGGAGGGGTCCACCATTCCATTTCTCGTTTGGACCGATCATAAGAACTTGGAGTACATCCGCACGGCCAAACGGTTGAACTCCAGGCAGTCCCGCTGGGCCCTGTTCTTCACCAGGTTTAATTTCACTCTGTCATACCGGCCTGGATCACGCAACACCAAGCCAGACGCCCTCTCCCGTCAATTCCAGAAGGATGACACCCCCTCCAAGGACCCTGTGTCGATTCTGCCAAGTCCCTGCATCGTAGCAGCTCTGACCTGGGCTGTTGAGGAACAGGTGCTGGAAGCTCTCCGTAACCAGCCAGGTCCCAGCACTTGCCCAGCTGACCGCCTTTTTGTCCCCGAAAACCTGAGGTCCCAGGTCGTTCAGTGGGGACATGACTCCCGCCTAGCTTGTCACCCTGGCTCCACCCGCACTTACAACCTGCTCGCCCAGAGGTTCTGGTGGCCCTCTCTGAGAAAGGATGTACGGGAATTCGTCCAAGCCTGCCCCATCTGCAACCAACACAAGTCGTCCTGCCAGCCCCCAGCCGGATTGCTGCAGCCCCTGCCTGTGCCCAGACGTCCCTGGTCTCACATCGCCCTTGACTTTGTCACGGGGCTGCCCCCTTCAAGTGGCATGACCGTCATTCTCACCATAGTTGACCGATTCAGCAAGATGGCACACTTCATTCCCCTCCCCAAGCTCCCAACCGCCAAGGAGACCGCCCAGGTGGTCCTGGAACACGTCTTCCGGATCCACGGACTGCCAAAGGATGTAGTTTCTGACCGTGGTCCACAATTCTCCTCCGCTTTTTGGAAGGAGTTCTGTCACCTGCTGGGAGCCACAGTCAGTCTGACTTCCGGATTCCATCCCCAATCCAATGGGCAGTCAGAGCGGGCAAATCAGGAGCTCGAGAAGGCACTGCGATGCATGACTTCACGCAACCCCCACTCCTGGTCGCAGCAATTGACATGGGTGGAGTACGCACACAATTCTCTGACCTGCTCTGCCATCGGTATGTCCCCTTTCCAATGTGTTTATGGATACCAGCCTCCTCTATTTGCCAGCCAGGAAGAGGAGGTTACTTGCCCATCTGCACTTGCTTTTGCCCGTCGATGTCGCCGCACCTGGTCACAAGCCCGAGCCACACTCCTCAGATCCGTTGCCAGCTACACTACCGGGGCCAACCGTCTGAGAATTCCTGCTCCCACCTACCATGTTGGTCAAAGGGTGTGGTTGTCATCGAAGAACCTGCCACTCAGGGTGGAGTCGCAGAAGCTGGCACCTCGGTTCATTGGCCCATTCCCTATCATAAGAGTGATTAGCCCAACTGCTGTCCGGCTCCAACTGCCTAATTCCCTGAGGGTGCACCCCACTTTCCATGTGTCTAAGATTAAGCCCATTCATGAGAGTCCGCTGGTCCCTGCTGCGCCTTGTCCTCCTCCTCCACGGCTCGTCGATGGTGGTCTGGTTTACACCGTCCGCCGCCTGCTTCGGTCCAGACGGAGGGGTAGGGGTCTCCAGTACCTCATTGACTGGGAGGGCTATGGACCTGAGGAAAGGACCTGGGTGCCAGCTAGTCGGATTGTGGATAGGACTCTCATCACCGCCTTCCACCAACGGCATCCTGATCAACCTGCAATCCGTAGGGGCCGCCCCAGAGGGGTCCCTAACCGTCCTGCCCGCTCGGCTTCCTGTCCTGTGCCTGATCCTGTCTCGGGACCTGTCCCATCTCCCGACCACGGCCCTCCGGCTTCCTCCGAGGATGAGGACATTCACTCGGACCGTTCGGAGGAGTTCTAGCCCTCCTCCGGCTCCCCTCCTCCCGCCCGGCGTGGTGTTGCTCTTGGGACTTCTGGGGCCGTCCCTTGGGGGGGGGGTTCTGTCATGAGCCTCTCACTCCACCGGGTTACCACCTTAATTTTCTTCCACTCTGCTCACCACTCTCTCTACTCAGCCTAACTAGCTCCACCTGTCCCTGCTCTGCTCTGCTCTAATTACTCTGCCAGCTGCGCTGCATTACCCACTACCTCTCCCAGTATTTAAAGCCCTGTCTTTCAGCTCTCCTTTGTCAGATCGTCTGCAAAGCTCACACCCGGAACCTGTTTGCTCGCGCTTCTGGCTCACCCTGGTTTTGTGTTCCCGGACCTGCCTGATGTTTGGATACTCTTCTGCCCCAGGAGATCCAGACCTGCTTTTTGCCATAACGACTCCTGACTACTCTTCGATCCCGGTAACTCTGACCAGCCTTCTGCCTTGCTACTACGTATTTGGATTTCCCTTGAACTGTACTGCTGCCTTGTTTCATCCGCCCTGTTGTGTCTGTGTCTCCCCCCCCCCCAGGACTTCTGGACCACCCACCACCGGCTTCATAGGACGCATCGCTGCCACTGGGGGGGGCACAGACCCAGCACATTGGACGGGATCCCTGTTACCCCTGGAGCCTTCACTCACTCCCTACTTCCCTTTTCCCTTAAGTTTTAATAAACTTTCTGGTGTGACGCAATTGTGGTCCTCTGGTCGTCTGTCTGAACCGTGACAGGGG
The DNA here is from genome assembly GCF_964263955.1 of Coregonus lavaretus. Classification (NCBI taxonomy): domain Eukaryota; kingdom Metazoa; phylum Chordata; class Actinopteri; order Salmoniformes; family Salmonidae; genus Coregonus; species Coregonus lavaretus. Next base: position 7,313,172 of record NC_140011.1, on the reverse strand, counting down.
GAAAGCACTACCAGGGCTGGATGTAGAGTAATTAGAGCCAGTCACTGCTCTGTAACTGCTGGCGGAGCCAAGGGGCTGTTGTCTGTATGTCGCGCTGTCTGCTGCCTGGCCTGGCACACTGTCCCTCAGCAAGCCCCTCTTGCAGGTGTGATAACTAGCTCAAACATCCTCAAGAATATGTAAGCCTGTGCCAGAGTCTGTCCTATGGTAGCACTGCTGCATGTTGTACAGTACATCCCCCTGGCGACAGAGGTTCAAAGCCTGTCTCGTCCATGTCACGCCCTGGCTCTGGGGACACTGTTATGTTGAGCCAGGGTGTGTAGATCTATGTTCCCTATTTCTATGTTGGCCTGAGTGACTCCCAATCAGAGGCAACGAGTGTCAGCTGTTTGCTGGTTGTCTCTGATTGGGAGCCATATTTAAACTGTCGGTTTTTCCTTTGGTTTTGTGGGTTCTTGTTTCAAGTTGGTTTAGTTTGACCGTGTACTGTCACGTTACCGTCTTTGTTGTTTTGATCGTGTTTTCGCTCAATAAAGAGTATGTTTGCCTGCAACGCTGCGCCTTGGTCCTCATCTGTTCCTGACGATCGTGACAGTCCACTTTCTCATGTATCTTTGCCCTTGTCTGTTTCTACCACTATATCTTCCTATTGTTGTATTATAAAATCATTATTTCAATGTTTTTGGAAAGGACAAGGGATGGGCCTGAATGTTGGAACTGAGTGCACAGACTTTGCTTCCTCCAATATCTAAATTAGACACTCATTTCAAAGAGAGAACACAAACCAGCAAGGCACATAGGCCCTCAAGGATCATAGTTGCCCATCACTGCATCACTCTCAGAAAATAGTGTTCCAAAAGGGTTCTTCGGCTGTCCCCACAGGAGAACCCTTTGAAGAAACCTTTTTGGTTCCAGGTAGAACCCTTTTGGGTTCCATGTAGAACCCTCTGTGGAAAGGGTTTTACATGGAACTCAAAAGGTTTCTGCCCGGAGCCAAAAAGGGTTCTTCAAAGGGTTCTCCTGTGGGGACAGCCGAAGAACCCTTTTAGGTTCTAGATATAACCTTTTTTTCTTAGAGTGTAACACAGGCGATTACACTCACATGGTCAGGACTTTGACATCCATAATCTCCTGCCTGAGCTCTTTGCATGCAGTGGAGTTGTATTCGTAGGATCCATCGTATGAGTCCAGATACCTGGAGGGATAGGCACAGTCAGCGTCACGCTGCACTGATCTGATCTACACAATAATAAACAATAATAAGGAACAAGCTGGGACACAAAACACATAGCACAGTGGGGTTGGGGAAAGATGATATACATTAGGGGACATTTTTAACTTTATTCCAATACAATTGTGGCTTTACTTTAAAATACATTATTAAAATTAATCTTTAACGTGAAGACATTGTTATGGAATGAGTGGCAGGTGTGATATCATTCCTATGGATAGGGAATCCACAATATGTACCCTGGACACTTTTTTGTCACCAGCTACCACTGTTTAAGACAAGTAATATAATTTCTCTGTTTTGTTTTCAGATGTTTTTGTTGCTGATAACATTCATTTTAACATTCACAATTAACATGGACATTCTCTTAACAAAAAATTGTCTTTGCAAACAACAAAAAGAGCATGAAATATGTAGTGAGAAAGGGGAAGGGGGAGGTAGAAATCTTGTGGTAAATTGTGAGAAAATATGACCAAATCCTCATGGCAGGAGCACCTAGACTGAACAACCTTTATCATGGATAAGGTATGTCTGTGTCGTATGGCATGTACAGTAGGCTGGATAGAGTGAACTGCACAGCTGCACAGTGTGATGCCAATGGCGAATATGGGGAGTGACTGCGGCTGTCTTACTGCATAAGGCAGACACAGCATACTTACCCAGTGGGCAAAACTGGTATTTTATGCAATTATAGTCCGGTTGGGTAACACTTTACTGTAGGTGTCCTTATGCATGCATTCATAAAGCCTTTATAACAGCTCTGCGGCACATTATAACATTTGTCATAAGCTGTCATAAGTCGTTTTCAATAGTTATGAGTCACGGTATAAAATCGGTTATACAGGAATGGTTGTTAAAAATGACTGTTCATCCTGTTGTCATATGCTCTAATGTCAACTGTTAATAACAACTGCTATTACACAGTCTGGGTGACAACTTATGTCATATGCCTGCTACATAAGAGTCTACATACCAGATGTTATAACAGTATGTTATGTAATTGACCAACCTCTGTGTCACATTATTACATTGAATGGAATGATGGGTGTCATAACCATGTCATATGCCCTTATAGAGTGTGCACAGACACCTTAAGTAAAGTTACATTAATTTGAGATGTTATAAAACAGTTATGTGCTGCTTAGACCACAGGATGAGTTGAGAGTTTCATACAATGTTACCATTTAAAGGATCTCCAAGAAACATGGGCAAATGGGAGTACAGATGTACTTACGATTTTTTTAATAATAAAAAAAGACATATTATAAACCAAAAATGTTTAAACAAAATGGAAGCAAATAGAATTTTACACCAAAATCAACATTGCTGGGGCACAACAGGATTTGTGACAGATGGGAAAAAAGGAAGATGTGCAGACTACAGTAACAATGAGAGCAGCTATATTACAAAAAAATGGGTAGCTAGCTAGCTAGTTAGTCAGTCAGGTAACTAGGAACAGGGTTGGAGAGCCCTGCTCTACACAGTCCAAACAATGTGTTTTGTTTGACAGTATACTAGCCATTCATTTACCTTAGTGGCACTACATGAGCACAATAGGCCTCACTGTGCTGCGTGCCCCCATCGATGCATAGCTAGCTAGTGGGGGAATTCTGAATTATAAAGCTTACTTTGCAGCACATCACACAATACATTCTCTTACTGTATACTTTAGTTTAGAGGCAATTACTTTTTAATCTTAAAGAGATTCTCCAGTACTTTTGTATACTTTTTAGCCAGTAGTTCTGAAAGTAGTGCTCACGAGCAAAAAGTGGTCCCCGAAAATTCCGTACTTCGTCACATATGTGCAGATATGTGCACCACATCATTTTTCTCTCTCTTGCTCTGCTGTGTATGCATCTTGCTAGTTGTCACTCAAATGGTGAGGGGCTGAAGCTCATTGGTTAGAACTCGAATTGCTATGGGGCTGGCCCAAGTGGAGGAAAATGTAGGGAAAATGGCGCAGCACAGCTTCCAGAAAAACAGTTGCTTTCAAATTAGAAATGTTGTGGCTAATTGAGGTAAGACAAAAATTCTGCTCATAGATTATGAATGTATGAACTACACATTGACACATCTAGCCCAAAGCGGGAGGTATAAAAAATACTTTGTTGTCGCCAAAGTTCCGGAGCATGTTTTTAATACATGTTGTTTAACTCAATCTAACTAGCTAACATTATCCATGTTCTTTACAATTGGGTTGTGAGGTGATCTTCTTGCTTCTGTATTGTTATGTTGGTAAGTCCCACCCTTCTTCTTCTTCTGATTTCAGCTGTATGATTCACTGACACAAGAGATCGCAATAACTTTTCATTGGATCATCAAATAACATGGATACCAATAACGTTAGTTAGCTTGAGTTAAATAACGTGTATTAAGATGAAAAGGTAATTGCATTTAAAGTGTACGGCGCCTTCAGAAAGTATTCAAACCCCTTGACTTATTCCACATTTTGTTGTTACTGCCTGAATTCAAAATGGATCTCACCCATCTACACACAATACTCCATAATGACAAAGTGAAAACATGTTTTTAGAAATGTTTGCAAATGCATTGAAAATGAAATTACACCCCTGAGTCAATACTTTTTAGAAGCACCTTTGACAGCAATTACAGCTGTGAGTCTTTCTGGATACGTCTCTAAGAGCTTTCCACACCTGGATTGTGCAACATTTGCCTATTATAATTTTCAAAATTCTTCAAGCCCTGTCAAATTGGTTGTTGATCATTGCTAGACAACCATTTTCAGCTCTTGCCGTAGATTTTCAAACAGATTTAAGTCAAAACTAACTCAGCCATTCAGGAACATTCACTGTCTTCTTGGTAAGCAACTCCAGTGTAGATTTGGCCTTGTGGTTTAGGTTATTATTGTCCTGCTGAAGGTGAATTCACCTCCCAGTGTCTTTTGGAAAGCAGACTGGACCAGGTTTTCCTCTAGGATTTTGCCTGTGCTTACCTCCCCATTCCTTAACGATTACAAGCATACTCATAACATGATGCAGCCACCACTACGCTTGAAAATATGGAGAGTGGTACTCAGTAATGTGTTGTATTGGATTTGCCCCAAACATAACACTCTGTTTTCAGGAAAAAAAGTTAATTGTTTTGCCACATTTTTTTCAAAATTGTAGGCTTGGCCCTAATTTCTGTGTTCTCTGACACCTGGAGTTGCATGGCAAATGGTCCAGGAACAAAGGACAATGCCCAAGGACTAGTCAGCCCTTCCCCCTCTGAAGGCCAAAATGTATCTCTTTGTTACAGTATCCAGAGGACTGACTATTGAACGTGATAGAATAATACTATAGTATCCATGTCTGGTATCTATCTGAAACACTGAGGATAACTCTGATACTATCTATATGTATGTCACTGGAGGCTGCTGAGGGGAGGACGGCTCATAATATTGGTTGGAATGGAGTCAATGGAATGGTATCAACCACATGGAAACCATGTGTTTGATGTGTTTGATACCATTCCATTGACTCCATTCCAGCCATTATTATGAGTCATCCTCCCCTCAGCAGCCTCCACTGATGTACAGTGCCTTCGGAAAGTATTCAGACCCCTTGAGTTTTTCCACATTTTGTTACGTTGCAGCCTTATTCTAAAATTGATTTTTTATTTTTTAAGAATCCTCAGCAATCTACACACAATACCCCATAATGACAAAGAGAAAACAGTTTTTTTTTTTTTATAAAAAACAGAAATACCTTATTTACATAAGTATTCAGACCCTTTGCTATGAGACTCGAAATTGAGCTCAGGTGCATCCTGTTTCCATTGATCATCCTTGAGATGTTTCTACAACTTGATTAGCGTCCACCTGTGGTAAATTCAATTGATTGGACATGATTTGAAAAGGCACACACCTGTCTATATAAGGTCCCACAGTTGACAGTGCATGTCAGAGCAAAACCCAAACCATGAGGTCGAAGGAATTGTCCGTAGAGCTCCGAGACAGGGAAGGGTACCAACAAATGTCTGCAACATTGAAAGTCCCCAAGAACAAAGTGGCCTCCATCATTCTTTAATGGAAGAAGTTTGGAACCACCAAGACTCTTCCTAGAGCTGGCCGCCCGGCCAAACTGAGCAATCGGGGGAGAAGGGCCTTGGTCACTCTGACAGAGTTCTAGAGTTCCTCTGTGGAGATGGGAGAACCTTCCAGAAGGACAACCATCTCTACTCCACCAATCAGGACTTTATGGTAGAGTGGCCAGACGGAAGCCACTCCTCAGTAAAAGGCACATGACAGCCTGCTTGGAGTTTGTCAAAAGGCACCTAAAGACTCTCAGACCATGAGAAACATGATTCTCTGGTCTGATGAAACCAAGATTGAACTCTTTGGACTGAATGCCAAGTGTCAGGTCTGGAGGAAACCTGGCATCATCCCTACGGTGATGCATGGTGGTGGCAGCATCATGCTGTGGGGATGTTTTTCAGCAACAGGGACTGGGAGACTAGTCAGGATCGAGGGAAAGATGAACGGAGCAAAGTACAGAGAGATCCTTGATGAAAACCTGCTCCAGTGCGCTCAGGACCTCAGACTGGGGTGAAGGTTCACCTTCCAACAGGACAACGACCCTAAGCACACAGCCAAGACAACCCAGGAGTGGCTTCGGGACAAGTCTCTGAATGTCCTTGAGTGGCCCAGCCAGAGCCTGGACTTGAACCCAATCGAACATCTCTGGAGAGACCTGAAAATAGCTGTGCAACAATGCTCCCCATCCAACCTGACAGAGCTTGAGAGGATCTGCAGAGAAGAATGGGAGAAACTCCCCAAATACAGGTGCGCCAAGCTTGTAGCGTCATGCCCAAGAAGACTCAATACTGTAAACGCTGCCAAAGTACTGAGTAAAGGGTCTGAATACCTGTGGAGATTGGGCCTGGGAGCGTTTAGGTTACTGTAAACTTGGTATCGTTTGATTGGTCAATGGTGGTTGGTTTTGGGTTGAAAGGTTACACCTTTAGATGTTATAAACATAAATAAATGCCTTTGTTCTCTCTCTTATCCTGTATCCAGTCCATGGAGGAAGGTTGTATTATCAATTCTCATTTTCTAGACTTCTAGGCCTCTGGCCTAGTAAGCATCTCTTTGTTGATGCATTGTCTTCCAAGTTAAGCTTAGGATCTATATGCCTAGAAGTATGCTTAGTAATGCTTTGTAACTTAAGCTTTATGCATTGTATGTGAATCCATTCATTGTACAATGTTAATTAAATATCTGCCTTTGATATGGACAATTGTCAGACCAATTCTTGCTAGTCAACGTCAACTCATTGCCTAATGCTTGCTTGTATATTTTAATTATCTTTATACATCTTTATACATTTTAATAGGCTAATTGCGAGTGTCTTATTTAACTGTCTTATTACGAGTAGCATGTGAAGTATATATAATATACTGTATATCATACACATATAAAATATTACTGCTCACTACAATATTACGTTAATGCCTTGTTGCAAACAGGATGCATGTTTTGGTATTCTGTACAGGGTTCTTTCTTTTCACTCAGTCAGTAGGTTAGTATTGTGGAGTAACTACAATGTTATTGATCCATCCTCAGTTTTCTCCTATCATAGACATTAAACTCTGTAACTGTTTTAAAGTCACCATTGGCCTCATGGTGAAATCCCTGAACGGTGTCCTTCCTCTCTGTATCTTTGTAGTGACTGGGTGTATTGTTACACCATCCAAAGTGTAATTAATAACTTCACCAAATGGATATTCACTGTCTGCTTTTTTTTCATCTACCAATAGGTGTCCTTCTTTGCGAAGCATTGGAAAACCTCCCTGGTCTTTGTGGTTGAATCTGTGTTTGAAATTTGCTGCTTGACTGAGGGACCTTACAGATAATTGTATGTGTGGGGTACAGAGATGAGGTAGTCATTCAAAAATCATGTTAAACACTATTATTGCACACAGAGTAGTGAGTCCATGTAACATTATATAACTTGTTAAGATAATCTTTACTCCTGAACGTATTTAGGCTTGCCATAACAAAGGGGTTGAATAGTTATTGACTCAAGACATTTCAGCTTTTCATTTTTAATTCATTTGTAAAAATGTCAAGAAACATAATTCCACTTTGACATTATGGGGTATTGTGTGTAGGCCAGTGACCAAAAAATCTCCATTTAATCAATTTTAAATTCAGGCTGTAACATAACAAAATGTGGAAAAAATAAAGGGGTGTGAATACTTTCTGAAGTCACTCTAAGTGAAAGAGGATGTTAATGTGCAATGTGCTACGGAGTACGTTTTTTAATTCTACCTGTAGCTAGTGGAGTTAGCTAGCTAGCGCTAGCAGATTGCTAGCAGAATAGCTAGCCATTGGTGGGCCAACAAAATGTTGCAATTGCAACAAACTAGCTAGAATTATAATTTTTTTCATACAGTGGGGAAAAAAAGTATTTAGTCAGCCACCAATTGTGCAAGTTCTCCCACTTAAAAAGATGAGAGAGGCCTGTCATTTTCATCATAGGTACACGTCAACTATGACAGACAAATTGAGAAAAAAAAATCCAGAAAATCACATTGTAGGATTTTTAATGAATTTATTTGCAAATTATGGTGGAAAATAAGTATTTGGTCACCTACAAACAAGCAAGATTTCTGGCTCTCACAGACCTGTAACTTCTTATTTAAGAGGCTCCTCTGTCCTCCACTCGTTACCTGCATTAATGGCACCTGTTTGAACTTGTTATCAGTATAAAAGACACCTGTCCACAACCTCAAACAGTCACACTCCAAACTCCACTATGGCCAAGACCAAAGAGCTGTCAAAGGACACCAGAAACAAAATTGTAGACCTGCACCAGGCTGGGAAGACTGAATCTGCAATAGGTAAGCAGCTTGGTTTGAAGAAATCAACTGTGAGAGCAATTATTAGGAAATGGAAGACAAACAAGACCACTGATAATCTCCCTCGATCTGGGGCTCCACGCAAGATCTCACCCCGTGGGGTCAAAATGATCACAAGAACGGTGAGCAAAAATCCCAGAACCACACAGGGGGACCTAGTGAATGACCTGCAGAGAGCTGGGACCAAAGTAACAAAGCCTACCATCAGTAACACACTACGCCGCCAGGGACTCAAATCTTGCAGTGCCAGACGTGTCCCCCTGCTTAAGCCAGTACATGTCCAGGCCCGTCTGAAGTTTGCTAGAGTGCATTTGGATGATCCAGAAGAGGATTGGGAGAATGTCATATGGTCAGATGAAACCAAAATATAATTTTTGGGTAAAAACTCAACTCGTCGTGTTTGGAGGACAAAGAATGCTGAGTTGCATCCAAAGAACACCATACCTACTGTGAAGCATGGGAGTGGAAACATCATGCTTTGGGGCTGTTTTTCTGCAAAGGGACCAGGACGACTGATCCGTGTAAAGGAAAGAATGAATGGGGCCATATATCGTGAGATTTTGAGTGAAAACCTCCTTCCATCAGCAAGGGCATTGAAGATGAAACGTGGCTGGGTCTTTCAGCATGACAATGATCCCAAACACACCGCCCGGGCAACGAAGGAGTGGCTTCGTAAGAAGCATTTCAAGGTCCTGGAGTGGCCTAGCCAGTCTCCAGATCTCAACCCCATAGAAAATCTTTGGCGGGAGTTGAAAGTCCGTGTTGCCCAGCGACATCCCCAAAACATCACTGCTCTAGAGGAGATCTGCATGGAGGAATGGGCCAAAATACCAGCAACAGTGTGTGAAAACCTTGTAAAGACTTACAGAAATCGTTTGACCTGTGTCATTGCCAACAAAGAGTATATAACAAAGTATTGAGAAACTTTTGTTATTGACCAATTACTTATTTTCCACCATAATTTGCAAATAAATTCATTAAAAATCCTACAATGTGATTTTCTTGATTTTTTTTTCTCATTTTGTCTGTCATAGTTGACGTGTACCTATGATGAAAATTACAGGCCTCTCTCAACTTTTTAAGTGGGAGAACTTGCACAATTGGTGACTGACTAAATACTTTTTTTCCACACTGTAATATAGCTGTCATTGTTGCTGTAGCCTACACATCTTACTTTTTTCACAGCTGTCACAAATCCTGTTGTGCCCCAGCAACGTTGATTTTGTTTTAAAATTATATATGCTTCCATTTCGTTTCAATATTTTTGTTTTTTTGGCAAGTTGTTGGTATTATAATGTGTCCTTTCTTAAACATTTGCCCATGTTTCTTGGAGATCATTTAAATGGTAACATTGTATGAAACTCTCAACTCATCCTGTGGTCTAAGCAGCACATTCATAACTGTTTTATAGCACCTCAAATTAATGTAACTTTACTTAAGGTGTCTGTGCACACTCTATAAGGGCATATGACATGGTTATGACACCCATCATTCCATTCAATATAATAATGTTACACAGGAGGTTGGTAAATTACATAACATACTGTTATAACATCTGGTATGTAGACTCTTATGTAGCATGTAACAACATATGACATACGTTTTCATGCAGACTGTGTAATATCAGTTGTTATTAACAGTTGACATTAGAGCATATGACAACAGGATGAAAAGTCATTTTTAACACACATTATAACTGGTTTTATAATATCTCATGCCGTGACACATAAATATTTAAAACTATTTATGACAGCTTATGACAAATGTTATAATGTGTTATATAGCTGTTATAAAGGCTTTATGAATGCATGCATAAGGACACCTACGGTAAAGTGTTACCTCATGTTGTATACTGGTTGTATAAGGAAGTTTTTTTCCATGTCTTTTTAGCAACCAAGAAAGCCTCTTTATCTGGTTGTATTATAATAATCTGATTATTTGACCAGATAACCAAAATATGACATCTTTCCCATGACGTTTTGGTCTTGTCACAAAAAACATGTCTTTACCTAGTTGTCATAAAGACCAGTTGGTTGTAATCCTGTTATAAGACGTCTTCTCAACCAGTTTACAACCAGAATATATCTTCATTTAGACTTAATGTTCCCAATTTTGCTTGCTGGGTAGCCTGAGTTCATCAGTTTGGAATAACCATAAAAGTCTGCAGATCTCTTTGCATGTAGAAATAAAACTGAGGAAGATCACATAAAAATCTATTGGTCCTACATTTGTATTTATTACCTATCTCGTATGACATGCACACACATACATACACACATACATGTACATGCATAGACATAATCATAATTTACATACTGTACACAGTCATCATTCTCACTCAGATTCAAACCATTCGATAAGATTTTACAGCTCATTGAATGATTCAATTTTAATTTTTAAAAATCCTGATTGGACAGATACAAACTTTACATGCTTGAGAGTCTTGGAAGGTTTCAGACAAGGAAATAAATAAAGAAACCAATAAAGAAACATTATACAGGAAAATGGTGACATAACACAAAAACAACATTAGATTGATATGGTGGTAGTGATTGTGTGATATTTGAGACAAACACAATGACATCTGAAGAGAAGGAAACTTAAGGAAAGTGAAAACATGGTGAACATTTTAGCATGACAGAAATTCTTTTTTGAGAACATCATCAGCCCCAGAATCTAACCCAAATATTTTCCTCCCTCTCAAGCCAGGCAGAGAGCCACACGGAGGAGTCAAATCTCCCACTAGGTGTATTTAAATAGGCTTGTAATGGATAATGCTATTGATCCATGTACCAGCTTTGGAAAAGGCTGCCCTCTCTGGCACCTGAGCAGAAAAATTCTTGCCTGAGGACCACAGCCGACTGCTTAGCCTCAGAGGCAACAGGAAAGGAGGAGAGCTAAAAGCTCCCAATACCTGAAACTTATTGAGAAGGTGCTTTCTATTTGGAGCATATTTAAAAGTAGATACCAAATAGGTGATGTTGAGTCCTACTGTCTACTGGAGGGACAAAGAGTGGCTGCCCAGCGTGCAAAACTGGTTCCAATGGCTAAACATCTTTCTAGCAACCATAAAAATATGTCTTCATCTGGTTGTAATCTGGCTATATAACCAGATAACAAATGTATATCCAATCACGTGTTGATGTCGTCTTTATCTGGTTGTAATCTGGTTATATGAAGTCCCCTCTACTATACCAGAATGCCAGTTTACAACCAGAAAATGACGTTATTATGATGTCACGTGTAAAATGTTGTCTGCTGGGTGAGGGGTTGCTCAGTTGAATCCAAGATGGCGGCCTTCCCAATATGCAACGCAGTGAGTGAATTTGTAGAGTAAATGCTATCTCAGTGAGATAGGATGAGGTAGAAAATTTTGGTGAAAAGGGGGATTAATGTTGTACGCATGGCTGTTCAAGTAAAATGAGGTGAGGTAAAACACAAAAAGGCAACATGGGCGACATGACAGAAAAATGCATTTGAACAAGATGCTGGGATAAAATCAAAATGTGTAAGAAACAATGAAACTGGTTGTCTACATCCCCCTGATGATGCAGTGTATTTTGGATTGGCTTGCTATCAAGTAGATACTGAAGAGGTCTAGAGCATAATGTCTCTTATCCTTTATCATTGAAAACCATACTTATCCTAATTCCTATTAAGACTGAGATCTGTAGCTTCTTAGTTTCTTTTGGTTTAGCTCTAACGAAGAACACCTAATAAGCACTGTAGCCTAGAAGAGAAGAAAGAGGATGACTCTGAATGTCATCTTAGATCGCCCATGCCACACTGGCTTTCTGCCATCCATGATGGAAGAGTGCCTATTAATAACCAGCATGTTATCACGCCTACTGACTTTAGGTCCTCAGCACACTGAAGCCAGAGACCTACTGGGAAATGTTTCATATTTTTGTCTTCTCTTGAGAGGAAAACAAAAGGAAAGGTAATCCAGATAGGTTGCAGAGAGATACAATGCAGATGTGAGAAGAGGAGATAGGGGAACAGAGAGACGTGTCCACTATGCATATGACATACACACAGAGCTGTGCAGAATGCATGAACACACAGGTTGAGGGCGAAAGGCGCTTGAGAGATGGGTGCTGGATGAGACACAGAGGTACGAGGAGAAGCCAGTACATCAACAGGAGAACCGCGGTCCAACCAGCTTCTCAGTGGGGATGGGGGTCAGGGTTCGAGGGTCATGGGGGTGGAAGGGATGAGACAACATGCAAGAGCAAATCTGCAGTGCAACCACCACTGAAAATATATGAGAGTTGAATCCTTTCAGACCAATGAAAAATAAAGAGGCATTCTTGGGTTTCTGTAAAAGTACTTAAATGCCTTCAGACTGGCCTACCTTTGAGAGCGTTTTTTTTTCTTCTTAATATCGGCTAGGCAGGGTGTGACTATTACGGAGCTCTGTGAATCGGGCTGAAAATTCTGACGGAAACATCTGTCAACATGCAGGCAGGTAAGTCAGAGTTAAATGTCAGTGTGAGTGGGTCCTGTGTCATCATCACCCCTGCAAACATCTCAACTAGGATTCCTCAGAAATGCAAAACAAGCAGAAGCAAAATAGTTATGTGTGTGTTGCTGACTTCGTCTCTTTACTAGTTAGTTAGTACAGCAGTTTGTTGGTTATACTGGTTATGCATTGCGAGTGGAGGCTTCTAAGGCCCAGGCCACACATGCAGGGGGCTGGGTTATCAGCAGGAAATCTCATGTTCTCTCTCTATCTCTTTCTGTCTCACAGGGGTGTTGTACAGTCAGTCAATCACGTTGGAAATGTACCTTTTCTTCACATTCCTGGCAGGCTTCAGAGATCCATCATCCAAGACATTTACAGGACCGGTCCAATTTCCTGTCTCGTCTCCTTTGAGTCGGCTAAACTGTTTCACACTAGTAAGAAAATGAGTCAGTTTATTTGGGATTTATTGTGCTTTCATTACCTGAGAACTAACAGTCAGTCAAACACACACACACACACACACACACACATACACACACACTCTTATACACAATGCACAAACAGAGACACACCACACCATACAGAGGGATCAGCATTTTGGCTTTAATATACCTTAATCCATTCATTGTGGTCAAACAGGTCAAATCTAGGTTAGTTGACGGATCTCAGTTGTTGTCTCAATATGCAGCACATCTTAGTTCTGTAGATTAGCCTATAGGGTATTTTTGCACATTACGCTCATGCACAATCTAAAAAACCACAACGCATTCTATAAATCAGAACCAAATGATTATGGTTAAGGGGTTACATTGAGAACAGACAAACTGAGAGGATACTTAACGGTTTACAGACAACAGCGGCATATAGGCCACCTTTGAGAGGTGCATAGCACCTGTACCCTCCCAGGCCACGACGCTGACCCCTACTGGATGGGACAGATTCCATCTCCTCCCTGAGTAACATGAGTGAATTGAACAGATTTTGTCAAAATTGCATGAGGCAAATCCAAATATCCCAACCAAATATCCAAACCTGTAAGAAATTAAAATGATTTAATTCGAAGACGGATTTTGTGTAAAAGGGACATGTTTGATTTCATTCATTATATTTGAAGCCTAACTCACTAAGAAAGAAAAAAAAAACATATGAATCAAAATAAATATATTTGAGCATTCATGCCATTGTGCAAATAATCCTGTGATTTTGTTCCATTAAATCATTGTGGACAGCAAAGTGTATCACTACAGTGTAAATCCTATCCATAAGCACATTATGTGATAAAACGAACACTACTTTGGGCATCATGTCAATACTCCAGGCCCATTTGGCTTCTCAGAGAACCACTTAAAAATCTCAATGACACTCTGCCCCTGGCTGTTGCAGTCAGGATGGAGTGTGCTAAAACAGGACATGGATTTAGGCATCTGGATCTCCACTTGTAGCCTAACCAGCCTGCTGCGGGTATTTTTAGGTATCGCCCTCTCCGAGTCAAGTGGAGATGAGAGAAGATCATGTGTACTGCTCCAAAGTGGGTCACTGTATTATTTAATAAGCCCTTCTTCCTCTCTACCCTGTGATTTCACAGCCTCGCGATCTTTACCCTGGCATACATCTTTAAGGGGTGTTTGTTAATGTCACAGCAGCCAGGCTGTGCTATATGATACACACTGTGGAAATTCAAAAGGGGAGATTTATCACATGCCAGAATGCTAAAAGCACTACACCACTCCAAAGCACATGTGTCTTATGTCTTTTAACAGACATGTTGTGCACTCTCTGAATAGTCACCCTGAACTTTCCTGAAGGTCTAATATAATCTGGGTAAAACAAATTAAAATGATCTTGGAGTAATGGAGGACTAAAGTGCATGTATTTCATGCTGATTATTCTCAGATAGTGCTCTCTACAACTGGCATTATTGCGTTGTAGTTTAAGTGTCTTCTTTAGTACAGTCTCTTCCAGACCCACACAATGTGGTCATTTGCAGATATGGTTTACTGAGATCCTTTGGGGCATAAGAGAATTTCATGAGATTGAGACACATGTTCTTAGGCAGTGTTTGACTGGGCTACATGTTGGTAGCATAGGTCGGGAGGGGTTGGACCATTGGTCCCATCCACAACTTTAGCTTGTTGTCATGGTTTCAGCATGGGGGGAGAAGAAGGGGAGAATATCTCACAGTGACATCATTTTCAAGACACTCACTCTCTCCATCTCTTGAACGTTCTCTCTCCATTTCTCCACCCTCACTCTCTCTCTCTATCTCTCTCTCTCGCAAACACACTCATTCTCTCGCTCTCTTTCTCCTGAGGTGTGCAGATACTGTGTAGCAAAATGGTTGCTGTTGTTGCCCACTGGCTGGCTCAGTGGCTTCGTTGTGACTGTAGCCCGTTCCCCTCTTTCCCAGTCAGAGTGCTAGGACTGAGGGGCAGGATAGCTAGATAGATAGGTAGATAGATAGAGGTATTGCTGGGGCTGGGTTCATGCCATCTCAGCCATAGCATAGGGTCAGGATGCCATGAATCCACAGGATTTCATCAGAGTAGCCCAAGCGGTGGTGGAGACACACAGGTGACGGGGCATTGGGCGGGGGGGGGGGGGGGGGGGGGGGGGGGCAGTTAGAATGCAGCACATGTATGTTTGCTGTTAGGCAAAGCTAGAATGCACTGTCTGAAATTGCTGGGGGTGCATGGGAAGAGGGAGGCGTATTTTAGTGTGACAATCTTTTTATTCTATTTGGGGGGGGGGGGGGGGGTTAAATAGGCCTATCTAAAGATGAGAATATATCAGGTTCTTAGCATCTGCTCGTCTCACAATGAAAAACATCCCAGAAGATAATGCAGAAGTCAAAGCCTTCCAGTGATTAATAATAGCATGTATCACTATGGGAGCTATTAACAAAAAAGATTGCATTAGAAAAGGTATCTCTATTAGGTAGAGATATTGCTGTTGCAGAGGTGTTACAAAACATCTTAGGAATGCATTATGCTGAAACAGCAGCATGACTGTGTGTGCATTGAAGCCCACAGGGTGAACTAGCTAAATGACTATAGAATCTGACAATAACCCCTGTGACATTAACATGTAGAAATGATCAACATTAAGTGAAAAATACGGATCAATAAACTGCATCAATAGATTTTAGTTGTTTTTAAAACTGTGATATCAGCAGATATCCAAGCCTTATGTATGATCAGTAGATAAGGCTAAAACTGAAAATCAAATAAACACTTTAAAAAGAAGGGAGTACACTACGATAAACAGCTGGAGCATTGTGTGTGGCATGAATGTGATGCTTCACCACATGAGAATAGTTTAAATATGCCACTGGAAAAATGGAAGACTGATGTGCTATTTTTTAAGCTTAACACCCCCCCCCCCCCCCCCCCCCCCATGCAGCAATTACTACAACCACTACTCCCATATTTACACTGAATTACAATGATGACAGTATTAATACAATTATAACAATAACAGAGCCATTTCGTTTACACAATTTCTAAATGTCAGGCCGTCCCTTACAATTTCAACATTATGCAATTGATAATATTTGAGTCTTCAGATGAATGGCAAATTATTTGATTTGGGCCTATAGGCTATTTGTGGAAGATATATATTTCACATTGCTTACCTTTTAATGTAGTTTTTTCCATTGAGAATCTGTTGTAAAAGTGTAACCAGTCCAAATGCGCAAATGAATATAAAACAAAGCGACCTATTGCCGAGTAAATCTCTACCCGACGTAAGGTCGGCGTATCCCATTCTTCGGCGCAGCATCCGCTGGTGCCAAAAAAAACAGAATTAACCTTCTCTTGCCGCACCATTCAGAATCAATCACACAGGTTTATCGTGAAAGCATTCGAGAGGACAATTGTCCAAAAGTCTTTACGCTATTTTTACAACTCTACTTCGCTGCGGCCACAGCACAGATCTCATTGGTCTTGGTCGAGAAGTATTGCCTCCTTATAAACAGAAAGCATGGAAATAGGCTACGATTCCGGACGGACCGTGATTTGATTAGAAATTGTAGAATACAAATATTATACCTTCTGGTATTTTGCAAGGCTGATGATGGTACAGAAAACATTCAATGTTTCTCAAAAAATGCCTGACATCTCTTTGTGATCATGCGTTACTGTCTCGACTGGGTGGTGCGCTCGATCGTAGGGCTCCACAGACAGTGGCAGGCAATGCAGATATTCCAGTCTCATTTAACAGTGTTCCATAAACTGTCAGGATAGGCTAGCTCATAAAAAGAACATGACTGTAATTCGTAAATAGTCAATTCAACATGACCCAAAAGAAAGGTGTAGTCTACGAAATCTCTCTCTTCTCAGGACAAACAGAATGGCGTTAATGGTGATAATAGCAGCTTCTTTCTATTACAGCAGACTGGTCCATGGATGCTGATGCTCTCTCTCTCTCTCTCTCTCTCTCTCTCTCTCTCTCTCTTCTCTCTCTCTCGCTCTCTCTCTCTCTCTCTCTCTCTCTCTCTCTCTCTCTATCTCTCTCTCTCTCTCTCTCTCTCTCTCTCTCTCTCTATATATATATATATAATATATATATATATATATATATATATCTTCTCTATATCTCTAGCTTCGCTATATCTCTATCTTCTCTCTCCCTGTGGGGTTCATCTCCAGTCAGCCAAAACCAAGGTCAATGTGCTGTCTTCTAAGGACAAGGTAGACACCTCCTAAACGACTGGTTTAATTGTCTGCTCACAGTGCCCAGTAAACACCTGAGTTCACCCACAGGTCTAATAGGCCTATATCAATCTCCCATATAGTCCTACACATAGGCCAATTTGCCTTACAAAGGGGAAATCAGGCTTTTGACAAATAATGAAATTCTAATTTCCATAGGTCTATATTTTATTACACAAACACAAACCATTTCAAAAGCTTATAGAATATCCAATAAAGATGAGTGGAGTAAATAGCCTCTTTAATGTCCAAAAAGCATTGTGTTAAAAACAACATCCACACTCATCGTTTTGTTGCTTAGGCTAGGGTATGTGTTTGGTTGTAGGTGTTGGTGTTTGGGGGCCAAATGATTTCCCCTCTTCTCAACAATGCGTGTGTGTAGGCCCATTCCATACAAATGTCATACCACTAGGCCTACATGTATATCCTCTCGCCCAATAAGATATTTAAAATGAATAGGCCTATTCCTAAATATCCATGATGATTATTCTCAATTAGCTATTCAGGGACTAGTTGGAAACATAAGCCTACTGGGAGGGAACAATGATGAAAGACATTGAGGCACACTGCTTTAATGTTAAAGGCCCAGTGCAGCCGTTTTGATCTCAATATCAAATGAAATCAAAGTTGATTGGTCGCATACACAGTTTAGCAGGTGTTACAGCATATGCAGCGAAATGCTTATATCTATACTGTACATATGCACACCAGAGGAATTTATAGAATATATACTAAGAATGATATGTACAGAAGTAGATATATTACAGTGAGCTATGTCAAGAATCCAGTATATAAATACATATGTGGTGTGTATAAACAGTGTAGCTAAAATACAATGTACAGTAGTAGAAATATTAGAATGAGCTATGTCGGTGATACAGTATTGAAATACACAGTGTGAAACGGGCCCACTGGGCACACACTGGTTGAATCAACGTTGTTTCCACATCATTTAATGAAATTGCGTTGCACCAATGTGGAATAGACATTGAATTGATGTCTGTATCCATAATAATAATAATAATAATAAGTGGGTAGTGTCCAATGGTTCAATCAAATCATTTCTGGGTAACAATGAAGTACCTTACTGTAATAGTTTTCCATTAAAATGGCCAAAAAGCAACTAAAATAGCTTTCTCAAGCAATAATTTTGCTAGGACTGTCTGGGAGTGGTCTGAGTGAGGTACCTAATTGGAGGGGCCTAATGGGAGGGATATGTAACCTGAAAACTAGATGTTATTGGCAGAGAGGTTTGGAACTCTCTGTTATTGGTCTATTAAACTATACCACCTGGTGATGTCACCAGGCAAGCTAAAACTCGACCCATGCAAAGCCTGCTGATTAGAAGGTCCTGTGTAAATTATATTTTCAACCAGCAACTATCAGGAAATAACACTGATCACATTTTTTCACACTTTTACAGTGTTTCATCAGCTGATGTACAATACAAAACACAGGAAAAACAGAATTTTGACTGCACTGGGCCTTTAATGATACAAGTATAAAATGAGACAATATTTATCCCCTCCCCTTTATTATCTGGGGAGCATAATGTCAAATAGAGGTGCTTATATTTGTCCTTTTTCAAAAGTGGGTAACCTGTACAAGTGTGAAACAGAAATGTGTTTTTTGCCAATCCCAACTCCCCCTGAGAGTGGGGTTACAGCCAGGATCAGCCATTATTGATGGCGAACCTGTAACAATTAGGGTTAAATGCCTGGCTCAAGGGTACATCTGCAGATTTTTCACCAAGATGGCTCAGGGATTCGAACCAGTGAACTTTTCGATTACTGGCCCAACGCTCTTAACCGCTAGACTATCTGCCGCCCTTCGTATGTATACAATGTATAGAAGTTAGAAATATGAAATTATTTTTGTTGTGAATGAAAAACTTGAATAGACAAAATAAACTGAACTGATAGTCCACATCACATCCTCATTCAGTGAGTCCATCTCAATTTGTCTGAAGTGGATTCCTGTCCTTGTCCTCTCTCCTTCCTCTTTACAAATCTGGGAATAGCAATATGTCGGATATCAAGCAGGAATGCGCTTAAACTGTACAGTTATTTCATGAAGTTGGTTTCAGATTAAGGAAAGCAGACAGGCGATGAAGCTGCTTTAGATCATTGTCACTTGGCCACCAGCAGCTGATTGGCAACATCTTGTGGCTAAAAATAATATTACATTCAAAAGCAATGCGTTTACACAGGCAGCCCAAATCTGATATTTTTTCCACTAATTGGTCTTTTGACCAATCACATCAGATCTTTTCACATCAGACCTTTTCATAGCTGATCTGATTGGTCAAAAGACCAGTTAATGAAAAAAAATCAGAATTGGGCTGCCTGAGTAAATGCAAATCAAATTGTATTTGTCACATATTACAGTGAAATGCTTACTTACAAGCTCTTAACCAACAATGCAGTTTTAAGAAAAATAGGTGTTAAGTAAAAAATAGATAACTAAAACATGAAAGAGCAGCAGTAAAATAACAGTAGCGAGGCTATATACAGGGGGTACCGGTACAGAGTCAATGTGCGGGGGCACAGGTTAGTCGAGGTAATTGAGGTAATATGTACATGTAGGTAGAGTTAAAGTTACTATGCATAGATAATAAACAGAGAGTAGCAGCAGCAAATAGTCCAGGTAGCCATTTGATTAGCTGTTCAGGAGTCTTATGGCTTTGGGGTAGAAGCTGTTAAGAAGCTTTTTGGACCTAGACATGGCGCTCCGGTACCGCTTGCCGTGGCTGGAGTCTTTGACAATTTTTAGGGCCTTCCACTGACACCGCCTGGTATAGAGAAAGTCATTGTAGCCTATGATGATCACAGTATGACTGATTGACACATGGAAATTGATTGTCTTGGATGCAACTCCACTTGTGTAAAGTCTTTAAAAGCATATATTGTATGGTGTTCATGTAGTAGGCCTAGGCATTGTATAGACTCATTGAAACGTTGTGGACTCCTTATCTTGATAGGCTAAGGAAGAAACCTGTGCATTCATATCCATTTCAGAAACAAGCTATGGAAGTAGCCCAGATAGAATACTTTTTCAATTATATCCTTCCCTCTTCCCTTCCTTGGAGTAATCACTGATTCAACATTATTTGATGGGTGAAGGCAGAGAAGGAATTATGCATTTTAAAGTATTCAAACAGGCCCTGCCTGATATAAATAAATAACAATTGGTCGGTTTTGTCTTCAGTACATAAATTAATGTTTACATCCTTAGTAGGTAGCGGGCAACTTAGTAGGCTACTTATGGAATGAAATGCTTGTCCTAATTAAGAGGGCTTATTTTACTGTTACACCGGAACAACGTCGGTTCTGATTTACTGCAACACCAAGGTCTTTTCCGGTCTCTTTTCACCCACCCACAGGAAGAAAATGGTGAGTGAAATAATTTGTCAGAGATGGATCTTACAACATCTATTTATTTATCGGTTTATTTTTCAAGAAATCGTAGTGGTTTACGACTTACAATCAATGATAATGGTTTCTCACTGATATTGTTTTTGATTAAACGTTAGATGGTGTAGAAAAAGCAGAAGACAACTTCGTTAGCTAGTTAACTAGCAAAGGAAGCATTGGTCCATTGTGTATGTTTTGGGGTTAGCTAGCTAGAAAACAACCTTAGCTAGTTTGTGCTCAAGGTAAATGAGCCATTCTACAAACCACAACATCCTCACCTTTCTTTGTGTAGCTAATTCCCTCTAATCAACTAGTTATGAGTTGTTTTGTTGAACTGTTTCTAGCTAGTAGTGTTAGTATATTATGCCACTGGTCTTGCTAGCTAACTTGCTACCTTGCCTAAACCAAAAATGGAAAACTAGCAAACTAGTGAAGTTACCAGGAAGTTGGATAGAAACGTCAGTAGTCCAGCTTGGTTACCTACGCATGCAATCAGATGTACAACAAATGACTAATTCTCTGCTATGAATTATCCTGTGTCATTGTCTTGTCAATTATGTTTTCAATACAAATGTCTGAACATATGAATTTTCAGTGATTCTTACTTATTGACTGAGACAAGACCCCAACCTCGCCATGCATTCACACCGAATGACAAAGATCTCTTTGGCTAACTTTTGGTCCTTGTGTGTTTCAGACGAAGGGGACGTCGTCCTTCGGAAAGCGGCGTAATAAGACACATGCTCTATGCCGTCGCTGCGGTTCCAAGGCTTACCATCTGCAGAAGTCATCCTGCGGGAAGTGTGGCTACCCCGAGAAGCGCAAGAGAAGTTGTAAGTGTCCATGCCATTCCTTGAGATCGATAATTCGGCTTATCCATTCATTGAAACTGCTATATTGTAGTGATGGGAAGTTTGGTACTTCTTACTGACTCAGATCTTTTCAACTCGTTTAGTCAAAAGAACAAATATTTTAACTCATTTCGTTCATTTGATTCAGTCATGCCCAGAGCATGCAGGACCCCTAACGGCTAACAATGAACTAAAAACTCGAAAGAATCATGATTCTACACGCATCCCGTTCCCCATAGGGGCTTATTGTAGCTGTCATTTATGACAGACTTATAAAAGTGTGCTTCAATGCTACTTATACAAATACGATTATTTATTGATAGCTTTGAAACAAGGTCTAGTTGCGTCCGCAACCGGACTAGATTGTGAACGGCTCTTGGCAGAATGCTCTACATTTTACATTTTAGTCATTTAGCAGACGCTCTTATCCAGAGCGACTTACAGTTAGTGAGTGCATACATTTTTCATACTGGCCTCCCGTGGGAATCGAACCCACAACCCTGCCGTTGCAAAAGCCATGCTCTACCAACTGAGCTACATGGGGCCCAACGCAGTTACACCTCGACATCGGCTAAATAATAACAATGCAACTGCTGTGCAGTTGGCGGTTATCGCGGGTTGACGCCAGAACTGATTGAATCTTGGCCTAAGTTGAACATAATTTTTTTTTGGGGGGGGCTTAAAAATGGTAAGGTAAAAGTTAAATAACAACAAGTTGACATTGATGATGTCACTATTGCAACCATTCCTTTCAGGGGTGGAAAATGATTGTACATGAAACAAAACTAGTTGAAATCTATTTTAAGGTCAGGAGTTAGAATCATTTATATACAGAGGATTTGGTGCGTGTTCCATGTTGAAGGATGACACCATTCTTCAGGTTCATTCAATGTTTTCAGACCAATCCCTATCAGTCAGTTATTACTGAAAATGTCCTCTCCCTTAGAACTGGGAACAGAGCAGAGAGACATGAAACACCTTCATAGCAGCACTGCAAGTCCTACTTCACATATTTCTCCATGAATTTCTTGTGGAACTCTGAGCGCGAGTGTCGTTGACAAAGCGTTTCTCCCTGCATGCCTCATCCACTCCCTTTGCACAGTTCTTGAACACGACGTCATCGTCCCACCTTCTCTCGACACTTTACTTCCGCGAGGGCGATTAGCACAATATCATTTGCGAACTGCAACAGCCCCCCCAAAATACTTGTTTTCACGTTCAAGTGTTGAGCAGAGCTGTCTCTTCTAACGTTCAATAATCAGTTAATGTCATTCATTCTTTGACCATGCAATCGAATCAATTATCAGTTCTAAACATGTATTTTTCTTTATGCATTATCTATTTTTCCGTGAGCACATGATACAGTTGGTGTCTCCGGAGCCGGAGAAGCGAGTATTAATCCTGCTGTACGTTTCATTGCGGCCAGCAGATCAAATGAACGAGTCCCTCTGAAAAAAGAATCATTACTCTCAAGTCAGTAATGAGTCGTTCAAAAAGAATGAATCGTTTACAAACGGCACATCACCACTATGTTGTCACCAAGATGTCACAGACCTGTGGGTATTCTGTCTCTATTGAATACTGAGGTTTGTTGCAGCATTGTCTTTTATTTTGTTTGCATTACTGCTTGCCTTGTTGACTTGTTTTTGAATGTTTGACAGTGCAGCATGAGTCAGTTCATGTTTATTACCCAGTGTCTTGTCAGTGATGATTTCAATACAAATGTCTGAACATATGAATTTCAGTGATTCTTACTTTGTGACTGAGACAAGACCCCAAACTCTCCATGCGTGCACATTGGTTGACAAATTAGATGAACAATATCTTTGCCTAACCTCTGGATGTGTTTACCTGTGTCCCCACATCTGTTGACCAGGGGTGTGTATTACAAAGTAGGATCAGCTAACTGTTGAGCGTAGATGGCGCTTGAACAATTACTATTTAGTCTATTTTCACTGTATTGCATTAGTGGAAGCCAAGACTGTCCAGGGCAAGTCTGCCGGTGTTGACTAGCAGAAGTTACTTTTCGTAGCATGTTAGGGCAGGGTTTTATCTGAATAAAATGGGGCTTGGGTGGGGGCATGGCCAATGGTGCGGTCACCGACCGAACATTTGAGGCCCTCCTGTTGGCCGCAGTGGACAAAATGTAGCTGTTTAAAAGCTAATTTCCTGCAATTCTACACATCTTGTCATGGCTTATGCTATCTGAGTGATTCAAACATAACAAAATCAAATGGGGCTGCATACCATGACAAATACTCCTGAATGCATCATTTGGGGAATTTTTGGTTCTTCCGACTGCCTGAGTGGACTAATCCATTGTGGAGGCCGCGGGGATGGCACACCAGTACTACATTTACCGTTAATTACCATTTCTAAATTACAATGTTTGTTTGGTTATGGTAATTTCTGTTAATGCATTCAATATATTATTATTACAGTCTTACCATTGTCATTGTAGGAGTGGACATGTTGTTTGCAGAGTGCACAACCTAGGCTACACTTGTGAGGAAAATGTTTTGGTTTATTTCATTCCATTTACGAGTTGTCAATTTATTCATTGTCTTTTGTTTGGAGCACTCCTGTCAATTTTGAGTAAGGACACGCACCTGATTACGCATAGAACTAGGCCTAGCCTACCTGGCCTGCACACAAATGTAGACTTATAAATGTGTCCATTTGATACGGCTGATGTGTATGTATTTATGTATATGTGTGTGTATGTATTTATGTGTATATACACTGCTCAAAAAAATAAAAGGAACACTTAAACAACACATCCTAGATCTGAATGAATGAAATAATCTTATTAAATACTTTTTTCTTTACATAGTTGAATGTGCTGACAACAAAATCACACAAAAATGATCAATGGAAATCAAATGTATCAACCCATGGAGGTCTGGATTTGGAGTCACCCTCAAACTTAAAGTGGAAAACCACACTACAGGCTGATCCAACTTTGATGTAATGTCCTTAAAACAAGTCAAAATGAGGCTCAGTAGTGTGTGTGGCCTCCACGTGCCTGTATGACCTCCCTACAACGCCTGGGCATGCTCCTGATGAGGTGGCGGATGGTCTCCTGAGGGATCTCCTCCCAGACCTGGACTAAAGCATCCGCCAACTCCTGGACAGTCTGTGGTGCAACGTGGCGTTGGTGGATGGAGCGAGACATGGTGTCCCAGATGTGCTCAATTGGATTCAGGTCTGGGGAACGGGCGGTCCATAGCATCAATGCCTTCCTCTTAGAGGAACTGCTGACACAGTCCAGCCACATGAGGTCTAGCATTGTCTTGCATTAGGAGGAACCCAGGGCCAACCGCACCAGCATATGGTTTCACAAGTGGTCTGAGGATTTCATCTCGGTACCTAATGGCAGTCAGGCTACCTCTGGCGAGCACATGGAGGGCTGTGCGGCCCCCCAAAGAAATGCCACCCCACACCATGACTGACCCACCGCCAAACCGGTCATGCTGGAGGATGTTGCAGGCAGCAGAACGTTCTCCACGGCGTCTCCAGACTCTGTCACGTCTGTCACATGTGCTCAGTGTGAACCTGCTTTCATCTGTGAAGAGCACAGGGCGCCAGTGGCCAATTTGCCAATCTTGGTGTTCTCTGGCAAATGCCAAACGTCCTGCACGGTGTTGGGCTGTAAGCACAACCCCCACCTGTGGACGTCGGGCCCTCATACCACCCTCATGGAGTCTGTTTCTGACCGTTTGAGCAGACACATGCACATTTGTGGCCTGCTGGAGGTCATTTTGCAGGGCTCTGGCAGTGCTCCTCCTTGCACAAAGGCGGAGGTAGCGGTCCTGCTGCTGGGTTGTTGCCCTCCTACGGCCTCCTCCACGTCTCCTGATGTACTGGCCTGTCTCCTGGTAGCGCCTCCATGCTCTGGACACTACGCTGACAGACACAGCAAACCTTCTTGCCACAGCTCGCATTGATGTGCCATCCTGGATGAGCTGCACTACCTGAGCCACTTGTGTGGGTTGTAGACTCCGTCTCATGCTACCACTAGAGTGAAAGCACCGCCAGCATTCAAAAATGACCAAAACATCAGCCAGGAAGCATAGGAACTGAGAAGTGGCCTGTGGTCACCACCTGCAGAACCACTTCTTTATTGGGGGTGTCTTGCTAATTGCCTATAATTTCCACCTGTTGTCTATTTCATTTGCACAACAGCATGTGAAATGTATTGTCAATCAGTGTTGCTTCCTAAGTGGAATGTTTAATTTCACAGAAGTGTGATTGACTTGGAGTTACATTGTGTTGTTTAAGTGTTCCCTTTATTTTTTTGAGCAGTGTATGTATGCATACATACTGTACCAGTCAAACGTTTGGACACACCTACTCATTCCTGAGCATGAATTGGTTTTTAGTCAAGGCCCCCGCAATGGATTAGTTCATTGAGATGGGCGGGCGGGCATATATACAGTGGGGGGGGGGGGGGAGTATTTAGTCAGCCACCAATTGTGCAAGTTCTCCCACTTAAAAAGATGAGAGAGGCCTGTAATTTTCATCATAGGTACACGTCAAGTATGACAGACAAAATTAGAAGAAAAAAATCCAGAAAATCACATTGTAGGATTTTTTATGAATTTATTTGCAAATTATGGTGGAAAAAAAGTATTTGGTCAATAACAAAAGTTTCTCAATAATTTGTTATATACCCTTTGTTGGCAATGACACAGGTCAAACGTTTTCTGTAAGTCTTCACAAGGTTTTCACACACTGTTGCTGGTATTTTGGCCCATTCCTCCATGCAGATCTCCTCTAGAGCAGTGATGTTTTGGGGCTGTCGCTGGGCAACACGGACTTTCAACTCCCTCCAAAGATTTTCTATGGGGTTGAGATCTGGAGACTGGCTAGGCCACTCCAGGACCTTGAAATGCTTCTTACGAAGCCACTCCTTCGTTGCCCGGGCGGTGTGTTTGGGATCATTGTCATTCTGAAAGACCCAGCCACGTTTAATCTTCAATGCCCTTGCTGATGGAAGGAGGTTTTCATTCAAAATCTCACAATACATGGCCCCATTCATTCTTTCCTTTACACGGATCAGTCGTCCTGGTCCCTTTGCAGAAAAACAGCCCCAAAGCATGATGTTTCCACCCCCATGCTTCACAGTAGGTATGGTGTTCTTTGGACGCAACTCAGCATTCTTTGTTCTCCAAACACGACGAGTTGAGTTTTTACCAAAAAGTTATGTTTTGGTTTCATCTGACATTCTCCCAATCCTCTTCTGGATCATCCAAATGCACTCTAGCAAACTTCAGACGGGCCCGGACATGTACTGGCTTAAGCAGGGGGACACGTCTGGCACTGCAGGATTTGAGTCCCTGGCAGCGTAGTGTGTTACTGATGGTAGGCTTTGTTACTTTGGTCCCAGCTCTCTGCAGGTCATTCACTGGGTCCCCCTGTGTGGTTCTGGGATTTTTGCTCACCGTTCTTGTGATCATTTTGACCCCACGGGTTGAGATCTTGCGTGGAGCCCCAGATCGAGGGAGATTATCAGTGGTCTTGTATGTCTTCCATTTCCTAATAATTGCTCCCACAGTTGATTTCTACAAACCAAGCTGCTTACCTATTGCAGATTCAGTCTTCCCAGCCTGGTGCAGGTCTACAATTTTGTTTCTGGTGTCCTTTGACAGCTCTTTGGTCTTGGCCATAGTGGAGTTTGGAGTGTGACTGTTTGAGGTTGTGGACAGGTGTCTTTTATACTGATAAGTTCAAACAGGTGCCATTAATACAGGTAACGAGTGGAGGACAGAGGAGCCTCTTAAAGAATAAGTTACAGGTCTATGAGAGCCAGAAATCTTGCTTGTTTGTAGGTGACCAAATACTTATTTTCCACTATAATTTGCAAATAAAATCATTAAAAATCCTACAATGTGATTTTCTGGATTTTTTAAAATCAATTTGTCTGTCATAGTTGACGTGTACCTATGATGAAAATTACAGGCCTCTCATCTTTTTAAGTGGGAGAACTTGCACAATTGGTGGCTGACTAAATACTTTCTTTCCCCACTGTGTGTGTATATATATATATACACACACACACACACACACACACACACACACACACACATACAGAACCAGTCAAAAGTTTGGACACCTACTCATTCAAGGGTTTTTCTTTATTTTTACTATTTTCTACATTGTAGAATAATAGTGATGACATAAAAACTATGAAATAACACATATGGAATCATGTAGTAACCAAGAAAGTGTTCAACAAATCAAAATGTATTTTATATTTGAGATTCTTCAAATAGCCACCCTTTGCCTTGATGACAGCTTTGCACTCTTGGCATTCTATCAACCAGCTTCATGAGGTAGTCACCTGGAATGCATTTCAATTAACAGGTGTGCCTTAAGTTAATTTGTGGAATTTCTTTCCTTCTTAATGCGTTTGAGCCAATCAGTTGGGTTGTGACAAGTTGGGGGGGGGTATACAGGAGATAGGGCTATTTGGTAAAATACCAAGTCTGGAACATTTCAAGAACTTTGAAAGTTTATTAAAGTGCAGTTGCAAAATCCATCAAGCGCTATGATGAAACTGGCTCTCATGAGGACCGCCACAGGAATGGAAGATCCAGAGTTACCTCTGCTGTAGAGGATAAGTTCATTAGCGTTACCAGCCTCAGAAATTGCAGTCAAATAAATGCTTCACAGAGTTCAAGTAACAGACACGTCTCAACATCAACTGTTCAGAGGAGACTGTGTGAATCAGGCCTTCATGGTCGAATTGCTGCAAAAAAAAACACTACTAAAGGACACCAATACAAAGAGACTTGCTTGGGCCAAGAAACACGAGCAATGGACATTAGACCGGTGGAAATGTGTCCTTTGGTCTGGAGTCCAAATTGGAGATTTTTGGTTCCAACCACCATGTCGTTGTGAGACATGGTGTGGGTGAACGGATGAACTCTGCATGTGTATTTCCCACCGTAAAGCATGGAGGAGGTGGTGTTATGGTGAGGGGGTGCTTTACTTTACTTAATTTAGAATTCAAGGCACACTTAACCAGCATGGCTACCACAGCATTCTGCAGCGATACGCCATCCCATCTGGTTTGGGCTTAGTGGGACTATCATTTGTTTTTCAAAAGGACAATGGCCCAACACACCTCCAGGCTGTGTAAGGGCTATTTTACCAAGAAGGATAGTGATGGAGTGCTGCATCAGATGACCTGGCCTCCACACTCCCCCGACCTCAACCCAATTGAGATGGTTTGGGATGAGTCGGACTGCAGAATGAAGGAAAAGCAGCCAACAAGTGCTCAGCATGTGGGAACTCCAAGACTGTTGGAAAATCATTCCAGGTGAAGCTGGTTGAGAGAATGCCAAGAGTGTACAAAGCTGTCATCGAGGCAAAGGGTTGCTATTTGAAGAATCTGAAATATATTTTGATTTGTTTAACACTTTTTTGGTTACTACATGATTCCATGTGTTATTTCATAGTTTTGATGTCTTCACTATTATTCTACAATGTAGAAAATAGTAAAAATCAAGAAAAACCCTTGAATGAGTAGGTTCTGTATGTGTGTGTGTAATATATATATATATATATGCCCGCCCGCCCATCTCAATGAACTAATCCATTACGGGGGCCTTGACTAAAAACCAATTCATGCTTGATCCGAAAATATGGTCGGAGGCTCCATATAGAGGGTGTGACGCAATTGCGGCGCCACCATAGGCATGCAGAGGCCAAATCGAGCTCTGTACCGCATCGCCATGCGCCTCCCAAATGTTGTACCAATACTGAGGGCTCTTTATAGCTCCGCATTGACATGATTGGTTGACAGTAAGTGGGGGCGGTACATCCTGTATAAACACAAACTCACTTCCTTGACAACAGCTCTGCACTGCTCCATGAAGCTCAAGAAGTATGAATGCCCTGACTTCTGTGGAGTCAATATCACCGTAAATGCTGCATGGCCAATGCAGAGGTCGGATTGACCATGTACCCAGATGCACAATGCACTTCTCTCTCCAGAATGTGATCTCTACCACCAATTTGTTCACAATCATTGTTTCATTTCTTCACTGTGTGAATTGTTTGCGTTTGATTGTTGGTGTATATCAGTTCCCCATTACGTATGTCACCAGTAGTACATTTCCCTTTAATTCCTATAATTTCTAATCTACAATGTTTTTTACTTTGTTTACGGTAATTTATTTTCATGCATTCAATATTATTCCAGTCTTCCCTTTCTCATTATCTTGAGTGGACACATTGTTTGCAGAGTGCACAACCAATGCTACACTTGTGAGAAACAAGTTTTGATTTATTTCATTCCATTTACGAGTTTTGTCAATTTAGTCAGTCTTTCGTTTGAAGCACTCCTATCAATGTTGAGTAAGGATGCGCACGCATAGACGTAGGCTTATAGGCTACCTGGCCTGCGCGCAAATGTAGGCATATATAAATGTGCCCATTTGGGGATCTGATAGTATTCCTGATTGGCTTAATGCACCACCACTAATGACCTGTAGAGCTTCTCAAAGTAATGTTTTCTTCACCTCAAACAGCAAGCAAACGTAGTCTGTTTTTACATCCATTGAGAATTACAATAGTTCCTCAATGTATTTTTAAAAATCTTTCCAGCTCTCCCTTTCAATAACCACTCAGCGTAAAATCGAAAAAATGTACTGGTACTGTTTATATTTAGGTGCAGGAGCTCCACAATACTTTTGAGCTAAGATTCTTTAAGAGGAACAGGAGCTCAAGCAGTAGAACATTTCAGGTGCCGGTACTCAGCTCCGGTGAGCTCCTGCCCAAGTCCAGCACTGCTTCTTATCCCTTGCGCAAATAGCCTACAGCTGTGTCTGTCCCGAGCTCACTGGCGTTTAAAACGGAGGGCCCAGAATCTTTTATACAATGTTGCAAGTTTGCTAGCGCAAGCTTCGGGCTGGACCCAGTTAATAGTTGATACAATGTTTCAAGTTCGTTTGCAGTCAGGCCATGTGTAGCCAATGTGGTTTATATGATAGCCTATTACCGGCAACTTCAAGAGCATAATGGAAGAATCTGTGAAGGCCAGCAACAGCGGGAGGAGGAGTAGGGTTGGTTCGGGAACAGGTTTTTTTTTCTTCTGGTTAGGCTATATTGGTCTCTGGCTCCCTCTTTTTAGTAATTTGTGTGTCCATTTTTTACTTGCAGCGCTTAAAGCATCAGGTGAAGTAGCCTACATATAGTTGATTTTTTTCAAACATAGGGTGTGTATATATGGAAAAATATGTTTTAAAGCTCACTGGTGCAGGAAATGCTGAGGGCCCAGAATATTTTATACAATGTTGCTAGTGCAAGCTTCTGGCCAGACACAGTTGATACAATGTTTCAAGTTTGTTGCAGACAGGCCATGCATAGCCAATGTGTTTTATAAGATATTTATTTTCATCAGGATATTTTCTACCTGCAGGCTGCAGTGTTTTTATTTGTTGGCTTTATGTAGGCTATTTTTACATAGTTGGCAATGGTAATAAAAGTTACTTTTAGATTTGTAATTTAATTTAGGTAACATTTTGATTAATCACATGACAATAATTTTGAGATAAAGACTTATAAATTAAATGACACTGTTCCACAAAAATGTGCATATGAAAATCGTAACTGATCGATAGAAATGGTAAGATAAATTGGTACTAAATGGAAAAGGTTGCCAACCCCTGGTGTAGCCTATTACCGGCAGATTCAGGAGCATAACAGCAGAATCTGTGAAGGGCAGGAGGAGGATCAGGAACATGTTTTTTTCTTCTGGTTAGGCTATCTTGATTTCTGGCTCCCTCTTGAGTCATTTGTCTTAATTATTTAATCAAACAGTGTGCTTAAAGCATCAGACAAGCTCAGTACATATAGTTGATTTTATTAAAACATATAGGGTGTGTCCTATATATGGAAAAATACATGTTTATAAATTTAGACCAATTGATTGGTCAAAATAAAAGACAGCTCGGTCGACCAATATTTTTTTGGGAGTCGGGGACAGCACTACTGTTTGGTCATACGTAGGCGGTCTGGGGAAAAAAACACTTAGGCGGCCGCCCAAGACTTTTCTTTGCAGAAAAAACCCTGGGTTAGGATAACTTGTGGCAGGTTAGGATAATTATTGTGGCAGGTTAGGAGAATTAGGTTAAGGTTAGGAAAAGGGTTAGGGTTTACAAAAATGCTACAATTGTCCCCTATGCGGCTAACATATCTAGCTACAACCAGGCCTGCCCTGAAGTCTTGGTTTCCACGAATGCAATGCTGCTCTATTGTCATGGATCTGCAAATTAATTTAAGGATATTTGGGAATGTTCGCTGGCAAAACCGTTGATCCTGCTTTTTTAAATGTATTTCTGTTGTCTACCTTTGTGTATTGACCTGTCGTCTCTTTCTGTAGACAACTGGAGCGCTAAGGCCAAGAGGAGGAACACCACTGGGACCGGCCGCTTGAGGCACCTGAGGGTTGTCTACCGCAGATTCAGGTGAGCACAGTGGAAAGCCAGAGTACAGAGTCCTGCTGATTTTTGCCCCATTGCCTGGAAAAACAGGGTTGTTCAGTAGGGCACATGGCAAAATGTTTTGCATTTGAAAATGAAGTTCAGGTAGGATGCGTTTTCTCCTGTTTCCTGCCCACTGAAGGCGGCGACCCTGGTGCACTCGAGAACAATCAGTAACATTAGTGCCAGGGAGAAATTAAAACCTGCAGGATTGTGGCTCTCAAGGGCCTGAGTTAATCAAATGCAAAGGACATGCAGGTCATTCTAAAATGTGAGAGTATATTTGTGGTGGTTGATGCTTTGCTGTAGTGTTGTCACGGTACCAGAATTTTTGACTTCGATACCAGGTTCAGTATCACGATACTCGATACCAAAACAATACAAGATACCATGGCAAAAAAAAAAGAGTATTACCTAGTCACAGAATAACCACTGGGCTTTTCATTTTTTACTTTGCGCAATATGTTGATAACTGGTAGAACAACTAAAATAACAAATAGAAGATCTATTCTATATTCAATTTCTTTCAAAAATAAAACGCCCTATTAAATAACAGAAGAATCTTACATTTTCCTTATGCAAAACCATATCTGAGACTCAGAGCATACAACATAATTTTACCGTTACATCTAAGCTGTTTTAAAATGTAATTTGATACACATCAGGGTTAATTTGCTCATCTATAGCCATAATATAGGGTCAGAGGAAATTAATTAGACCTATGCTAAATAATTTAATGTATTAAGTGAATAGTTTAGTTCCAAAACATGTTTTTTAAGTTCATTTCTGAAGCTTCTATATTGCAGTAGTCTACACACCATTAGAAATACAATGGATTTAACACAGCGTACTACAATTCCCAGAGTGCATTTCAACTCTCAGGGTACAATGCTCCACCCAGGGCTGCTGGTTGGCTACCAGCAAGCCCAGACAAACGCAAAGTAGTCTAAATATATTGCTGTCATAGCTAAGTTATGAGTGCAACTCAAATTACTTTTGGGTTGTAATCATATTATAACGCTCACATTACATTTACATTTTAGTCATTTAGCAGACGTTCTTATCCAGAGCGACTTACAGTTAGTGAGTGCATACATTTTCATACTGGCCCCCCGTGGGAAACGAACCCACAACCCTGGCGTTGCAAGCGCCATGCTCTACCAACTGAGCTACAGGGGAATGTCATGCTGAATATATGTTGCTGATTATCCCTTGTTTCGGTGGGCTGGCCCTCATCTGCTCCATAAGCAAAGTATTGCCATGCTGTCAGCATTTTCTCTCTCGCTTGCTTCTTAAGTAGCTCGTGCTGTTCCAGCTGCATGTGCATGTAGCCTAGCTAGCTCACTACTGCCCCCTTGAGAACATTCAGACAAATTACTAGACAGACTTGATCCTCTCAATCCTTATGAGGTGAGACACATTTGAAAGAAGTACCGAAAGTAACAAATTCTAGTACCGAACTGTTTATCGTGTTCTAGTATTGAAAAAGTACAGCAGTTTCAGTATACCTTGCAACACTACTCTGCTATATGTGAATCATTCTCTGCTCCTGAGTCTGGTTGTGTAGCCCTTTAAGCCACTGTCAGCCTGTGCTCCTTTAAAGCTGTTGCTTGGAAATAATGCTAGCTGAAATTAGTTTGCCAATGTAAAAAAATAAATGTCTGAACACATTAGTTCAGTGATTTTAATTTTGAGGCAAGCTTCACTCTGCCATCAATTTATTCAGCCATGTTTGCTTATTGCCATCTATTATTTAGTTTGTTCACCAGTAGTGTACATGCTTGGTACAAATAACACCACAACCTGGTAAAGACCCTGGGTGACTGAATGAAATGTTGCCATATAGCTTAGGTGAGCAATAAGGTTACTATTTGAGTATTGTATGTAATGTACAGATGTCTTATATTCTTTCCTTTTTCAGGAATGGATTCCGGGAAGGGACCACACCCAAGCCCAGGCGTGCTGCAGTGGCTGCCTCCAGCTCGTCCTAGACACACTTTGGGTTTACTTAAATAAATGTGCTGTTGATTTAAGTTGTCTTGTCTGTTTTTTTTCAGTATTACATTAACCATCCAAGAACTCTTTAACAGTCTAAGCTGCACATCGAATAAGTGTGTGAACTGTGTAATTGCGGTGTAGTTCACCATTCTCAATTGAATATTTTATTTATTCTACCTGGATTTTAAATGAAGGAAAAAAATTAAGTGCGTTTCTGTCAAGTTGTTTAAGTTTTTTTATCAGCACTTGACATTGCCCAAATCAGCCATAGAAATGGTATGGATGAGACAACCTTTTGAGGATTGTGTGGGGTGGGATTATGTAAAGACGTTTTTCAGTGGTACAGTGTACAATCAATTATTTTTTGCTTAATCAAGTGCTCTGTCTGTGGTGTTATGTTCTGAACAGAGTAAAAACTCAAACCATGTTTATTTCCCCATTGGGTCATACAGCTGCAAAGACAACACACAAGCACATATGTACCTTCCGACAAGGTGTAGTTATCTCCTTGCACGTCTAAGCTAGACATTCTTTCTGTTAGGCAGAAACACGGTAGGTTCCTCTTACTGGTATTATCATGGCCCTGTCTAAGTCTAGGACCCTCATGGGTGTGGAAGTGTGTGTGAGAGGCCTATAATCGGATGGTCATCAGGGTGGGTCCCTGTGGCTCCCCTCCCAGCAGTGTCTTCCCTCTTCATCTGTTGACCTTACCTCGAGTTGAGTTCCACATCCCTCATGGTCCTGGTTCCTCAGCAACTGGCCTGCCTTATCAATAACTGATACTAGACTGTTGCCCTTTGCCGCCCTCCTTAGGAACATTCATATTCAATAACATATTTGAACAGAATGACATTTCTGCGCTTCCCCTTTTCTCAATTAGTAACTTTCAACACATCTAATTAGTTCCTCTTGACCCCTAACATATACACTGCTCAAAAAAATAAAGGGAACACTAAAATAACACATCCTAGATCTGAATGAATGAAATAATCTTATTAAATACTTTTTTCTTTACATAGTTGAATGTGCTGACAACAAAATCACACAAAAATTATCAATGGAAATAAAATGTATCAACCCATGGAGGTCTGGATTTGGAGTCACCCTCAAAATTAAAGTGGAAAACCACACTACAGGCTGATCCAACTTTGATGTAATGTCCTTAAAACAAGTCAAAATGAGGCTCAGTAGTGTGTGTGGCCTCCACGTGCCTGTATGACCTCCCTACAACGCCTGGGCATGCTCCTGATGAGGTGGCGGATGGTCTCCTGAGGGATCTCCTCCCAGACCTGGACTAAAGCATCCGCCGACTCCTGGACAGTCTGTGGTGCAACGTGGCATTGGTGAGGTCTGGGGAACGGGCGGGCCAGTCCATAGCATCAATGCCTTCCTCTTAGAGGAACTGCTGACACAGTCCAGCCACATGAGGTCTAGCATTGTCTTGCATTAGGAGGAACCCAGGGCCAACCGCACCAGCAAATGGTCTCACAAGGGGTCTGAGGATCTCATCTCGGTACCTAATGGCAGTCAGGCTACCTCTGGCGAGCACATGGAGGGCTGTGCAGCCCCCCAAAGAAATGCCACACCATGACTGACCCACCGCCAAACCGGTCATGCTGGCGGATGTTGCAGGCAGCAGAACGTTCTCCACGGCGTCTCCAGACTCTGTCACGTGCTCAGTGTGAACCTGCTTTCATCTGTGAAGAGCACAGGGCGCCAGTGGCGAATTTGCCAATCTTGGTGTTCTCTGGCAAATGCCAAACGTCCTGCACGGTGTTGGGCTGTAAGCACAACCCCCACCTGTGGACGTCGGGCCCTCATACCACCCTCATGGAGTCTGTTTCTGACCGTTTGAGCAGACACATGCACATTTGTGGCCTGCTGGAGGTCATTTTGCAGGGCTCTGGCAGTGCTCCTCCTGCTCCTCCTTGCACAAAGGCAGAGGTAGCAGTCCTGCTGCTGGGTTGTTGCCCTCCTACGGCCTCCTCCACGTCTCCTGATGTACTGGCCTGTCTCCTGGTAGCGCCTCCATGCTCTGGACTCTACGCTGACAGACACAGCAAACCTTCTTGCCACAGCTCGCATTGACGTGCCATCCTGGATGAGCTGCACTACCTGAGCCACTTGTGTGGGTTGTAGACTCCGTCTCATGCTACCACTAGAGTGAAAGCACCGCCAGCATTCAAAAGTGACCAAAACATCAGCCAGGAAGCATAGGAACTGAGAAGTGGTCTGTGGTCACCACCTGCAAAACCAGTCCTTTATTTGGGGTGTCTTGCTAATTGCCTATAAATTCCACCTGTTGTCTATTCCATTTGCACAACAGCATGTGAAATTTATTGTCAATCGGTGTTGCTTCCTAAGTGGACTGTTTGATTTCACAGAAGTGTGATTGACTTGGAGTTACATTGTGTTGTTTAAGTGATCCCTTTATTTTTTTGAGCAGTGTACATTCCTTATACATATAAAGTTATCAATAAGTTCTAGTATGGTAACATGAATAAGTATGTTTCAAGATAGAATCCAACAGTGGTTTTCAAACCTCTCCTCTTGGACCCATAGATGTTTCACAATTTTATTTTAGCCCCAGGGCTTGATAAGTTGAATCAAGTGCTAGCTCTGGAATAGTTCCCTGTGGGGAGGTTTGAAAACTCCTGCTCTATGTAGCCATGTTTTACAGCATTGGGTTGAACATGTTTAGATTTGTTGTTGGCATAAACTGCTTTATCCCCTCTTTCTGACTGCCTCAATCAATGGAAATTAACTGGACAGCCACAGAGCTGACATTAGTTTTGAAAGGGAAATGTTGCTATGCTGGGGATTTCCCTGCAGGATTTGGAAGAAAGGGGATTGCGGTACTATCCCATCATTGTAGAGGTCATTAGTTGAGCTTGAAATGGAAAGGGAAACCATGAGCCACTAATATAAAGGCAACTGACCTGCTCTCAGCAGTAGCACACTTCAAACAAATATGAGGACTGCAACTTTGATCCTGCTTTGTGTCACAGTCTTCGGAGCTGGACTTGCTCATTACCCTGGTAAGTAGGCTATTTCAATTCTAAGAGGGCATTTGTATATCTACCATTTTATTTTTAGTTCATGTGTTCATTGAATAAATTATTCCCGTTATTTCATATGTACAAAAGGCACATTTTGCAGTATCCATATGGTTAACTTGATAAGTGAATAGCAGATTCAGATGTTGAAAGCTAGTAATAACAATTACCTTTAGTTTTTGTTGTAATAGCACTATATCTTATCTGCTGTTCCTTCAAATCAATAGGTGGAAGATCTGAGAAATGTCTATGCAGGGGAAAACTAATGCAGTCTGTGAGGATAAAACGCATCCAGAAGTTAGAGGTGTACCCAAACACTGTATTCTGTGCAAAGACAGAAATGATGTGAGTATTACAAATAATTATATTTACAATCAGATTGTTTGGAAGTGAGACTACAAATATATTGTTTTGTATCTTTGTAGTGCCACAATGAAGAATGGTAAGAAAAAATGTCTGAACCCAGAGGGCAAGCAAGGAAAAAGGTTCCTGATGAGAAAAAGGTAAAACATTTTCCCATCAAAGCTTTCCTCAATGTAACTTGCAATAAGCCATTTTTTTCCTAAATTAAAAGTTCCTTACTTACATTTCAGACTGGAGGAGCAACAGAAGCCAAAATGAGGACTGGGAAGGAGAAACAAAAATTATTCAAATCAAATTAGAAAATAGTGTGTGTTCATGGCACAAGTGTGTGTTGGTCGAGCTGGAGACGGTCACAGCAGCCTGTCTGGGAGTGGAGGTGGTTCCTTCCCGGAATACGTTCTGGACATTGCATAGTACACAATGTATCCATGCATTCCATTCCCATGTAAACAGGAAATAGGCCAAGATGTTGTCATAGAGACTTACCTCAATGGTTCTCATGGACATTTGTTTTAAATGTGTTCATGGCAGTGAATGTTTGTGTGGGTTATATCACTATATTTACATGTCTATGTTTAACCTCACTTCAGAAAGTAATGTAGCACACTTGCTCTGAGATTTGTTACAAATTAATCACTTTTGTGAATGAAAGCCAACTGCTTTTATAAATGTTCACCCATATCACAACAGCTGTTGTGTACTTGCATTAAGTTTTGTCACATCTATACTGAACAAAAATATGAATGCAAAACATGTTAAGTGTTGGTCCGATGTTTCATGAGCTGAATTAAAAGATCCCAAAAAATTTCCATATGCACAAAAAGCATACTTCTCTCAAATTATGGCACACATTTGTTTACATCCCTGTTAGTGAGCATTTCTCCTTTGTCAATATTATCCATCCACCTGACAGGTGTGGCATATGAAGAAGCTGATTAAACTGCATGATCATTACACAGGTGCACCTTGTGCTGGGAACAATAAAAGGCCTCTCTATAATGTGCAGTTTTGTCACACAACACAATGCCACAGATGTCTCAAGTTTTGAGAGAGCGTGCAATTTGCATGCTGACTGCAGGAATGGCCACCAGAGCTGTTGTTTTAATGTTAATTTCTCTACCATAAGCCGCCTCCAAAGTCATTTTAGAGAATTTGGAAGTACGTCCAACCGGCCTCACAACCGCAGACCACGTGTATGGCGTTGTGTGAGCGAGTGGTTTGCTGATGTCAACATTGTGAACAGAGTGCCCCATGGTGGCAGTTGGGTTATGGTATGGGCAGGCAGGCAAAAGCTACGGACAACGAACACAATTGCATTTTATCGATGGCAATTTCAATGCACAGAGATACCGTAACGAGATCCCGAGGCCCATTGTTGTTGCATTCATCCGCCGCCATCATGTTTTAGCATGATAATGCACGGGCCCATGTTG
Organism: Coregonus lavaretus; assembly: GCF_964263955.1. NCBI lineage: Eukaryota > Metazoa > Chordata > Actinopteri > Salmoniformes > Salmonidae > Coregonus > Coregonus lavaretus. Next base: position 7,274,302 of record NC_140011.1, on the reverse strand, counting down.
CAAGGATCTGTACACAATTCCTGGAAGCTGAAAATGGCCCAGATCTTCCATGGCCTGCATACTCACCATACATGTCACCCATTGAGCATGTTTGGGATGCTCTGGATCGATGTGTATGACAGCGTGTTCCTGTTCCCGTCTTATCCAGCAACTTCCACAGACCACAATCAACAGCCTGATCAACTGTATGCGAAGATGTATCGCGCTGCATGAGGAAAATGGTGATCCACACCTCTACCTTTTAAAAAATGATTTATTTGACCAACAGATGCATATCTGTATTCCCAGTCATGTGAAATCCATAGATTAGGGCCTAATGAATTTATTTCAATTGACTGATTTCCTTATATGAACTGTAACTCAGTAAAATCTTTGAAATTGTTGCATGTTGTGTTTATATTTTTGTTCAGTATATATTTGTAAAATTATTTACATTATTCTGTGTGTATTTTTAAAACTTCTGTATATGCAGGGAATTTCTTTAATCAGTTGACACTTTTTTATTTATAAATGAGTTTTCTAAATAAAATAATTTAAGTAAAATACTCTTCCATTTGTGTCATTGTTCATGGGTAATGGTACAGCAGTAAGAGGGGTTCAAATAATTACAATCACCTGATCATTAATTTCATCAATCAAGTGACTCTTTTTTTATCAAGATAACCATCTCATTAATCTACTTGTTTAAACTGCTGTTGAAGTTTGATTTTGAAGTTTGATTTGTCATAAAATCTGTACATGTTAAACGCACCACCATAATAACGCACAGAGGATTTTCTTTAAGTATAACACTGCTTTCCAAAGTGTAATTGTTATTAGTACAACAGTTATCAATACTCTGAATGCAACTGTTTTAGGCATAGTGTAATCTGGATCATAAACAGGAAATAACTAAGCACAAACCGTGTGCTGTGGTGATGGATAACTTAACCCCTGACTTGGGGGAGGGTTTTTTTGTTAACAAGGGAAATCTATGAGACTGTGGGACAGACAGTCCTCGGTCACATCCTCAGGTCGGAATATATCACACTTCCTCATTGGCCTAGAGGAAAGAAAGCACTCCAAATCTTGACTTGAAAATACCCCTTTCCTCTTGTCTGACAGAATTCTAAAATCATGAACCTTCAAGGTTGGTCTCAGTGTTATTACCCCCTCTGGGAAATTCCCAGAGTTTGTTTACATCCCTGTTGGTAATATGGGGGCAAGAAAATAAAATAATATGGGGACTGAACATCGCCCCCAAGTCTGCTGAGAGGGCCTCTAGATCAGTTGTTCCTAAACATGTATGGTAGACAGATGAGAGGGATATAGCACAGAAAATGAGTGCAAGACCAGGAATTGAACCGCTGCCTTCAGAGGCATATGAAGTCCGGGTGCGGCAGCACTAGACCAGCCACTGGCCAGGCATGGATCAAGTTGGAAAGAAAAAAAGTAGTAGCTTTCTACCGCCCACTCACAGCCACACACTCTTACACTCAGACATGAGATTTCTAAGAAATGGGAAACATATCTATAACAAAAGAAAAACCGGCAGGGCAGGCTCCCTGGTAATCCCCATAGTTGCTCAATAGGCTATTGAATGGAGTGGTGATGACTCACAAATCACATGCATACGAGTATCACCCATTCCCCAAAATGTTTAAATATTGGGTTATAAATTGTGCCTTCCTGTATTATACTCATGCTAAAATGTACTAAGCCATTTACTTTATTTTTGTATTTCTTATTTTTGTTGCATTATTGAGAAGGAACCTGCAAGTAAGCATTTCGTCGGACGGTGTATACCATGTGTATCCTGTACATACGACTAATGAAACTTGGTACCCAGGACTTTCCATTCCCTGCCTTGGAGGGGGATTGAAAATATCCATAAAAGGCCTAGACTAGCCCCTATGTAAGCCTTAGCCTATGGCAAAATGTCCTTCCAGCCTATCATTCATATTTGCATTAGTGTTGTAATGTTAGTGATGTACACTGAACAAAAATATAAACGCAACATGTAAAGTGTTGGTCCCATGTTTCATGAGCTGAAATAAAAGATCCCCGAAATTTTACATACGCACAAAAAGCTTATTTCTCTCAACTTTTGTGCACAAATTTGTTTACATCCCTGTTAGTGAGCATTTCTCATTTGCCAAGACAATCCATCCACCTGACAGGTGTGGCATATGAAGAAGCTGATTAAACAGCATGATCATTACACAGGTGTACCTTGTGCTGGCGACAATAAAAGGCCTCTCTAAAATGTGCGGTTTTCTCACACAACACAATACCACAGATGTCTCAGGTTTTGAGGGAGCGTGCAATTGGCTTGCTGACTGCAGGAATGACCACCGGAGCTGTTGCCAGAGAATTTCATGTTAATTTCTCTACCATAAGCTGCCTCCAACGTCGTTTTAGAGAATTTGGCAGTACATCCAACCAGCCTCACAACCGCAGACCACGTGTATGGCGTCGTGTGAGCAAGTGGTTTGCTGATGTCAACGTTGTGAACAGAGTGCCCCATGGTGGCAGTGGGGTTATGGTATGGGCAGGCAAAAGCTACGGACAACAAACACAATTGCATTTTATCAATGGCAATTTCAATGCACAGAGATGCCGTAACGAGATCCCGAGGCCCATTGTTGTTGCATTCATCCGCCGCCATCATATCATGTTTCAGTATGATAATGCACGGGCCCATGTCGCAAGGATCTGTACACAATTCCTGGAAGCTGAAAATGGCCCAGTTCTTCCATGATCAACTTTATGCGAATGAGATGTGTCGCGCTGCATGAGGCAAATGGTGATCCACACCTCTACCTTTTTTTAAAAGGTATCTGTGACCAACAGATGCATATCTGTATTCCCAGTCATGTGAAATCCATAGATTAGGGTCTAATGATTAGGGTCTTTATTTCAATTGTCTGATTTCCTTATATGAACTGTAACTCTGTAAAATCTTTGAAATTGTTGCATGTTACGTTTATATTTTTGTTCATTATAGTAGTGTTAGTCACTAGTAAAGCAACTAGTGATGTTAGCAAATGTTATTGTTATTTGTCATTGTGATGGGTGATTTGAAGTCAGGCGCAGGAGGGTAAATCACAGAATACAGAGTTATGCAGAAACAGGCACACTGGAACCAAACAGGCACACTGAGAAAATATACCTCGGCAATACAAAATACACGGCGCTCACCCTAGCTACACTCTCCTCACAATAAACAATCACCCACAAGGACAAGGGGGCAGAGGGAACACTTATACACGTACTAATGAGGGGATATGAACCAGGTGTGTGTAATAAACAAGACAAAACAAATGGAATGATGAGATGAGGAGCGGCAGTAGCTAGAAGGCCGGTGACGACAAACGCCGAAGCCTGCCCGAACCAGGAAAGGAGGCAGCTTCAGAGGAAGTCGTGACAGTCATGGATTGTAAGCTGGTTGATGTTTGCCACTGAATTAGTATTTATCTAGCTCTTTTTCTGAAAGTGCACTAGGCCTACTAAAACAATGTTGTCAAAATACTATAACACTTCTATATTTGAAAGTTATCACTTTCTAGATGTTTTTAAATTTTTCTTGAAATAAATGCACATATAATGTGTTTGTACATGTCATTTTGTGGACAATAGATATGGTCATTCTATTATAAGAATATTTGTACAGCTACTCAGAGGGTGGGAAACTTGGGCCACGTAGAGTGGCAAACGTTGTCGTTGCAGACAGAAACATAATGACCAGAACAGCACCGAGGTGGTTCCTTATATCAGAACGTTCCAAAATGTTGTGTCCTGCTGAATGCGCCCCAGTAGTAATGTTAAAGGACATTTCCGCCACTTTATAACCAGTTATTATGCTGTTAGTATACAGTGCCTTCAGAAAGTATTCAAACCCCTTTACTTTTTCCACATTCTGTTGTGTTACAGCCTGAATTTAAAATGGATTACATTTAGATGTTGTCACTGGCCTACACACAATATCCCATAATGTCAAAGTGGAATTATGTTTTTCGAAATTTTTACAAATTCATACAAAATGAAAAGCTGAAATTTCTTGAGTCAATAAGTATTCAACCCCTTTATTATGGCAAGCCTAAATAAGTTCAGGAGTAACAATTTGCTGAACAAGTCACATAATAAATTGCATGGACACACTCCGTGTGCAATAATAGAGTTTAACATGATTTTTGAATGATTACCTCATCTCTGTATCCCACACATAGAATTATCTGAAAGGTCCCTCAGTCGAGCAGTGAATTTCAAACACAGATTCAACCACAAAGACCAGGGAGGTTTTTCACTGAAGAAGGACACCTATTGGTAGACGGGTTTAAAAAAATCAGACATTGAATATTCCTTTGAGCATGGTGAAGTTATTAATTACACTTTGGATGGTGTATTAATACACCAAGTCACTACAAAAGATACAGGCGTCCTTCTTAACTCAGTTGCCGGAGAGGAAGGAAACCACTCAGGGATTTCACCATGAGGCCAATGGTGACTTTAAAAGAGTTACAGAGTTAAAATTAATACCAAAAAGCTCATTTTCGTTTTCATGAATTTTTACAATAAAGCCAATTTTGACTTTGCAGCTTGCCTATCTAGCAGAAATCGCCTAGTGCTGCCTCCAGGATAAGACTCATCCCAATAAACATCAGCCTGCTAAGTAAACACAATATGGTGTAATTGCAGACCGCAATTCAGGCAGTTTCTTGATGTGGGAGTTCCTTGATATCTGGAAACGCCCATTGGTGCCAGCCATTGGTTAGTCCATTGATACCTGCAGTTCCTGCACTGACCAATGCTGTTTATATCGAGCTGACTTCCGGATTTATGATGCTGAAAAAACACTAGTTTTAAAGGAATGCTTTAGGTATGATAGGAATTTCATTTTTTAAATACTTTGCGTGACTGTCTGTGGATGGCACATGATGCAAAGCTATGTATCAGAATGAGCATTTAGCATTTTGTACCGCTATAAAACAGCACTAATAATCTTGACATTTACTCTTGTCCAACACCTCAAAATCATATTGCATAGCCTACAACAAACATATTAGACTGTAGAAAGAGTCAATTACACAGTTAACGTTAAGTTTATTGAATGACCATTAAAAGTTGAAAACATTACAACAGTCTAACACTGACAAAACAAAACAAAGAATGACTGTGGTTGTGCGTGTGAATTTCGGGCAAAGTGAGAGGCTATAATTCTGGTGCCTTCAGCTATCCTCAACTAGAAACCTCACAATCTTAAAACATAATCTCTACTGTATATAAATATATATAAGAATTATAAGAACTTGTTATGACTAGTTAAGACTGAGATTCGTGCTGACACGGGGAGCAGGAAAATGTCTTCACCTCCCTGGTACATTATTAGCTCTCTGTACACAGACCGCTCCAGTATCATCAAAAACAAACAACCAACACATTATAATAATAATAATAATACATTTTATTTTAAGCCCTTTTCAAGACATTCAAAGTCACTTAACACCCAGTCTCAGCCAACTTTATTGTTTCAGTCAAATCATGTCAAACTGTATTACAATCTTTCAGTCTTTCAGTTCACACAGAGGCCACAGTTGGTGTTTGGATCAGTATCCTCTCCTCATAGAGAGAGAGGAAGAGAAGGAGAGGAAGAGAGCAGGGCCTTTTCTCGTTTGGGCAAAAGTCTGTCCTCCGTCCTTTCAAAGTAACTTTATCAGGTGATCGATGATTTCCTAAGCTTCGTTTGATCACGAGAGTGTGTTGCAAAATGCGAGATCCCACTGGTTACGCCGTGGTTCCGGTGCTTCCTTCGATTCCATGTTGCTTTCAAACACCAACCCCTGCACAGCCTACCTGCACTGTATCTGCAAGCTGTTGGCTAGAGAGCACGTGCCAAGACCAGAGTAGGCACATTTGCTATTTAACGCAACAGTTTTTGTGACAAAACTATCGGTAGAGTTGAAAATGCGATGGAAACACAATGAACTTTAGATTTTTATTCGATACATGAAAGCTTAAGCGAAAAAGTAAATTTTGTGTGCACTAGGTCATCACACACTGATTTTTATTGGCAACAAGTGAGTTTGGTGGAAACACACCAATGGTGGGAAAATGTGCATATTCTCTTTGTGCATATTTTAGAATATTCACATGATAATCTATTGCCAATTGGATAGAAACCTAGCTACTGATTCACAGTTTAGGTTCCACCTCCGAAGAATAACGAAGGGTGTGGGAATATCCACGTGGAGTTGATAAACATCAACAACAATTAGCTAGCTAGCATGCTATCCCTAGCTAGCTATCTTGCTAACCTGATCTAACTAGCTAATTTGATCTGTTGTTGCAGGGGGTTTTAACTACACCATATTCAAAAAATTTGCCAGCTGGCTCTATGGCTGGTTCTGGAGCTGGATTTGCCATAAGCATTAATTTAGGGAAAACTTTGCCACAGATGGAAACCACTGGCCTATCTTTGACTTCGCCATCTATTGTTATCTCCAAAGATTTGGCATCTTCCATAAATTGCGGCCGCGAATCCGCCATAGAAATAGTTAGAAAGAATAAGATGAAGCTCCGGTAACATGGATAACTATTGAAAGATAGCTAATATGCCTTTTTTAAATTTTTACATTGGGTAGCCTAGGTAGCCTAGTGGTTAAGGCCCGTAACCGAAGGGTCGCTGGTTCGAATCCCTGAGCTGTCTAGGTGAAAAATATGTCGATGTGCCCTTGAGCAAGGCACTTAACCCTAATTGCTCCTGTAAGTTACTCTGGATAAGAGCGTCTGATAAATGACTAAAATGTAATGGACACGGTGCAACCTTTGGTAGGTAGGCTGCTGGCAGGCTGCTGGCAGGCTTCGGCTGCGGTACAGCCAACTCAGTCGGAGCTCATGGTTAATTTGTGGAATTTCTTTCCTTCTTAATGCGTTTGAGCCAATCAGTTGAGTTGTGACATGGTAGGGGGAGTATCCAGAAGATTGCCGTATTTGGTAAAAGACCAAGTCCATATTATGGCAAGAACAGCTCAAATAAGCAAAGAGAAACAACAGTCCATCATTACTTTAAGACATGAAGGTCAGTCAATATGAAACATTTCAAGAACTTTACCAGCCTCAGAAATTACAGCCCAAATAAATGCTTCACAGAGTTCAAGTAACAGACACATCTCAACATCACCCGGAACCACCCATACACAAAAATGTATGCACGCATGACTGTAAGTCGCTTTGGATAAAAGCGTCTGCTAAATGGCATATTATAATATTATAATATTATTATTATCAACTGTTCAGAAGAGACTGTGTGAATCAGGCCTTCATGGTCGAGTTGCTGCAAAGAAACCACTACTAAAGGACACTAATAATAAGAAGAGACCTGCTTGGGCCAAGAAACACGAGCAATGGACATTAGACCGGTGGAAATGTGTCCTTTGGTCTGGAGTCCAAATTTGAGATTTTTGGTTCCAACCGCCGTGTCTTTGTGAGACACGGTGTGGTTGAATGGATGATCTCCGCATGTATATTTCCCACCGTAAAGCATGGAGGAGGAGCTGTTATGGTGTGGGGGTGCTTTGCTGGTGACACTGTCTGTGATTTATTTAGAATTCAAGGCACACTTAACCAGCATGGCTACCACAGCATTCTGCAGTGATACACCATCCCATCTGGTTTGGGCTTAGTGGGACTATCATTTGTTTTTCAACAGGACAATGACCCAACACACCTCCAGGCTGTGTAAGGGCTATTTTACCAAGAAGGAGAGCGATGGAGTGCTGCATCAGATGACCTGGCCTCCACAATCCCCCGACTTCCACCCAATTGAAATGGTTTGGGATGAGTCGGACCGCAGAGTGAAGGAAAAGCAGCCAACAAGTGCTCAGCATACAGTGGGGAGAACAAGTATTTGATACACTGCCGATTTTGCAGGTTTTCCTACTTACAAAGCATGTAAAGGTCTGTAATTTTTATCATAGGTACACTTCAACTGTGAGAGACGGAATCTAAAACAAAAATCCAGAAAATCACATTGTATGATTTTTAAGTAATTCATTTGCATTTTATTGCATGACATAAGTATTTGATCACCTACCAACCAGTAAGAATTCCGGCTCTCACAGACCTGTTAGTTTTTCTTTAAGAAGCCCTCCTGTTCTCCACTCATTACCTGTATTAACTGCACCTCTTTGAACTCGTTACCTGTATAAAAGACACCTGTCCACACACTCAATCAAACAGACTCCAACCTCTCCACAATGGCCAAGACCGGAGAGCTGTGTAAGGACATCAGGGATAAAATTGTAGACCTGTACAAGGTTGGGATGGGCTACAGGACAATAGGCAAGCAGCTTGGTGAGAAGGCAACAACTGTTGGTGCAATTATTAGAAAATGGAAGAAGTTCAAGATGACGGTCAATCACCCTCGGTCTGGGGCTTCATGCAAGATCTCACCTCGTGGGGCATCAATGATCATGAGGAAGGTGAGGCATCAGCCCAGAACTTCATGGCAGGACCTGGTCAATGACCTGAAGAGAGCTGGGACCACAGTCTCAAAGAAAACCATTAGTAACACACTACGCAGTCATGGATTAAAATCCTGCAGCGCACGCAAGGTCCCCCTGCTCAAGCCAGCGCATGTCCAGGCCCGTCTGAAGTTTGCCAATGACCATCTGGATGATCCAGAGGAGGAATGGGAGAAGGTCATGTGGTCTGATGAGACAAAAATAGAGCTTTTTGGTCTAAACTCCACTCGCCATGTTTGGAGGAAGAAGAAGGATGAGTACAACCCCAAGAACACCATCCCAACCGTGAAGCATGGAGGTGGAAACATCATTCTTTGGGGATGCTTTTCTGCAAAGGGGACAGGACGACTGCACCGTATTGAGGGGAGGATGGATGGGGCCATGTATCGCGAGATCTTGGCCAACAACCTCCTTCCCTCAGTAAGAGCATTGAAGATGGGTCGTGGCTGGGACTTCCAGCATGACAACGACCCGAAACACACAGCCAGGGCAACTAAGGAGTGGCTCCGTAAGAAGCATCTCAAGGTCCTGGAGTGGCCTAGCCAGTCTCCAGACCTGAACCCAATAGAAAATCTTTGGAGGGAGCTGAAAGTCCGTATTGCCCAGCGACAGCCCCGAAACCTGAAGGATCTGGAGAAGGTATGGAGGAGTGGGCCAAAATCCCTGCTGCAGTGTGTGCAAACCTGGTCAAGACCTACAGGAAACGTATGATCTCTGTAATTGCAAACAAAGGTTTCTGTACAAAATATTAAGTTCTGCTTTTCTGATGTATCAAATACTTATGTCATGCAATAAAATGCAAATTAATTACTTAAAAATCATACAATGTGATTTTCTGGATTTTTGTTTTAGATTCCGTCTCTCACAGTTGAAGTGTACCTATGATAAAAATTACAGACCTCTACATACTTTGTAAGTAGGAAAACCTGCAAAATCGGCAGTGTATCAAATACTTGTTCTGCTCACTGTATGTGGGAACTCCTTCATGACTGTTGGAAAATCATTCCAGGTGAAGCTGGTTGAAAGAATGCCAAGAGTGTGCAAAGCTGTCATCAAGTCAAAGGGTGGCTATTTGAAGAATCTCAAATATAAAATATATTTTGATTTGTTTAACACTTTTTTGCTTACCACTAATAAATTAATTATATGGATAATCTATGGATTTCACATGACTGGGCAGGGGCACAGCCATGGGTAGGCCTGGGAGGGCATAGGCCCACCCACTTGGGAGCCAGGTCCACCCACTGGGGAGCCAGGCCCAGCCAATCAGAATGAGCTTTTCCCCACAAAAGGGCTTTATTAAAGACAGAAATACTCCTCAGCGCATCCCCCAGCTTGATATTTTTGTTCAGTATATATACCATCAAGTCCAAGGAACTGTCCGTAGAGCTCCGAGATATAATTGTGAGAAGTTATATACAGTGCTGTGAAAAAGTATTTGCCACCTTTCTGATTTTCAGAATTGTTGCATATTTTTGATACTGAATAAAACCATTTCTAGAGTGTTGAAAGTTTCCTTGAGCACAGTGGTCACCATCATTGGGAAATTGAAAAAATATGGAACTACCCAGACTCTGCCTAGAGCTGGCTGTCTGACCAAACTGAGCAACTAGGCAAGAAGGACCTTGGTCAGGGTGGTGACCAATAATCCAATGAACTACAGAGTTCCTTGGCTGAGATGGAAGAACCTGCCAGAAGGACAACAGGCTCTACAGCACTTCACCAATCTGCGCTTTATGGGAGAGTGGCCAGACGGAAGCCACTCATGAGAAAAAGGCACATGACAGCACCACAGGAGGCTGGTGAGGGGAGAACGGCTTATAATAATGGCCGGAACGGCGCAAATGGAATGGCATCAAACACCTGGAAACCATGTGTTTTTATATACACTGCTCAAAAAAATAAAGGGAACACTTAAACAACACAATGTAACTCCAAGTCAATCACACTTCTGTGAAATCAAACTGTCCACTTAGGAAGCAACACTGATTGATAATAAATTTCACATGCTGTTGTGCAAATGGAATAGACAACAGGTGGAAATTATAGGCAATTAGCAAGACACCCCCAATAAAGGACTGGTTTTGCAGCTGGTGACCACAGACCACTTCTCAGTTCCTATGCTTCCTGGCTGATGTTTTGGTCACTTTTGAATGCTGGTGGTGCTTTCACTCTAGTGGTAGCATGAGACGGAGTCTACAACCCACACAAGTGGCTCAGGTAGTGCAGCACATCCAGGATGGCACATCAATGCGAGCTGTGGCAAGAAGGTTTGCTGTGTCTGTCAGCGTAGTGTCCAGAGCATGGAGGCGCTACCAGGAGACAGGCCAGTACATCAGGAGACGTGGAGGAGGCCGTAGGAGGGCAACAACCCAGCAGCAGGACTGCTACCTCTGCCTTTGTGCAAGGAGGAGCAGGAGGAGCACTGCCAGAGCCCTGCAAAATGACCTCCAGCAGGCCACAAATGTGCATGTGTCTGCTCAAACGGTCAGAAACAGACTCCATGAGGGTGGTATGAGGGCCCGACGTCCACAGGTGGGGGTTGTGCTTACAGCCCAACACCGTGCAGGACGTTTGGCATTTGCCAGAGAACACCAAGATTGGCAAATTCGCCACTGGCGCCCTGTGCTCTTCACAGATGAAAGCAGGTTCACACTGAGCACGTGACAGACGTGACAGAGTTTGGAGACGCCGTGGAGAACGTTCTGCTGCCTGCAACATCCTCCAGCATGACCAGTTTGGCGGTGGGTCAGTCATGGTGTGGGGTGGCATTTCTTTGGGGGGCCAACCAAGAAGACAACTAAGAAGAAGGAAATTGTGACCACTTGTGGAAAATCAGAGCCTTACACCTGAGAACGAAGTAGAAGGCCCAATCGAACCCTTTCCACGAAGGCCTGGGTCCAACAGAGATACATGACGAAGACCCTCAACACGTAAATACACGCATTACTTCTTACCCAAAAGGGCTGGCAGTTCGGGGCAAGGTATTAGGATTACTGTGAGAGTAGTTCCCAAATGTATCCAAGTTGCTTCTCTTCCTCTCTCTCTCTCTCTCTCTCTCTCTCTCTCTCTCTCTCTCTCTCTCTCTCTCTCTCTCTCTCTCTTAACTCTCCATTTTTTGTAACAAGTGTCATATTGTGTTAGTCCACTAGGGACCTGTCATCATCGTATTAAGTTTCTAATCAATAACCTATACCGTGTGTGTGTGTGTCCTGTGTTATCATTTAGTTTGGTAGTAAATAAATAATCAAATCAATTTGTGTGGTACGGAATGATCAGTAAGACTCGGGTTTGTGCAGATTCAAGAAGTCTGCGACGTTCAGAATGAGACTGATATGAGTTAAATGATTAATAAGTGACTGTTATCGATATCTATATATTATTGAGTTTAATTCGGGAGATGGTAACTCGTTAAACAACTTCTCACGTGGTGCCCCAAATTCCTAACGAGTTAATTGTTACATGATTCATTTAATATAGTAACAATTAAACATAGTAGGTAATTATTTGATAAATAACAGTCATCACATTAATGAAAGTCACGTCACGACACTGTGCTCTATTGTATTGTACTGTACTCTACTGTACTTTTCTTTATTGTACTGTACTCTACTGTACTTTTCTTTATTGTACTGTACTCTACTGTACTTTTCTTTATTGTACTGTACTCTACTGTACTTTTCTTTATTGTACTCTACTGTACTTTTCTTTATTGTACTGTACTCTACTGTGCTCCACTGTACTGTGCTGTCCAAACTTGTGAAACAGATGCCTATGATTGGTTCAGATTTGGTCCGGTCCGGACAATTATAGACGTCTATGTTTGGACCAAATAAAGGCCAGTTTGAACGGGACCAAATCTAAACCAAACAGACGTCTATGATTGGTTCAGAATTGGTGACGTAGAAATCAAAGCCGGTCCAAAAGATGTCGCCATCTGTAAAATGCTTAGTGGGAAGTGTATCCAACCACGGAAGAGTTTTGATATCTGCCACACCCCCTTTGAATCCGTTGTTTTGTCAGAGGAGAAAAGCATGCACACATTTAAAAACAATATGCTACTTATCCCTTTATCTATAAAATGTATTGTACAACTAACTTAATTTGTTTTTATCACTTTACACATTTATTTATTTTGGAATCCACCCTGTCAACGTAATTTGCTTGATGATGTGCAAGTGGAGAAGGAGCTTCTAATTTCATACAAGCGCATTTTCGTCCATGTTCACTCTCCCTGCTGCCTCTCCTCGATTACCTTTGACCTTTTTTTAAAGGAGGCAAGAGAGGACGGAGGAGAGAGGAGTTGAGCAAATCTAATCGATAAAAGGCCCAGTAGGAGAGACAAATAGACCATTGCCGTTCCCTTTGCTATGATGACGTTATGACTTGCAGTCTGGTGTCTCTTAAGTTTATCTAGTCAACAAGTGCTACAATAGCATCTGGGTCAGAGGAACGTAATACATACAAACAATCATAAACCTTAAAAACAGAGAGACGTACTTGGCATAACCCAGACCCCTAACACACTCCCCAAGCTAGGGGTGGCCAACCCTGGTCCTGTCAAAGCTTAGTAAGTAACATATCAGCATTAACACACCTGATACAGCTTATCAAAGTATTGATGAGAGGTTGATATGTTAAATCAGGTGTGTTAGTGCTGGTCTAGAACAAAAGCCTGCCCATTGCAATTCACTTCCCATTCATAGACAGATCCTTTAGTATTAGGAGAATACATACCAACTCTGACATAAATATAAAACTACATATGCTATACAGTACATATTGTGAATAAATACCAGTGACATCAGTGTCAGAGGTGAGAAACTGGTTTGGAATGCTGCTAAAGACTGAACTCTGACCTACAGGGTGACCATTTCATCTCTTATTGTGCGTTTAGAGAACTAATGAGAGAAGGGAATGAGAGAAAGAAGAGAAGAGAAGAGAAGAGAAGAGAAGAGAAGAGAAGAGAAGAGAAGAGAAGAGAAGAGAAGAGAAGAGAAGAGAAGAGAAGAGAAGAGAAGAGAAGAGAAGAGAAGAGAAGAGAAGAGAAGAGGAGTAGACTTTCACCCAGGGTTTGGTGTCGCAGAGCGTCGGAGGGGATGTGTAGCTGATGGACTGTAGTTTGGTCCAGGTGTATGTGTGTCTAGCTGACAGACTTTAGTTTGACCCAGGGTTTGGTCCTGCGGATCAATGGAGAAGATATGGTTGCAGAGCTCGTCCAATGGAGCCTCAGGGTCTGAGATCGCAAACTGGGCCACACCCTCGATCACTTTCCTTATCTCTATATCTATCTCCTGATGAGAGGAAGGACATGTGTGTGTGTACCTTGATCATCTCCACAGCAGCCATGTTGTTGGACAGAATGGGAGAATCTCAATTGCATACTGCGTGTGTCCTCATTCCTCTCCTCCTTCTCAAAACCCATTGGAGGAGAAGGTCAGAGGGGAGGGATCTCTGGCTTTCTCATCTAATGGGTTTTGAGAAGGAGGAGAGGAGAGAGAATGCGAGGAGAATGCAATTGAGATTCTCCCCATGTGTTCCTTCAGCATAGTGATGGGGATACTCTTTTCTGCCATTGAAATCCTTGGGCCTAAGCGTTTTTTCAGGTCACCTAAGTCCAAACAGTTTTAAAATAATAATAATACACATTTACGCTTTCAGAGTAAAATTCAACGTCTAAAACCAGATATATGTAGAAAAGATAATGGCCCTATTTATGTTTTTATAATCTTTGAGAACTAACAATCAGCTAAATAAAAGCTAGACAGTCAGGGAGAATTGAAAATTCCAAAAACAATGAATTTAGCAGTATTTTGTTATTATGTTTGTGGAAAACAACAGTATTAGCCATGGCAAAATGCATAGAATTGCAGGAAATTAGCTTTAAAACTGAAAATAAAGGTATTTTAAGGGAGGATGCGTGCACACTCTTTCAAACTCGGCTAGGCGCCAGCCAAACCAAAGCATGTGGAAGGCTTAAAGGAGGTGAGAGAGAGGAGAGTAGGTGTGGGGAGGAGTGAGGGGGCGGAGAGAGACCGGCGGAGACGACGGTCACAGGGTCATGGATCGCTCATGCTGTGTCCATGGTAACGGTAGGTTTCCAGCTCCATGACAATAGGACCCTGCCAGAGATGTTTCCAAACCAAAAGACATCACAAGGTGGCCAACACCGCCATGACACTGCTAAATAGCTTGATCAGGGATTTCTATTGGAGCTGCAGTTTCTCAGCATCTTTCTATATCTATGCTCTTTGGCCCTGCAGCACACCAGGAGTGGTTAAACTAGGGCCAGTTGCAGCTCTGTACTGGAGTCTCTTCCACATAATGTCTCTATGCTGGTCACATAGCCTCCCTCTGTCAGGGAAGAGACACTGGTTTGATACTGTTGTAGAAGCTGATCATCTGAGATTAGATTGTCTGAGACAAAGTGATTCTTAACACTCTTCAAGCTCTTAAACCAGTTATAAATTGCTAATCTCTCCACCAATCAGAAATCGTCTTCTCCAGCTCTACATCCAATCATAGCTCACCTTCCCGGCTCTGCAGTGGTCTGCAGCTGACTTGATGGCCTCCCTCACACACAGAACGTCCAATGCCGTCCAGCTACACCCAGAGACAAGAAGGTCAATATAGCAGAGATACTGTACACTCACTGACTGTTTGTGTCCTACCTTGAGGCCAGGAATGTAGTCTGCTCTCTTGAAGTACTTCTCTACAGACGTCCACATGATTAAGTTGTTGTTCTCACAGATGAAGATACATGATCAACTCCCACAGAGCCACCAAGATGAAAGACTCAAAGATCTGGCCCTGACTGGACAAGACGAGGATAGTCGATGATCATGATGACTTCATGACTTTACTGTAACCGCTAGATAGATTGAACAAGTCTCACTTGGTTGGCTGCTCCGTCTCTGTACAGCGTCACACACGCCTGGCTGTTGCCCTGGTACAGACAGGGTAGGGCCACACCTGTAGACACACACATACACACACAAAGCGTCACCCCACCTCTGTTTTGGTAAAAAGCTGAGGGATGGGCCTGGAGAAATGCAATCACCCTCAAATTCATGGAGCTATGGATGCAAGGACTAACCATCCATGATATCAAAAGTATAGTTTTAACTATGTTTTGAAGCTATACAGTGTTTGTTTACAATTATTGTTTACAAACAATTGAGTAAACAAGCTTATATTTTGTGCTCTGATGGGTTAAGACAGATAAGCTAATGAAGCATTTATAAGTTACATTCTTCAGGCTATTTATCAATAATTTTACAGTCCACAAATTGATAGTACCAATCCCAGATTGTCCCTTTAAATCAGGGGTTCCCAAACTTTTTTGGCCCATGACAACATTTTGATAAACATTTTTTCACAACCCCACCATGTATGTGTAAAAAAAAAGTTATGTAAAAGTTATGTAATCAACGGCCAATGTTTACTTTTTTATTTATCTGGGCTATGACAGTCTATTACAAATCAGTCTGACAGTATCTCAATCTGAAGATTTGAAGTGACTGAAATGCATCAGAAAGGTATTGGGAGGTTCAGAAGATCATACTATTTTCTACATTGTAGGCCTTCTTTAGCTCAGTTGGTAGAGCATGGCGCTTGCAACGCCAGGATTGTGGGTTCGATTCCCACAGGGGGGCCAGTATGAAAAATGTATGCTCTCACTAACTGTATGTTGCTCTGGATAAGAGTGTCTGCTAAATGACTAAAATGTAAATAATAGTGAAAACATCAAAACTATGAAATAACACATATGGAATCATGTAGTAACCAAAAAAGTGTTAAACAAATCAAACTATATTTTATATTTGAGATTCTTCAAATAGCCACCCTTTGCCTTGATGACAGATTTGCACACTCTTGGCATTCTCTCAACCAGCTATACCTGGAATGCCTTTCCAACAGTCTTGAAGGAGTTCCCACATATGCTGAGCACTTGTTGATGGCTTTCCTTCGCTCTGCCGTCTGACTAATCCCAAACCATCTCAATTGGGTGGAGGTCGGGAGATTGTGGAGGCCAGGTCATCTGATGCAGCACTCCATCACTCTCCTTCTTGGTAAAATAGCCCTTACACAGCCTGGAGGTGTGTTGGGTCATTGTCCTGTTGAAAAACAAATTATAGTCCCACTAAGCCCAAACCAGATGGGATGGTGTATCGCTGCAGAATGCTGTGGTAGCCATGTTGGTTAAGTGTGCCTTGAATTCTAAATAAATCACAGACAGTGTCACCAGCAAAGCACCCCCACACCATAACACCTCCTCCTCCATGCTTTATGGTGGGAACTACACATGCGGAGATCATCCGTTCACCCACACCACGTCTCACAAAGACACGGCGGTTGGAACCAAAAATCTCAAATTTGGACTCCAGACCAAAGTACACATTTCCACCGGTCTAATGTCCATTGCTCGTGTGTCTTGGCCCAAACAGGTCTCTTCTTATTATTGGTGTCCTTTAGTAGTGGTTTCTTTGCAGCAATTCGACCATGAAGGCCTGATTCACACAGTCCCCTCTGAACAGTTGATGTTGAGATGTGTCTGTGACTTGAACTCTGTGAAGCATTTATTTGGGCTGCAATTTCTGAGGCTGGTAACTCTAATGAACTTATCCTCTGCAGCAGAGGTAACTGGGTCTTCCATTCCTGTGGCGGTCCTCATAAGAGCCAGTTTCATCATAGCGCTTGATGGTTTTTGCGACTGCACTTGAAGAAACTTGTCACAACACAACTGATTGGCTCAAACGCATTAAGAAGGAAAGAAATTCCACAAATTAACTTTTAAGAAGGCACACCTGTTAATTGAAATGCATTCCAGGTGACTACCTCATGAAGCTGGTTGAGAGAATGCCAAGAGTGTGCAAAGCTGTCATCAAGGCATAGGGTGGCTATTTGAAGAATCTCAAATATAATATATATTTTGATTTTTTTAACACTTTTTTGGTTACTACATGATTCCATGTGTTATTTCATAGTTTTGATGTCTTCACTATTATTCTACAATGTAAAAAATTGTCAAAATAAATATTAACCCTTTTAATTAGTAGGTGTGACCAAACTTTTCACTGGTAGTATATATATATATATACACAGCTCTGGAAAATATTAAGAGACCACTGCAAAAATATAAGTTTCTCTGGTTTTACTATTTATAGGTATGTGTTTGGGTGAAATTAACATTTTTGTTTTATTCTATAAACTACTGAAAACATTTCTCCCAAATTCCAAATACAAATATTGTCATTTAGAGCATTTATTTGCAGAAAATGACAACTGGTCAAAATAACAAAAAATATGCAGTGTAGTCAGACCTCGAATAATGCAAAGAAAATAAGTTAATGTTCATTTTTAAACAACACAATAATAATGTTTTAACTAAGGAAGAGTTCAGAAATCAATATTTGGTGGAATAACCCTGATTTTCAATCACAGCTTTCATGCGTCTTGGCATGCTCTCCACCAGTCTTTCACATTGATGTTGGGTGACTTTATGCCACTCCTGGCGCAAAAATTCAAGCAGCTCGGCTTTGTTTGATGAGGGGTTCAGGGGGGTTCAGGTCTGGAGATTGGGCTGGCCATGACAGGAAATTGATCTGGTTGTCCTCCATCCACACCTTGATTGACCTGGCTGTGTGGCATTGCGCATTGTCCTGCTGGAAAAACCAATCCTCAGAGTTGGGGAACAATGTCAGAGCAAAAGGAAGCAAGTTTTCTTCCAGGACAACCTTGTACGTGGTTTGATTCATTGACAAAGACAAATCTGCCCGATTCCAGCATTGCTGAAGCACCCCCAGATCATCACCGATCCTCCACCAAATTTCACAGTGGGTGCGAGACACTGTGGCTTGTAGGCCTCTCCAGGTCTCCGTCTAACCATTAGACGACCAGGTGTTGGGCAAAGCTGAAAATTTGACTCATCAGAGAAGATGACCTTACTCCAGTCCTCTACGGCCCAATCCTAATGGTCTTTTGCAAACCTCAGCCTGCCTCTTCTTTGCTTCTCATTGATGAAGGGCTTTTTTCTAGCTTTGCACGACTTCAGCCCTGTCCCTAGGAGCCTGTTTCAAACCGTCCTCGCCGTGCACTTCACCCCAGCTGCCATTTGCCATTCTTTTTGTAGGTCACTTGATGTCATCCTACGGTTGTTGAGTGACAATCGAATGGGTTGGCAGTCATCCTGGTCAGTAGAGAGACGTTTTCGCCCTCTGCCGGTCTGTAGCTTTGTTGTCCTCAATGTCTGCTGCTTGACCTTGTTCTTATGAACCACCGTCTTTGACATTTTAAGGATGGAAGCAACCTGATGCTCACTGTATCCCTCTGCCAGTAAAGCCAGAATTGAACCCTTCTTTTCCTCACTCAAAACTTTCCTTTTCAACTCTTTTGGCATGGTCAACAGTTATTTTTTGATTAAAATTACTTTTGAGGTACTATTAGCACTGTTTTTGCCATCCAGCTGGTGCTATTGCAAGAGGATAGTGATGACCACAGCAGTGGATTTTATACTTTTCCTCATTAAATAAGATTTGGTTCATGTGATCACCTAATCAGTACCTAATTCAGTAGAATGAGGTGTGCCTGTGTTGGAATTCAACAGACACTGGAATGGAAAGGCTGTCATACATGTAGAGATGCTGATTTAAGACAAATGTGCAGTGGTCTCTTAATTTTTTCCAGAGCTGTATATATATATATATATATATATATATATATACACACACACACAGTGCATTCGGAAAGTATTCAGACCACTTTTTCCACATTTTGTTACGTTACAGCCTAAAATTTATCAGCCTAAAAAAATCAAGTCTTCTTGGGTATGACGCTACAAGCTTGGCACACCTGTATTTGTGGAGTGTCTCCCATTCTTCTCTGCAGATCCTCTCAAGCTCTGTAAGGATGTGTGGGGAGTGTTGCTGCACAGCTATTTTCAGATCTCTCCAGAGATGTTCGATCAAGTTCAAGTCCAAGCTCTGGCTGGGCCACTCAAGGACATTCAGAGACTTGTCCCGAAGCCACTCCTGCGTTGTCTTGGCTGTGTGCTTAGGGTCATTGTCCTGTTGGAAGGTGAACCTTCGCCCCCAGTCTGAGGTCCTGAGCACTCTGGAGCAGGTTTTCATCAAGGACATCTCTGTACTTTGCTCCCTTCATCTTTCCCTCGATCCTGACTAGTCTCCCAGTCCCTGCCGCTGAAAAACATCCCCACAGCATGATGCTGCCACCACCATGCTTCACCGTAGGGATGGTGCCAGGTTTCCTCCAGACGTGACGCTTGGCATTCAGGCCAAAGAGTTCAATCTTGGTTTCATCAGACCAGAGAATCTTGTTTCTCATGGTCTGAGAGTCCTTTAGGTGCCTTTTGGTAAACTCCAAGCCGGCTGTCATGTGCCTTTTACTGAGGAGTGGCTTCCGTCTGCCCACTCTACCATAAAGGCCTGAATGGTGGAGTTCTGCAGAGATGGTTGTCCTTCTGGAAGAATCTCTAATCTCCACAGAAGAACTCTGGAGCTCTGTCAGAGTGACCATTGGGTTCTTGGTCACCTCCCTGACCAAGGTCCTTCTCCCCCGATTGCTCAGTTTGGCCGGGCAGCCAGCTCTAGGAAGAGTCTTGGTGGTTCCAAACTTTGTCCATTTAAGAATGATGGAGGCCACTGTGTTCTTGGGGACCTTCAATGCTGCAGAAATTGTTTGGTACCCTTCCCCAGATATGTGCCTCGACACAATCCTGTCTCGGAGCTCTACGGACAATTCCTTTGACCTCATGGCTTGGTTTCTGCTCTGACATGCACTGTCAACTGTGGGACCTTATATAGACAGGTGTGTGCCTTTCCAAATCATGTCCAATCAATTGAATTTACCACAGGTGGACTCCAACCAAGTTGTAGAAACATCTCAAGGATGATCAATGGAAACAGGATGCACCTGAGCTCAATTTCGAGTCTCATAGAAAAGTTTTTTTTATTTTTAATACATTGGCAGAGATTTCTACAAAACAGATTTTGCTTTGTCATTATGGGGTATTATGTGTATATTGATGAGGATGATGGCTGTAATGGAAGGCTGTAATGTAACAAAATGTGGAAAAAGTGAAGGAGTCTGAATACTTTCCAAAGGCAATATATATATATATATATATATATATGGGAGGTGTGTGCCGCTACTCTGCTACCACATAAAGTGTATGTACAACACAAAATCCAAGTGTACGTGTGTGTGTATAGTGCGTATGTTATCGTGTGTGTGCAAGCGTGTGTCTGTGCCTGTGTGTCTCTTCACAGTCCCCGCTGTTCCATAAGGGGTATTTTTATTGAAATAATTATCTGATTTTACTGCTGGCATGAGTTACTTGATGTGGAATAGAGTTCCATGTAGTCATGGCTCTATGTAGTACTGTGCGCCTCCCATAGTCTGTTCTGGACTTGGGGACTGTGACGAGACCTCTGGTGGCATGTCTTGTGGGGTATGCATGGGTGTCTGAGCTGTGTGCATGTCAATACTTCTCACAAATATAAGTAGTGATGAAGTCAATCTCTCCTCTACTTACAGCCAGGAGAGATTAACCTCTTAAGAATCTGACCCTTTTTTTAAATGTTCACCTAAAATGACATACCCAAATCTAACTGCTTGTAGCGCAGGATATGCATATTCTTGATACCATTTGAAAGGAAACACTTCGAAGTTTATGGAAATATGAAATTAATGTAGGAGAATATAACACATTAGATCTTGAAATGCAAGAGAAAGGTCACAATATAATATTGCAGTTTAGGCGCAATTTGGAATTTGGCCACTAGATGGCAGCAGTGTGCGCGCAAAGTTTCAAATTGATCCAGTGAAGAGTTGCAATACTGGACTATTTTGTATAAAGTCTGCCCAAATGTGCTGAATTGGTCAATTGATACATTTTCAAGTACATAACTATAGAGAACATACAAAAATGATATGGTAATACAGAATGTAAGTTTACACACTCCCAGGAATGTCATACATGATGGATCATTAGCTTATACACTAACTTTCACACATCTAGATGGCGGGGTGGGTGTGGAGCCAGAGACAGCAGGGGTTCAAACTGTAGAACCCAGTTCCTACATTTGAATATAAAAATTGATTTTATCAAACAAAACTATGCTACATTTTATCTCTGGGACCCTTAGGATGACAAATCAGAGCAAGATTACTGAATGTAAGTACATTATTTACCTTCAGAGGTGAATGTATCAAACCAGTTGCCGTGATACTTTTTTTGTTGTTGTGCACTCTCCTCAAACAATAGCATGGTCTTTTTTCACTGTGCAGTTAGATTAACAAGAATGTAAGCTTTCTGCCCATATAAGACATGTCTATGTCGTGGAAAGTTTGCTGTTACTCACAACAGTCATGCTAATCACATTAGCGCACGTTAGCTCAACCGTCCCGTATATGGGACGCCGATCCCGTAGAGGTTAATGTTAGCGCTCCGTGTACATTTAAGGGCCAGCCGTGCTGCCATATTCTGATCCAATTGTAATTTTCCTAAGTCCCTCTTTGTGGCACCTCACCACAACGACAAAACTAGGGCCTATAGGACCTGCCTTGTTGATAGCATTGTTAAGAAGGCAGAGTAGCGCTTTATTATGGACAGACCTCTCCCCATTTTAGCTACTGTTGCATCAATATGTTTTGACCATTACAGTTTACAATCCAGGTTTACTCCAAGCAGTTTAGTCTCCTCAACTTGCTCAATTTCCACATTATTTATTACAAGATTTAGTTTAGCGGTTTAGGGTTTGTGAATGATTTGTCCCAAATACAATGCTTTTAGTATGTACATATGAAGTGGGTAAAACAGTATGTAAACATTATTAAAGTGACCAGTGTTCAATGACTATGTACATAGGGCAGCAGTCTCTTAAGGTGCAGGGTAAAGTACAGGTTGGTAGCCAGCTAGTAACAGTGACTAAATTCAGGTCAGGGTACTGGGCGGAGGTCGGTTAATAGTGACTATTTAACAGTCTGATGGCCTGGAGATATAAGCTGCTTTTCAGTCTCTCGGTCCCAGCTTTGATACACCTGTACTGTCTCCGCCTTCTAGATCAGGGCTCTCCAACCTTGTTCCCAGAGAGGTTTTCACTCCAACCCTAATCTAGCACACCTGATTCTAATAATCAGCTGGTTGATAAGCTGATTGGAATTGGAGCGAAAACCTACAGGAGGGTAGCTCTCCATGAACAGGGTGGGAGACCCCTAGATGGTAGTGGGGCGAACAGGCCGTGGCACGGGGGGGCTGAGGTCCTTGATGATATTCTTGGCCTTTGTGACACCAGGTGCTGTAGGTGTCCTGGAGGGCAGGCATTGTGCCCCCGGTAATGCGTTGGGCTGACCGCCCCACCCTCTTGAGAGCCCTGCAGTTGTGGACGGTGCAATTGCCGTACCAGACGGTGATACAGCCCGACAGGATGCTCTCAATGGTGCATCTGTATAGGTTTGTGAGGGTCTTAGGGGCCATGCCGGATTTCTTCAGCCTCTTGAGGTTGAAAATACGCTGTTAGGCCTTTTTAACCACGCTGTCTGTGTAGCTGGACCATTTCAGGTTGTCAGTGATGTGCACGCTGAGGAAATTGAAGCTTTTCACTCTCTCCACTGCGTCCCCATTGATGTGGATAGGGGCGTGCTCTCTCTGCTGTCTCCTGAAGTCCATGATCAGCTCTTTCACTTTGTTGACATTGAGAGAGAAGTTATTTTCCTGGCACCACTCCGCCAGGGTCTCTTCGTTGTTTGTAGTCAGGCCTACTACTGTTGTGTAATCTGCAAACTTGATGATTGAGTTGGAGACGTGCGTGACCACACAGTCATGGGTGAACAGGGAGTACAGGAGGGGGCTAAGCACGCACCCTTGTGGGGCCCCTGTGTTGAGGATCAGCGTAGCGGAGGTGTTGTTGCCTACCTTTACCACCTGGAGTCGGCCCATCAGGAAGTGATGCAAAAAAATGTTAAAAAAACAAATCCATGTCCGCGTGATCAAAACAATCTTGAAACATAGATTCCGATTGGTCAGACCAACATTGAACAGTCCTTACCACGGGTAAGGTGAGCTTTTGACCACTGAAGTCGGTTATGACCCTAGTGAGGACGACGAGCACACAGATGACCTTCCCTGAGACAGTTTCTTTGGTTGTGCAAACTCAGTTTCATCAGCTGTCTGGGTGGCTGGTCTCAGACAATCCCGCAGGTGAAGAAGCCAGATGTGGAGGTCCTGGGCTGGCGTGGTTACACGTGGTCAGCGTTTGTGAGGCTGGTTGGACGTACTGCCAAATTCTCTAAAACGGCTTATTGTAGAGAAATTAACATTCAACAATCTGGCAACAGCTCTGGTGGATATTCCTGCTGTCAGCATGCCAATTGCACGCTCCCTCAAAAGTTGAGACATTTGTGGCATTGTGTTGTGTGACAAAACTGAACATTTTAAAGT
The DNA here is from genome assembly GCF_964263955.1 of Coregonus lavaretus. Classification (NCBI taxonomy): domain Eukaryota; kingdom Metazoa; phylum Chordata; class Actinopteri; order Salmoniformes; family Salmonidae; genus Coregonus; species Coregonus lavaretus. The sequence goes on along the minus strand of NC_140011.1, from coordinate 7,250,341 downwards.
GGCCTTTTATTGTCCCATCACAAGGTGCACCTGTGTAATGATCATGCTGTTTAATCAGCTTGCCATGCCTGTCAGGTGGATGGATTATCTTGGCAAAGGACAAATGCTCAGTAACAGGGATGTAAACAAATTTGTGCACACATTTTGAGAAATAAACTTTTTGTGTGAATGGAACATTTCTGGGATCTTTTATTTCAGCTCATGAAACCAACACTTTACTTGTTGCGTTTATATTTTTGTTGAAATAAAGCGATTACAAATAAGCGATTAAATTTTTTGTTGACCAAATTAAACACACTCATTGACCTCCATGCAAAAACTACTCACTTCGTGTGCTTATTTTCGTGGACATATTTTGGGCGGAGTAAAACCTCGCTTCGCCTTTTCCTCTCTGGCTTTAACAACTTCAGTGGAATAACGAAAGGACAAAGGGGATACGATCTAGACAAACCTTCTTTATAACCAGAAGAATCGTTAAACAGTTGGAAGGGCGAAGCCAGAATCATGAATCTTCCGGTAATGACAAAGAAAATGGCTTGTTGACTGTGAATAATCATTGGCTAGCTAGCTAAATGTAGCAAGCTAATTTAGCTAGCTATTAGCTAAAATAATGTAATCTAGCTGCCCTCCACATTTTATGATATTCACGGATGATGCAGGATAATGATGATTTGATAGTACCTCTCGAGAACCCAAGGGGGGTTAGCCCATTCAATACTAAACGGTACAGCATGTCCCATTACTGTTTAGTATTGAATGGGCTAACTTGATAACAGATAAGCTATTGATGAATCTGGTGATATAATGTGTCAGCTAATAATGGTAATGTCAGCAGCCAGGAAGTCGTCGAACTGTCTATGCATGCTAGATAGCTAATTTATGTCGATTAGTTTCCTGTAACTAGTGGTTAGGATTAGCTAGCTAACGTTAGCTAAATAACATTAGCGAACTAACTAGCTAACGTTAATTAGCTACTAGCTAACTAGCTAGCTAGTGAACAACTGGAAGTTGAATCATTATTAGATTTACTTTCATGAAGAAGAAAAAATATTCATCGAAAACCATGTGTTTTAGTCTTAGTTATATATTACCACGTTCTGGTCTTCATTTTGACAGTTCGTTGCAAAAGTGATATATTTTGGTATTTAAGTAGTAAATCGAACTATTTTTTGCCCCTAGCGGTTAAATTATACCATTGAAATCGTGATGTAGAGTCACAAGGGAGGGGGTCGATTGTTGGTACTTTCAATAATAATAATATATGCCATTTAGCAGACGCTTTTATACAAAGCGATTTACAGTCATGCGTGCATACATTTTTGTGTATGGGTGGTCCCGGGGATCGAACCCACTACCTTGGCGTTACAAGCTTTCAAGACATTTACATCATTTAGCACAACTGGGAACATGTAAAATCATGACGTGGGTGATCTTCAAGGAAGGAAAGTCGGATCTTTTAGAAAGAGCCCGAGTTCCCGACTTGGAATTCCGAGTTGGATTACCTTTATAAACTGTTTTTCCCCTGTCGGAGTTTTCCGAGTTCCCAGTTGTCTTGAACGCAACATCTGGAATACCGTTTTAATTCGTTCTTTGAGTGTCAGAAAGATACGTCACATTTTAATTTTATTTAACTAGGCAAGTCAGTTAAGAACAAATTCTTATTTACAATGACGAACAAATTCTTATTTACAATGACGGCCAACACCGGCCAAACCCGGACGACGCTGTGCCAATTGTGCGCCGCCCTACGGGACTCCCAATCACGGCCGGTTGTGATACAGCCTGGAATCGAATGCAGTGGCTTAGACCGCTGCGCCACTCGGGAGCCCTATCTGAAGCGTTAAATAAACTTGTTGACCAATGAGGACCTAACTATGACTGACTGTACGTAACATAGTAATTTAACACGTTCATAATTTTATTATGACATTGATTACACTATCACTCGTATTTCAAATGTCACAGCGATTAACCGAACATATGCTATCATGCTGTTAAAGTTGTCTCTAGCACCTGCAGCACGAGGCAGAGACACTTCCCAAAGCTCTGGGACAGTGCTGGTCAGAAAAAAGCTAACTAGCTGATGATGCAAACAATCTTCTCCCCCACAAACATAGCAAAACGACACCATCTGTTTTAGTAGCTATAGTTAGCTAGCTAATTATCTAACTAGGTGTCATCTAAAATACCCCTAATTTATTAGACCGTTTTTGTATTTTGTTGATAATGGTTGGACCCACCTATGTGGATCTAGCCACAATAAGGATTAGCCACATTAGTGGAATTTGCTGTTCAAAATAGCAGTCCCGAATTGAAAGTGATGCAAATGGTTAGAAATAGTGGAAGCATGCCATATTTGGACTAGATAATGCTGAACAAGTTTGAAATATATAAATTCAACAAAATACAATAATTAGTTAATTTGACAATCTGTTGAAATCACACTGTGGATAGACTTCAGAATTTACACATATTAGCATCGTAGCACTTATTGCGGGACTGAAACCATTGTGAAAGGAGCCATATTAAGCTTACCAGGCTCTACAGTGAAATAAGTATGCCCCCAGTGCAATTCTGAGGCGTATACATCCACAGTGTGTGCAAATCTGTCGTCAAGGCAAAGGGTGGCTATTTGAAGAATCTCAAATATAAAATATATTTTGATTTGTTTAACACTTTTTTGGTTACTACATGATTCCATATGCATTATTTCATAGTTTTGATGTTTTCACTATTATTTACATTTTAGTCATTTAGCAGACACTCTTATCCAGAGCTACATACAGTTAGTGAGGGCATACATGTTTCATACTGGCCCCCCGTGGGAATCAAACCCACAATCCTGGCGTTGCAAGCGCCATGCTCTACCAACTGAGCAACAGGAGGCCTACAATGTAGAAAATAGTAAAAAATCAAGAAAAACCCTTGAATGAGTAGGTGTGTCCAAACTTTTGAATGGTACTGTATATATATATTCCAGACTCTGACATTGCTCTTCTGATTTGTACTTTTTTTTTTTTTTTAACAAAACTTGTCTTATGTTGCATTTATATATCAACATTCCAACCTTGATTAGCATTTTCTAGTCCAAATATGACATGATTCCACTATTTGTGTCCATTTGTATCACTTTCCAAGTGAAGCTAGCTGGCTGCTTATAATGTTAGCTTGGGGCAACAGGGCTAGGTAGGTGGCTAGCTTGTTTAGTTTGTTATTTTAGTTATTTTAAAGGTGCACTATATGCAGGAATTGCTCCGCCATTTCCTGGTTGCTAAAATTCTAATAGTTCGCCTAATTTCAGTTTGTGACAAAACAAGCAAGTGTAGTGTAGAGAATCATTGTACCATCTAAACCACTGTGAAATATATTTTCCATGACCAAAAATATTGTATTTTCAGTTGTTTGAAGCTGGTGTACAAAACTGAAAGTAAAAGACGAAAAAACTAAACTTAAGCACGGGAAGCATAGAAATACCACACATAAAACAGATCTAAAGCTTCTTAGACTTGCTTTCAATGAGAATGACAAATCTATAATTTATATTTATTTGTGAATTTGGTCGGGTTGCCGAAAAAGTTACATATTGCAGCTTTAATGAACTGAAGTTCGATTTCAATAGGAGAACAACAAGTGGCTGCCTAATTAATACTTGTCACATGGATTCCTAAATCATCATTGCTATGATAAATGATTGCAGTTTCTGGTCATTGTTTTCAGGCTGGTTGCATTGGTGCTAGCTAGATACCACGCCTACCCCAGAAGTTGCTAACAACATCTGTATCAAAGATATTTGTGACTAACTTTGTCGTACTGCAATCCGAAGTCAATGTATTAGGGAGACTGCCTACCTCCAGTTTCCAAACTATCATCAATGTTCACAAAATGCTTGATTATTATTCTGTATTTTGACTAGCTAGGATGAATCAGGTGCATCTGCTTGGGATGTGGCTGGCTGGCAGGCAGAAGCAGTAGGATCATCTCCCCTGCCTCTGGGATGGTTGCATGTCGGACAGAATGTTGGACTGCCTAGCTAAAATCTTTGATCCTGCTCGTTTGATCCTGATCTTATTTCAAATGCTCACAGAGGTTTTCCCATTCGGTCGAACAAATAATGACTTATTACCAACGTGGTATTGAAATCACAATGTATAAAATTAAAAGCTTATTTGACGTGTCAAATAGTGTTATTTGACGTTTATCTTTTATGACACGCAAAGACCCAAACGGCGTTCCACCTCAAGGCTTACTATAAAAGCAGGTGACAGCGTGGCTTATTTTGCAATGGTCTTGGTAAGTGGAGTCTGGCAATATATTTTGCATGATTCTTCCTTGACTAGACTACTGACATTACACAAAATTCAAAAGGCAGTAATGGTACGTTCAAGACAACTGGGATCTCGGGGAAAAAAACAAGGTCAAATCATGACATCAGTGATCTTCAGGTCGGAAAGTCAGAGCTTTAGAAAGAGGCCCGAGTTCCCGACTTGGAATTCTGAGTTGGATGATCGTTCAAAACAATTTTTCCCAGTCGGAGCTCATTTTTTTCCCAGTGTCCAGTTTTCTTGAACGCACTAAAGTCGGAAGTCTGAGTTTTCCGAGTTCCCAGGTTTTTTGAACGCGCCATTAGGCACATTGCCGCATATGACGAAATTTAAAGTTTTTGCTTACTGTTTCATACACATATATGTGCTTTTATGAATAAAAAACCCAACACGTAGGCTTTGAGGATTATACATTTATATTCGTAGCTACATCCATCGTAACAAGAAATAGATTACATTGGTGGTGAATTCAACTCGTTGTATTATTTCCCATCCGCTGTGATTGGTGGCGCAGTCCGCTAAAACAGTTGGCTTGTAGCTCAATGGTTGTGAGTTGTAGTCCCTCATGTATATGTTTTTCTTCAAATCCTTTATTTAGAATATTCATTCTGTTGCCACACACTTCTCATTCTGAAAAGTGAAAACATACCTGTGAGAGGGGTCTCCCTGGTACTAGGTGTAGGTTTCTAATACAGTACCCAAGACCAATCTGTGAGTGAGTTTTTTTTACCGCTTTGGTACCATTTTCACAAGTATGTGGTACATTTTCACAACTCTTAGTATTAAACTCCAAACAGGTCATACTTGTAACACAGCCAGTCTTTCATTCAAAACCTGTCATTGTGTATTCATTTGGATTGTAAACATCTCTCACCACACAACCATTGATTCATAATATAAGTTTATTGTGAAATGTAATGAGAACATTGGTTTAATCACCAAAACACAACATAATGATATCTTTTCAATTTAGTCGTTTTAACTACCAGTTAATCCAATAGCAAACAGTGCAAGATAGGTCTTTCAAATCGCCCTTACTTGCTACCCAGGCCACATGCGCGCAAGTTGATTAATTAATCCACAGATAAAAGGGTAAAAGTTTGTTTTCTAGTAATCTCTCCTCCTTCAGACTTCTTCTTCTTTGGACTTTATATGGCGGTTGGCAACCAATTTTATGGTGCATTACCACAACCAACTAGACTTGAACGTATACCTCAGTTCATCTTTCAATCACCCACGTGGGTAGATGCTCCTAAAAACCAATGATGCATATCGGACAGAGTTCTATTTTAGCGCCTGGCCACGCAGACGCGTGCGAGCAGTGTGCGAGCAGTGTGCGAGCAGTGTGCGAGCAATGACTGAATAACATGTACAGTGGGGAAAAAAAGTATTTAGCCAGCCACCAATTGTGCAAGTTCTCCCACTTAAAAAGATGAGAGGTCTGTAATTTTCATAATAGGTACACGTCAACTATGAATCCAGAAAATCACATTGTAGGATTTTTTATTAATTTATTTGCAAATTATGGTGGAAAATAAGTATTTGGTCACCTACAAACAGCAAGATTTCTGGCTCTCACAGACCTGTAACTTTTTCTTTAAGAGGCTCCTCTGTCCTCCACTCGTTACCTGTATTAATGGCACCTGTTTGAACTTGTTATCAGTATAAAAGACACCTGTCCACAACCTCAAACAGTCACACTCCAAACTCCACTATGGCCAAGACCAAAGAGCTGTCAAAGGACACCAGAAACAAAATTGTAGACCTGCACCAGGCTGGGAAGACTGAATCTGCAATAGGTAAGCAGCTTGGTTTGAAGAAATCAACTGTGGGAGCAATTATTAGGAAATGGAAGACATACAAGACCACTGATAATCTCCCTCGATCTGGGGTTCCACGCAAGATCTCACCCCGTGGGGTCAAAATGATCTCAAGAATGGTGAGCAAAAATCCCAGAACCACACGGGGGGACCTAGTGAATGACCTGCAGAGAGCTGGGACCAAAGTAACAAAGCCTACCATCAGTAACACACTACGCCGCCAGGGACTCAAATCCTGCAGTGCCAGACGTGTCCCCCTGCTTAAGCCAGTACATGTCCAGGCCCATCTGAAGTTTGCTAAAATGCATTTGGATGATCCAGAAGAGGATTGGGAGAATGTCAGATGAAACCAAAATATAACTTTTTGGTAAAAACTCAACTCGTCGTGTTTGGAGGACAAAGAATGCTGAGTTGCATCCAAAGAACACCATACCTACTGTGAAGCATGGGGGTGGAAACATCATGCTTTGGAGCTGTTTTTCTGCAAAGGGACCAGGATGACTGATCCGTGTAAAGGAAAGAATGAATGGGGCCATGTATCGTGAGATTTTGAGTGAAAACCTCCTTCCATCAGCAAGGGCATTGAAGATGAAACGTGGCTGGGTCTTTCAGCATGACAATGATCCCAAACACACCGCCCGGGCAACGAAGGAGTGGCTTCGTAAGAAGCATTTCAAGGTCCTGGAGTGGCCTAGCCAGTCTCCAGATCTCAACCCCATAGAAAATCTTTGGAGGGAGTTGAAAGTCTGTGTTGCCCAGCGACAGCCCCAAAACATCACTGCTCTAGAGGAGATCTGCATGGAGGAATGGGCCAAAATACCAGCAACAGTGTGTGAAAACCTTGTGAAGACTTACAGAAAACGTTTGACCTGTGTCATTGCCAACAAAGGGTATATAACAAAGTATTGAGAAACTTTTGTTATTGACCAAATACTTATTTTCCACCATAAATTGCAAATAAATTCATTAAAAATCCTACAATGTGATTTTTCTGGATTTTTTTTCTCATTTTGTCTGTCATAGTTGACGTGTACCTATGATGAAAATTACAGGCCTCTCTCATCTTTTTAAGTGGGAGAACTTGCACAATTGGTGGCTGACTAAATACTTTTTTTCCCCACTGTATGTGTACATTTATTTTGCAACGCACGCGACGCGTGCGGTGTGGTCATCATGTTAGAAGTGCTGAAAGTAATATGCTACAACAGTACTGTAAATTACACTTACATTACCCAACAACATTTACAGAAAATCTATTATTTCCATAATATCTAGCCAATGTGTAATCAAAAGGGTGATCAATGAAGACATCTTCTACAATCATTCATGCAAAAAACATTTTATTTCTCAGATATAATTGCAAAATAGGTGTACTGTCTGTAATGAAATGTAAGAACTGAAATGAAACAAATGAAATTAATGAAAAAAAAAAAAACGTTTAGCATGCATTAACTTACCACTGAGCTAACTGTTCAGAAGTGTATATGTTTGCGATATACATCATTGTATTGTCAGAGCATGCCAGTGGACTTCTAGTAAGTATGCTTTAGTGAGAAAGTGTTGGGATCAGGTAAAACTACGTTTACCCACCTCCAAAATTAATATTTATGAGCATTTCCCCCCACCCACAACTTCTCACCTGAATTCATTTTTTTGTTAATTTGAAGGAGTTGGGCAAAGGCTGAAATTGGGTTTGAGAGTTACCCTTTAATCCTAATTAAACAAATACCTAGCTAATGTTAGCCATTTCACCTCTAGTTATAACCTACTGCTAGCGAACTAATATTAGACTTACCATGGCCTTGATTAGGAAATATTGGTCACCATGGATGCTAGCAGTATAATTAGCTAGCTAATAGTAAGCTAGCTGATCATACATCAGCCTGGTCTCATAGACTAGACGTAACATAGTAAACGTAAATCCAGGACAGTAAAATTAGTATGATATGTTACGTTTGGTATGGTTACATAAGACAGCTGGTTAAAGGTAGAGTGGTTGGTTGGGGTGGGTATAACACGAACGTCTAGCAAGTTCAAATCTCTTCACTGACAACTTTAGCATTTTAGCTAATTAGCAACTACTTGCTGCTTTGCAACTACTTAGCATGTTAACTAACCCTAAACTTAACCTTTTTAGCTAACCCTAACCCTTTTAGCTAACCCTTCCCCTGACCTTAAGCCTTTAGCCTAACTCCTAAACTTAACCCTAACCCCTAGCCTAACTAGTAAAATTAGTCACCACTGACATAAGCTAGGCCCATAGTTAGCTGACCAGTTTTATTTGATTGTATTATTAGCCCAGCTGCTAATATTGGCTCCTGGCAAGCTACGCTACCTAGCTGGGCCTGGTGTGTAGTCTTTAACCAATGCAAGGTGATTCAGGTCATACAGGTGGAGTATCACAATATAAATTGTGATGCCAGTTGACATGTCATAATAAAGTTATTACACTGAAACTGGAGAAATGCTCTCTAGTAGATCTTTAATTAGATTTCTCCACAGACATGGAGAGCAGGGGTCAGAGTCTGAAGTACACAATCACGCATAGCTGGAGAAAGTTTGAGGTGATGCACTAACTGTTTGGTCAACAATTGATATGTTATTCATTCTTCAACTTGTCTGGGGATTGGGGACTGTGGATGAAAGCTTCATAGCCAATAACTACAGCATTTTTACACTGATGTGGAAACTGAAATGTCGATCAAAATGCATTCATCCTGTCCACATAAGACCAATAGATAAAGATGACAGATAACAATACAGCCTCTTGTTTCTCTTCTCCAGCTGGCAAAAGCGTGAGTGGAGCCGGTCTCCCACGGACAGCCCAGCATGGACAGCTTCTTTAAGGCTGCTGTGTGTGACCTGGACAAGCTGCTGGATGATTTTGAGCTCAATACAGGTTGGACACGGGTTACTACAGTCTGAAACAATGTATTCGGGTAGCATGTTTGTCTTTTCTGTATGTGGGGGGGAAGGTCTGAGGGGTGTAGTGTTAAGTGAAAATAAATATATTTTAAAAACTAGTTGAAACTTGTGGTGTACTTTGTAGTTGCTGACTTAAAACTTGTTGCTCACTTGTTATGCTGAGATATTAACAACAGAACTGATTAACGGATACTTATCTCTTCCCTTCCCCACAAGATGAGCATGAGTGCAGATCAGTCTCCCTGTCGCCTCCCTCGTATCCCGGCCACTCTCTGGGCGCCCAGGGTTTCCTTCCGGAACCCTCCAAAGTTCCAGTTCTACACTCTCTCCCTGACCTCAACTCCCTGCACTATGGCTCTGCATCCAGCTGCACCGACCATCCTAGCCCCAGCCCCAGCCCCAGTCCTGGGGAGCGCGAGACCAAGGGCCGGCCCCTCACTGGGGTGGACCTGCTCTCCTCTGTAGACGGCCGGGGGTCAGCTAAGAGCTCTGCACCGCCCTGCCCAGACCGGGCCCTGAAGCCTGTGTGTGATCTGGTCAGTGACACAGGCTCAGCCCACCTCCTCCTCCGGGCCAACAGCCACAACGCCTTCAGTAAGCTGGACGTGGCAGAGAGGCAGCTGGAGGAGGAGGAGTTGCTGGTGGACTTCACCATCCCCGTGGTGGCTCTGCCTAGGGATGCCTCAGCAGGCCTGGGTCTGGGTCCCGGACATGGGAGGACTGAGGGGAGGGAGACTCTCGCCGGGGGAGGGGAGGTGCTGCTGGGGCTGGACTCTGGTGGTTACGCTGCCTCTCTCAGGCTGCTCGATGTGATTCTGCCCGCTGCTGTGGAGAGAGCCTGTGAGCCCACGGATCACCCCTCGCTGAGAAACTCTGAGTCTGGAGAGACGGAGGGAGAGATAGACAGAGAGGAGGCAGGCATAGAGGTGGCCCTCATCAACTATCAACTGGAGAACTCACCTGATCACCAGGACCAGCCTGTAGTCCTGCCTGTTGCCATGGACACCAAGACAGAGGACACTCCCATGTATGATATCGCCACAGATGTCAGGGATGAGGGTGAGGGGTCTTTGGAACGCTCTGAGCTGGCTGAAGCAGAGAGCTCTGGGAGCTGCACTGGACAGGAACCTAACTCTGAGGACTGCAGTGGTGGTGTGTCCGAGAGCCCCTCAGCCCTGTCCTGCCTGCCCATGGCCGTGTCCATGTGCAGGGCCTTGGTGGCCTCCAAGAACCCTGAGGAGGCCATTGGAGGAGGGGTAGAGGAGAAGGCTGAGGCTGTCCCAACTGAGACCTTAGCGGCAGAGTCCCTGTCTGCCTCCAAGGTGCAGGAGGAAGTGAGTCTCCCAGAGAACCCTGGGACTGTTGAGGACTGTACCAGCCCTGATTCTGTCCCTGAAGACCACTCTGTCCAGTCACCTAATCCAGAGAGCCAAGAGATGATGACCATGCCTTTCCACCTGGCTGTCTCAGCTCCCCCCGTCTCCCAGCGGTCATTTCCCCCCGTCTCCCAGGTCAGCTTCTCCCCAGTGGAGGTCCAGCCGGCCCCCATGGCTGCATCCCCTCCCTCAGAGCCCAGCCTAAGCCCAGTGGACCCCCCTGAGTTTGGCTTTGAGTACCTGCCGGAGAGCGACCAGGCTGGGCTGCTGGTGACGGATGAAGAGCTGGATGCTTTCCTCCGGGGGGAAGCCCAGGGCCAGGAGCACCAGGGGGTCCCTCACTGCGAGAGGCCCGGGGAGAACCTCCAGGACGAGGGCTTCTCTGAGCTCAATGGGGACCTGGAGGAGCGGCTGGTGGAGGAGGAGCTGGAGAGCTACAGCCGGAGCCGAGGGGAGGGGCTGGCCTCCCCGGAGAGCGACAGGACCTTGTCCGCTTCTGCAGAGGGGAGTGTGAGCCCAGCCCTCTCCATGCCCTCCCAGGACCCCAGTAGTCCCAGTAACCTCCCACCACCCTACTTCGGAGGGGCCCGACCCAAACAGCTGCACTGCCAAGTACCCAGGGCACCTCCAGCAGTAGGGGAGGACCAGGGTCCCAGTAGCCCCACAGACAGCACCGACCCTGGGGAGGAGGTCGACCAGAGCCCCTCTCCTCCCAGCCCCATCCCTGCTCAGGACCCCGCTAAACTGGGTGTGCCCTGCCCAGGGTACTCCCCACCGGAGCGCTATGAGAGCAGTGTGGGGTACAACGAGCTGTCGGAGCCCCCACCCTACCCTGCTGAGGAGGGGTCCGGGTCCTCAGAGGGTAAGGAGGTGGAGGATGAGAATGGGCTGGGGTGCAAGCAGCCCCCCTGGGTGCCAGATTCAGAGGCTCCCAACTGTATGAACTGCTGGCAGAAGTTCACGTTCACCAGGAGGAGGCATCACTGCCGGGCCTGTGGGAAGGTAAGTAGCTAGATCCGTCCATGAAGGGACTTTTCTTTACCCTAATTTCTAGGGTCATATTTTGCCCTATTGATAACATTTGTGGTGTTTTGACGATACAGTGGGGAAAAAAAGTATTTAGTCAGCCACCAATTGTGCAAGTTCTCCCACTTAAAAAGATGAGAGAGGCCTGTAATTTTCATCATAGGTACACGTCAACTATGACAGACAAATTGAGAAAAAAAATCCAGAAAATCACATTGTAGGATTTTTAATGAATTTATTTGCAAATTATGGTGGAAAATAAGGATTTGGTCACCTACAAACAAGCAAGATTTCTGGCTCTCACAGACCTGTAACTTCTTCTTTAAGAGGCTCCTCTGTCCTCCACTCGTTACCTGTATTAATGGCACCTGTTTGAACTTGTTATCAGTATAAAAGACACCTGTCCACAACCTCAAACAGTCACACTCCAAACTCCACTATGGCCAAGACCAAAGAGCTGTCAAAGGACACCAGAAACAAAATTGTAGACCTGCACCAGGCTGGGAAGACTGAATCTGCAATAGGTAAGCAGCTTGGTTTGAAGAAATCAACTGTGGGAGCAATTATTAGGAAATGGAAGACATACAAGACCACTGATAATCTCCCTCGATCTGGGGCTCCACGCAAGATCTCACCCCGTGGGGTCAAAATGATCACAAGAACGGTGAGCAAACATCCCAGAACCACACGGGGGGACCTAGTGAATGACCTGCAGAGAGCTGGGACCAAAGTAACAAAGCCTACCATCAGTAACACACTACGCCGCCAGGGACTCAAATCCTGCAGTGCCAGACGTGTCCCCCTGCTTAAGCCAGTACATGTCCAGGCCCGTCTGAAGTTTGCTAGAGTGCATTTGGATGATCCAGAAGAGGATTGGGAGAATGTCATATGGTCAGATGAAACCAAAATATAACTTTTTGGTAAAAACTCAACTCGTCGTGTTTGGAGGACAAAGAATGCTGAGTTGCATCCAAAGAACACCATACCTACTGTGAAGCATGGGGGTGGAAACATCATGCTTTGGGGCTGTTTTTCTGCAAAGGGACCAGGACGACTGATCCGTGTAAAGGAAAGAATGAATGGGGCCATGTATCGTGAGATTTTGAGTGAAAACCTCCTTCCATCAGCAAGGGCATTGAAGATGAAACGTGGCTGGGTCTTTCAGCATGACAATGATCCCAAACACACCGCCCGGGAAACGAAGGAGTGGCTTCGTAAGAAGCATTTCAAGGTCCTGGAGTGGCCTAGCCAGTCTCCAGATCTCAACCCCATAGAAAATCTTTGGAGGGAGTTGAAAGTCCGTGTTGCCCAGTGACAGCCCCAAAACATCACTGCTCTAGAGGAGATCTGCATGGAGGAATGGGCCAAAATACCAGCAACAGTGTGTGAAAACCTTGTGAAGACTTATAGAAAACGTTTGACCTGTGTCATTGCCAACAAAGGGTATATAACAAAGTATTGAGAAACTTTTGTTATTGACCAAATACTTATTTTCCACCATAATTTGCAAATAAATTCATAAAAAATCCTACAATGTGATTTTCTGGAAAAGAAATTCTCATTTTGTCTGTCATAGTTGACGTGTACCTATGATGAAAATTACAGGCCTCTCTCATCTTTTTAAGTGGGAGAACTTGCACAATTGGTGGCTGACTAAATACTTTTTTCCCCCACTGTATATATATATATATATATATATATATATATATATATATATTTTTTTTTTTACATTAGGTCCAATTAAATATAATATATATATTTTACATAGCAACACATAATAAGGAGGTCTAACTAAACTTAAATGAGTGACGCAGTCACAAAGACCCTGAATATGAATGGAAACGGAAGAAATGCAATGATAAAGGGGGCAATATCTTGCCCGGATAATTGCACATTCTGGGGGCATTACCTTACTACTACCCACTCAGTGAACTTCAATAAAGCAGCCTTACTGCGGTTTCCAATGCAGCACATTTCTGTATTGACTTAATCAGAGGATTCAAATGTAAATGTGGATTCAAATGTGGAGCAGTGACCTAGCTGTGTTTCAGCTAATCCACGACTCTTATCTGACTTCGACCTATCGTTCTCCTTGTAGAGAACACTGAGCAACACAGAGAGCTCCCGCTCACATACGTCACACTTGAACACATAGTATGGCATGATATAGCCTATATGCCCCCCCCCCCCCCCCCCTCCTCTGCTGCTATATATAGCTAGCTCAAAACGAGAGCTATGAGTCAGCGATTCAGGTTCCAGCTCCTCTACAGATCTCCACCTCTCTGAAGTATGAGCCAGGGGCAAAAACCAGAGCTAAGACCTTAACAGCCCAGTGATTAAAGCAGTCCCAGGGGCTTTGACTCTATAGTCTACTTACTGGAGCCCAACGGGATACAGAAGAGTAGTGTAATGTACTTTACAACCTGCTTTGATTTCTCTTATTAATTGCTGCAGAATTGAATGTATCGATTTCCCTTGTATTTTCCTGCTCTTCTTTATGCTTGGGCAAGATGTGGGTCAGACACTTAACATGGCATGAATCACTTAATGTACAGTGTATTCGGAAAGTATTCAGACCCCTTCACTTTTTCCACATTTTGTTACATTACATACTTGTTCTAAAATTGATTAAATCGTTTTTTCCCCCTCATCAACACAATACCCCATAATGACAAAGCAAAAACAGTTTTTTTGAAATTTTAGCAAACGCATATAAAAAAAAACTGATATCAAATTAACGTAAGTATTCAGACCCTTTACTCAGTACTTTGTGAAGCACCTTTGGCAGCGATTACAGCCTCAAGTCTTCTTGGGTATGACTCAAGCTTGGCACACCTGTATTTTGGGGAGTTTCTCCCATTGTTCTCTGCAGATCTTCTCAAGCTCTGTCAGGTTGGATGAGGATCGTTGCTGCACAGCTATTTTCAGGTCTCTCCAGAGATGTTCGATCGGATTCAAGTCCGGCCTCTGGCTGGGCCACTCAAGGACATTCAGAGACTAGTCCTGAAGCCACTCCAGCGTTGTCTTGGCTGTGTGCTTAGGGTCGTTGTCCTGTTGGAAGGTGAACCTTCGCTCCAGTCTAAGGTCCTGAGTGCTCTGGAGCAGGTTTTCATCTGTACTTTGCTGATTGGTGGAGTGCTGCAGAGATGGTTGTCCTTCTGGAAGAGGAACTCTGGAGCTCTGTCAGTGAACATCAGGTTCTTGGTCACCTCCCTGACCAAGGCCCTTCTCCCCCAATTGCTCAGTTTGGCCGGGCGGCCAGCTCTAGGAAGAGTCTTGGTGATTCCAAACTTCTTCCATTTAAGAATGATGGATGCCACTGTGTTCTTGGGGACCTTCAATGCTGCAGACATTTTTTGTTACCCTTCCCCAGATCTGTGCCTCGACACAATCATGTCTCGGAGCTCTACGGACAATTCCTTCGACCTCATGGCTTGGTTTTTGCTCCGACATGCAGTCAATTGTGGGACCTTATATAGACAGGTGTGTGCCTTTTTCAAATCATGTCCAATCAATTGAATTTACCACAGGTGGACTCCAATCAAGTTGTAGAAACATCTCATGGAGGGTCTCCTATCAAAGGGTCTGAACACTTATGTAAATAAAATTTACCTGTTTTTGCTTTGCCATTATGGGGTATTGTGTGTAGATTGATAAGGCCAATTCTTTTAAAAATCCATTTTAGAATAAGTCTGTAACGTAACAAAATGTGGAAAAGGGGAAGGGGTCTGAATACTTTGCGAATGCACTGTAGATTGTCAACGTATAGTGTAGAGTGCTGTGTTGCAGTATAGTGTGTGTCTCTTGCCTGACGGTTGTCCTCTCACCCGTGGCACAGGTGTACTGTGCCGTGTGCTGCAACAGGAGATGCAAGCTAAAGTACCTGGACAAGGAGTCCCGGGTGTGTGTCATCTGCTTCGAGACCATACACAGAAGTAAGACCCAGGGGGTGTGTGTCAGGGTTTTCGATAAATACAATTGTTGCTGGCCAAAGTGTCCGGGAGGAGAAAAAAGTCCCATTGCAAAATAATGCTTATTATTAATTGATGGAAATACTGTACCAGTCGATGTGCTCAATTTTCAAAGCCAAATATGATTATCCCTGTTTCCAGTGTGCCCGCCAAGAGGGGATTCTCTCTCTAAAACAGAGTAAAGACGGCTTCAAGATCACGCCTTCTTGACACTAGAAAAGCCTGGCCTTTACGTACTCCCCTTCGAGCCAAATACCAATGACGCGTCTTCTGGACGTCAACATTCTAACAGTCTAGTAAATACATATCATATATGCTATCGGAAGAATAATAATTTGGTTGTGTTTTATGAAGGTCTTACGTAACATTAGAATACATTAGAACATAATAGCTTATTCATTAGTTTGTTACTGTAGCTGTATGTAGAAACAAGAAGTGAGTTTGTGTTAAATTCATCATAAAGAAATACATTCTAATTTCGTTTTGGCAGGTCTTTAAATATATTTTTAAAGTTGTATTATCTTACTGATCTTTGCTTAGTACCCTGAGCAATGCTGCTGTGAGTGCTCAGACATTGTACGCATGGAACAGCACGGTTATTCTTGGAAAAAGTAATATTTTGAAATAGAGCTCACCTCTTGAATTTTGAGTAATTTGACAAAGGTAAGTGTTTTAGAAGAGCAGAATCTGCTCTTTCTAATTCTATATAGACATCAAATGTCTGTATAGGAGGATTTGAAAAAGTTATACTCCTTTCCTCTGTGTAAATTCCAAGCTGTACAATTTGACAATTTATAATATTGTCACCTATCAGACTATTGTCAATTGAATCTGGTCTTTAGGCTAACTAGAATGAACAAAAATATAAACGCAACATGCAGAAATTTCAAAGATTTTACTAAGTTACAGTTCATATAAGGAAATAAGTCAATTTAAATAAATAAATTAGGCCCTAATCTATGGATTTCACATGACTGGGCAGGGGCGCAGCCATGGGTGGGCCTGGGAGGGCATAGGCCCAACCACTTGGGAGACTGACCCACCCACAGGGGAGCAAGGCCCAGCCAATCAAAATTATTTTTCCCCCACAAAATGACTTTATTACAGACAGAAATACTCCTCAGTTTCATCAGCTGTCCAGGTGGCTGGTCTCAGACGATCCCGCAGGTGAAGAAGCCGGATGTGGAGGTCCTGGGCTGGCGTGGTTACACGTGGTCTGCGGTTGTGAGGCCGGTTGGAAGCACTGCCAAATTCTCTAAAACAACGTTGGAGGCGGCTTATTGTAGAGAAATGAACATTCAATTCTCTGGCAACAGCTCTGGTGGACATTCCTGCAGTCAGCATGCCAATTGCACGCTCCCTCAAAACTTGAGACATCTGTGGCATTGTGTTATGTGTGAAATTAGTTTCGATATAGTTTAGGTGTAGTTTTGATGGGCCATCAGCTGCGCTGGTTGACTGGCAGTGAATAAAGGACACAAGAAGAAAAAAAGAAAAACAGTTTGTTAAGATTCTAACTTCTATAAGTGTTTTCTTCCTAGATGTCATACACCCATGTCACAGATGTAAGAGTATGTTATCTGCTATGCTACAAGACCACCATCAGATGTGTGTAGCTCAGCTGACTGCTCTGTATGGCTCGGAACCACCATTGTCTGGCTCCTCTTCCCAGAAGAACATGAAAGAAGCCTTTGATGTCTGAAGAACACACTAGAGTATTCACAGCCTGGTGTTTGTTGCTGTTGTGTAGTTGGTAGACGTCAGCCTAACTCAGACCTGGGGGCATATTGAGCTCTGTGGTGAATGATGCTTGGAAGGTATCCCAGTTTATGTTCACTCTGAACTTTAAGGTCACTTAGAAAGAATGTCAGACAAGGTCTCTAAACTATTTCAACTTGGAGTGCTTACTGAACCGAAGTAATATGCATTTAGAGAACAACTCTGAAGAAGAAGCAAGACGGAGGGTGTGTTACAAAAGTTGCCGTCAATGTTCCCTCAAAAAATTGCCACTGAGCAAATGTCAGGTCTGCTGAGCGCAAATTGTAATGTTGTGAAAATTCTGTGCAACTTCCTACTGTGAACACTGAGGCTGTACCCACTTTAAGTTACAGTTTTAACAGTGGCCAAGTAGGCTACAGTGGCGATTTGATCATAATGTAGGCCTACCAGAGTGGCCTACCATAAAAAACAATGGTGATAATGCATCCCATAACATGTTTACATAGACATAGCTGTTCTATTATTCAGCCTACAGCAGCAGCCAATATGTGGTGTTCCATGTAGGACTACATTCCATGAGACCTTTGAAAAAAACATGCAGCGCTTAACATTAACCTGTTTATCCACTTGTCCTTCAGACAAGGAGGTGACTGAAAATGTTGTTGTTGTTTGATGCAAGAAACCCCTTTACCAATAAAATGCATTATTATTCTCATACGATTTACAGAGAATCAGACAAATTATGCTACCCTCTACCTATTAGCTACTTAGTTTATTCAAGCCTGTCTCAAAACACAACACTGCCCCTTTTAAGACAAAGCTCTTTACCTGTCTTGCTTTTCAAAGATGTCTAGAAATGTACACGTTTTGTGCTCTTGTAGGAAGCAATCACTCCCCATTGCTGACTACAAATTATCTATAACTGGGCTAATAACTCACTAACTAGCAGAGGATATGAACAAAATGTGCACACGTGGCTACATGCAGCTCTCGCTTTGATCTCAAAACAAGCGCATCTACTCACGACCGCTCATGCTGTTAACACAGTCCAGATCAAAGTAAAAGGCACAGATCCATATATGGCAATGGTCTATTTGCATATACAGTTGAAGTCGGAGGTTTACATACACCTTAGCCAAATACATTTAAACTCAGTTTTTTGCAATTCCTGACATTTAATCCTAGTAAAAATTCCCTGTCTTAGGTCAGTCACCACTTTATTTTAAGAATGTGAAATGTCAGAATAATAGTAGAGAGATATTTATTTCAGCTTTTATTTCTTTCATCACATTCCCAGTGGGTCAGAAGTTTACATACACACAATTAGTATTTGGTAGCATTGCCTTTAAATTGTTTAACCTGGGTCAAACGTTTCGGGTAGCCTTCCCACAATAAGTTGGGTGAATTTTGGCCCAGTCCTCCTGACAGAGCTGGTGTAACTGAGTCAGGTTTGTAGGCCTCCTTGCTCGCACACGCTTTTTCAGTTCTGCCCACAAATGTTCTATAGGATTGAGGTCAGGGCTTTGTGATGGCCACTCCAATACCTTGACTTTGTTGTCCTTAAGCCATTTTGCCACAACTTTGGAAGTATGCTTGGGGTCATTGTCCATTTGGAAGACCCATTTGCGACCAAGCTTTATATTCCTGACTGATGTCTTGAGATGTTGCTTCAATATATCCACATAATTTTCCTTCCTCATGATGCCATCTATTTTGTGAAGTGCACCAGTCCCTCCTGCAGCAAAGCACCCCCACAGCATGATGCTGCCACCCCCGTGCTTCACGGTTGGGATGGTGTTCTTCGGCTTGCAAGCGACCCCCCCCCCCCCCCTTTTTCCTCCAAACATAACAATGGTCATTATGGGCAAACAGTTATGTTTTTGTTTCATCAGACCAGAGGACATTTCTCCAAAAAGTACGATCTTTGTCCCCATGTGCAGTTGCAAATCGGTCTGGCATTTAAATGGCGGTTTTTGAGCAGTGGCTTCATCCTTGCTGAGCGGTCTTTCAGGTTATGTCGATATAGGACTTGTTTTACTGTAGATATAGATACTTTTGTACCTGTTTCATCCAGCATCTTCATGAGGTCCTTTGCTGTTGTTCTGGAAGGAGACAGAATGCGTCTCCTTCCTGAGCGGTATGACGGCTGCGTGCTCCCATGGTGTTTATACTTGCGTACTATTGTTTGTACAGATGAACGTGGTACCTTCAGGCGTTTGGAAATTGCTCCCAAGGATTAACCAGTCTACAATTCTTTTTCTGGGGTCTTGGCTGATTTCTTTTAATTTTCCCATGATGTCAAGCAAAGAGGCACTGAGTTTGAAGGTAGGCCTTGAAATACATCCACAGGTACACCTCCAATTTACTCAAATTATGTCAGTTAGCCTATCAGAAGCTTCTAAAGCCATGACATCACTTGCTGGAATTTTCCAAGCTGTTTAAAGGCACAGTCAACTTAGTGTAAGTAAACTTCTGACCCACTGTAATTGTGATACAGTGAATTATAAGTGAAATAATCTGTCTGTAAACAATTGTTTGAAAAATTACTTGTCACCAACTTGCCAAAACTATAGTTTGTTAACAAGACATTTGTGGAGTGGTTGAAAAACAAGTTTTAATGACTCCAACCTAAGTGTATGTCAACTTCCGACTTCAACTGTATACTGAACGAAATATATAAACGCAACATGCAACAGTTTCAAAGATTTGACTGAATAACAGTTAATATCAGAAAATCTGTCAATTGAAATAAATTAATTAGGCCCTAATCTATGGATTTGCATCTGTTGGTCACAGATACTGTACCTTTAAAAAAAGGTGGGGTGTGGATCAGAAAACCAGTCGGTATCTGGTGTGACCACCATTTGCCTCATGCAGCGCAACACATCTCCTTCGCATAAGGTTGATCAGGTTGTTTATAGTGGCCTGTGGAATGTAGTCACACTCCTCTTCTACTGGCTGTGCAAAGTTGCTTGATATTGACGGGAACTGGAACACGCTGTCGTATACGTAGATCCAGAGAATCCTAAACATGCTCAATGGGTGACATGTCTGGTGAGTATGCAGGCCATTGAAGAACTGGGACATTTTCAGCTTCCAGGAATCGTGTACAGATCCTTGCGACATGGGGCCGTGCATTATCATGATGAAACATGAGCTGATGGCGGTGGATGAATGGCACAACAATGGAAAGTGGCTAATACTGCGTTGATTTCGATCACAATTGCCACAGTAAAGGGAAACGTTGATAGTGTTAACTAACAGGGAAAACTCTAGAAAGTTGAGTGAAGTTCAATCTCGTGCTTCTCTCCATGGACTGATATGTCTTCTGCTTGGCAGTCCTAGGGTAACTTCCGCGGCAGTCTCGGGGCTACTGCGCACCTGCTCAGCTTAGAAGGAACATTGGTTGCAGTCCTCTAGGCTCCATCCCAATGGGCCCTGGTCAAAAGTAGTGCAGTGTAGTGAATGGGGTGCCATTTGGGACAGAGCCTTAGACTATCTAGAGCAGCACATGACCGATGAATAGCACTTTGTTAACTGGTAGTTGTGCTTGCTTGTGGCTTGGTCACGGTGTAGGCTAATGAGTTGCATAAGGTTGTCTGAAAATGTCACTAGTTGTCAAATCCTTGTTTCCTCAGTTCCTCTCAAAAACTCATTGGAGGAGAGAATCCAAGGTCCCTCCCTCGGACGTCATCTAATTGACCTTCCGAGGAATTGAGGAAACGAGGACGGAGGAAGCAAGGACTTGACAGCTAGTGAAGTTTTTAGACACCGCCTGAGGGGGCTCTTTTTAAGTTAGCCAATTTAGCCTTGAGATCTATCTTATGTTAGTGTATAGTGCCTAAAGTGCTTTCTTTCACAGCCTGCGTGAAAGTGTCTCATTTGTTTTAGTGTGTGGTGGACTGTGTAAAAGCAGAAGACCAGCTTGTGTAACTGTGTGTAATACACCGGTTTCTGTGCTTTTCCCCGTGCTCCTGCTGTTTTTCACAGATAGAGGTCTACCTGTGCCCGAGCACCTGCCCCTTTGCCCTCCCAGTTGCCAAGTGCACTTTTGGATGGTGATATATATTTTGTATTTTTTGTGTCCAGTTTTTGCAATTGTTGTTCTGAAACCACGGCCCCCAAGTTGTCGTAACGTCGTAAAGTTCGTCACCCCCCACCTGTTGTGCGCCTGGTTGTGCCTTTTTGCCAGTCCCTGTACAGAGATTGCGCGTGCCCGGGATCCAAACATGCATGGCTTGAAATGCGGTCACTAGTTGAGTGTGTGTAGCAAGCTACCTAGATTAAATATCAACAGTACTGCCACAGCAGCATAACTCTTGATTTACATCATCAATATTTGGTCTGGTTGGCTGATAGCCTACGGGCAGCAGCACTTCATCATGTATTTCCTTATTGAATCATAGCCGTGGGAAAGGTGCTGGAGGTGCTGCAGTACCTCTGATAAATTGAAATACATTTGCTGAAGTTATTGAACAGGCAGCAGTAATTCTATAATTCAGAATAGCCTACTACACCATACGTAGGCCTATACTTTAGCCACAGAGGATCGATAGCTTCTTTAAACAAATAGCCGAGCTGTGGATTGTGTGTAGCCCAATAACAAGGCATAGGTACAGTCGGGAACGTGCGGTTAACTCTGTCAGTGAACAGCATGCAGACAAAACAGGCCTTTCGCAATATTTCAAATACAATCACGGTAAAACACAGGTTGGAAAGCAAATGGCTCCCGCTAAAAAGAGAAGACTAATCTGTCTGCTGTAGACTACCGAAATATTCTATCAACTTCCAAATAGGCCTATTGAGTGAACATTGTTTTACAAAGTAGAACAAGAGAAAGGTAGGCTTATGGCACGAGCGCAACGGCCATCGCCAACGAGTGAGCAGCGCATCATTGGGTGAATCAGTGAAATTGGAAAGCTTTCTTAGGAATATAATCTCCTCCTCATATTGTGCAATATGTGGGTCAAGGGGGGGATGCCTTTTTTTTCATTTTGAGCACCTGCCCCCTGAAAGGTCTGTGCAAGGCCCTGTGTTTCGCCCTTCTGCTCGCCCTTCTGCTCTCCTGAACAACGACTTTGGCCTTCCACTGAGCTGCACATAGAAACACAATGACTAGAGCATCCATCCCCATTGAAAACAATGCTTTCTTATTTGCTCGCCGATGGTGTTGTTGCTAGGAGGCCAGGGTATCCTGTCTTGCTTAGTGCCGCTATAGGCAACTAACCAGTGATTTATGTTGCTTTACAATGTTATTGGTGAGTGGTGATAAATGAGGTGGAAGGAGAAGCGTTTCTGTTCTATGTATTCCATTTCTATGGTTCTGCTTCCCTGGTCAGGCGATGGATTTTCTCCTCTCTAGAGACAGAGCTGAGGTTAGAGTCAGGACAATATGACTGGTGCAGAGAGAGAGGGGGAGATAGAGGTATGTAGTTATGGCTGGGATGAGTCAGGATGTTAGTGTGTGTCCTTGACTGTGTGTGTGGGACGGGAGCCACCTGACGCAGTGAGCACGTGATGCACACACACACACACACTGCACATTGACTCCCTCTCTGGCACGGACACACGCACTGAGAGCATCTCTGCGGTCCAGGGACAGGCTGGTGTGACTATTCTCGGCTCCTTGTCTGCTGTGTGTGTGTGTGTGTGTGGGAGAGATGGTGTGTGTGTGAAGGAGAGCGGGAGAGAAAGAAAGGGGGCCATCCACTTTGATTGGGACTGAGGGCTGGAGCAGAGTGATGCGATGCTCCATCCTTCCCTCCCTCGCCCTCCATTATTCTCTCCATCACTCTCATCAGTATGGGGAGCAGCCTGTGAGGCTCACAGTACACCCCCCTGCCTGCCTGGAGTCTGCAGCTAACACCAGCGGGGCGAACAGAGCTAGCTTTAGTCAGGTTAGCATAGGCTAGCATCTACTGTAATAAGGCTAATATACTTTGCTTCAGTTAGGCTAATACAGCCCATTTACATTCAGCCAACAAGGGCTAACGTCAGTAAGGCTAAGTAGGTTAGCGTGACTAAGGGGACCTACAGAGCTCAGAGTTTGGAGGATTGAAGGCAAGGTAAGATGGGACGCCTTTTTGAATTTTTAAAAGAGAAGAACAAGAAGCCTGGTGCTTCTAGCTCACACAGGTTTATCTGTTACGATCTGATTCTGTGTTTATGTTGTTGTGGTGCGCAACACACACACTGGATTCATTTCCGTTGATTTCTCTGTTGATCTGTATTGGCTTGTTGAGTGCTCCTAGAGGACACAGACTGCTGGGCTTTTCATGCCATGTCATTCTCTCCTCTCAGATCAAGGTGAAACTATTTCCTCAGTCTCTCTCGCTCTTTGTTGTACTATTGATCTGTTGTTGTGAGTAGTGCTCTTAACCCATGCTAATAGCCTAACTAGTGTGTGTCTGTGTGTCTGCGCTCGTGTGGCTTCGTTCACGTGTTTGTATATTCCACTGTGTGTGTGTGTGTTGTTCCAGCGTGTGTTGTGCTTTATGTTTGTGTTCCAGTGTGTGTGTGTGTGTCCCTCTGTGCGTGTCATGCAGGTAGTCTGACAGACTGTGCTGGCTCGGGCCAGTCCAACCAGGCCAATAAATATGACATAATGTTTAATCAATATAATGCAGGCCAGTGCCCAGTCAGCTCGCTCTCGCTCTTGCTCTCTCAGCTAGCGGACGACGCACGGCATCGGGTGTCCAGTTAGGTTAGGGGTGTCAAACTCATTTTACACCTAGGGCCACATTCGGTCTGCAGGGCTGCACTGGAAATGTGTTCTATTTCCTTGTCGTCAAAATTTGCTAAAGATAGTCCTCTATCCATTGTTTTGGGAATGTTTGATATTCCCTGATTGTCTGGCTTTAAAGGGATACTTCACGATTTTGGCAATGAGGCCCTTTACCTACTTCCCCAGAGTCCGACGAAATCGTGGATACCATTTTTATGTCTCTGTGTCCCGTATGAAGGAAGTTAGAGGTAGTTTCGTTAGCCAATGCTAACTAGCCTGGCCTGGCCGGATCTGCGTTAGGTCATCACTCGCTTTCCTGGAATCAGCTCCTCCACTCTTTCTCTCTCGCTCTCTCCATATCTCACTCTCTCGTTCCCTCACTCTCTTGATCTCTCCATCATTTTCTCACTCACTCTTGCCTGATTTACAATAACAGAGCCAAACTGAACCATACTGTGCTGGCTCTGATGTTTTCATTTCACATTGTCTTTTCCAGCACAGTTCCAGTAACTATGATGGATGCATAACCAGGCCAGCGCAGTACAGCTTGCCTTGGTTTTTCTCTGTAGTGTGAAAAGGGTAGCTCACATTTAAATGTGTTTTTGGGCCTCCATCTGTCCACGGTAGATTTCTGTATAGATATTGGAGTGTCTGTTAACTTGGCCAAGAGAGGTGGTGAAACGGTTGTTTTGATTACTTTTCACCATTATGTTTACATAGGCTATTTACAATAAATGTTGTGTATGCATCTGTGTGTACAGTAAACAATGTCCAGATCTAGATCTATGTGTACATATACAAATAGTGTGTACTCTTTAATAGCAGGAACCGGGTTACCGAGATTTACAGAGATATCCCGCCCAAACCCACTCCTGTTTCCCGGGATAAATACCAGCGAGAAACCGGTATATTATAATACATTATTTATATGAACAGCATGACGTGAAATGGAGCATTTACGTGCAATGTCTCAGTGTGTGTTTGTGGGTGTCTGCGCTGTTGTAATATTCTATCATATTTACTGTAGTCTATTGTTTATGCAGATTGTTTGTGTTGAAACTGTACACGCGACCTTGAAATGCAGTTAGTAGGCCTACGGTAACAAAAGTGGCTCCCAACTTTTGAGCTACCGGTATGGTAGGCCTACCTACTTTTATTCATCAAATAAATGTCGGCTGTGTAGCAGAGCTTCACTAAAACGAATGCCAGAGAGGGGGCTTCAGCAAATGCGTACGGGGGGGGCTTTAGCAGCAAAACATCCTAGAATGATGCAATCTTACCTCAAGCCGACGCAAGCACTGGATGAAATTCTAGCAGAAATGGCTGCGAGCAACGGTTCTCCTACCATTGCAAACAGCATTGTGCTACACACCAGGGGCGGTGTGTTCAATAGGGCGATATGGGCGACGCACTGCCAAACGGGAAAAGGAAGGGATTTTTTTTCTAATCAATTATATCACGGCAACAGTAGTTATCAGTGTTCTAATCTAGACGTCTGATCTGCCACAGTGCCACACTGCCACTAAATGTCCAATCAGGCTAAAGTCGTGCTTCAAATGGCTCCCCCCCCTTTTGGGGCGATTTCAGTCAGGTTGAAAATCGCCCAGAAGTCTGTCATAGACTCCCATGTAAAATCTATTTTTTTCAAATTTCAGAGCTTTCAATACAATCTCTATGGGTGTCTGAGGGCTTGCACTTACGCGCTTTCGTCATACGTAACGTAACCATGAACGTAACTAAGAAAATAGCGGGTAGCAGCGTCAATCAATTCACTATTACTGTCAAAATGGCTAGGCTTCAGTGCAACTCGATTGTGTCTTTGAAAGAAGTTCCTTTTTGTCGGTGAACAAATGAAGATAAATTGGCAACGAAACAATTAGGACCTCCCAGACCAAATTTAATAATTCAACAGGTTTCTACTAAAGGCGGAAAGTCCTACACCCGAGGATTTTCCAAAAATTGGTACGAACGAAAAAATAACATTGCCACTCAACTGGATGAGGGATACAGGCTAGCTGTCCGCCGCCACAACGATGAGGTTAGTGTTGATAATTACAAGTTTACTGGAGAACTGAGACCAAGTAGAGACTTTGGACAGGGTGGATATGGTATAATAAATGCAGTTTATTCAGAGGTAAAGATATCTGGAATCGCGTGCACGGACCCGTTCGTCAAACTCTTAGGGAGCTATACATTAAGCCCCATTACTTACCATATCAGATAAGAGAAATTGCTGCAGCTACATATATTTTACATCCTGGCCCTACATAGTTCACTATTTGCATCACTTACCAAAATATTACATGTGGTCATATATGCTTGGAAAGTGGAGATGCCATAGAACGTCAAAAAAGTAAACATTGCTGGAGACACATTGCCGTTTTGGAGAAGACATCGCGTTTGCTAGCGAAGAGATTTGTTGTGGCAAATGAACTTGGGCTGGGAATTGCCAGGAACCTCACGATAAGATATATGCATTGCGAGTCTCATGATTCTATACGTATTGCGATTCGATACTGTGATTTTATTGCGCACCATATGTCTGTTGCAGAGGGATCAGAAAGCCATGAGAACGAGTTTTGATCAGTCATGGAAATAAAAGTGCTGAAAACAAATTGGCTCCCAATGTGAAAAGATTGAGAACAAGCTATGAAGGAACAATAATGGTGTTTTGGTGCAGGTACAGCCAACTAGCGCTAAAATATTGCGATATTGTCAATACAGTATATCGTAAAGTATCACTATGTAACTCGATTTCTTTCACCCCAATCCCTCAAATTAACGGTAAATAACTGAATTGTTTGCCCCACATTTAGCTAAGATGATTAGCTAGCCAGCTAAAATGTTTTATTTAGTTAGCAGTCGCATCTACAATAGTTTACTGTCAATAACATGTCTCCAAAAATGACGTGGTGTCTCCAATTGTGTTGACATTTTACAATTGCGATGCGCATCCATGAGTATCCACTTTCTGTAGCTCAGCTGGTAGAGCACGGCGCTTGTAACGCCAAGGTAGTGGGTTCGATCCCCGGGACCACCCATACACAAAAATGTATGCACGCATGACTGTAAGTCGCTTTGGATAAAAGCGTCTGCTAAATGGCATATTATTATTATTATTATTATTATCTGAAGAGAGCCCCGAAACATTGTGTGCAGACATTTTATGCAATAAATGAAGTAGGTTGAATCTAGTAGTTCTGATCTTCTGATTGGTCCTGATGAGTTGGGCGAGGTCCCCTCCAGGCTACTGTCACTGTTGCATTGGCTCTGAGTCGGGTTCTCTGTCTTCAAATGTTCAGCCTAAGAGAGGGGATTTTTGTGTGTGTGTGTGTGTGTGTGTGTGTTTAACAGTGATGATGTGTGTGTGTGTGTGTTTGTGTGTGTGTGTGTGTGTGTGTCCTCAGAGCAAGAACTCGTGAGTTGGAAGAACTGAGAGGCCTATGGCGTGGGTGTTGTCCTTGGCCACCTGCTGACAAGGCTGACAAGATAGGACCCTTTTGTCCATTGTTATTGGATAGGAACAGAACTTATAAGCAGCTCCTGACCTAAATAGATCTTAGCACAACATTTTACTCAACATATCATATTCCATATTCACTATAACAAATATATTTACTACGACATTAGCAAGAACCGCCACATCCTCAGCCGGCTAATCCAGTGTGTGAAGTTTTGCGGAGTGTTTGAGTTAGCTTTGCGAGGCAAAGATGAAACTGAGGGCTCCACCAACCCTGGTAAGCCAACACTTTTGAGATCAGTCAATAAATGCTTCTGGTATTGACTTATATGCTGCCCCTGTCTTCATGTTGTTGCTGGACATATCTTTTTTTAAATGTGTGTAGGTCACCTAAATCATCAGAAAAATTGCCCCCCCTGAGAATTTTTTCAGGAGCCGCCACTGCTACACACCATCTACAGATCTGCTAGACTGTTCCACCGCGTGCGGCAGTCCAATTTCTTTTTGAGCTCTTTCCCAAACTGTTGCTTCACGTAGTCTACCCCTGTAGCTTGTCATCACTGTCCCCTGACTTGCGAAAGTGACACACAATCTTCTTTACACTTTGATCACACCGACAACGTCATTGCGCAAAATGGTACGCAGCATCATCTGAATATGTGTGCAACAAATGTTCAAAATTCACCTTCTGCTACCATTTCTGTCAAGTCGTCAACGCATACAGTTTGACACATACGTTAGATACAGTGCATTCGGAAAGTATTCAGACCCCTTGACTTTTTCCAAAAACAATTGCGTTACAGCCTTATTCTAAAATTGATTAAATCGTTTTTTTCAATCTACACACAATACCCCATAATGACAAAGCAAAAACAGGTTTTTAGAAATTTTAGCACGTTTATTAAAAATAAAAAACGGAATATCACATTTACATACAGTACCAGTCAAATGTTTGGACACACATAATAGTACAGACATCAAAACTATGAAATAACACATGGAATCATGTAGTAACCAAAAAAGTGTTAAACAAATCTAAATATGTTATATTTGAGATTCTTCAAAGTAGCCACCCTTTGCCTTGATGACAGCTTTGCACACTGTTGGCATTCTCTCAACCAGCTTCATGAGGTAATCACCTGGAATGCATTTCAATGAACGGGTGTGCCTTGTTAAAAGTTAATTTGTGGAATTTCTTTCCTTCTTGATGGGTTTGTGCCAATCAGTTTTGTTGTGACAACATTTACATTTTAGTCATTTAGCAGACGCTCTTATCCAGAGCGACTTACAGGAGCAATTAGGGTTAAGTGCCTTGCTCAAGGGCACATTTACGTAATTTAGCAGACGCTCTTATCCAGAGCGACTCACAAATTGGTGCATTCACCCTATAGCCAGTGGGATAACCACTTTACACATTTTTTTGGGGTGGGGGGGTAGAAGGATTACTTTATCGTATCCCAGGTATTCCTTAAAGAGGTGGGGTTTCAAATGTCTCCGGAAGGTGGTGAGTGACTCCGCTGTCCTGGTGTCGTGAGGGAGCTTGTTCCACCATTGGGGTGCCAGAGCAGCGAACAGTTTTGACTGGGCTGAGCGGGAACTGTGCTTCCGCAGAGGAAGGGGAGCCAGCAGGCCAGAGGTGGATGAATGCAATGCCCTCGTTTGGGTGTAGGGACTGATCAGAGCCCGAAGGTACAGAGGTGCCGTTCCCCTCACTGCTCCATAGGCAAGCACCAGGGTCTTGTAACGGATGCGAGCTTCAACTGGAAGCCAGTGGAGTGTGCGGAGGAGGGGGGTGACGTGAGAGAACTTGGGAAGGTTGAACACCAGACGGGCTGCGGCGTTCTGGATGAGTTGTAGGGGTTTAATGGCACAGGCAGGGAGGCCAGCCAACAGCGAGTTGCAGTAATCCAGACGGGAGATGACAAGTGCCTGGATTAGGACCTGTGCCGCTTCCTGTGTAAGGCAGGGTCGTACTCTCCGAATGTTGTAGAGCATGAACCTGCAGGAGCGGGTCACCGCCTTGATGTTAGCGGAGAACGACAGGGTGTTGTCCAGGGTCACGCCAAGGCTCTTCGCACTATGGGAGGAGGACACAACGGAGTTGTCAACCGTGATGGCGAGATCATGGAACGGGCAGTCCTTCCCCGGGAGGAAGAGCAGCTCCGTCTTGCCAGGGTTCAGCTTGAGGTGGTGATCCGCCATCCATACTGATATGTCTGCCAGACATGCAGAGATGCGATTCGCCACCTGGTTATTAGAAGGGGGAAAGGAGAAGATTAGTTGTGTATCGTCAGCGTAGCAATGATAGGAGAGGCCATGTGAGGATATGACAGAGCCAAGTGACTTGGTGTATAGGGAGAAAAGGAGAGGGCCTAGAACTGAGCCCTGGGGGACACCAGTGGTGAGAGCACGTGGTGCAGAGACAGCTTCTCGCCCCACGCCACTTGGTAGGAGCGACCGGTCAGGTAGGACGCAATCCAGGAGTGAGCCGCGCCGGAGATGCCCAGCTCGGAGAGGGTGGAGAGGAGGATCTGATGGTTCACAGTATCAAAGGCAGCAGACAGGTCTAGAAGGACAAGAGCAGAGGAGAGAGAGTTAGCTTTAGCAGTGCGGAGAGCCTCCGTGACACAGAGAAGAGCAGTCTCAGTTGAATGACCAGTCCTGAAACCTGACTGGTTTGGATCAAGAAGGTCATTCTGAGAGAGATAGCAAGAGAGTTGGCTAAAGACGGCACGCTCAATAGTTTTGGAAAGAAAAGAAAGAAGGGATACTGGTCTGTAGTTGTTGACATCAGTGGGATCGAGTGTTGGTTTTTTGAGAAGGGGAGCAACTCTCGCTCTCTTGAAGACGGAAGGGACATGGCCAGCGGTCAAGGATGAGTTGATCAGCGAGGTGAGGTAGGGGAGAAGGTCACCGGAGATGGTCTGGAGAAGAGAGGAGGGGATGGGGTCAAGCGGGCAGGTTGTTGGGCGGCCTGCAGTCACAAGTCGCAGGATTTTATCTGGAGAGAGAGGGGAGAAAGAAGTCAAAGCATAGGGTAGGGCAGTGTGAGTAGGACCAGCAGTGTCATTAGACTTAACAAACGAGGATCGGATGTCGTCAACCTTCTTTTCAAAGTGGTTGACAAGGAAGGGTTAGTATACAGAAGATAGCCCTATTTGGTAAAAGACCAAGTCCATATTATGGCAAGAACAGCTCAAATAAGCAAAGACAAACAACAGTCCATTATTACTTTAAGACATGAAGGTCAGTCAATCCGGAAAATTTCAAGAACTTTGAACGTTTCTTCAAGTGCAGTCACAAAAACCATGAAGTGCTATGATGAAACTGGCTCTCATGAGGACCACCACAGGAATGGAAGACCCAGAGTTACCTCTGCTGCAAAGGATAAGTTCATTAGAGTTGCCAGCCTCAGAAATTGCAGCCCAAATAAATGCTTCACAGAGTTCAAGTCACAGACACATCTCAACATTAACTGTTCAGAGGAGACTGCGTGAATCAGGCCTTCATGGTCGAATTGCTGCAAAGAAACCACTACTAAAGGACACCAATAAGAAGAAGAGACTTGCTTGGGCCAAGAAACATGAGCAATGGACATTAGACCGGTGGAAATATGTCCTTTGGTCTGATGAGTCCAAATTTGAGGTTTTTGGTTCCAACCAGCGTGTCTTTGTGAGTCGCAGAGTAGGTGAACAGATGATCTCTGCATGTGTGGTTCCCACCGTGAAGCATGGAGGAGGAGGTGTGATGGTGTGGGGGGGCTTTGCTGGTGACACTGTCTGTGATTCAATTGCCATACCAGGTGGTGATGCAACCAGTCAGGATGCTTTCGATGGTGCAGCTGTATAACTTTTTGAGGATCTGAGGACTCATGCCAAATCCTTTCAGTCTCCTTAGGGGGAATAGGTTTTGTCGTGCCCTCTTCACGACTGTCTAGTTGTGCTTGGACCATGTTAGTTTGTTGGTGTTGTGGACACCAAGAAATTTGAAACTCTCAACCTGCTCAAATACAGCCCTGTCGATGAGAATGGGGGCGTGCTCGGTCCTCTTCTTTTTCCTGTAGTCCACAATCATCTCCTTTGTCTTGATCACGTTGAGGGAGAGGTTGTTGTCCTGGCACCACACGGCCAGGTCTCTGACCTCCTCCCTATAGGCTGTCTCGTCATTGTCGGTGATCAGGCCTACCACTGTTGTGTCATCGGCAAAGTTAATGATGGTGTTGGAGTCGTGCCTGGCCATGCAGTCATGAGTGAACAGGGAGTACAGGAAGGGACTGAGCACGCACCCCTGAGGGGTCCCCGTGTTGAGGATCAGCATGGCGGATGTGTTGTTACCTACCCTTACCACCTGGGGGCTGTCCATCAGGAAGTCCAGGATCCAGTTGCAGAGGGAGGTGTTTCGTCCTAGGGTCCTTAGTGATGAGCTTTGAGGGCACTATGGTGTTGAACGCTGAGCTGTAGTCAATGAATAGCATTCTCACATAGGTGTTCCTTTTGTCCAGGTGTGAAAGGGCAGAGTGGAGCGCAATAGAGATTGCATCGTCTGTGGCTCTGTTGGGGCGATATGCAAATTGATGTGGGTCTAGGTTTTCTGGGATAATGGTGTTGATGTGAGCCATGACCAGCCTTTCAAAGCACTTCATAGCTACAGACGTTAGTGCTACAGGTCGGTAGTCATTTAGGCAGGTTACCTTATTGTTCTTGCACACAGGGACTATGGTGGTCTGCTTGAAACATGTTGGTATTACAGACTCAGACAGGGAGAGGTTGTAAATGTCAGTGAAGACACTTGCCAGTTGGTCAGCGCATGCTCGGAGTACACGTCCTGGTAATCCGCCTTGTGAATTTGACTAGTTTAAAGGTCTTACTCACATCGGCTACGGAGAGAGTGATCGCTCAGTCGTCCGGAACAGCTGATCCTCTCATGCATGTTTCAGTGTTACTTGCCTTGAAGCGAGCATAGAAGTAATTTAGCTTGTCTGGTAGGCTCGTGTCACTGGGCAGCTCGCGGCTGTGCTTCCCTTTGTAGTCTGTAATAGTTTGCAATCCCTACCACATCTGACAAGAGACAGAGCCGGTGTAGTACGATTCGATCTTAGTCCTGTATTGACGCTTTGCCTTTTTGATGGTTCGTCGGAGGGAATAGGGGGATTTCTTATAAGCTTCCGGGTTAGAGTCCCGCTCCTTGAAAGCGGCAGCTCTACCCTTTAGCTCAGTGCGGATGTTGCCTGTAATCCATGGCTTCTGGTTGGGGTATGTACGTACAGTCACTGTAGGGACGACGTCATCGATGCACTTATTGATGAAGCCAGTGACTGATGTGGTGTACTCCTCAATGCCATCTGAAGAATCCCGGAACATATTCCAGTCTGTGCTAGCAATACAGTCCTGTAGCTTAGCATCTGCTTCATCTGACCACTTTTTTATTGACAGAGTCACTGGTGCTTCCTGCTTTAGTTTTTGCTTGTAAGCAGGAATCAGGAGGATATAGTTTTGGTCAGATTTGACAAATGGAGGGCGAGGGAGAGCTTTGTACGCGTCTCTGTGTGTGGAGTAAAGGTGGTCTAGAGTTTTTTTCCTCTGGTTGCACATTTAACATGCTGGTAAAACGGATTTAAGTTTCCCTGCATTAAAGTCCCTGGCCGCTAGGAGCACTGCCTCTGGATGAGCGTTTTCCTGTTTGCTTATGGCCGTATACAGTTCATTGAGTGCGGTCTTAGTGCCAGCATCGGTTTGTGGTGGTAAATAGACAGCTACGAAGAATATAGATGAAAACTCTTGGTAGATAGTGTGGTCTACAGCTTATCATGAAATACTCTACCTCAGGTGAACATAACCTTCCTTAGATATCGTGCACCAGCTGTTGTTTACAAATACACATAGACCGCCACTCCTTGTCTTACCAGAGGCTGCTGTTCTATCCTGCCGATACAGTGTATAACCCGCCAGCTGTATGTTATTCATGTCTTTGTTCAGCCACGACTCAGTGAAACATAAGATATTACAGTTTTTAATGTCCCGTTGGTAGGATATTCGTGCCTGTAGTTCGTGCCTGTAGTTTGTCTTCTTGGGTATGACGCTACAAGCTTGGCACACCTGTATTTGGGGAGTTTCTCCCATTCTTCGCTGCAGATCCTCTCAAGCTCTGTCAGCTTGGATGGGGAGTGTTGCTGCACAGCAATTTTCAGGCCTCTCCAGAGATGTTAGATCGGGTTCAAGTCAGAGCTCTGGCTGGACCCTCAAGGACATTCAGAGTCTTGTCCCGAAGCCACTCCTGCATTGTCTTGGCTGTGTGCTTAGGGTCATTGTCCTGTTGAAAGGTGAACCTTCACCCCAGTCTGAGGTCCTGAGCGCTCTGGAGCAGGTTTTCATCAAGGACATCTCTGTACTTTGCTCCCTTCATCTTTGCCTCGATCCTGACTAGTCTCTCAGTCACTGCCGCTGAAAAACATCTCCACAGCATGATGCTGCCACCACCATGCATCACCGTAGGAATGGTGCCAGGTTTCCTCTAGACTTGACGCTTGGCATTCAGGCCAAAGAGTTCAATCTTGGTTTCATCAGACCAGAGAATCTTGTTTCTCATGGTCTGAGAGTCCTTTAGGTAACTTTTGGCAAACTCCAAGCGGGCTGTCATGTGCCTTTTACTGAGGAGTGGCTTCCGTCTGGCCACTCTACCATAAAGGCCTGATTGGTGGAGTGTCTCAGAGATGGTTGTCCTTCTGGAAGATTCTCCCATCTCCACAGAGGAACTCTAGAGCTCTGTCAGAGTGACCATCGGGTTCTTGGTCACCTCCCTGACCAAGGCCCTTCTCCCCCGATTGCTCAGTTTGGCTGGGTGGCCAGCTCTAGGAAGAGTCTTGGTGGTTCCAAACTTCTTCCATTTAAGAATGATGGAGGCCACTGTGTTCTTGGGGACCTTCAATGCTGCAGAAATGTTTTGCTACCCTTCCCCAGATCTGTGCCACGACACAATCCTGTCTCGGAGCTCTACGGACAATTCCTTCGACCTCATGGCTTGGTTTTTGCTCTGACACACGCTGTCAACTGTGGGACCTTATATAGACAGGTGTGTGCCTTTTTCAAATCATGTCCAATCAATTGAATTTACCACAGGTGGACTCCAAGTTGTAGAAACATCTCAAGGATGATCAATGGAAACAGGATGCACCTGAGCTCAATTTCAAGTCTCAAAGCAAAGGGTCTGAATACTTATGTAAATAAGGTATTTCTGTTTTTTATTTTCAATACATTTGCTAAAATAAAATAAAAAAACACTGTGTTCACTTTATCATTATGGGTTATTGTGTTTAGATTGATAAGGAAAACATTTGATTTAATCAATTTTAGAATAAGGCAGTAATGTAACAAAATGTGTAAAAAGGGAAGGAGTCTGAATACTTACGAATGCACTGTAAATCCAATGTATGCACAACACAGAACTCACTGCAACTGCCTCTCCAACACAATGCTGCAAGGCAAACGCATCGTTCCATTGTAAATGAATGTACTTCTGGTGTACCAAAATCCAATGACGCTGTCGGTGTGATCGAGACGTTACTTTTTCCGTTGTGCTCCGCAGCTACCCACTCATCTCGTAGCCTACTGGGTGTCTGTTTCTTCACGCTCCCCATCTTCTTCAGCGTCAACACCAAGTTTATGTAGCCAGAAGGCTCACGTTTCATTTATATTATGATGTGGGTATATTTGAATACGATGTAGGCTACCCATGTGTTGTTCCCAACATTTTATTTTGTGAAAAGCCAGATTTATTCTTGTCCTACTGTATGTCAGCTGTTGATTTTATTTATTTAACTATCATAACATTCCTATGAATAGCCTATGCCTACGTTAACAAATAAGGCCTAGATGTACCCTAAATAGAGTGGTTTGTTCATTTGAACCTGTTATATTTTTGCCTCGGTTATTCAGGCTATTTCAAACCCCTACAACACAAATACACATTTTAAAACAAGACCTTGTGAGATGATCAATGACTTTATATTGCTTTAGAATTATTATTATATGTTTATGCCAACGAATGATAATGAATGCAATAAGAATATATTAAATGTTATGGATAATACACCTTAGAAAGGCACATTATTCTGTCCGATGGTTTTATATGCTTTATTATAAACTGGGTGGGTCGAGCCCTAATGCTGATTGGCTGAAAGCCATGGTATATCAGACCGTATACCACGGGTATGACAAAACATTTATTTTTACTGCTCTAATTACATTGGTAACCAGTTTATATTAGCAGTAAGGCACCTCGGGGGTTTGTGCTATATGGCCAATATACCACGGCTAAGGTCTGTTTCCAGGCACTCCGCGTTGCGTCGTACGTAAGAACAGCCCTTAGCTGTGGTATATTGGCCATATACCACACCCGCTCAGGCCTTATTGGTTAAAAATGACACTTTAAAGAAAAATCGGGTTACCTGGGAGAAAAGTGATTTATTCTCGGGATGGAACATTTTGTAAAATACCGATGTTAATATGCCAACTCTCCCCCTCTCACTGACTTACTCTTTAGCTGCCGCACCTCTTCCTCTAACTCTCTCTCTCTCTCCCTGCCTCCCCCCCCTCTAGCCCAGGCGCTGGAGCGTATGATGAGTCCGACAGGTCCGAGCCCCAACCCCAACGTCCCGTCAGAGTACTGCAGCACAATCCCCCCCCTACAGCAGGCCCGGGCTGCAGGCACCCTCAACTCCCCCCCGCCCACCGTCATGGTGCCCGTCTCCGTGCTCAAAACCCCCTACAGCGACGGTACTTATGCACCCCTTGAACTCGTATCAAGGGTTGCTGTTGTATAATGGTGGTCCCAAAAGCGATAAACATCTGGTTGCTCTCCATTGGATAGCCTAGCCAGCCACAGTTTGGCTATAATGAAAGATTGTGATTTCTTTTTTACCATATCCATTTCCCTTGATTCTCATTTGTATTCAGTGTTTCCCCTAGGCTTTCTTTCAGCAGTGGCGGTAAAGATTGTGTGTTTGGTAAGGGAGGGGGGTTGCAGTTTTAAAGCGAATTTCCTGCAATTCTACACATTTTGCCATGGCTTATGCCGCCGTCTTATGCTATCTGAGTGACTCTAACATTATAACAAAATCAATGGGAATTTTAGATTCTCCCTGACTCAAGTTTTTATTTTGGTGGTTGTTAGTTCTCAAAGATCTTATTTAAAAAATATAGCTCCGTTATCTTTTCTACATACTTTAAATTTGGTTTAAGTTAACACTGAAAACGTTTTAAAATCCCTAAAATGATTTCCCCCAAAATGTGTATTATATATATTTTTTATCATATTTTTGGGAAGTGGCCCAACGATTTAGCAGCGGAGGCTAAATTTAAATAGGGAAACACTGGTATTAATTTAGCGCTCTAAACAACACTTTAAATTGGGAAATGGGGAAAATGACAGAAGTCCCTGTCCCTGTGTGGTGGATGTGTCAGGTTGTCCTCGTGAGCAGAAGCGTGTGTGGTTTGCAGATGGCATCTTGCCCAACGGCGAGGTGGCCGACACCACCAGGCTATCTGTGACCGGCAGGAGGAGTTCCCAGGAGTCCAGCCCTGTCACACCAGACCCCCCTACGGTAAGAGGAGGAGCTATATACACACATATATAGACACACACACAATGTGAGGGACACACACCCACGGTAAGAGGCACTGTATACATATACATATACATACATGGCAAGATACACACACACACATACAGACTGCACACACAACCACACATAGTGAGACCACATATACACACACAGACATGGTAAATCATCTCTCTTTTATCCCATCCATTTCTCATCCGTCGGTCTCCTCCAGGCTGGCAGCAGAGTATCCCCTGGCTCTGCAGCGGTGTCTGAGGGTGGTGTTTCGGCCCCTGTGGTCCCAGCAGAGTTGGAGGTGGTGGGCCCCACAGTGTCGGGGCCCTGGGACTACAGCCTGCTGTGTGGGCTAGGGAGCTGCGTAGAGAGGAGCCCCAGTCTGCTGCCTGAGGATGATGAGGGCCTGCCACCTCTACTCATCACCACCGGAGAGGAAGAGGGGGGAGGAGATCTATTGGTGGAGGAGCGCCCAGCCCCCTGCCAGATCCTGCTCCTGTTGGAGGAGGGAGGCCCGCGACCTTTAACCTTTGTCCTCAACGCCAACCTGCTGGTCAACGTCAAACTGGTCACCTGTGAGTAGAACACCCATCTCTACCCTCCTGTAAAATGGCTTCCTCACCTCTCCGTTCCTTCATCTGTACTGATCTGAAAAGATGGGACTGGTGAAAGCAATATGGTGGATGCCTACTTGGAACATTCCCTGTCCACTTCAGTTCAGATGATGGGAAGGTGAAAAAGAGATCAAATTCAAACCTCCTTATTCCTAGTCCCAGTCCCAAACGAATGTGTTTCCTCACTGTGTGTGTCTCTACTCTCCTGTAGACTGCAGTAGGAAGTGTTGGTGTTTGGGCTCCAGTGGTCTACAGACTGTAGGGCAGAGGGAGATAGTGTTCATCCTGGAGTGTCTGCCTGAGGAGCGATCTCTGCCCAAAGACCTGTTCACACTGTACCTCTCCATCTACCAGGACGCACAGAGAGGTAGACGCACACACACACACACACACACACATCCTGTACCTCTCCATCTACCAGGACTCACAGAGGTAGGCGGAAAAAAAACACACACACACACACAGGCCTGCCAACCTGCAAGCATTTTGCGTACCATTCATGCAATTTGAGGTCAAAGTACGCTGGTACGAAAAATGACCCTAAAATAGGCTTCTAGTTGGCACATTGTGGTTTTTGACTCAGCCATCTGAAATTGGAGCTGAGCCAATCAGAGGACTTGGCTGAGGAGAAAAAATCTCTAGCGCTCTGCTCCAGGCCAGCCCCCAAATTATTTTTGATGTGATATGAAAGTAGAGGGCTGTATGTTTCTAGAACTGTACCGCAATTGAGAATAGATTCACGTTTAGATGGAGTATTTGGCTGTTTTGGTTTCCAGAGCCAATTTGCCTCTTAACAGAACATGTAACGTCCTTGGACTATAAGGAGTAACATTAGGCTCCTTTAGTCCATTATTGGGCTACATTACCCCTCAAGTTAACCTAGAAAAATGTGAAAGTGTCATTGAGGCCACCTCCAATATCCTTTAGGATCACACAGAAGACTTCTGTGTTGGCTACATTGTTTGTAATCATTTAAGACTCAAGGGGCTCTATTTTAACAAACCTAACGAAATGGTAAATCTAAGCGCAGGCGGTAGCGCTATAGGTTCAGGGGTGTGTCAGAAATATTTTGGCTATTTTCACTATCACAGTTATCCCCGCACTTGCTGGCGTTGGCGCGAAAGGGCTGGGTTTTGATGAATAAACAAGTTGTGGGTGTGTCAAGGCTTGGCCCCTCACTGGCCAATCAGAACGTGCTCCATGGCAAAATAATATGGTTGCTTCAAGTTGTGTATTTACGATCTTTTATGTAGTGCCTTGGAATCAACTCCAATTCCAATTTTAGTTCGTTAAAGGGCTTACAGAAATGAAATAACAAAATGTAGACCTATCTTTGCTAAATATGTTAACTTGAACCCATTTGCAGTCCACAAAACAGGACCTGCATGGCTAAAATAATGTGGGCCTGCCTACAATATATAGATAAAAAGGGAACGTCAGCTCACTGTTTTACTCCTCTCAAACGTGATATTTTAATAAAGCTTTGGTGATTTTACGATTTATTTCCAAGTGGTCTCAGGAGCCAAACCCTTTATCGACAGTCTCGACTACTTTGCGATTGCATTGGCAGACAAAAAAAAAAGGCTTCATTGAGAGGAGGTGAGGCTATGCTTGGTTTTTAATCAAATAAAACGCTATGGGAATGTTTTTTTAGGTTTCTAAATATTAGGCTACTCTTGTTCCATGCGCATATGGGCAGTGTGCGTCACGGCTGGATAGGCTGCGTTTCGGCTGTCAAAAATCATGCCATAACTAACTGCGTTATCGCTAAAACCAGCTTTTGGTTGGTCTTAAATATTCCTATCAGCGCTGATTGAAATTAGCACTTTGGATCGTGTTTTTAAGGACACGCCTAAAATAATTCCACCCCGCCCATCTGAGCGCAAGCGAGTTGATATAAGACAGGTAAATTGCCGAACCTGCCATTAGGGCTGGAAAATGGCAGTGCCAGTTTTTACATAACGAAATTGCAAACTAACGTGCTTTTGACACTAGCGCAGCCTTAACTCCAGCCAAAAATAGAGCCCTAGGTTTCAGGAAATGGCAGTTACAGGTTCTTCAAAAATACAAAATGCTCCAGCTTCCTGATGGTGGAAGTTGACTGACCCCCTTGGTACCTCCCCCCTACCCAACTAAGGCCTACATCAACACCACCTGGTCAGAAAATCCTGATTGTACACTACCAGTCAAAAGTTTGGACACACCTACTCATTGAAGGGTTTTTCTTTATTTCTACTATTGTTTACATTGTAGAATAATAGTGAAGACATCAAAACTATTAAATAACACATATTGAATCATGTAGTAACCAAAAAAGTGTTTATATTTGAGGTTCTTCAAATAGCCACCCTTTGCCTTGATGACAGCTTTGCACATTCTTGGCATTCTCTCAACCAGCTTCATGAGGTAGTCACCTGGAATGCATTTCAATTAACAGGTGTGCCTTCTTACATTTACATTTTAGTCATTTAGCAGACGCTCTTATCCATATGAGCCAATCAGTTGTGTTGTGACAAGGTAGGAGGGGTATACAGAAAATAGCCCTATTTGGTCCATATTATAGCAAGAACAGCTCAAATAAGCAAAGAGAAACGACAGACCATCATTACTTTTAAGACATGAAGGTCAGTCAATACGGAACATTTGAAGTCGCAAAAACCATCAAGCGCTATAATGAAACTGGCTCTCATGAGGACCGCCACAGGAATGGAAGACCCAAAGTTACCTCTGCTGCAGGGGATAAGTTCATTAGCGTTACCAGCCTCAGAAATTGCAGCCCAAATAAATGCTTCACAGAGTTCAAGTCACAGACACTTCTCAACATCAACTGTTCAGAGGGGACTGTGTGAATCAGGACTTCATGGTTGAATTGCTGCAAAGAAATCACTACTAAAGGACACCAATAAGAAGAAGAGACCTGGTTGGGCCAAGAAACACAAGCAATGGACATTAGACCGGTGGAAATTTGTCCTTTGGTCTGGAGTCCAAATTTGAGATTTTTAGTTCCAACTGCCATGTCTTTGTGAGACACGGGGTGGATGAATGGATGATCTCTGCATGTGTAGTTCCCACCGTAAAGCATGGAGGAGGAGGTGTTATGTTGTGGAGGTGCTTTGCTGGTGACACTGTCTGTGATTTATTTAGAATTCAATGCACACTTAACCAGCATGGCTACCACAGCATTCTGCAGCGATACGCCATCCCATCTGGTTTGGGCTTAGTAGGACTATAATTTGTTTTTCAACAGGACAATGACCTAACACACCTCCAGGCTGTGTAAGGGCTATTTGACCAAGAAGGAGAGTGATGGAGTGCTGCATCAGATGACCTGGCCTCCACAATCCCCCGAGACTGTTGGAAAAGCATTCCAGGTGAAGCTGGTTGAGAGAATGCCAAGAGTGTGCAAAGCTGTGGCTATTTGAGAAAATAGGGTGGCTATTTGAAGAATTTCAAATATGAAAAATATTTTGATTTAACACTTACTACTTGATTCCATATGTTATACAATTTAGAAAATAGTAAAAATAAAGAAAAACCCTTGAATGAGTAGGTGTGTCCAAACTTTTGACTGGTACTGTACATTTTAAACGTATTTCTAGTTATCTACTGAAAAGCAACCAATTTAAGTACCCAGAACAGTCTATAGCCTACCATTCCTACTGAGGCGGTCTTCTGACAACATCGTTATTAGGCAAAAAACTGTGCATATGCCTATGATTTGAGCCGTGTGGGTGTTGCACACGTGCCGTCGTGGGGGCTGGGGGTGCTGCCGCCGCGCTGAAGTGGTACTCTGCACACACTGACCTCTGTCTCTCCCTCCTCAGGAAAGTTTGTGGAGGAGCTGGGCAACGTGGCGTTCACAGGTAGTTTCCTGGGTAGTAAGGAGCACGGCGGGGTGCTGTTCTTCTCCCCTACCTTTCAGCCCCTGGAGGGCCTCTGTCTGCCTCCACAGCCCTTCCTCTGTGGCCTGCTCATCCAGAGGCTGGAGGTGCCCTGGGCCAAGGTCTTCCCCCTTAGGCTGCTGCTACGGCTGGGAGCAGAACACGGTGGTGAGCCCCCAACAGTTACTAGCCTTGTCTGGGTTCAGTGGTAATAAATGCATGGTAAATAGTTTCAGAAGGATTTACACTTTGACTGGTTTTCAAAGCTAAAGGGTAGGT
The DNA here is from genome assembly GCF_964263955.1 of Coregonus lavaretus. Taxonomy (NCBI): domain Eukaryota; kingdom Metazoa; phylum Chordata; class Actinopteri; order Salmoniformes; family Salmonidae; genus Coregonus; species Coregonus lavaretus. Next base: position 7,208,614 of record NC_140011.1, on the reverse strand, counting down.
AGCATAAACTTAACATATGGATTTTCATTAATATCCACATCAAAAGTCCCAGTGCAAAATTACACCACTTTTCTATTTTTCCAGTTATTACATACAGTGGCTTGTGAAAGTATTCACCCCCCTTGGCATTCTTCCTATTTTGTTGCCTTACAACCTGGAATTTAAATTGATTTTTTTTTGGTTTGTATCATTTGATTTATACAACATGCCTACCACCTTGAAGATGCAAAATATGTTTTATTGTGAAACAAACAAGAAATAAGACAAAAAAACAGAACTTGAGCGTGCATAACTATTCACCCCCCAATGTCAATACTTTGTAGAGCCACCTTTTGCAGCAATTACAGCTGCAAGTCTCTTGGGGTATGTCTCTATAAGCTTGTCACATCTAGCCACTGGGATTTTTGCCCATTCTTCAAGGCAAAACTGCTCCAGCTCCTTCAAGTTGGATGGGTTCCGCTGGTGTACAGCGATCTTTAAGTCATACCACAGATTTTCAATTGGTTTTAAGTCGGGGCTTTGACTAGGCCGTTCCAAGACATTTCAATGTTTCCCCTTAAACCACCCGAGTGTTGCTTTAGCAGTATGTTTAGGGTCATTGTCCTGCTGGAAGGTGAACCTCCGTCCCAGTCTCAAATCTCTGGAAGACTGAAACAGGGTTCCCTCAAGAATTTCCCTCTATTTAGCGCCATCCATCTTTCCTTCAATTCTGACCAGTTTCCTAGTCCCTGCCGATGGAAAAACATCCCCACAGCATGATGCTGTTACCACCATGCTTCACTGTGGGGATGGTGTTCTCGGGGTGATGAGAGGTGTTGGGTTTGCGCCAGACATAGCAATTTCCTTGATGGCCAAAAAGGTACCAGAGTACCTTCTTCCATATGTTTGGGGAGTTTCCCACATGCCTTTTGGCAAACACCAAACGTGTTTGCTTATTTTTTTCTTTAAGCAATGGCATTTTTTTCTGGCCACTCTTCCGTAAAGCCCAGCTCTGTGGAGTGTACGGCTTAAAGTGGTCCTATGGACAGATACTCCAATCTCTGCTGTGGAGCTTTGCAGCTCCTTCAGAGTTATCTTTGGTTTCTTTGTTGCCTCTCTGATTAATGCCCTCCTTGTCTGGTCCTTGAGTTTTGGTGGGCGGCCCTGTCTTGGCAGGTTTGTTGTGGTGCCATATTCTTTCAATTTTTTTATATTGGATTTAATGGTGCTCCGTGGGATTTTCAAAGTTTCAGATATTTTTTTTATAACCCAACCCTGATCTGTACTTCTCCATAACTTTGTCCCTGACCTGTTTGGAGAGCTCCTTGGTCTTCATGGTGCTGCTTGCTTGGTGGTGCCCCTTGCTTAGTGGTGTTGCAGACTCTGGGGCCTTTCAGAACAGGTGTATATATATATACTGAGATCATGTGACACTTAGATTGCACACAGGTGGACTTTATTTAACTAATTATGTGACTTCTGAAGGTAATTATTTAGGGGCTTCATAGCAAAGGGTGGGAATACATATGCACGCACCACTTTTCCGTTATTTATTTTTTAGAATTTTTGAAACAAGTTATTTTTTTCATTTCACTTCACCAATTTGGACTATTTTGTGTATGTTCATTACATGAAATCCAAATAAAAATATATTTTAAATTACAGGTTGTAATGCAACAAAATAGGAAAAACGCCAAGGAGGATGAATACTTTTGCAAGGCACTGTAAAACCAATCAGAATGAAGTCATGCCGGAAAATGTTTTTGCAGGGTGTGACGTTATATGGAGGACCCGGCAAGCCAGCCTGTGCCCTATAATGTAATCTCCAACAGAAATAACTTCAAATGTATAACTTCAAATTAAACCAAATCATTTACACTCATGACTACTGGTTTCAATGTAATTTCCAACCAATGTACGAGCAAATACTCTATGAATTTATTGTTACAAATCAGCTTGCAAGGTTGCTAGCCAAGTAGCCTGCTAACATTAGCCCTACCAGCCTGCTAATGTTACGTTAGCACTGCATGAGTCAGCCAGTTGCTATCAACACCAAGCTTACAGCTACATTAAAGTAAACCAAAGTTTTGGAAATACATAGTGCCATCTAACCATCTAATAATGTTACCAATATATGTAGTTATCTAAAGTAGAGAGAGCGGAGACTTACCGATTGACGGCTGAGTTAGCTACCAAAGAAGAGCCGAGGAGAGAGGCGCTTCAGAGGGAGAGGCCGTTTCACCGGCCGAGGGAGAGTCAGCTAATCCAATAGCGATATAGTGAGGTAAATCCAAAGTAGATAGATTCCAGAGTCAATCATCCAGAGGTGGCGTTGGGCACAGGAGACGAGGGGAAGAGTCAACAATAAGACGGCGATCGGAGGAAGGCTCCAGGCAGATGGAAATGATCACAACAGGACAGTCAGTCAGCTACTGTAGCGTGCTAGTACTAAGCCCAGGTTGAAAAACTCTGGTAGCCTACTTCACGGAGATCATTCGGCCCCCACTTGTGGGGAATCTGATTGCTTGTTTACATCACACCTCCTCGTGATTGGTGGATTGTAGCTCACCACTGCCAACATTCGGTCTGCATGGCTAGTGGCTAACGTTAGCCAGCTCGAGCTAGCTAAGGCAGAGTAGATTCTCAATATGACGTTGAGAAATTGTATATTGTGGGTAGTTTTAAAAGATATCTGGAAATAAGTTAATAAATATGTAAAAAACCCAAAACATAACTATGTTTGTAGGTAATCAGATCGTGACCTCAACTAAGTTACTAAGCCTTTGACAACACTGTGTTGTTACTTTGAGTAAATCTCATACTTCCTACCCTTTTAAATCAGTTTTTCTGATAGCCGTTTCAAACTTTTGAACTCGGCCAAGACCTAGATATGTGCTTTAGCCTGTAGGCTATTGAGATCACTTCTACTTTGACTCTACTTTACAAACATGGCCGTAGTTTACAGTAATGACATGATGAAATAATAATGAAATGATTACAACAAGTGTTTAGACGGATGTCGAGCCTGATTCTAGTGACATTTGACCCTATGTGTGTTGTGTTACAGTGTACCCCATTACGCTGGTCAGCGTCCGCTTCAGAGAGACTGTGTTCAGAGAGACAGGACACACCATCATGAACCTGCTGGCTGTAAGTACACACACACAAAAATTATTTTATTGTAAATTTCAGAGTATTTTTTTCTTTTTACAATTTGATCAATCAAAACTTTGGATATAACAATTCACATCAAACCGAAGCAAAGCAGTAAAAGTAGGTCTCCAGCCCTGATTTAAAGCAGAGTTAAGAGATATCTCCCTGATCCTCTGTGATGATCACTGAGCCAGCATATGCTGTGCAGTGCTGCTGAGTTCAGCTGAGGGCCAGCCGACAGAGGACTGAGATGACACACACAGAGCTAGATCAGGACTCCTGTGGGAGAGACACTGCAGTAGTTTGGTTCCCTGCCAGCTGTTCACTGCTGGGAGAGAGGATCCTGTGAGGGCAGGTCTGACTGGGTTATCATACACTGTCTGTTACAGCTCTGAAACCTCTAAGATACTGTGTGTGTTAGTCTTTGCAAAAAGGATTGTCTATGAGGCATGTCATATGTCAATGAGAGAATGTAGTAGGTCACACACTATGTGTGTGTTCTGTGTTGTGTTTTTGTCTCCAGGACCTGAGGAACTACCAGTACAGTCTGCCTGCCGTGGAGGGCCTGAGGATCCACATGGAAATGGGCCACAGCTACATAGACATTCCCAAGAGTAGCTTTACTGAGGTAAGACACATAGCATTACAGGACTTTGGAGTTTTTGATGGTATTTGTCTATCTGTACCTACTGGTCATGTTCCAGGACAATCTGTTTTCTTCTGGCTCGAAGGACAAGTTCAAGTTTCAACTTTATTGTCCCAGAGGGCAATTGGTTTAGCAGCAAATGAGCATAAAAAACAACGTTGAACATATAAAATCCACATGGATCACAATGACACACAGTGAATACAATGAGCTAGTACATCAAGTCATAGGGCTGACAGCCATCAATACAAATATACAGTGCATTCAGAAAGTATTCATACCCCTTGATTTATTCCACATTTTGTTGTTACAGCCTGAATTCAAAATGGATTAAATGATTTAATTTTTCTCACCCATCAACACACAATACCTCATAATGACAAAATGAAAACCTATTTTTGGAAATGTTTGCACATTTTTGGAAAATGAAATACTGAAATATCTCATTTACATAAGTACTTACACCCCTGAGTCAATACTTTGTAGAAGCACCTTTGGCAGTGTTTACAGCTGTGCGTCTTTATGGGTAAGTCTCTTAAGCGCTTTCCACACCTGGATTGTGCAACATTTGCCCATTATTCTTTTCAAAATTCTTCAAGCACTGTCAAGCACTGTCAAATTGGTTGTTGATCATTGCTAGACAACCATTTTCAGGTGTTGCCATAGATTTTCAAACAGATTTAAGTAAAAACTGTAATTCTTTTGCCACATCTTTTACAGTATTACTTTTGTGCCTTGTTGCAAACAGGATGCATGTTTTGGAATATTGTTTTATTCTGTACAGGCTTCCTTTTCACTCTGTCAATTAGGTTAGTGTTGTGGAGTAACTACAATGTTGTTGATCCATCCTCAGTTCTCTCCTATCACAGCCATTAAACTCTATAACTGTTTTAAAGTCACCATTGGCCTCATGGTGAAATCCCTGAGTGGTTTCCTTCCTCTCCAGCAACTGAGTTGCCTGGATGCCTGTATCTTTGTAGTGACTGTGTGTATTGATACACCATCCTAAGTTTAATAGCTTCACCATGCTCAAAGGGATATTCAATGTCTGCTTTTTTTTATTTTTATAATAGGTGCCATTCTTTGCGAGGCATTAAAAAACGTCCCTGGTCTTTGTGGTTGAATCTGTGTTTGAAATTCACTGCTCGACTGAGGGACCTTACAGATAATTGTATGTGTGGGGTACAGAGAAGAGGAAGTCATTCAAAAATCATGTTAAACACTATTATTGCACACAGAGTCCATGCAATTTATTATGTGACTTGTTCAGCAAATTGTTACACCCGATCTTATTTAGGCTTGCCATAACAAAGGGGTTAAATACTTATTGACTCAAGACATTTCAGCTTTCATTTTTAATTAATTAAAAAATAAATCGAAAAACATAATTCCACTTTCACATTATTGTGTGTAGGCCAGTGACAAAATAATCTCAATTTAATCAATTTTAAATTCAGGCTGTAAAACAACAAAATGTGGAAAAGTCAATGGGTGTGAATACTTTCTGAAGGCACTGTATGCAGTAGGCCTGTGATCGACATTAGCAGCAGCAGAAAAGTATAGCAAGCCAAAGTTGCCTAATAAGTAAAGTGCTGTGTGCATTCTTAGTTCATCTCGTCAACAACATATCAACAATGTGCTGACGAAAACATCAACATCACCTTAATCATCAACAACATTACCATCGTCAACATCATCCTCATCCCTAGCCTATCAACTCCTCTTCCCTGTATTCAGAAGGGCAATGGCCATTGGGGTGAAGGAGTGCTTGTACCCGTTCGTCTTAACAGTGGGTAAATCTAAACCGGGAGCCAGAGAGTAGGACCTTGAACTGGTGGTGTAGAGGGTGGGCACAGTCAGACAGGATGGATTCTGTCAGACAGGATAGATTCTGCCAGACAGGATGGATTCTGCCTTCCTCACCTCTTGTCTGTTGTACTTGTCTGCTGGACTCCTGTGATCATACTGCCCACTTTCACTATTCTAGTTAGTGTATTTTTAGCTTTTACACCAAGGTTGCAGTACCAGCAAATAAAATACAATTTTAAGACAAACTCTATGTACGACTTATAAAAGAGAGTCAATCATCAAGGTCCTGTCTACCTGGAACTTTGCCAGTTTCCTGACAAAAAAGGCATTGCTGGCCTTTCTTACACAACATGTCAGTGTTACTCAAAGTTCAATTTATTATCAATCATTGTGCCAAGATACTTGTAGTTGTCTACAGTGTCTACCACCTGGCCCTTGATGATAGTGTTCTGAGGGGTAGGGGGTTGACGCCTGAAATTCATACAAAACATATATTTGTTTTTTGTCACATTCAATTGTAAGAATTCACTGTCACACCAAATGTACAAAATCATCAACGACAGGGTCATGGGCAGTTTCGTCGGCATGAAGGAGACTGACTATTAGTTGTCCGCAAACTTCAGGACCAGTAGCATTAGCGCTAACTAGCATGGTTATGCTAATGCTAGGTTATGCTAATATGCTAAGCCAGGTTGCTATATGCCATTTGCTTTGGATTATAAATTCACTACCTGAATCTGGGGATGGGCGTATAAAAGCCCACCAATTCGCCATTAGTAGGTGTTAGAAATAGTTATTTGTCTTTCGATGCGAGTATCACCTTTTGTGTGTTTTCTAGATGCTGAAGGTGGTGAATGCGTCTAACGAGCATGTGATCAGTGTGGGTGCTGGCTTCAGCTCGGAGGCTGACTCCCACCTGGTCTGTTTCCAGAACGACGAGGGCAACTACCAGAGCCAGGCCAACAGCCAGCCTGGCAAGACACGCACAGGTCAGTACTAAACCAGATTGCCCACTAGAGGTCAGAAGAGACTGTGTTTTTTGTTTTCAAATAACAGGGTTGTATTCAATAGGGCACAACAAGTTTAGTTGTGGACAAGTTCAGGTAGTCCCTCCCTGTTTCAGTCCATTTTCTTCCTTTTCGTGCCTAATGAATATGACTCCGATAAGAAGCAGGTGTGTCATGACCTTAGATCCTAGAGGTCACAGGCCAGTGACTCGAGCCAGTGCCTCCATGTAACCTGAATAGAACTGAACTGTTTATATACATGCTGTGTTACTCAGTCTGTGATCTTATTGTCTAGTTACGGGGGCCAGCTTCGTGGTATTCAACGGTGCTCTGAAGGCCTCGTCGGGCTTCATCGCCAAGTCGAGCATTGTGGAGGACGGCCTGATGGTGCAGATCCCCCCAGAGACCATGGAGGCCCTGCGCGCCGCCCTGAGGGGGCAGACGGACTTCCACATCCCCTGCGGCAAGGCCGACGGAAGGGAGCTCCGGGACAACATCACCGTGCGCTGGGTCAACTGGAGTGCTCCCGTCAACGCTGGGTAAGGGTGATGCACACAAACACACACACACTGTTGATCTTCTCCCTGGTGCATGATTGGTGAATGAATTTGTGTGTACGTTTTGTGTGTCCTTACAGTGTGACCAGTGGTGTGGACGGGAAACCTCTGGAGGGGGTCCACAGTGTGAGGATGCAGCAGAACACAGAGTTTGAGTTGGACGGACGCACCATCAGGTGTACTGAGGTAGGAGACGCACAGTTCATACCATACGCTAGTGTTATTGTCCATTTGCATGGACATTCATTTTCTGGGGTCAACAATATATTACAATAACAATTGACCTACATGTAAAGACATCGAGTTCTGTTCACCTTCTCTCGATGATCACTACTCTCTGAAACATTGTTTCACTTACACTGGTCTGTCTGTCTGTCTGACTGCCTGTCCCTCCCTCCAGGTGTTCTACGTGTTGAAGACTCCAGACATGTCCCTGTCTGCGGTGCTGCCGTCCTGCAGTGTGTTCCAGAGGGAGATGGCTGTGGCCAGCTGTAGTGCTCTGACCCCTCACCTCTCGGTCCTCTCAGCCAGCGGCATCAACTCCCTCGCCCTCCGAGTCTCCACACAAACAGACATGGTAAGTAACATACTATAAAGGGTCAAGCAATACACTATGAAAGGGACTGGGCAGTGCCCCTCTTCTTACCAGGCACTTGCTAACAAATGTGTTTATGAAAATATCTATATATATTTTATTGATTGCTGTATAAATAAACTATTGTACTAGTCTGTGTTACTGTTCCATCTCTAAAACTTAGCGATCGTATGCCCGTTGTACAGTACATTCCAGTCATACTGCCTTAATGTATTATATCACTATAACTGTCTGTGTGTGTGTGTATGTGTGTCTCAGGTGGAGTACCAGGCTGGTTCGGGAGGCAGGCTCCTACCCCAGCGCTATATGAACGAGCTAGACAGCGCTCTGATCCCCGTCATCCACGGAGGCTCGGCCAGTGTTCCACAGACAGCCATGGACATGGAGTTCCTCTTCTACATCACACACACCATCTAACACACACGCACACACACACAGATGGAAACACACAAACTTTTTAAACACACACAGTACGTGCAAATACAAACACGCACATAAACACACAAGTTCAGTTGCACACATGCAAACTTTTACACACACGCAGCCTGGATGTCTTTGCACAGAGAAAAACGCTGGAGCTCAGAGGACCTTGGACAAGCTGACAGGACCTGAGGACACAAACAGCCAATAAGACACGGCTTGTGACCGGGCGACACGCACAGCCAATCAGGCGTAGCTAACGACTGAACTAAAGACACACGCCTCCAATGGCAGGACATTCCCACATAATCTCCTACTGAAGGCCTTGGAGGCCAGAGGTGTAGGCCTTTGTTCCTGGACGGACAGTGGAGAAACTGGAACGCTGACGCGACTTTCTGTCTGAGAAATGTCACCAACGCTGCTTTAACCCACAAGGCCAAACACTAAACACACAACAACAACGACAACAACCAAAAAAACAAACCAAATTATCAAACTGACTATTCTCTTCTCATCTCTTCCTGCTCTGCCTTCTTGGCTCCTTGCTGGTATCTGTCTGTCAGCCAGCCAAGGAGCACCTCGATGAATGTTTCCAACAAACAAATCTGTATTTACTGTATATTAAGAAATTATGAATTATAATGAAGTATGTTACTTGATTGACCGCTGTATACCAAGCTTGAGAAGAGCAGCACGAGATGCTGTTGATGTGAAACGTTTATCGTAATTTGAGGATGTGAATGCTATTTAAGAATGAGGAAATAGCATATGTGGCAATTTTGAAGTAGCTTCTTGTAAGCCTGCCATTCTAGAATGACTTTTCGAACTTCCTCTCTCTTCAACAGCAGAGTGTGCAGCCGCGTCTTGCATGTGGCAGACCAGTGGTCTCTATGGATGTGGGAAGTTCCCTGACACAATTCTCACTGTCCCGTCTTGTCCAAATGTATAGAAGGTATACGTCGCATATAGAAATTATATAGAGATTTTTTTTAAGCTTAAAGTACTATTTTTGGAACAGTTCCTTAAATGGAATCAAAGTTCATATTTTTGATAGGACGTTGGCTAGCTGAGTCACTTTCGCAGGTGTAGTACCGATAAATTCAGAGGAGCACAGAGAAAAGATTAGTGAAAAGAGTTTCCTTTAGTCCCCCTGATGTCAACTGAAATGTAACATACCAGTGGGATTAGTCCACCAAGTCAAACCAAATACTGCTGCAAAATATGAAAAGGTGCAAAATAAAATGTAAAATTGCATTGATTAACTAAGGTTGATGCCCACGCCCTCTGCGGAAATCATTTTTAAATCTGTCAGTTTAAGCTAGATTTTCCTCTATGGAAAGATGCAACTCTCACGAACACGATGGTGTTCTCCGTTTTGCTCTACGACCCCCACAAGCGTCTTGGGACTCGTCTGAAGTCTGTACTGCCGATCTGCCAACTTCTGTCTGTAGCGTCCGAACAATTTGGGCTACACACTAATATGACCCCTATGTGTAAAGGTGAGACTCTCACGAACACGTACATGTCAGTTGTTTTGCTCTAGGATGTCTGAAGGTCCCCCGGTACCAGTCCAAAACAATTATGGGGGTATATATGGAGACTGTTTAGTGACAAAAATAAGGGGTTAAATACAAAAGTTTCCGGATCTTTCTTATATCTCTCAGACATAGGATAGACACTTCAGAACAAGCTTCCTTTTGGGGGGGGGACTATCTGTTGTTCCATGTAGTGAATCTGTTATTCAATGCATTTGTATAGGCTAATAAGTCCAAATACATTTTTTATATATATTTTTTGGATACTCCAAGGGTATCCAAAAAAAAAACTCAAAATCAAATAGTAAAAGGATCCTTGCTATGACCTTCTTAAAACAATTCCATATAGCTTAGTAGAACCCCCTCCCCTGGCTTAGACGGGGCTTAGACTGTTTAGTGCCAAAAATAAGCGGTTAAATACAGATATATGAAAAATACAGAAAAATCACAGATATGACAGACACTTCAGAACAAACTTCCTTTCGATTTATTTTTGGGACTATCTGTTCCATGTAGTGAATATTTTATTCAAAAGGAAACACTGTAAAGGTATTTAGAAAACGACCCTACACATTCCGTCTGGCCTTAGTTACTAGCCTGCCAATATTGCTGATATTGACTGGTGTTATTGATATGGTCCAATCTTATCTTATTGATGAAGGTTAGTGTTAATGTTGTTACAATGATCTATATAAATTCCAGTTGATACAGTTAAGGCATTGATGTATATGACTGACGTTGATTGAGCATACCTTCATTTCTCCTGCTGTTGTGTTGCACTGCTCTATAGGGGTTGGAAACACTAAATGACACAAAGATGCATTTTGGGGGCTAATATGTCACAACATTTTAAAGGCACTCTTCAAATTAGAAAAGCAATTGAAAGCTTTAATTGGCATCACCACAAGGAACACATTAAAGACATGGTACAGCTTTGATCTTTCATACATACAGTAACATCTCCCACACACACACATTGCGTCACCTCAATGCTTCCATATATGGTAGTGTTATATGTTCTAGTGCTCCTATCCTGTCCAGCAGTAACAGGATGTGCTGCATAAATGACAGGTTAAAGGTGGCTGCTGTATCCTCACTAGCACATTGCTTACCTTACCTGATAGTTTCTGTCCTCTTTGATTCTACATTTCCTATTGCGAGGACTGTGCCCTGTCTTGTTGAAATGTCCGTCACTTACAGAATCTTATGTACAGTATTTAGGCCCCAGACCTGGCAGAAATGGGTAGTTCACCTAAGAGTGATTTCATAAGAAAACGTTGCCATTAACCACCAGGGTAAGGTACTGTTTAATCTTCTAGTGGTTAAGATTGGGGTTTGGGTTTGGTAATCTTATCTGTGGTTAAGGGCAACTGCTCCCATGACTCATGTATGTGCTACAAGCTGACTGTGAATCGGGGGCTAGTCAACATATTTTGATTTGATATGCAACAACTGAGGGCTCTGAGGTCATGTTAGGGGCTCCAAATGTTGGCTAAAGCAAACGCTCCATTTATGTGAACTTCCACATGAGAGATGGAGAGTGTGAGAATAGTTTCCAAGAAATGTACATGATGATAGATTTTCTCTCATTTGTATCAGGAGTAAATGTATTGTTTTTGGAATAAATTTGTTCTTCTCACTATTAGTGATATAAGAGAACTTTCCAATTTAAAAACCTTCCAATTCAAAAAATTATAATCAAATTCCAAAGTATATTTTTGCGCTTTTTTTTTTTTTTACTTTAAAATGTATTGTTTTGTGTAATTCACCTGTATTTATTCATTAACACCAGCTTTATTTGGTAAACCTGGTATCTGGGTCTCATTGAGCTCTTCAAACAATATTCATTTATAAATATTTCACCTTTACTAAATAAAATCATAGCTTTTATGTAAACTGATTTTTGTATTTATGATTTTGTTTTGTTAACTGATGGATTGATTGCTGGAATTCCGTTGCAGTAGGCTACAGCCATCGGAGATGGTAGTAATGCTGTTAGTACTACAGCATCCTGATACATCTATGAAGTTCTGATAATACTTATGACAGAGGTTCCCAACCTTTTTTGACCCGTGATCCCATTTTGATATAAAAAATGTTTTGCGACCCCACCATGTAAGAAAACTTGATGTAATCCACAGCCAATTTTATGTTTTTTATTTGGGTCCCTGACAGTTGTCATGACTTGCCCTCATGGGTTGAGGATCAAACATTCCTGCTAGGCTAAGGTTTGAACACCCCCTTTCCTGGGGGGCAGTTTTATGACTTAACAGCCGATCATAAATAGTTTGCAGAAAAGTACTCCTTTTTGTCTCTAGTATGGGAAGAAAGAATTTCCCTGTGAGACAAAGGAAGTCTTCCCGCCAAGACTCCAACATCCAAAAGTGGATAATGAAACAATATTCCTACTTAAAAGAATGTGGGAAATGGTCAGTGGGGATCTAAAGAATAATCATGTCATATTGTTTATTATTTTGTGATGTCATTAAGGATGTTATCAAGTAATAACTGTAACTCGGAAAGTGTACAAATTATATCTATCAAGTTTACATCTAAATGTTGTATAAAATATATGGTTAAGTATGAGAGTATTTTGGTGAAGATAGGAATGTGATTTTAGTCTTCTAATGAGATAATAGTTTTTCATATAAACTATGCACAGTGACTAGCCATGCCCCGAGTGACATCAGAGATCGTGTAAACATGATGGAACGCCCCTTTTACCCCGAGTGACCAAAAAGCGGGAAGCGGGAGCTAAACGGTACAAAATGGTTTAAAACTACAACTCCATTACCAAAGGAAGACCAGCAGACGTGAAGCGTGAGCCAAACATTGCAAATGGTTTAATTTCTACAAGACCAGAAAGACCAGAAAACGTGAGACGTTAGTCCACACGTTTGAAATGGAGAAACTCTCAACCTCTACACGAGGTGAAGAAGAAGACAATACACTAGACCTTATTATTTCAGTCTGCAGCTGGCATGTATAGTCGTGGTCAAACGTTTTGAAAATGACACAAATCTTAATTTTCACAAAGTCTGCTGCCTCTGTTTTTATGATGGCAATTTGCATATACTCCAGAATGTTATGAAGAGTGATCAGATGAATTGCAATTAATTGCAAAGTCCCTCTTTGCCATGAAAATGAACTTAATCCCCAAAAAACATTTCCACTGCATTTCAGCCCTGCCACAAAAGGACCAGCTGACATGTCAGTGATTCTCTCGTTAACACAGGTGAGAGTGTTGACGAGGACAAGGCTGGAGATCACTCTGTCATGCTGATTGAGTTAGAATAACAGACTGGAAGCTTTAAAAGGAGGGTGGTGCTTGAAATCATTGTTCTTCCTCTGTTAACCATGGTTACCTGCAAGGAAACACGTGCCGTCATCATTGCTTTGCGCAAAAAGGGCTTCACAGGCAAGGATATTGCTGCTAGTAAGATTGCACCTAAATCAACCATTTATCGGACCATCAAGAACATCAAGGAGAGAGGTTGAATTGTTGTGAAGAAGGCTTCAGGGTGCCCAAGAAAGTCCAGCAAGCGCCAGGACCATCTTCTAAAGTTGATTCAGCTGTGGGATCGGGGCACCCCCAGTGCAGAGCTTGCTCAGGAATGTCAGCAGGCAGGTGTGAGTGCATCTGCACGCACAGTGAGGCAAAGACTTTTGGAGGATGGCCTGGTGTTCTGAAGGGCAGCGAGGAAGCCACTTCTCTCCAGGAAAAACATCAGGGACAGACTGATATTCTGCAAAAGGTACAGGGATTGGACTGCTGAGGACTGGGGTAAAGTCATTTTCTCTGATGAATCCCCTTTCCGATTGTTTGGGGCATCCGGAAAACACCTTGTCCGGAGAAGAAAAGGTGAGCGCTACCATCAGTCCTGTGTCATGCCAACAGTAAAACATCCTGAGACCATTCATGTGTGGGGTTGCTTCTCAGCCATGGGAGTGGGCTCACTCACAATTTTGCCTAAGAACACAGCCATGAATAAAGAATGGTACCAACACATCCTCCGAGAGCAACTTCTCCCAACCATCCAAGAACAGTTTGGTGACGAACAATGCCTTTTCCTGGAGCACCTTGCCATAAGGCAAAAGTGATAACTAAGTGGCTCGGGGAACAAAACATCGACATTTTGGGTCCATGGCCAGGAAACTCCCCAGACCTTAATCCCATTGAGAACTTGTGGTCGATCCTCAAGAGGTGGGTGGACAAACAAAAACCCACAAATTCTGACAAACTCCAAGCATTGGTTATGCAAGAATGGGCTGTCATCAGTCAGTATGTGGCCCAGAAGTTAATTGACAGCATGCCAGGGTGGATTGCAGAGGTCTTGAAAAAGAAGGGTCAACACTGCAAATATTGACTCTTTGCATAAACGTAATGTAATTGTCAATAAAAGCCTTTGACTCTTATGGAATGTTTGTAATTATACTTCAGTATACCATAGTAACATCTGACAAAAATATCTAAAAACACTGAAGCAGCAAACTTTGTGAAGACCAATACTTGTATCATTCTCAACTTTTGACCACGACTGTATAGTCGTCTAGAGAACTTTTACTAAAGACACGAAGTGGGAAGGACAATCCCTCTCAGACAACCGCTGGTACATCTGAAGTACCCATTCTAACCAGCACTACGACCAGAAACTCTACCAAGGACATTGGGATCTCTGGTGGGCAAACCAGAGTCCTACATCATCAACTCAACTATCGAGGACAGCTGCACGTAAATACATGTTGCATTTCTAAAACGAATGTGCGTTATTAGGGTGCATAAGTATTATGATTACTGTGAGCATAGTCTCCAAAGTAACCACGATAGTTTGAATCTCTGTCTCTCCCTTCCACTCTGACCCTCCTTCTACCCAAGCAGTGATGCGATTGTTAGTCCAGTCCACTAGGGACCTGTTTTCATTGTATTACGTTAGTAATCAATAATCTATGTGTGTTTGTATTGTGTTATTATTTAGTTAGTTAGTAAATAAATAAATAATTAAGCCAATTTGTGTATTGCTGATTCATCAATAAGGTTAGGGTTCTTGCAGGTTCAAGGATTATGCGACGTTCAAAATGAGACTGATAAGAGGTAATTATTTAATAAGTGTCTGTTATGGATATATAACATATCTTCTAAGAGTTTAATTCGGGAGATGGTAACTCGTTAAACAACTTCTTCCGTGGTGCCCCAAATTCCTAATGAGTTAATTGTCACATGATTAATTTAATTGAGTGACAATTAAACATAGATGGGTGATTCGATAAATAACAGTCATACATTAAAGTAAGTCACGTCACGACACAGTCGATTACAAATCAAGACAGTACTTTCAAAGTATTTCAATCTGCAGAAGTATGGTTTGAAGTGACTAAAATGCATCAGAAAGGTCATATGGCAATAATTGTGTATGATCATCTGTGTAGAAAATATTGTCATTGCTTTCTTTTTTCCCCGTGTTTGATTTGGGGCCTGGTCCTATCCACTGTTCTAACAAGACTTGTGAGCAGGGAAACCGTTCAAAAGTTAGAGACACATTTGTAGGAAGAAAACATAAACCGCTCCGTCACAACCGCATTTAGCGGTTACTCACGTAACCACGGATCTATGAACCAAACAGCACATTTTCTCTCTCTAGAGTTTCTCTTGCGACCCCATTTTCCAAATCAGGCGACCCCCAGTTTAGAAAACGCTGACTTATGAGTTTATAATGTAAATTAACTTGAAAAATGTTTTTTTTTTTTTTTAATGTGTATGTATTTGCCAAATCTGATTGGATCAAGACTATTGTTAGTTTGTGTATGCCCTCCCTAGTGGCACTAGTGATACAAATAGAAAGTGAAATGTTCTCCAGTGCAAGGGTGCAGTACAGGCAGTAAGTAAGCATTTCACGGTAAGGTCTACCTGTTGTATTCGGCGCATGTGACAAATAAAATTTGATTTGATATGAGTAGTCTAGAGCTGGGTGCACATGAGAATTCTGCTGAAACTGAACAGACCTGTCATATTTTGTAGGACTTTTTATTTGCTTTTGTTGCAATTAGTTTACCCCAGAAGGAACACCTGGTGATCTTTTAGTATTTGATTTAGGTTCTGGCAGGTTTCTTCTGTCCCTCATGAAGATATGATGATTTCTCTGGTGGTGTTACTGTGTGCGACAATACTGGCTCTTTTCCATTCTACAGTCAATGGACAAGGTAGGCTACAGCACTCAACTTAAAGGCCCAGTGTTATGGAGTGATTTCAGGGCCAACAGAGATTGTATTTGAATTCCATACTTTTTTATTTGTATTAGGGTATTGAATTAGATGTTTTTTTTTCTTCCACAAATTGAATCATTGAATTCATAAATGTAACTTTTATTTCATGTTTTGAAACTGAAATGAATGAATATTACATAAAGTTTTAACATTCAATTGAAATGTAATCGAACATTTATATTCAATATTTATACACTGAGTGTACAAAACATTAGGAACCCCTTCCTAATATTGAGTTGCACCCCCGTTTGCCCTCATATCAGCCCCAATTCCTCCGGGCATGGACTCTACAAGGTCCCTGGCCCATGTTGACTCCAATGCTTCCCACAGTTGTGTCAAGTTGACTTGATGTCCTTTGTGTGGTGAACCATTCTTGATACACACAGGAAACTGTTGAGCATGAAAAACCCAGCAGCGTTGCAGTTCTTGACACACTCAAACCGGTGCACCTGGCACATACTACCTACCATACCCCATTCAAAGGCACTTAAATCTGTTGTCTTGCCCATTCACCCTCTGAATGGCATACATACACAATCCATGTCTCAATTGTCTCGAGGCTTAAAAATCCTTCTTTAACCTGTCTCCTTCTCTTCATCAACACTGATCGAAGTAGATTTAACAAGTGACATCAATAAGGGATCATAGCTTTCACCTGGATTCACCTGGTCAGTCTATGTCATGGAAAGAGCAGCTGTACCTAATGTTTCATACACTCCGTTTCAATGTGGTAGATATTGCATTCATTTTCTGTGTAGGTCTATGTACGTTTCGTTATTTTGATTTCCGAGTGAAAACTAAGAGTAGAAAATTGGAAAACGGCTAGTTTTCGTTTCTGAATTTGAAAATCAGAAATATACTTTTCTCATTTATTGTGTCAATTGGACGTGGAATAACAGAAAACAACTAACAAAATTGATAAAAACTAATCATTTTCGTTTTGTTCATAACCGAAAGTACACGCCCCCTCATAGAATATTCACCGGGCTTAGGGGGTGTGTTTACAGACTAGTTTGGCAGCACAAAAAATGGATTAGACTGTGTGAGTCTGACAGGAACATAAACATACTCATGTTAGCTAAGATGCAGAACTTCTAAAGTTAGCATGCCAATAGAACAAACTCAACCATTGAATAAAGTTGGCTTGCCCTAGCTGGCTAGCTAGCACTACCTGGTTACTGGCTGTAGTCATGCTATCTAGTAGTAGCTATTGGAAGTAAGTTAGTCCCTCAACCTGCTCCAAGATTAATCTGCCCGGCCAGAGCTACCTGCTGCAGAAAGGTCAGATTTCTCAATTTCACCCGCTGGTATTCTGGTGGACCCTCTGCCTGGCCCTTTAGGCACTATGATGAGTTCTGTGCCCACTCACACGGCCTGGCACCCCAGGAGGCTCTGGCATCAGGTGGAGAGTGTGGGCTCCTGCATTATTTCTGAAAACATATATTCACAAGCACGTTGATCAGCACTATGCCCTGTTAGAAAATGTATATTAACATCTGTTTCATTGGTTGTAATATTTGATGCAACTAAAGATGCATGAATTCACGTTCTCCCACATATATTACTGCAATGCCCTACTCAGTGGTCTCCCCTCACATAATCAACTGACTCCAACATGTACAAAAAGCTGATTCTCATCAACACCCACCTGTTACCACATCATCCGGGACTTACACTGACTCCCCATGAAAGTAAGGATTTACTTTTAGGTTCTGCTCCTCATGCACAGAGTTGTATAAAACTCAGCACCTGCCTACCTGTCAGAGCTCAGGGTATTTCTTCAATATTCCAAACCTCCCATTGTTAGATCAACAATGACTTCACACATTCTATCCACTAACAGCTTTTCAATCATATCAACCACACAACCGCATATCTCCTACTATTCCTACTTCCTCCAACCTTTCTAGACCAACCAGATTGTAGACCAACTACACTATAGACCTTAGAGACCCATTACATTATTGATCCAGACAAATGTTTCCTTTTCAAACTCCTCAGGGATTTAAACCTTGGTCAAAAAAGAAATTACAAATATTTTCTCACATCCTGAGCAGAAAAGAATTAGGGTCAATGTCTGTATTGAACTCCAAACTTGACTCATTAAAGACTTGCCGGATTAAAACCTGACTGAAAGCTTTGTTCATTCACTTAGTTAACTCACTAATAAAACCAAGTGTATTATTGCAATTAAGTATGACTTCACAAGAACTTCAGAGGATCTGTATAATCTGGGATATAACTCATAATGGTTAATTTGTAATTGTTTTGGTGTTTGATATATCTGAAGTTTTATGTTTGTTACGTTTACTCATTCATACCACTTATTTAACAGGCAAAGGAATTCCAAATCTGCTGGCCCAAGGTACGAGCAAGAAGAGAATTTCTGAAGAGCTACTGCTAGGATCTTTGGAAGCAGCACCCCTCTACCATCAGCACCTGGGAGCCTCAGATCCATTCCACTCTGAGGAGGAAAGTTAACACGCAGAGGAAGTTTAACACCCTGTACTCAGACCTGGCAGCTTTGTTTGACAGTACAGTCAATATGTTCCATTATGGGCCATATCAAGATGCATTGTCACAGCTCAGTGATAGACTACATGGCCAAAAGTATGTCGACACCTGCTCGTTGAACATTTCATTCCAAAATGAGCCTCCACTCTTCTGGGAATGCTTTCCACTAGATGTTGGAACATTGCTGCGGGGACTTGCTTCCATTCAGCCACAAGAGCATTTGTGAGGTAGGGAACTGATGTTGGGCGTTTAGGCCTGACTCGCAGTCAGCGTTCCAATTCCTCCCAAAGGTGTTCGATGGGGTTGAGGTCAGGGCTCTGTGCAGTCCAGTCATGTTCTTCCACACCGATCTCGACAAACCATTTCTGTATGGACCTCGCTTTGTGCACGGGGGCATTGTCATGCTGAAACAGAAAAGGGCCTTCCCCAAACTGTTGCCACAAAATTGGAAGCACAAAATCGTCTAGAATGTCATTGTATGCTGTAGCGTTAAGATTTCTCTTCACTGGAACTTAGGGGCCAAGCCCGAACCATGAAAAACAATCCTAGATGATTATTCCTCCTCCACCAAACTTTACAGTTGTCACTATACATTGGGGCAGGTAGCGTTCTCTTGGCATCCGCCAAACCCAGATTTGTCCGTCGGACTGCCAGATGGTGAAGCGTGATTCATCACTCCAGAGAACAAGTTTCCACTGCTCCAGAGTCCAATGGCGGCGAGCTTTATGCGACACCAGCCGACGCTTGGCATTGCGCATGGTGATCTTAGGCTTGTGTGCGGCTGCTCAGACATCGAAACCCATTTCATGAAGCTCCCGACTAACAGTTCTTGTGCTGACGTTGCTTCCAGAGTTAGTTTTGGAACTTGGAAGTAAGTGTTGCGATTTTTATGCGCTACTCGCATCAGCACTCGGCAGTCCCATTCTGTGAGCTTGTGTGGCCTACCACTTCGTGGCTGAGCCGTTGCTCCTAGACGTTTCCACTTCACAATAAGAGCACTTACAGTTGACCAGGGCAGCTCTAGCAGGCCAGAAATTTGACAAACTGACTTGTTGGAAAGGTGGCATCCTATGATGGTGCCATGTTGAAAGTCACTGAGCTCTTCAGTACGGGCCATTCTACTGTCAGTGTTTGTCTATGGAGATTGCATGGCTGTGTGCTCGAATTTATACACCGTTCAGCAACAGGTGTGACTGAAATAGCATAATCCACTAATTTGAAGGGGTGTCTATCAACGAATTGGCAGTCTGCAGCACCCGGCCTCACCCTACTAGAATCTGAAGTCTACTGTTTGCTGATGATCTGGTGCTTCTGTCCCCAACCAATGAGGGCCTACAGCAGCACTGTGATGCGTGTGATAGGAGTCAGGCGCAGGAGAGTAATACGCATCCAAAGAGTTTATTCCATCGATAAGCATGCAACAACAAAACTCAGGCACAGGGGAAATATCTACCCTGGCAACAACAAGGTAAGGGTAGCTCAACCGAGCTACACACAGCTCACTACAAACAATCACCCACACAGACAAGGAAGCAGAGGGAACACTTATACAATGACTAATTGGGGATAAGGACCAGGTGTGTGTGATTAATAGACAAGACAAGTGGAGTGATGATAAATGGATCGGCAGCAGCTAGTAAGCCGATGACGACGACCGCCGAAACATGCACGAACAAGGAGGGGAGGCAGCCTCGGCGGAAGTCATGACAAGCACATAGATCTTCTGCACAGATTCTGTCAGCCCTGGGCCCTGACAGTAAAAATAATGGTGTTCCAGTTGCCAGGACCACAAATACAAATTCCATCTAGACACTGTTGCCCTAGAGCACACAGAAAACTATACCTACCTCAGCCTAAACATCAGCACCACAGGTAACATCCACAAAGCTGTGAACGATCTGAGAGACAACGCCATCAAAAGGAACATAAAATTTGACATCCCAATTAGGATCTGGCTAAAAATACTTGAATCAGTTATAGAACCCATTGCCCTTTATGGTTGTGAGGTCTGGGGTCCGCTCACCAACCAAGAATTCACAAAATGGGACAAACACCAAATTGAGACTCTGCATGCAGAACTATGCAAAAACATCCTCAGTGTACAACGTAAAACACCAAATAATGCATGCAGAGCAGATTTAGGCCGATACCCGCTAATGATCAAAATCCAGAAAAGAGCCGTTAAATTCTACAACCACATAAAAGGAAGCGATTCCAAAACCTTCCATAACAAAGCCATCACCTAAAGAGAGATCAACCTAGAGAAGAGTCCCCTAAGCAAGCTGGTCCTGAGGCAATGTTTACAAACACAAACAGACCCCACAGATCCCCAAGACAGCAACAGCAACACAATTAGACCCAACCAAATCATGAGAAAACTAAAAGATAATTACTTGACACATTGGAAAGAATTTACCAAAAAACTGAGCAAACTGGAATGCTATTTGGCCCTAAACAGAGAGTACACAGTGGCAGAATACCTGACCACTGTGACTGACCCAAAATTAAGGAAAGCTTTGACTATATACAGACTCAGTGGCATTGCTATTGAGAGAGGTCGCCGTAGGCAGACCTGGCTCTCAAGAGAAGACAGGTTATGTGCACACTGCCCACAAAATGATGTGGAAACTGAGCTGCACTTTCTAACCTACTGCCAAATGTATGACCATATTAGAGACACATATTTCCCTCAGATTACACAGACCCACAAAGAATTCGAAAACAAATCCAATTTTGATAAACTCCCATATCTATTTGGTGAAATACTACTGTGTGCCATCAAAGCAGCAAGATTCGTGACCTGCTGCCAAAAGAAAAGGGCAACCAATGAAGATCAAACACCATTGTAAATACAACCCCTATTTCTGTTTATTTATTTTCCCTTTTGTACTTTAACTATTTGCACATTGTTATAACACTGTACATAGCTATAATATGACATTTGAAATGTCACTATTCCTTTGAAAATGTTGTTAATGTAATGCTTACGGTTCATTTTTTATTGTTTATTTCACTTTTGTTTATCTATTTCACTTGCTTTGGCAATGTAAACATAGAGGGAGAGAGATCTATAATCACTGTAGAGCATTCCATTTAGAAATAGTGTAGAACTGTTCTAGAGTCAGATTGTCTCAGCACAGTAGGGTACAGCAGGATTAGAGAGATATGCAAATTTACAGTCATGGGGCCAGGCTTATGCTTCTCATCAGGGTGTTGTTGGAGGAAGTAGTGTAGGACCTTGAGAGCTTCTGGATAGGGCTGAGTGACTGGACTGTGTGAATGGTCCTGTGAATGAGAGAGAGGGCGAGAGAGTGTGGGGGGAATCAGTAATCAAATAATATCAGACTGCCTCCGTATCATTGATCATCAGCCCCCTGAAAGGTGGTAGGTATTCTGTAAATTTTAACTTACAGTATTTCCTGATGTAACTGGATGAAGTTCATGACGATTTGCTCAGATGCCATACTGAGCCCTTCTCCTACAGGTACATTCCGAAGCCCCCCCCCCCCCCCCCCCAGATAGGTAACCATTTACAGTAACTGCAGTTCATTATAAGCCTACTCACTCAATAAGCATGCAGCAGGTACCTCTGGCCGGGCAGCTTCATCTTGTAGCAGGTTGAGTGACTAACTTACTTCCACTAGCTACTAAGCTAGCATGATTATAGCCAGTAGCCAGGTAGGGCTAGCTAGGTAGCCTGCTAGCTAGTCAGTTAACCAGCTTGCTAGCAAATCAGCAGTAACTTTAGCCAGCTGATGCTAGCTAGCCAGGTAGTGCAAGCCAACTTTGTTCAGTTGTTGTTGAGTTCATTATCCCCGAGCCGACTAGGTGAAAAATCTGTCGATGTGCCCTTGAGCAAGGCACTTAATTACCCCTAATTGCTCCTGTAAGTCGCTCTGGATAAGAGCGTCTGCTAAATGACTAAAATGTAAATGTAAATGTAAATATCGGCATGCTAACTTCATGATAAGTTAAGCATCTTAGCTAACATTACTATTTGTATCTTCCTGTCACACAAATGTCTAATCCTTTCTCTGTGCTGTCGACACTACAGCTCAAACCAGACTGCAAACAAACACCACTATGCAATCTTTTTTCGTAAGGGGTCTGATTTCATGGCAATGCTAATATGGCTAAAATTCACTATCTAGCTAACCAACAACTCTGACGATGTATTTGAGAGACAACAAGAGCTCATTGTGCAAATGTATTTATGTTTTCAATAAACATTGGAGACTAAATATAGTTTGCAAGTTGTCAACAATTTAAGCCACCCTTAGGAACAAATATTGCAGTCAGAGTGCAGTATAACTGCAGTACACTACAGTATAACTGCAGTTAGAGTGCAGTATAACTGTAGTTCAACTTACATTGCAGTTATTCTGTAATTACTGCGTCCAAAATAGCACAGTCGACTGCAGTTACTGCACTTTTACTGCAATCTTTTTTTGTCTGTTTTGCCCCATAGTTGCGCAGATGTCAGTTTTGTTGCGAAACAATCAACCTGTCTATAGAACCTGAGTTACGTCAGTAACCTCCGGTAATCCCTAGATTTTTACATTTTAGTCATTTTAGCAGACGCTCTTATCCAGAGCGACTTACAGTTAGTGAGTGTATATATATTTTTTTTCATACTAGATGCAGTTGTAATAAACAGAGCAGTTTCTCCTTTACAAAAAAGATTGCAGTTTTGAAACTGCAGTAAAAGTGCAGTAACTGCAGTCAACTGTGGTATTTTGGACGCAGTAATTGCAGAATAACTGCAGTTATACTGCACTCTGACTGCAATCTTTTTTTGTAAGGGCTGTTTTCCTCCTACAAATGTGGCTCTGTCTTTTGAATGGTTTAAGCTACAACATACAACCCATCACTGAAGGATAAGACTCTCAGGAACACGTACTTACATACTATTTCCCTCTACGTTCTGCCCTTAAGCAAGGCAGTTAAACCCCAAAAACAACTGCTCCCGGGGCGCCGATGATGTCGATTAAGGCAGCCCCCCGCACCTCTCTGATTCAAAGGGGTTGGGTTAAGTGTGGAAGACACGTTTCAGTTGAATGCATTCAGTTGTGCAACTGACTTCCCTTACAAAAAATGTGTTTGAACATTTGAAAACAGTTGGGAATTTTTGTAGTGAATGGGGAGGCCTGAGTTTGAACTGTTTGAAAATGTGAAACAGTTGGGAAAATTGGTAGTGAACCTATGGAGCTGCTGTGTAGTGAGCTTGTGACCCCTTGTAGAATAAAAAAGTAATTTCTGGGTAGGTCTGCCTGAGTATAAGTACAGTTGAAGTCGGAAGTTTACATACACCTTAGCCAAATACATTTAAACTCACAATTCCTGACATTTAATCCTAGTAAAAATTCCCTGTCTTAGGTCAGTTAGGATCACCACTTTCTTTTAAGAATGTGAAATCCCAGAATAATAGTAGAGACAATGATTTATTTCAGCATTTATTGCTTTCATCACATTCCCAGTGGGTCAGAAGTTTACATACAATCCATTAGTATTTGGTAGCATTGCCTTTAAATTGTTTAACTTGGGTCAAACGTTTTGGGTAGCCTTCCACAAGCTTCCCACAATAAGTTGGGTGAATTTTGGCCCATTCCTCCTGACAGAGCTGGTGTAAGTCAGGTTTGTAGGCCTCCTTGCTCGCACACGCTTTTTCAGTTCTGCCCACATATTTTCTATAGGCTTGAGGTCAGGGCGTTGTGATGGCCATTCCAATACCATGACTTTGTGTCCTTAAGCCATTTTGCCACAACTTTGGAAGTATGCTTGGGGTCATTGTCCATTTGGAAGACCCATTTGCGACCAAGCTTTAACTTCCTGACTGATGTCTTGAGATGTTGCTTCAATATATCCACATAACATTCCTTCCTCATGATGCCATCTATTTTGTGAAGTGCACCAGTCCCTCCTGCAGCAAAGCACCCCCACAACATGATGCTGCCACCCCCGTGCTTCATGGTTGGGATGGTTTTCTTCGGCTTGCAAGTCTCCCCTTTTTCCTCCAAACATAACAATGGTCATTATGGCCAAACAGTTCTATTTTGTTTAATCAGACCAGAGGACATTTCTCCAAAAAGTACGATATTTGTCCCCATGTGGAGTTGCAAACCGTAGTTTTTTATGGCGGTTTTGGAGCAGTGGCTTCTTCCTTGCTGAGCAACCTTTCAGGTTATGTCGATATAGGACTCGTTTTACTGTGGATATAGATACTTTTGTACCTGTTTCCTCCAGCATCTTCACAAGGTCCTTTGCTGTTGTTTTGATTAGCACTTTTTGCACCAAAGTACGTTCATCTCTAGGAGACAGAACGCGTCTCCTTCCTGAGCGGTATGACGGCTGCGTGGTCCCATGGTGTTTATACTTGTGTACTATTGTTTGTACAGATGAACGTGGTACCTTCATGCGTTTGGAAATTGCTCCCAAGGATGAAACAGACTTGTGGAGGTCTACAATTTGTTTTCTGAGGTCTTGGCTGATTTCTTTTGATTTTCCCATGATGTCAAGCAAAGAGGCACTGAGTTTGAAGGTAGGCCTTGAAATACATCCACAGGTACACCTCCAATTGACTCAAATGATGTCAATTAGCCTATCAGAATCTTCTAGGGCTCCCGAGTGGCGCAGCGGTCTAAGGCACTGCATCTCAGTACTTGAGGCGTCACTACAGACCCCCTGGTTCGATTCCAGGCTTTATCACAACCAGCCGTGATTGGGAGTCCCATAGGGCGGCGCACAATTGGCCCAACGTCGTCCGGGTTTGGCCAGTATAGGCCGTCATTGTAAATAAGAATGTGTTCTTAACTGACTTGCCTAGTTAAAATATAAAAATAAAGCCATGACATAATTTTCTGGAATTTTCCAAGCTGTTTAAAGGCACAGTCAACTTAGTGTATGTAAACTTCTGACCCACTGGAATTGTGATACAGTGAATTATAAGTGAAATAATCTGTCTGTAAACAATTGTTGTAAAAATTACTTGTGTCATGCACAAAGTAGATGTCCTAACCGACTTGCCAAAACTATAGTTTGTTAACAAGAAATTTGTGGAGTGGTTGAAAAACAAGTTTTAATGACTCCAACCTAAGTGTATGTAAACTTCCGACTTCAACTGTAAATGTTAGACCTGTGAACACTACGAGCGACAAGAAACCTCAAGAGAGATAAACCACAGAAAACTACAGAATACATGTCTCCTAGACCATTTCTAGGTGTATTGTGTCCTTCATGTCTGGGCCACAATGACAAAAACATTGATGCCATTCTTTGTGATGCACCTGATTGTTTTAATGGTGTGATTGATATGAGTGAAGGCCATATGGGTTACATTTCCCAACCGGACGATTCAACAGTGAAGATTTTCACACAGCTGCCTCAACACACTTTTTTAGCCAAAAACCGGGAGTTTTTCTCCAGCGTTTCACATGAGAGAATGGCTTAAGATAAGACTTGCTTTATGTCAGATCGAACAGGCCCTGAGTGGAACATCCCTGCCTGGGTACGCATTGGAAGAGGAAGTCTGTGGTCGAGATGATTTAAAAGCCATACGAATCTCTTCAGTAGCATATACAGTGAGGGAAAAAAGTATTTGATCCCCTGCTGATTTTGTACGTTTGCCCACTGACAAAGACATGTTCAGTCTATAATTTTAATGGTAGGTTTATTTGAACAGTGAGAGACAGAATAACAACAAAGAAATCCAGAAAAACGTATGTCAAAAATGTTATAAATTGATTTGCATTTTAATGAGGGAAATAAGTATTTGACCCCTCTGCAAAACATGACTTAGTACTTGGTGGCAAAACCCTTGTTGGCAAATATAGATTGCAAAATAGTTGGGAAGAGATCTTTGATGTACCGATCCCATGGCATAGTGTTTATGAACTGACACGCAAAACGACACCGGATTCAAAAATTAGAATCTTTCAATTTAAATTATTATATAAAATCCTTGCTACCAATAGAATGTTATTTATATGGGGGATACAATCTTCCCAGCTCTGCAGATTTTGCTGTGAAGAGACGGAATCATTGGACCATTTGTTTTGGTTCTGTCCATTTGTAGCTTGTTTTTGGACACTGGTCCAGGAATGGCTAAAGGATTGCAATATTTACCTGGAACTAACCTTGCAGATAGCATTACTGGGTGATCTGAAAAGTCATAGTCAATCAATCAATAATATAATAATACTTTTAGCAAAACTGTTTATTTTTAATTCACAATCTGTAGCAGCAATGAGAATAGAAAGGTTCAGAACTTTTGTAAAACATCACAGTACGGTTGAAATATATATGGCAAATAGAAATCCTATATGGATGGTGTTAAGAGATAGATGGGAGGTATTGAATAGAGTTGAAGGATGGGACTAATAACAAATAACAACAAATAATAACAAAGATAGCTAATAATGTAAAGCATACTGTGTCCATAATAAGTATATAGGTTGTATGTTGGGAGCTTTTGGGAAAGAGCACAGTTAGAAAGATATGGAATATAGAAGCAAACCGGATGGACATCATGAAAACGATCGGAGAGGTTGAGAGTAGAAGAAGTTCAGGAGCAAAAAAAATTAAAATTAAAAAAATAATGTGTATATATATATATATATATATATATATATATATATATATATATATATATATATATATAATAGAATTATTGTAAAAGTAACTCTGTCCATAAGGTGTAGATAGTAAGTATAGACCGGAAGTAGAGGCCTGGGCATTGTTGTTCACTAATTTACTCCAAGTAGGGAAAGGATGGTGGGGTTGAAAAGTAATAAAGGGGAGTATATATATAAAAAATATTTAAAATATTTAAAAAACATGGGGGATTGGAAGTGATGCAGACAATTACATTGATAGAAGATACAATCTATCTGCAATATTAAGCTGATCCATTCCCCCCCAAAAAAAAAAGAAAAAAAAAAAAAAACCTTGTTGGCAATCACAGAGGTCAGACGTTTCTTGTAGTTGGCCACCAGGTTTGCACACATCTCAGGAGGGATTTTGTCCCACTCCTCTTTGCAGATCTTCTCCATGTCATTAAGGTTTCGAGCCTGACGTTTGGCAACTCGAACCTTCAGCTCACTCCACAGATTTTCTATGGGATTAAGGTCTGGAGACTGGCTAGGCCACTCCAGGACCTTAATGTGCTTCTTCTTGAGCCACTCCTTTGTTGCCTTGGCCGTGTGTTTTGGGTCATTGTCATGCTGGAATACCCATCCACGACCCATTTTCAATGCCCTTGCTGAGGGAAGGAGGTTCTCACCCAAGATTTGACGGTACATGGCACCGTCCATCGTCCCTTTGATGCGGTGAAGTTGTCCTGTCCCCTTAGCAGAAAAACACCCCCAAAGCATAATGTTTCCACCTCCATGTTTGACGGTGGGGATGGTGTTCTTGGGGTCATAGGCAGAATGCCTCCTACTCCAAACACGGCGAGTTGAGTTGATGCCAAAGAGCTCGATTTTGGTCTCATCTGACCACAACACTTTCACCCAGTCTTTCCTACAAAAATAATGATTATACATGTAAACATTTATTGGGTATTAAAGTGTAGTATTGTGTGATAATATGTATGATTTATATAAAGGTTTAGTAAAAAAAACATCATATCTCGCCACCTGAAGCTAAAGACAGGCACAAAGTAGTTGACCTCTGTGCATGCTTTTGAAAATACATAAGAACTAACAGATTTGGAGGTATTTGCGCTATTGAATTCAGAACAACCTAAAATGTTCACTTTGGAGTCTGGACTATATGCCACTGAAGAGATTCGTATGGCTTTCAAATCATCTCGACCACAGACTTCCTCTTCCAATGCGTACCCAGGCAGGGATGTTCCACTCAGGGCCTGTTCGATCTGACATAGAGCAAGTCTTATCTTAAGCCATTCTCTCATTCGAAACGCTGAAGAAAAACTCCCGGTTTTTGGCTGAAACAGGGTGTTGAAGCAACTGTGTGTGAAAATCTTCACTGTTGAATCATCCGGTTGGGAAATGTAACCCATATGGCCTTCACTCATATCAATCACACCATTAAAACAATCAGGTTCATCACAAAGAATGGCATCGATGTTTTTGTCATTGTGGCCCAGACATGAAGGACACAAAATACACCTAGAAATGGTCTAGGAGACATGTATTCTGTAGTTTTCTGTGGTTTATCTCTCTTGAGGTTTCTTGTCGCTCGTAGTGTTCACAGGTCCAACACTTATTTATACTCAGGCAGACCTACCCGGAAATTACTTTTTCATTCTACAAGGGGTCACAAGCTCACTACACAGCAGCTCCATAAGTTCACTACAAAATGTCCCAACTGTTTTCAAATGTTCAAACACATTTTTCTTTAAGTTCAACAAGGTCACTACACCACACATCAATCACCAGGCCATTACTTTTTATTTCAAACATTTGCTTTACTTCAAAGACACAACTGCACTGTCAAGTTACATAAGTACACCCTAAATAGCATGAGAACATCCCGACAGGATGTCCTTAAAAGGGCATAAACACATTACATTTTTCATAACTTCTACATGACTTTTAACCAAATTTCCATTACCAATAATTGGTGGTGTCTCCATGTTGCCTACATGAAAAAGTCAGCATAGAGTAAATGTAGTATTGACACTAGAAGGCTACTATCTCCTGTCATTGGACCCTTGATCAAGGCACTTATCCCCCTACAAAGTAGAATAACTGCACTGTCGGTCAACCCCCCCATCTGGAGAGATACTGGGTGTGCAGGCTTTTGATCCAGCCCTGAAACACACTGAGTCTGCTTATCAACATTGCAACCAAATACTTTTATGTCTTTATACAATTATTCCCTCATTCAATGGATCAGGTAGGTTACTTCAAAGCAAGTTAGCTAACTAAGACATGTTTATCTATAACCTTATGAGGCTAAAATAGTCACGTTTCAGGGGATATCTATGCACAGCATGGAAGTTATTTGTCAATTAGGCTTTTCCTCTAATATTTTTAACATTGTCGGAATTACATGGCTAGCCTACTGTTTAATAGAGGTGAATCCCAGCTTTCAAATAACGGTGTCAGATGTATTTCTCAACAGTCAACGACAGTTATGCTTATAGCTAAATAGTTAACTAGCAGCAAATAAACTCGAACAAAGTGGAATCAGGATATGAATGCCCACTCTCCATTGCTATTCATTGCAGATCCTGCCTTCATTACACTTTGATCAACATTTTTGCAGGGGTATAGACAGAAATTCGTTGGTGGATAGGCCTGCTGAGGATATATATCTTAATAATATTATTAATATATATATTAATAATAATGTATTTTTTGTTGTTTTTTGATCAATCTGATTGGGTGGGCCTGTGTCCACCCAGGCCCACCCATGCCTAAGCCCCTGCCTTTCTGTGTGAATCCGGGCTGGTGATATCCCTCTTTGTTTTATAGAGGAGCCTGTAATAATAATAATAATAATATGCCATTTAGCAGACACTTTTATCCAAAGCGACTTACAGTCATCTGTAAGCAGTTCCCCAAAAGGAAACAATGGGGGTGCGGGTACTGGTGATCTGGACAGCTCCTGCCGAAGTCAAGCACTGGATAAAACCGTCCCTGTCCACTCATTATTTAGTAGATTATATAGTAAGACATCATAAGGCTTTAGCGTTTTTAACCTGCCTCTCTACTAATTGCCTACTAGATTATATAGCTAGATATCACAAGGTTATTCGTTTTTTCCTGTCATCACACTATACCTATTTAGAAACAGAGACAATTAATTGATAAAAGCATTATTGACCGTCAAATATTGGAGATCTTTATTTTAAAACTTGCTCCATTCAAAAATGAAAATCACTCATTCATTTGCGTTATGGCAGCATTTCCCAAACTCGGTCCTGGGGACCCCAAGGTGTGCACGTTTTGTTTTTCTGCCATAGTACTACACAGCTGATTCAAATAATCAAATCTTGATGATGAGTTCATTATTTGAATCAGCTGTGGGCAAAACCCAAAACGTGCACCCCTTGGGTCCCCAGGACCGAGTTTGGAAACGCTGTGTTATGGTAACCTCAAATATTGTGCCTATAAAAACAGTGCACAGGAAGATAATGATTCAGGACTACAGAGAGCTACTGGTCTGCAACAGAGACAAATGGAAAGTCGCTCACCCATGATTCAGCACCATGGCAAGAGCAGTGTGCAAGTTTTTATTTTCTCAAGTTTATGCTCCAATAACAACAAGGTTTAATGATGAAATAAGCATTAAATAACTATAAAATAAGCTTTAGTCAAACGAAATTAACGGTTCACACGACATCGATGAAAATTAAAGCTGCCAGTCTGCACTTTAACATCATGGTCATTGTATCATTTAAAATCCAAAGTGCTTGAGTACAGAGCCAAACCAAACAAAAAATTGATCATTGTCCCAATACTTTTGGAGCTCACTGTATAATATGCTATATTATATGATTTCATTAAATCCTGTAATTGGTCTGAGCTGGTGTTGCTTATTTTATAAAGCAATGCACAGCTGTGCCTGTCACTATACCCCCTTGAGGGGCCCCCTGACCTGGGACTAGCGGCTGCTGCTGCTGCTTGTTGGCTGCTGGTGGGGGACCTGTCATATTTGATTAACGTGTAGCCTACCATGTCTGTTGCATGAGCTCAACTTGTCAGGTAATATCTAGCTAGCTAGCTAAGTTACATTCAGGCGAGAATTTGATAGAAAGCACAAATCACCTGCGCTAAAACACAAGGAGCGACAGAATAAGAAAAGTTGAATTGCTTCCTGTGTTCCACTTACAACCTACTTATCCATGTCGTCTTCCTTGCAACAAGACAACCGTGATGATGGTGATGATGTCATGATGATGGCAACCACTTGTTGCTTGTTCTAGCGCTACCTCTAGCCTGACAGCAATTAATGAGGCGGGTGTTGATGTAAGCATGGCCTCGCGACCGTTGCAATAAAAAACAACAACAACAAGGCGTTCTATGTGCATTGCTGCGCACACAACATCAAATTCATTCCAATGGATGCTGCATGTTCCCTGTATAGCGCAAAAGTGTTTTGGGGTACACTGCTTTTTGACTTCTAGCTTCCCAAGGATTAAAATACTTGAGGAGGAACAGGAAAACATGCAGCTGGAGAGAGCCGTTCTCACGCTGAAGAGCATATCAGACACAAGGTGGGCCTCCAGGAAACAGGCCACAGAAGCGGTTATACAGAGCCTGCCCGCGATCCTTGAAGCCCTGCGCGGAATAAAGCACCATAACCATACTGCACCAAAAACGGCCTCTGAAACCAATGGCCTGCTATAAAAAATGAGCACATTTGAGTTTAAAATTATGTTGGTGTTTTGGAACAGTTTACTAAAGAAGACGTACATGCTTTCTAACTATCTGCAAAAGGATTCGATAGATGGCGTGGATCTAATTGATCTAATTGGCATCTGTATGGCAGAGATCAGACAGATGCGCACAGATGAGGCCTATGACAAGATGGAGAACACTGCGAAAGAGATGGCCCGACAAAACAACGCAACAACTGAGTTTGCAGAGGAGAGAGCGCGCAAGAGGAAAAGGTTTCATGACGAGGGAGCAGAGGACGAGCCAATCCAGGAAAGCAGAAGGCACTTAAAGTTTTATGGGGCAGTTTGAGAATCGATTTACCGACTTCAGAGAAATGGAACGAGTATTCTCTGTGCTCAACACAAAGCCTCCTGGTGCAGAAAATAACATGCTTGAGCTCGCACATTTCTACTCAGAAGACGCAGTCCTACCATTCCTCATTGCCAACGACATGCACCGAGCATATCCAAATCTGACTATTCTCCATATAATCTACAAAACCATTCCCATCAGTGCCAGTGCCGAGCGAAATTTAAGCCGCCTGAAGCTCACCAAGAGCTACTTGCTTGCATGCATGAATGACCCCAGCCTATCCAAACTCACTTTGCTTTGTACTGAGCGGGACATAGACATTGATAAAGACAAAGTGGTTGGCAGGTTTGCCAACATGAAGGAGAGGGGGATGACGTTTTAAAACGGGACCTTGAGTTGTACATATAGTTCGTTCACCTGTTGGGATTATTATTTTTGTTCTATTGACTGCATGATGATGGAATTAACAAATGGACTAGACTTAATCAAACTACAACATCGCTACATCGGCTGGGCAGAGACAACCTGGTGAGTGAAACATCCTTTTTTATTGGTCTTTGGTTAAGATGAAAGCAGTCAGAATGTTATTACAGGCCCTCTTGCTTATCACATCTCGGCACCTATAGGCAGTGTGTGTGTGTGTGTGTGTGTGTGTGTGTGTGTGTGTGTGTGTGTGTGTGTGTGTGTTGTGTGACACTGCCTGCCTAACTCATGTGCTGCTTACGCTGTGACTGTTTTATAGTTGTAGACCGCCGTGTCTACTTTATCTATGAATGTTCGTAGGCCTATTTGTCTGCTAAACGAGCGCCTCATGCGCTGCAATGAATGGTTTTGATGAATCACCGCTTGGGTGCTGCTGTCCATGGTGCTGACTACCTGCAGTTACCACCGCCACCCGCTCGCACCTGTAACACATAGCCTGGACGAATTTGGTTTGCATTAAAAATGAATAAGCAGGCATACAAAATGAAATCTTACCTCAATGTATGAAAAATGTATGCACTCACTTAACTGTAAGTCGCTCTGGATAAGAGCGTCTGCTAAATGACTAAAATGTAAAATGTAATGTACTGTTCGATGAATAATATATTTCTTGCTTGAAAATGCGGCGTCCAGTAGAGTCTTCTCCATCAGGACGTGTTGTAGAACTCCTGTCAGGATAATCTGAAGTTCACTTTCACCTGAATTTCACTCTTCACTAGTTTCACCCTGCACCTGTTCCGCTGGTCTGTCATAAGCGAGAACAGTCTCTCCACAAAGGTGTTGGTTACAGAGATGCGAAGAAGAAATGAAGCCAGCATGGTCATGTTTGGCGCCAGTGCCTTTCAACAACATCTTCCACTTCACTCCGACAGGGTCTCTACTCACAATCACTTCCTTCTGGCGTGACAGAGTGATGCAGTATTCGTCATAGAGTGGATCCATGTCAATTACTCTGCTGATTTTGAGGCCTCTGCTCTGTCGGACAGTTCGGAGAAGCTGAAATCCTTCTTTAGTGCCATGACTGCCAAAGGCTTGAGGTAGTTCTTGTATGAGAAATCAAACCACTTCTACAGGTCTTTATGGCTGGCCAGTTGTCATGCAGCCTCACCACTGCTGGCCATATACTTAGCCATCTCATTGGGACATGTCTTCATAAACAAATGCAAACATGTCCTTCAACGCATGGATAAAAAATATATATATATTTTGTGGAGTGTTTGAAGATTTTACTGATTGTGCTTTCAATATCAATCTTCAGCCTGTCCCCTGCCTGGCGCACGCAGTTGTGGACTACTCTAAAAAATACTGGGTTAAAAACATCCCAGCGCTGGGTAAATAGTGGACAAAACACACGTTGGGTTATTTTTGACCCAGCCAGTTGGGTCACTTAGTTGGGTTATTGAGCTATGATCCACCAGGTCAGATCAAAAGACTGGAGGCATGGCTTAGTAGGGGCGTGGCTTTCATATAGTTGTTTTTGGCCACCTGTGAGATAAAATGTAATTCCGGTTAATCTGTTCTGTTGTATTGTCAACACATGTTAAGGTTGAGGACTGACTCTTTTGTAGCTTTATGAGGCTTACACAAGTTGAGTTCCTCAAGTGCTTATGCGTATCCCAATGTTGGGATAGTTACAGCTTTGTTATTAAAATATAAAAATGAACCTTCTGATGCATACGATCACATATTTGTGATCATTGTTGAGTGGTCCCTGCAGCGTACCATCGCAAATATGCTATTGGAAAAGTAGCAACAGAACGTCTACATATGATGCAACGAACGTGTCTAAATAGCATAGTTGTTTAAAAAGCATCTAAACAATGTTTTGTACTGATGGAAAATAAAGGTTTTCACAACTTTATTTCTCAATTTCACCTTTTATTGTAAAAGATAAATGTGAACTTCATCATCCAAGCATTACACGGAACACATCCACAGCCAAACTCATTCCATAAACCAGTTTAAATAACAGGTTGCGCTGACAGAAAAAAAAAAAAAATTAGCGACCTAACAGCTAGACTTGTTTACAATGTACCACATCTCTGGTGAGCACAAGGGAGAAATGTAATATTGTTTAGAAAATAGATACCTGTCAGCTAAGCTAACAGCAGCTATGTTTATGATGGCAGCCATGTTTGTTTATGTTTGACAAGCGAAAACTCCCTAATCCCAAAATGCCATTCAATAAAAGACGCAAATAATCAAAGTCAAAGATAGCTGCGCCCATTGCCCGAATAAGATCAACTTAGTTTGGGAGAAACTCTTGACAGACACTGATAGCTATTGAGTATAGAAATAATGTACGGTTTAAAAAAGAAATGCCTCACTGATGAGGAGATACGAGAAATATTTTGTAATTCTGATGAAGTATCTTTGCATGAGAGTGAGTTGGATCAATCAGATAATGACAAGGAATATATGCCCCCCAACCTTCTGGACTGTGATCATGAGATGTCTGAGGACAATGGTGCCCACCCCAACCTTGCAGGCAATGAGCATCCCTCACCTTCCCAAGATGCTGGTGCTGCTGCCAATCTTGTAGGCTGTGAGGGAGAAGAGGTTGAAGTTGAGGAGGGATGCAGGAAACCAACAGGAATGCATATTATCATATTAGAGAAAATCCCAAGGCTGTCTTCAAATGTATCAAAATTCAGAATGCCTTTTCCCTTCTAAATATGCATATTTATTTGCAGGTACGCTCATGAACTGAAAGAGAAGACTGCCCCTGGCGTTTAAGGGACGCTCTCTAAATGGGTGAACAGTACCATCAGTGAAATGTATGCCTTCCTAGTCACGGTGCTGCTGATGGGGCTAGTGAAGAAGGGCTCTGTGAGGGACTACTGGACCACTGACCCCATGCTGCAGAACCCTTTTTTCCCAACCCTTTTCTCCCCGGACCGCTTCCTTGACTTGCTGAGAGCGCTCCACTTTGTGAACAACACCACTGCCAACCTCACCGACCCCCTTCACAAAATGTTGAATTTCCTTGGCAGCTTGACCACGGCATTTGGAAGAGTGTTTGTGCCTCACAAGGACTTGTGCATTGATGAGTCTCTCATGGCTTGGAAAGGCAGGCTTGCATTCTGCCAATACATCCCATCAAAGCGTCACAGATTTGGAGTCAAGTTCTTTGTTTTATGTGACTGTCTGACAGGATATGTACAGGAACTGATCATCTACACCGGCACCACCACAGATATAAGGCATGTTGAGGATCTTGGCATATCTGGATCAGTTCTGATCACCATGCTGCAGCCTTACCTCGGAAAGGGGCACACTGTATTTGTGGACAACTGGTACAGTAGCCCTACCCTTTTCCAGTACCTTCTGAGGGAGAACGCAGGGGCCTGTGGCACAGTGAGATCCAACAGGAAGGGGATGCCAATATTCAAAAAGAAAATGAGTGAGGTGGAGTTCCAAACAAACGGGGAGAAAATGGCAGTGAAATGGCACGACAAACGCCATGTCCATGTTCTGTCCACTGGGCACACCTCCAAAAAGAACAGGAAAACTGGACTATGTCACCGGAGAGAGGAAAATGAAGCCAGACTGTGTCTTGGAGTAGAACAAGAAGATTGGAGCAGTTGACAAAGTGGACATGCAGAACAGTTTTGTTGAGTGTGCCAGAAAGTCCCTTAAATGGTACAAGAAGCTATTTTTTTCCACCTAATAGACATAGCTCTCCTCAACGGCCACATTGTCCACCAGCAGGTCACAGGACAGGTGATCTCGTGGCTGTAGTACAGGATAAACCTGATGCGGCCGCTCCTTGAGGACCACCACACTCCTCGTCGTCCGTCTACTCGGGGCCAGCCAGCCTCTGACAATCCTCTACACCTCAGTGGACACCACTTCCCAAACGATGTACTTCAGACCACCCTGCTAGGGAAAACCTTCATGTCTTAAAGTAATGATGGACTGTCGTTTTTCTTTGCTTATTTGAGCTGTTCTTGCCATAATATGGACTCAGTCTTTTACCAAATAGGGCTATCTTCTGTATACCCCCCCCCCCCCCCCCCACCTTGTCACAACACAACTGATTGGCTCAAACGCATTAATAAGGAAATAAATTCCACAAATTAACTTTTAAGAAGGCACACCTGTTAATTGAAATGCATTCCAGGTGACTACCTCATGAAGCTGGTTGAGAGAATGCCAAGAGTGTGCAAACCTGTCATCAAGGCAAAGGGTGGCCAAGGGTCCATCAGTACCTTTGTCTGTCTGATGATTGTGTATACCACACATATCTGACATTTAAAAAAAACAGCTTGATTCTCAATCTGTGTAAGACCTACTAATTCTAACTGTATTATGTGGTTTCCCAGGTGCTGGAGAGGTATGTGTCCGGGGTAATGTGTGGGTACGACCTTGAGGGCAGTCCCATTTGGTACGACGTCATCAGGTCCCTGGACCCAAAGGTCTGCTTCTGTCCTGCAATAAACAGGACTGACACAGAGCTGCTCCGCAGAGAGTGCCAGAAACAGACAGAGAATGTACACTTTGAGTTACTATCCTTTATTAGATATGTATTACAATATTACCAGAATTTTGTACATACAGTGCCTTCAGAAAGTATTCATACCCCTTGACTTATTCCACATTTTGTTGTGTTACAGCCTGAATTCAAAATGGATTAAATAAAAAAAAAATCTCACCCATCTACACACAATACCCCAAAATGACAAAGTGAAAACATGTTTGTAGAATGTTTTTACAAATTTATTGAAAATTAAATACAGAAATATCTTGTTTACATAAGTATTCACACCCCTGAGTCAATACTTTGTAGAAGCAACTTTGGCAGTGATTACAGCTATGAGTCTTTCTGGGTAAATCTCAGTAACACTTTATGACACGGTCATAACTATGTCATTAAATGTCATAACAGATTACATAACTTGTCATAACCTGTCATAATATGATCATAACAATGTCATGACCCATATATTTACACCTAGTGACATATATTGTGTTATTTTATGTCTGGTAATGACACCTACATAAGTGTGTAAAAACTCACATTGTAATGACCATATTATGACAGGTGATGACCGTGTCATAATGTGTTATGACGCTAGGTGTCAAGTAAAATGTGACCTAAATCTCTAAATTGTGGTCCTCTGTAGCTCAGCTGGTAGAGCACGGCGCTTGTAACGCCAAGGTAGTGGGTTCGATCCCCCGGGACCACCCATACACACAAAAAAAAAATGTATGCACGCATGACTGTAAGTCGCTTTGGATAAAAGCGTCTGCTAAATGGCATATTATTATTATTATTATTATTATTATTAAATTCTTTCCAAACCTGGATTATTCTTCTCAAAATTCTTCAAGCTTTTTCAAATTGGTTGTTGATCATTACTAGACAACCATTTTCAGGTCTTGACATAACTGTAACTCAACCACTCAGGAACATTCACTATATTCTTGGTAAGCAACTCCAGTGTAGATTTTGCCTTGTGTTTTAGGTTATTGTCCTGCTGAAAGTTTCATTAATCTCGCAGTGTCTAGTGGAAAGCAGACTGAACCAGGTTTTCCTCTGGGATTTTGCCTGTGCTTAGCTCCATTCCGTTTCTTTTTTATCCTGAAAAACTCCCCAGTCCTTAACGATTACAAGCATACCCATAGCATGATGCAGCCACAACTATGTTTGAAAATATGGAGAGTGGTACTCACTAATGTGTTGCATTTGATTTGCCCGAAACGTAACACTTTGTATTCAGGACAAAGAGTTAATTGCTTTGCCAAATTTTTTGCAGTATTACTTTAGTGCCTTCTTGCAAACAGGATGCATGTTTTAGAATATAATTTATTTTCACTCTGTCAATTAGGTTAGTATTGTAACTACAATGTTGTTTATCCATTTCCATGTTTCTCCTATCACAGCCATTCAACTCTGTAACTTTTTTAAAGTCACTCACTATTGGCTTCATGGTGAAATCCCTGAGTGGTTTCCTTCGTCTCCGGCAAATAAGTATCTTTGTAGTGACTGGGTGCATTGATACACCATCCAAAGTGGAATTAATAACTTCACCATGCTCAAAGGGATATTCAATGTCAGCTTTTTCTATTTTTACCAATCTACCATTAGGTGTCCTTCTTTGCGCACTGGAAAATCTCCCTGATCTTTGTGGTTGAATCTGTGTTTGATATTCACTGCTCGATTGAGGGACCTTACAGATAATTGTATGTGTGGGGTACAGAGATGAGGTAGTCATTAAAAAATCATGTTAAACACTATTATTCCACACAAAGTGAGTCCATGCAACTTATTATGTGACTTGTTAAGCAAAGGTTTACTCCTGTACTTATTTAGGCTTGCCATCACAAAGGGGTTGAATACTTATTGACTCAAGACATGTCAGCTTTTCATCTTTTATTAATTTGTAAACATTTCAAAAAACATAATTCATGACAAAAATCTCAATTTAATCTATTTTAAATTCAGGCTGTAACAACAACATGTGGAAAAAGTCAAGGGGTGTGAATACTTTCTGAAGGCACTGGATGTATTACAGTACTTTCTGAAGGCACTGGATGTATTACAGTACTTTCTGAAGGCACTGTATGTATTACAGTACTTTCTGAAGGCACTGGATGTATTACAGTACTTTCTGAAGGCACTGTATGTATTACAGTACTTTCTGAAGGCACTGTATGTATTACAGTACTTTCTGAAGGCACTGTATGTATTACAGTACTTTCTGAAGGCACTGTATGTATTACAGTACTTTCTGAAGGCACTGTATGTATTACAGTACTTTCTGAAGGCACTGGATGTATTACAGTACTTTCTGAAGGCACTGTATGTATTACAGTACTTTCTGAAGGCACTGGATGTATTACAGTACTTTCTGAAGGCACTGTATGTATTACAGTACTTTCTGAAGGCACTGTATGTATTACAGTACTTTCTGAAGGCACTGGATGTATTACAGTACTTTCTGAAGGCACTGGATGTATTACAGTACTTTCTGAAGGCACTGTATGTATTACAGTACTTTCTGAAGGCACTGTATGTATTACAGTATAACAGCATTCTATTCTTATACAATCTCAGTGCCAGAAGCAGGCAGAGAAGGTAAACTTTGACTGAGGATGATTTATGACATACTGTATACTGTATATTACAGTATGACGAGGCGTATGACAAGGCTTTATTCTTTTACTAACCCAGAGAGTGTTAGAGACAGTACAGGCAGACATTTATTAAAGAGATGTATCTCTGTACTCTATAAATGGCTAAGTCGGTAGTGCATGGTGCTTGCAAAGCCAGGAGTTGTGCGTTTGATTCGCGCTGGGGTCATCCATACGTAAAAACTATGCACCCATGACTTTGGATAAAAGCGTCTGCTAAATTGCATAATATCATTATTATATACAGTAGGTCTGAGAAAATGAGATTTGACTTAACATCTCTCTTTCTCTCTCCCCTCTTTCTCTCACGCCCCGCCCCTACCCACCGCCTCTCCTTTACCCTCTCACAGTTGGGGAAGAATGTGGAGGTGATAACCCTGATCTATTACTGTGAGGGGGTGGGCCTGAAGCAC
This sequence comes from Coregonus lavaretus, assembly GCF_964263955.1. Taxonomy (NCBI): domain Eukaryota; kingdom Metazoa; phylum Chordata; class Actinopteri; order Salmoniformes; family Salmonidae; genus Coregonus; species Coregonus lavaretus. The sequence goes on along the minus strand of NC_140011.1, from coordinate 7,168,447 downwards.
ATGTGGAAGCCTGGAGAGGTGAGACCACATAATTATATAGATTAGAACATAATATATATATCAATCTCTATGTGTGAGACCACCGTGAATAGGCATAGAAAATAAAAACTGTATTGTCCACACAATGTGTCTGTTGTCTGTCTGTCTGTCTGTCTGTCCCTCTCTCTCATACCGCTGCAGATCCTCACCATGTTCGAAGAGAACTATCCTGAAGGACTCAAGAGGGTGTTTCTCATCAACAGTCATCTAGAGTCTACACAGTAGAGTGTGTGGCTGTGTATGTGTGTGTGCTTTTGTGTGTGTAGTATCTACGGTATGTCTTTGTGCTTGTGTGCGTGTGTGCGTGCCTCTGTGTGTGTGTGTGTGTGTGTGTGTGTGTGTAAGTGTGTGTATTTACAGTGCCTCTCTAAGCTGTTCACAATGGCCTTCAACCAGGTCAAACACTTCATGAGTGAAGAGACACACCGTAATATCATCATTCTGGGATGTGAGTATTGTGTGAACCCATACATAATACACAATAGGGAACCATTATATGTGAAGTATTTTCCTTATCAATATGTAATATAGGAATATTGCCTCTGTAAATGAAAAACCATAATGTTGCTCTTTGTTATGGTATGTGTCTGTCAAGTCCAAGAGAGAGAGTGAGAGAGAATGAGAGCGAGAGCGAGAGCAAAAGAGAGAGAGAGAGAGAGAGAGAGAGCTGTTGTGGAGGTTTCTTTCTGAGGTTTTCAAAAGACAGTTATAGCTGGACACTTGACCCACCAACATTTGAATTGAGACTCCCCCCTAGTGGGCGAGAAGTGACATCCCAACTCGACACAGACAATCGTTTCCCATCGTTTCCCCCTCGGTCCTCGGGACCCGAAGGGGTGAACGTTTTGGGTTTTTCCCTAGCACTACACAACTGATTCAAATAATCAACTAATCATCAAGCTTTGAGGAGCTTTGTGGAGTCTCACGTCAGAGTCTCCACTCTTTTTCTCTCTCTCTCTCTCTCTCTCTCTCTCTCTCTCTCTCTCTCTCTCTCTCTCTCTCTCTCTCTCTCTCTGTCTCTCTCTCTCTCTCTCTCTCTCTCTCTCTCTTCTCTCTCTGTCTCTCTCTTCTCTCTCTCTGTCTCTCTCTCTCTGTCTCTCTCTCTCTCCCTCTCTCTCTCTCATCTCTCTCTCTCTCTCTCTCTCTCTCTCTCTCTCTCTCTCTCTCCTCTCTCTCTCTCTCTCTCTCTCTCTCTCTCTCTCTCTCTCTCTCTCTCTCTCTCTCTCTCTCTCTCTCTCTCTCTCTCTAGCTAACTGGCAGGAGGTGTTGCGTAAGCATATTGACCCGGAGCAGCTCCTGGTGGCGTACGGAGGGAACCCTGACCGAGACTCCTACCTAACACTGGAGTATGGTCCTCTGTAGCTCAGCTGGTAGAGCACGGCGCTTGTAACGCCAAGGTAGTGGGTTCGATCCCCGGGACCACCCATACACAAAAAAAAAAAATGTATGCACGCATGACTGTAAGTCGCTTTGGATAAAAGCGTCTGCTAAATGGCATATTATTATTATTATTATTATCACCACCCCCAGCAGCGTCCTCAGGTAACCAACCTAACATTTACCCCTGACAACTGGCCCTTAACCTTACCTTACTTCCCAACCCTGGCTGTAATCTTTGACCTTAAAGCTGAAATCCGCATAAGGTGAAACAACGCCACTGTTCGCCCCAGCGCCTTGGTTATTGCTTTTGTTTTGTTGATGAAACAGAGGAGAGGAGCATCCGGCAGCGTGTAAAAAAAAATCTGCGGTACATATTCTGGTGTCCTATCGCGCATGCAATGATGTCCAAAGGAAAAGAACAGTGTTGGTTGTTTGAAGTAACTTCTTTGTTTTTGTAATATCTCAAACAGACGTGGCAGTTTCACCAAGTACAGATTCCACCTTTAAAGATGCACTATGCAGAAATCACTCCGCCATTTCCTGGCTGCTAAAATTCGAATAGTTTGCCTAATTTCAGTTTATGTGACAAAACAAGCAGTCATTGTGTAGAGAATCATTGTACCATCTAAACTGCTGTGAAATATGTTTTCCATAACCAACAATATTGTATTTTCAGCTGTTTGAAGCTGGTATACAAAACCGAAAGTAAAAGACGCAAAAACTGAACTTCAGAACAGGAAGCATAGAAATAGCACACATAGAACAGATCCACCGCTTCTTAGACTTGCTGACCGAACACACTAGAGTTACCCCTGACCCCTAATCCTGGAATGGGTGTTTTCCATATTGATTTCGCCTACCCAGTGATGATTTCAGATCAGTGCAGATGAAGGATAGGAGAGGAAGCCACTTTACAGACTCGCCCCTCCGTTCTTCTCCATCTTCCTTCCTCCCTCCCTTTTTCTCCCCACCTTTTTCCCAATTTCTCCCCTCTCCCTCCCTTTCCTCCACCCTCTCCTCTATAGGTGGCAGTTTTCCAGTGATGGGGCAGTCATTTGCTTTGGGGTGTTCATGCGGACCCAGGAGGGGGGTGGGGATCAGAAAGTGGGAGGGTACATGCTGCAGGTGTTGCCTAGTGAACGCTACAACGCACACATGGTCCCAGAGGACCGCTCACTCACCTGCCCCGAGCCTGGAACCTGTGAGTACACACATACACACACACACAAATACAAGTAAAGATACATACACACACATGATTCACAGATACACACGCACATACAAACAAACACACACACACCAGCACATACAAAGTGCACATACTCTCATACATACAAAGATACAGCTGTACAGATACACAGTACTAATTGTGTATTGTGTCCTGTGTGTAGAGATACTGCGTTTTGACAACACCTACAGCTTACTGCAGTCTAAGAAGATCAGCTACACTGTGGATGTTCTACTGCCAGACGACATGTCCAGAGTCCTAGGAGTAACATAGGGGATGGACGGCTGGAGTGACACACACACACACAACACACACACACACACACACACACACAAATATGAGATCTGGGATAGTGAAGATAGTAATGTAATGCCATTTAAACACCACTGTTCTCAGTTATGGGCATTGATATGACAAGTAACCCACAGTTATAACTTTTCCTATTTTCTGTTGACACAAATAATAATTTGTGTAAGCATTTCATACAAGAGTCAGAATTGATTTGAGTTAGGACTATATGGCTTTGTTTTGTTGTAGCCTATTGTGTGAATGTAATACCAATTTTCAGCACAGAAAATACACTTTCCCGGTACTTTCTCAGTGTGTTTAGTGACTTCTGTGTTATTTAGGCTTTATTAGACCAATGTAAAAAGACAAATTGTGCAAATAGGGATATAATTAAGCAATAACGCCCGAGGGGGTGTGGTATATGGCCAATATACCATGGCTAAGTGCCTGGAAACAGCCCTTAGCCGTGGTATATTGGCCATATAGCACAAACCCCAGAGGTGCCTTATTGCTATTATAAACTGGTTACCAACGTAATTAGAGCATTAAAAATACATGTTTTGTCATACCCGTGGTATACGGTCTGATATACCACGGCTATAAGCCAATCAGCATTCAGGGCTCGAAGCACCCAGTTTATAATAAAGGAATGATTATGAAGTGGGCAATTAATATCCTCGCTATCGTTTTGTGTTTTCACTAATGATTTCTCTCATTAACTGTTTCATTAACAGTTTCATTAATGACAGCTGATGGATAGGCTAGATATCTTTATAGGTTGTTTTAGCATAAATAAAGAGATTATTCTTACCCAATGTTAAGATGCACTCATTGTCAATGGATAAAAACAAATTGAATAGTTTTAATATATCAGTAATTCTAGAAAGGCTTTATGTCATAATTGTAAAGTATTTATTTTCAAAATGCAGATGGTCGAAATCTGAATTTTGTACATATACAAATGTTGTATTATCTCGACTTTTAAATGTTCTTGTATCATGTTCTTTTTTTAAGAATAAATCATCACTTGAAAATACATTCGAGTTAATACTTTATCTCTGTAATGAAGCTCATCCCACCCCACTTTTCCAGGAGCGCTGCACAATCAGGGATATTCCGTTTTTGTTCACTAGATGGCAATGTGAGATAAAAACCACAGTCATGGATTGGATTTCTACAGTATGACAAGAGATGAAGCGTTATTATTACATAACTCCAGGTCCCCGCAAAGTCAGAGGGAAAAAACAAACAAATCACAGATCAAAAAAGAAGTAAATCACATCTAGGCCTCCCTCAATATTAAACGGTGACATATTTAAAACTGATGCACACAAATTGAATGACCTAAAGCATTTCATAAGAGATTATATTATTTTATTCACTACACCAGTCTATTAGGCTATATTTAAGACTGTTTAAACTGCATATGGAGCGTAGACTGAAAGACATTTTGTTTTTGTTGTTGTCCACCCTCTGTTGGTTCTCTCAGCTCAAATGCCGCATTCAAAACAACTGGGAATTCAGAACTCAGAAATATCTGAATTCAGTCTGTTCAAGACAATTGGGAACTCGGGGGAAAAAAATAGCTCCGACTGGAAAAATGGTTTTGAACAGTCATCCAACTCAGAATTCCAAGTCGGAAACTCCGGCATCTTTCTAGAACTCTGGCTTTCCGAACTGAAGATCACTGACGTCATGATTTTACCTATTTTTTTCCAGAGTTCCCAGTTGTCTTGAAAGCACCCAAAGTCGTATCCAGTGACCTCGAGGCGTTTAGATATAATGCTGCGTTCAAAACAACTGCGAACTCGGAAATATACGAGGTCAAATCATGACCTCTGTGATCTTTAGGTCGGAAAGTCAGAACTCTAGAAAGGCCTGAATTCCCGAGTTGGAATTCCGAGTTGGATGACCGTTCAAAACTATTTTTCCCAGTCGGACCTCGTTTTATTGCGAGTTCCCAGTTGTTTTGAACGCACTGACGTCGGAAGTCTGAGATTTCCGAGTTCCCAGTTCTGAGTTCCCAGTTGTTTTGAATGAAGCATAAACCCTGGATTGCTGCGGTCGGCCACATTGGCACTCCCGAGAAGGAGTAGTCCTCCATAGGAATTAATGGAATTCTACATTATTTCAATAAAAAACTTCAAGGACTAAATTACATGTATTCAAGTATTTTTGTTGTTGTAGAGGGGACAGTAAGAGTACTTTCAAAAAAGTATACTTTAAAGACATTTATATATATGTGTGTATATATACATATATATTATGTTTAGCTCACATAATTTCATTTCAAAGTATGCATTAAAGTGCCTGTAATAGAATAAACGTGGCAAAAACAAATGTAGACGTTAATAAATGCATTTCTATAGCTTCCAAAATGGTTTTTACAATGGTGGGGGAGTACCAAGATGGAGGCGCCGGTGGTTTCAAAACAGCGCCCCCAATTAGTCATCTAGTGTATATATAAATCATGGTTACATCACTGACAGTGACCGCAGCTGTCTCAATGACACAAATGACCATCGACTATCCATCTGCATCCCCACTTGGCACAGACATCACAGCATTATCCAGATCTGCCTTCGGTTTGGCTGAGTTCAATCTGAAAACAACTTTTAGCTACTGTTGAAACATATTGAACTGAGACCAAAACTGTGTTTCCCACACTGACATTGATGACCTTTTACAAATTCAACCAAATAGTCACGTTGAGGCATTTAAGTTAACTAATTAAGTAAGCCTAAACTGAAAAAGTAATTAACAAACAATAAGTTGATTCAGCCCTTTTTTATCAGGAGCCTCTGGTTTCTCGGAGGAGGCTGGTGTGAGGAGCTCTAGGAGGACAGGCTCATTGTAATGACTGGATTAGAATGAATGGAACGATGTCAAACACATCCATCATATGGAGGATTGAAATGGCTTTGGGGAGGCCCATCCTGCTGACCAACAGTTTTGCCCACCTGATTCCAGAGACTCCTGCTCCTTTATCCTTTATCCTTTACCCTGTCTCCTGAGGGTCCAGCGCAGGGGCACTACCACAGGCCGGTACCCCATGGGCTCCCTCTCACATCATGCCTCGACCACAGGCCCACCCCCCTCTTGCTCGGGCTTCTATTGATGATGGGGTCCTCCATCACCCATCTCCCGTCGGTTCTCAAGGAGGCACAGAAAAAGCCGGACGTCCACGGCCACTCACCTTCCTCCAGCCATCATCATTGGTAGCTCCATGGTGAGGCACACCTCAGTTCCTGGAGCAGAAACCTTGTGGTGAAGGATATCACAGGATTTATTCAGTCCGTCCTACATTAGCAGCCAAGGGCTGCTGCTGTCGTAGTGCATGTGGGATCAAATGATATCAATAAGGGTAAATCAGCGCTAATGAAACAGGATTTTATTGAGCTGATCAACACCCTGAAATGCTCTGAAAAGCAGCCGATTATCTCTGGCCCCAAGGTTCAGCAGGCTCTTAGCACTTCATAACCGGCTTAAAGACTACTGCCACTCTGTTGGCTTAACTTTTATTGACAATTCCGACACTTTTTGGAAACAAAAATGCTCTACAGAGATGATGTGCTCCATCGAAACCATCTAGGAGCCTGGACCCTCGTCACATTTCAAGGCTGCTTTAAGATATTGACTCAGAAACAGACCAAACCCCACTCAGGTGTTACCCACAAGATTCTTCAGTGTGAAAATGTTGCCAAAGTCCCGCTCAGGTGATCCCAACCATAGATCAGCATTGTCATCATACTGCAGGCCCGCAACATGTAACCCTCATTGACTCTTGTTTTAACCCACGTCCTCACTCGAGGCATAGGCCCATTGGTTCAGTTCTAGACAATCCTATAACAATTCAAACCAATCTATGGTATTTTCTAATAAGGGGTTGTCTACTGGTCATAGCATGCTTGTATTATAGGTCCCCTGTAGCTCAGTTGGTAGAGCATGGCGCCAGGGTTGTGGGTTTGTTTCCACGGGGGGCCAGTATGAAAATGTATGCACTCACTAACTGTAAGTCGCTCTGGATAAGAGCGTCTGCTGAATGACTAAAATGTAAATGTAAAATGTATTAGAGACTCTATCTGACCTGAAATCCTGCAGCTGTGGCTTTAGATTTGTTCATGTAAATGCCAGAAGTTTGATTTCAATTATGGATGTTATTAAAATTCGGACTTCTCAGTCCAACGTGGACATTTTGGTAATTTCTGAAACTTGGTTGAATAATTATGTGCTGGACTGTGATGTGTCTCTATCTGGTTATAATGTTTACAGATCGGACAAAATTGGCAGAGGTGGGGGTGTTGTCATATTTACCAAGGACAATTTAAATGTTTCTGTATATCTTGCTACCTCTGTCCCTAAGCAGTTTGATTGTCTTGTTCTTAATGTGGTTCTTGGTCATAATAACCAGCTGATACTAGTAGGAGTGTATCGTCCTCCCTCGGCTCCCTCGTGTGCTCTTAACAATTTATCTGAATTACTATCCAAGTATGATAAATCTGAACTATTAATGAAGGGCAATTTTAATATTGATTGGAGGATGTCAGTGTCAAATACGCTGAAAGATATTTGCTCTGAGCTAAACCTGTCTCAGCTGATAACTGAGCCAACATGGCCGAATCCTAAACATCCGTCGGAAATCTACCTTGATTTATCTTATTTTGACGATAATCCAGATAAATATGTTGCTAGTGGGGTTTTCCCGCTGGATTCTAGTGACCATTGCCCAATTGTCTGTGTCTGAGATGTGAAAATGCATCAATCTAAGTCTCGTGTCATCACTAAGAGGAACTTTAAAAACTTTAGTGAACAAGCTTTTTTACATTATCTTTATTTTATTGACCTTGATTGTATCTCAGCTATCCCTGAATCTGATTTAGCTTTAAGCTTTTTTGAAAATGTCTTCAATACCTTTGTAGATAATCATGCCCCCTTCAAATCTCTGAGAGTTAAAGGTAGATCGAATGCCTGGTTCACTCCTGAATTATCCAAAGTCATTCATAAGAGAAATGTTGCCTGGGTCAAGGCCAGGAATACAGGATTAGGCTCGGATTGGCAATAATTTAGGCAACTGAGGAATCAATGTGTAAGACTGATCAGAAAGGCTAAATCTGATTATTATGTAACCACTCTTACAATCTTTCTGATTGTAAGGGGAACCCAGCTAAATTCTGGAAAACTGTCAAATCTCTAAAGGGTTGCACTTCCTCCTCTCTGCCCCAACAAAGTAATTGAGACTCTGGTCCCATTACAAAACAAATGCCATCATTGATGCATTTAATCGTCATTTTATTTCAGCAGGCTATCTTTTTGAAAGCGCATCTGACCCTTCTATCTCTAAGAATGGGCTAAACGCTGATGTGGAAATTTTGCAGATTGACTCGGAATAAGGTAGTCAAGTTTTTGCATTTCGGCAATTCACAGAAAAATAAGTCCTTGATGTCTTACTTACTATAGATGGCAAGAAATCCACAGGGGCTGACCAATTGGAGCCGGGTCTGCTCAAGTGTGCTGCCCCCCTCATTGCTGGCTCAGTAACCCATATCTTAAATCTAACATTGTTATCAGGAAATATTCCAAAAGTATGGAAAACAGCATTTGTGCTGCCACTCCATAAGGGTGGAGATAGTGGTAAATAAGCAACTTTTCTCTTTTTTATCTGAGCATGGTATTTTGAATATAAATCAATGAATTGTGCTGCCTTGTTTGTGGACCTGTCAAAAGCATTTGATACTGTTGATCATGCTATTTCATTCAAGTTGTCCTCGATTGGCCTGGGCTCTGACGCCTGCTCTTGGTTTCATGATTAGTTAAGTGACATAACTGAGGCCATCGTGATTGGTGGGGTTAAGTCTGAATTTCTTTAAGTACATAAAGATGTTCCACAGGGGTCAATTCTAGGACCTGTTCTTTTCACTATTTACTGTATATAAATGCTATTGGTCAATCTGTTAAAAGTTGTACATTTCATCTATATGCAGACAATACTATTATGTACACAATTGCCTCGACTGCTGACCTGGCTGTGACAAGGCTACAGTCCCATTTTGCAGCTGTGCAAGAAGCCCTTACTGATTTAAAACTTGTGCTTAATACAGGCAAAACTAAATACATGTAGTTTTCAAGTTCTCGTAAGATTGTCTGAGATGGATTACATCTTCACTCATCGGATGGTTCTATAATCCAACGATTCTCTGCATACAAATACCTTGGTATTTGGACTGACAACAATAATTTATCGTTCAAAAAACATACAAATTAGCTTGTTAAGAAACTAAGATTTAAAGTGGGCTTTTTTCACAGAAACAGATCTTGTCTCTCTCAGCAGGAAGCAGATTGTGCAGTCAATCTTTCTACCTGTTCTTGATCATGGTGATACTATTTATCAAAGTGCAGCTGCCTCTATCAAAGTGCAAATGCTGTTGTTTATAGCGCCCTTTGTTATATCACAGAAGTCCGTTGTATTACTCATCACTGTATTCTTTACCAATAGGTTGGCTGGACCTCTTTGAAGTCATGTAGATCACATCATTACGCTCTTTTTGTTTACAAAGCCCTGCTCCACAAGCTTATGACTTACCTAACTTCACTATTAAGATTTAAAATGACAAGTTACCAAACCCGTTCACAGGGTTAGTTAACTCTGGAGGCTCTGGTGTAAATCGGCCTTTAGTTTTTCTGCTCCATATGTTTGGAATGATCTCCAAACAACAGTACACAGCACCGCCTTAGTGTCCCTGGGGCAGTTTAGAGAGTGGACAGAGGAATTATATAATGAAGAACGTGTTTGCTTTAGTTGATCGTGTTTCGTGTATATTGTGTATATTTATGTTTGTCTGTGCAATTTGTGTCGTGCTGTATTTTACTTGTTTTATATTGTGTTACATTTTTTAGTTCTATGAAATTGTATAAGCAGGGCTCCCTTTAAAAAGAGATACTGGTGTCAGTGGTGACTCACTGCTAAAATAAAGGTAAAAAAATAAAATAAAATGGAAACCACGTTTGACTCCGTTCCATTAATTCCATTCCAGCCATTACAATGAGCCCGTCCTCCTATAGCTCATCCCACCAGCCTCCTCTGCATCCTACCTTAGGAGCGGGCACAGAGCCAGATAGATGCGGGTGAGACGCACAGATGCAGTGTGCGGTCACGTTACATAACAACTGGGTCTCTGACTGAATACAAACCGCTGGGCACCGCAGGATTCACTTTGCCGCATTGCCTTGGGCCTTTATGGCAAAATGTGAGGATGCCAGTTAATTGTGGATAATATACCTTGGGCTGATATGAAGATGCAAGATATTAATAATTGATTATGTGCATTGATAGGCTTTATAATGTACAATTTGATGTGGCTATAAAGCCTATATAAACACAATCATAATGGTGAGCCTAATAAATGACAGATAAACTACAGAATGCAATTAGCAAACACAAAAATTGCTCAGCATAAAGTGTGTGTAGGCTACAGCTTAGTTACATAGAAATATAATGAGTCATTCTATTTCTATGGTTAGTTCTACATAGCATTATGCGTGCCTTAGAGTCTCCCATGCACGCGCACGACCATGCGACATGAGAAAAACTGCAGCGCGATCCCGCGTGAACGTGCAGCTCAGAATATTGCCCGACAGTAGCCAAACATCAACCCCAACAGTAGCCTATAAAAAAGATCCTGCATACTATAGGGTTCAGGATGGTGTGTGTGTGTGTGTGTGTGTGTGTGTGGGGGGGGGGGGGGGGGGGGCGTGTGTGGGGCGGGGCGCAATACCTGCCGTGTCCGATAGGCGGTGCTTTAAGGTTATTATGGTAGTAGAGGGGCGGGGCCGGAGGGACATGAGTAAGTGACGTTAGCTCCCAGTTCGCCAGCAGCAGAGTGAAACAAACATGGCGACAGAATGGACCGGGCAGCAAGGCTACGTTCTAACTTTAATCGTTTTCCTTTGGAGTGCAGTCGGGGGACGCACCGAGACAGCCACGTCGAGTGTCAGCAACAGCGGGACCCAGGTGCTTGGTATGCGGCTGGAGAGGAGCGACAAACCGGCCACGACCACTGACGACGGGGTCATACAGGTAACGGAGGAGAGCACAGTACAGCTACGGTTCTACGGTGTGCAGCTCAACTCGGGCACCTGGGCGCAGATCCGATTCACGGAACGAGGGGATGGGAGCGAGGAGGGGGGGGACAATAACATTATTGACGACACACCTAACAGGACTTGTGTTGACTTCACCAAAGACTTCAGCATTGCGACCTATATGAACATCAGTAGCCGGGGGACCACGGGGGTACTCAGCATAAACATTAAGCCCCTTCGTAAGAGCGAGCCATACAAGGAATACGGGTTGTGCATCAGGAGTTTGGCCAATGGCAGGTGGGCTCTGCTCGGGGATAGCGACGGGAGACTCCGGGTGGTAGAGGGGGAGAAAACTCTCCTCCCCCTGTGGTTCCAGATCATCCTTATCTGCTGTCTGTTGGTGCTGTCTGGCATGTTCAGCGGGCTGAACCTGGGGCTCATGGCTCTGGACCCCATGGAGCTCCGTATAGTCCAGAGTTGTGGCTCAGAGAAGGAAAAGAAATATGCCCGCAAAATTGAGCCCATCCGCAGTAAGGGGAACTACCTTCTCTGCTCGCTGCTGCTTGGCAACGTCCTGGTCAACACCACACTCACCATCCTCCTGGATGACTTAATAGGCTCTGGGCTGGGCGCCGTGGTCGCCTCCACAGTGGGTATCGTGATTTTCGGCGAGATTGTCCCCCAGGCGCTGTGCTCTCGCCACGGGCTGGCGGTGGGCGCCAACACCATCCAGGTGACCAAGTTCTTCATGTTGCTCACCTTCCCCCTCTCCTTCCCTGTCAGCAAGCTCCTAGATGTGCTCCTAGGCCAGGAGATCGGCACTGTGTATAACCGCGAGAAGCTGGTGGAGATGCTCAGGGTGACAGAACCGTACAACGACCTGGTCAAAGAGGAGCTCAACATGATCCAAGGAGCTCTGGAACTCCGGAATAAGACGGTTGAGAGCGTGATGACACCGTTGGCCCACTGCTTCATGATCCAGAACGATTCGGTCCTCGACTTCAACACCATGTCAGAGATCATGGAGAGCGGCTACACGCGTATCCCCGTGTTCGACGACGAGCGCTCCAACATCGTGGACATCCTGTACGTGAAGGACCTGGCGTTCGTGGACCCAGACGACTGCACCACGCTGAAGACCATCACTAAGTTCTACAACCACCCGGTCCACTTTGTGTTCCATGACACTCGACTGGACTCCATGCTGGAGGAGTTCAAGAAAGGTGTGTGTATCTGGAGGATGGTTGTGTCTGCGTGTATGTGTGTCTCTGCACGTGTCATACATCACCATGCTTACATACATGGTTGATGTATTTCAAATGCATTAATCTCGCTACATAATCAATAGGCTACACATTACACACACACACTCTTTGACATACACAGCGATGTGCCTGCCATATGGTGTGGACACACCCCCCTGGCTGTATTGACGTGTGTATCGACGAGTGGAATATCTCGACGCAGTTGTCACGGCAGGGAACAAATGTGATACACACCACAATCTAGGGGTCAGCAACTCTGACCCTGGAGAGCTACATGGACATGGTGTGCATGTTTTAGTCCCAGACTTGCTCTAATCACACCTGGTTGATTAGTTGAATCAGGTGTGTTCGTGATGGGCTGGAATTAAAGCATGTATAGGTAACCTAGCTCTACCGTTACCCCTCCCATAATTAGTTCTGGGTAAATCCGTTTGAATTCAATCACTTTTTGACTGCATCCCTTTTAATTTAAACAAAACTTTCCATACATGTTTACCCATGGAAGAAGGAGTCAGAAAGTGACTTTTTGGACCTGAATGGCAAAACATTCAGGAGATAGAGGTGCTCAAAGTTGACCAATTTTTTTGCAAACCCCACCATACCATGAGATATCCATGTCTTCATCATTGGAAAATATAAACGGTTGAGTTTGATATCATTTAAAAGCTTACAAACAGGGTTGTCAAGCTATTTTATAATTTCCTGCAAAAAAAGAAATACAAAATAACCTTTAACGTCAATTATCTAACCCATAATTTTTTTTTTTTTTTCATATTCCCATATGTTGTAGGTTAGACCCTACTTTACATACATCTGAAGTTTTTATGTTGTGCCTGCCATCGGTTGAGACACAACATGCTCTTGAATACAGAGTGGGTGTCATTTCAATCATAAAAATGGAATTTACCTATCCATTTAGACCACTGCAATTTAGCTGGTACACCATGTTAACTTCTCATTAATGCCACAAAGAAGGCCGCCGGTCCACCAGCCGTCGAATGTCAACTTAAATGGTCATGTCTATTCTATGACCTATATTTCTATGATTTCCTATGGACTAGTGACAGTATAATTTAAAACAACAGATATTCCCATTCAAGTCAACATTCTCTGATGTGTGGATCTCCAACCATCTTTGTGGTACCATTTGAAAGTCGAAATTTCTATTCAATTCCCATTTTAGTACATTTATCAACCGAAACATGACACCCACCCTGTATTCAAGAGCATGTTGTGTCTCAACCGATGGTGGGCACAACACAAAAACTCAGATGATGTAGCTCAAATACGGTCTAAGCTACAACATATGCAAATATTTAAAAAGTCGGAGTTTACAAGTTTTCAGATAATTTACGTTTAAGGTTAAAAAATGACCAATTCTTTTATTAAAAAACATCTCTCAACCGTTTAACTTTTCCAGTGATGAAGACATGGATGTCTCTTGGTATGATGGGGTATGAAAAATGGGTTAACTTTGAGCACCTTTATCTATGGAATGTTTTGGCCTTCTGGTCCAAAAGGTCACTTTCTGAGCACTTCTACAATGAGCAAATATGTATGGAAGGTTTTGTTCAAATCAAAAGGGGTGCTGTCAAAAAGTGATTGAATTCATTTGGATTTACCCTTCTGTATCGTCCATTCTGTTGTCATTTGGCTCTTAAGGGTAGAAGGTCCGCACAGGAGAGAGCATTCATTGGGCAAGGGCTGCTATCATCACTCAGCCTTAGGGCTATACAGGGGCTAGGATGTTGTTGAAACACTTATTTATTAATTTTGTATTTTTGTCATTTAGCAGACGCTCTTATCCAGAGCGACTTACAGGAGCAATTAGGGTTAAGTGCCTTGCTTAAGGGCACATCACTTCAATCAAAAGCTCTGTACACTGAGTGTACAAAACATTAAGAAAACCTTCCTAATATTGAGTTGCACCCTCCCCCCTTTTGCCCTCGGAACAGCCTCAATTTGTCAGGGCATGGACTCTACAAGGTGTCGAAAGTGTTCAACAGGGATGCTGGCCCATGTTGACTCCAATGCTTCCCACAGTTGTGTCAAGTTGGCTGGATATCCTTTGGGTGGTGGACCATTCTTGATACACACGGGAAACTGTTGAGCATGAAAAACCCAGCAGCGTTGCAGTTGTTGACACAAATTGGTGCACCTGGCACCTACTACCATACCCCGTTCAAAGGCACTTAAATATTTTGTCTTGCCCATTCACCCACTGAATGGCACGCATACACAATCCATGTCTCAATTGTCTCAAGGCTTTAAAATCCTTCTTTAACCGGTCTCCTCCCCTTCATCTACACTGATTGAAGTGGATTTACGAAGTGACATCAAAAAGGGACCATAGCATTCACCTGGTTAGTCTAGGTCAAGGAAAGAGCAGGTGTTCTTAATGTTTTGTATAGTCAGTGTATATTAATACACTCGTGGGAATTGGCCTATATGGATTGGGATAAGTTGAAATGTTTCTTACAGTGCTGGAGACCTACAGAGTGCAGGCGTTTGTTTCAGCCAAGCATTAACACATGAGTAAGGTTGGGGGTAAGGTATGGGTGAGGGTTAAGGGTGAGTGGTTGAAGTAGGCTAGTTTTTGTTGTTAGACCGCATGGTGAGATAGTGGAGGGATATTGATAGTTACAGGCCAGTCCTGATCCTGACATCACACAGACAGTCTGAAATCAAAGATGGCCGACACTGACCGAGCGTAACAACCACGCGTTCAGGTCGTCGTCACGGCTATAATCACCGTGTGACCTCACTCTTCTGACCCAGTGGTGTCTCGACTCTTCTTTTTATTGGCTGGAAGGTGACGGCAGTATTTGAGGTCATTAGTATTTGAGATGTCAGCAGTGTTGTCAGTGGAATGGGCATTTGTTTTCTTGACTCTGTGATGTTTGTTTGTTAGATTGACTTGACAGCCAATCACTTCCCAATTTGTGTTCACCTCCCCTTTAAGTGAAGGCTGACAATACAATAGGCTATATCTGAATATTATACATCGTGACAAAAATTGGGAAATACACAGGACAGTGTGTTCCCAACTCTCTTAACACTTGGAGAGGAGAGGGGGTATAGTAAGCCAAGAGTGAGTGGATTACCCCCTTCTGTCTTTATTCCCATCCCCCTTTCTTGTTATGGACTTAGAGCTTAAAGAGAGGAAAACTGGGGGAACTGCCAGAGGGAGATGAGAGAGAGAGAGAGATCATGTGACTTATTATACAGTACACTTAAGTACCCCCAGGGACCAGGCACAGTCTCTCCTCTCAACCTTCAGAAATTCCCCCCGACAGTACTGACTGACTGACCACAGTCTTGTCAGACTGGCCACAGTTTTCACTGACTGACCACAATACTGACTGACCGCAGTACTGACTGACTGCTTGATTGACTGATCACAGTACTGACATACTGACTGGCTAACGACAGGACTGACCCCAGTACTGACTGATCTTGGTCTTGTCACAGTCCCATTGGTATACACTAGGTCTGGTTGTGGACTGGGTCTTGTGGGTTTTAGTCTTGACTCTAACTCTGGTGCGTTACTCTTCTAGGTAAATCCCATCTGGCCATCGTTCAGAAGGTGAACAACGAGGGGGAGGGGGATCCCTTCTACGAGGTGCTGGGATTGGTCACCTTGGAGGACGTAATTGAGGAGATCATCAAATCAGAGATCCTGGATGAGTCCGACCTTTATAGTGAGTCAATTCTGAGTCAAACTACACATCGACAATGGATCAATCCAGAGTCCATTTACTTAAACTGTAGTGAACTGTGTGGAGTGTAATGAGTTAAATCAGGGATGGCCATTAGTAAACCCTACTCTTGGAGAACTACCCTCCTGCAGGATTTGGTTCCAATCCTATTCTAACACATCTGATTCTACTAATCAGCTTCTCCTCAGGACCTTGATTAGCTGAATGAAGCGTGTAACTGTAGGGTCGCATTTGGGCATGGCATTTTGGAAAAATTAACGTAATTCTTCTAGATTTGTTTTTATTTAAATGAATTTGGGTACATATTCCCATTCTAAATCAACTAATATGTGTAGGGCTAGAGAAAAAGCCTACCTATTAGCTTCCCAGGGGAGCGTTGGCCACCCCTGCTAAATATGTTATTTTTTTATTGAAAATGTTTGACGATAGTGAATTCACTAGTGTCATGTGCACATGCTGTAACGGTTTTAACTTGAGGTTATTGTTTGTTTAGGGGTGCCAGGTAGGTCGGCCTACCAGATAAATTGTATGATTTCTCCTTGTTGTTTGTGAGGGAATGAGTCCTGTCTGATCCGTCAAATCTATACCAATACAAAGGACTCATAAAAAAGTCAGAATGGAAAGTAAACTTTTCATAAACCCTTAAAAACATTAGAAATAACTTCAAAACAATAATTATTTTTGCAATTATTTTATTATTCCCGATAAATGATGCCACAAACATAATTGTCTCAAAATAATAATATCTGAGGTTCCTCAGGCCTAGGGCTGTTACGGTGACCATATTACTGCCACATCGGCGGTCACGAGTCATGACGGCAGTCAAATTCCACATGACCGTTTAGTCACGGTAATTTGGCTTCTCCAAGCTCTGATGCTGCTGATGGTCATTAGTAGCCTACCAAACTTGCTAACTGCCTGGTACTCAGCACTCTATTGTCCCTCTAATCACTCTGACATCAATGCAAATGTGAACGAAAATCGAATCAAACACTTCATGAGCTCATGTTGCGCAACATTTCTAATTGCGTGAGAAAACAGAGTGATGGCCTCTTAAAAAGAGTAGGATCCCATCAGCTTTCTATAGACTAGGCCTACTATATTTATTTCTCAACTTTCCTAATATTAAGCACATTGCTTATCTTTACAACAGGAGTATAGCCTACCTGGCTGGTATGAAAATGAACCATGGGAAAAGTGTCCTCCATTCGCTATTTAAGTGCATAGATTACATGTATTTTTCCCCTGCCCCTGTTTCGAGACAGGTGCATGATAATGGTCCATACTAAATCAAAACAAATTTCACACATATATTATTTAGTATATGTAAAGACAAGATTAAATCAATAATAGTCTGATGGGTGACAATACTAGCCTATCACTTGTGAATTATATATTAACACTTGTGAATAATGCCCAGCATAAGAAACAATGCCTTTTTCTTGCGGCTTTTTCAAATCATAGTCGCACACCTCATGTAGCCTAGCCCATAGGCCTATATGTTTTAATAAGGTTTGTATTACAACTGAAGTTGCCAAATAACTTCTTAAAATTAAACACATTAATCCGCTTTACAATGGGTTTAGAGCCTAACTGGCATACATAAGCAGCGCGTGAGTTTCAAGTTTGGGGAAGATAATTTTCACCATAAAAATTGACCTTTATAATAAAAGCATTACATGCATAATCTCATTTGCGGTCACTTTTGATAATGGTGTTTTCCCGCTTACAGCCTACTGCCATGTGTGCATTGCTGTGCTTATAATGTGGAGAAATAGCCACATAGTTTATCACATTTTAAGCTAAACGTTCTGATCTGTTGCATCAGCCTCATGCTAGTGGTTGTATTAATTTGGGATCTATCGCATCCCACAACTGTCCCAGGAATATTTATTTCTTCAGCATTTGCTGTTCGTTAGGCCTACTCATCTTGTTGGCTGACAAAAAGTATATGTGGACAGTTCTTCCAATATCTTCAATATGCACCTTGGAATTGGATAAGGACGCGTGCAGTTGCGTCCCCGAAGTGTCTGTCTTTTCTTGTAGCCTGTGAGAAAGACCCTATCATGTGATGGAGACCCAGGGAGAAGGGAACAACGGCCACTGGCCGCAAAAGGCATGGATTCTTTTAGGGTGCATTACGGCCACTCAAAGGGGATGCCGCCGGGATATTCGAGGCATTATCAAGTGCTTGTAAAATTGTGAATGAGAGACTGATGAACTGTGTACAGCCTGAGTAAGTGACAGAGCTCATGCATTTCAAGCAACTTTTTTCAAATCATCATTAGAGTGGGATCATGCAGCCTTACAATGTATTAAAAATCAAAACATATAGCCCAACGTTTGTAGAACATTAACTCTAAATTAAGCATGTAGGAGTACCTATTTCTTTGTTAACTGCTCAACACAGAACTCCCTCAAATCGTTTGGAAAAAATATCCTTTCTATTTTATTCAGCTTTGTTCAATTGTATTCTTCATACTATAAAATAATTCCACAGAATTCTAAGCAGATCTTGTCTTCTAAATGAACTAGTGTAGCCCACAGCCATATGGCATAACCAGATCAGGACCTAACATAAGGACAACTCAGAGTATGCTATTCTGTTCTTCTGAAATAGACTAAATTTTCTTCGTTTCTTTAGACCTCTCTAAAATAAATAATGGATTTATTGTGAAGGTGTAGGCTATATTACACAGATTTATTATACTTTTTTAAATGTAGATGTTCCAAAGGTCTGCATCAGTGGCTTGTAGGCTGTGTGTGGAAGCCAGGAGATGCTAAATGTGTTTATGTTGATTTACGGTCAATTACCGTGAGACCGACAGTTATTTGCTTGACAATCACCGGTTGATTAAATTTCGTGACCGCCACAACCCTACTCAGGCCTAAAAAGTCCAGCCCGGTAAATCAGCAGATTGAACCCAAATGACCTTAGTCAACAACTGTCTGTTCACAAAGTGTAGCGTAAACCCAGTCTCAACCACCCTGTAGCACTCACGTCGGTAGCCATGAAATGCTTTGAAAGGCTGGTCATGGCTCACATCAACACCATCATCCCGGAAACCCTAGACCCACTCCAATTTGCATGCCGCCCTAACAGATCCACAGATGACGCAATCTCAATTGCACTCCACACTGCCCTTTCCCACCTGGACAAAAGGAACACCTATGTGAGAATGCTGTTCATTGACTACAGCTCAGCGTTCAACGCCATCATGCCAACAAAGCTCATCACTAAGCTAAGGACCCTGGGACTAAACACCTCCCTCTGCAACTGGATCCTGGACTTCCTGATGGGCAGCCCCCAGGTGGTAAGGGTAGGCAACAACACATCTGCCACACTGATCCTCAACACTGGGACCCCTCAGGGGTGCGTGCTTAGTCCCCTCCTGTACTCCCTGTTCACCCACGACTGCGTGGCAAACCACGACTCCAACACCATCATTACGTTTGCTGACGACACAACAGATCACCAACAACGATGAGACAGCCTATAGGGATGAGGTCAGAGACCTGGCAGTGTGGTGCCAGGACAACAACCTCTCCCTCAATGTGAGCAAACAAAGGAGCCGCACCATTGAGAGCATCCTGACCGGTTGCATCACCGCCTGGTATGGCAACTGCTCGACATCCGACCGTAAGGCGCTACAGAGGGTAGTGTGTACGGCCCAGTACATCACAGGGGCCAAGCTTCCTGCCATCCAGGACCTATATACTAGGCGGTGTCAGAGGAAGACCCAAAAAATTGTCAAAGACTCCAGTCACCCAAGTCATAGACTGTTCTCTCTGCTACCGCACGGCAAGCGGTACCGGAGCGCCAAGTCTAGGTCCAAAAGGCTCCTTAACAGCTTCTACCCCAAGCCATAAGACTGCTGAACAATTAATCAAATGGCCACCTGGACTATTTACATTTACCCCCTCTTTGTTTTTACACTGCTGTTACTCGCTGTTGATTATCTATGCATAGTCACTTTACCCCAACCTACCTGAAGACATAAACCAACACGGTGTAAATCACAATAAAACAAATGAAATAACGGTTGGAAAAAGTTGTAATCACTCAATCGAATCCGCCAAGAACAGAAAGGCCACGGAGAACAGTGGAGACCAACGGAGATGGGTAGTCCAACAATAGACATTAGTTGATCCGATCCATGTTGTTACACACTTTCACGCTTCTGAACTGAGGGTTGAACACTACCTCATTCCCACCACTGTCAACCGCCTTTTGTGCAGCTGATGCTGGCTTTTTAATATGGAATTAAAAGGGAAGCGCCCCATCGGGAGATGAAGCACTGAGACGGTTCACTAAACATGTTAGTTGCTGTTTTCTCTCTCCAGCTGACAATAGGAACAGAAAGAAGGTGGACCCTAACAAGAGAACACGTGACTTCTCTGCCTTTAAACACACGGAGAACGAGTGCAAGGTGAAGATCTCTCCCCAGCTGATGCTGGCTGCTCATCGCTTCCTGGCTACAGGTGAGTGGGCTATAATAAAGCACGTATGAGCCTTTATAATGTCTTATAATCATGTTTATAATAAATGGTCTCTCTAAATCAAGGAAAGTATCTATTTGTATCAACCAAACGGCCGGTATTTAGGCTGGATGATTGAGATTAGACATAATTCTCATAACAAGTCTTATGATGCATTATAACCGCATCCTAATGCAAAATACAGCCTTTAAGTGTTACCGATCTGTCTGAATTGAAGGCACTATCTGTAAGTCTGATTTCCGGGTGTGTCTCTCTCCCCATTCAACCCTTACCCCTTCTCTCCTTTCCTACAGAGGTGAGTCTGTTCAGTCCCTGTCAGGTCACTGAGAAGGTGTTACTGAGGATCCTGCGCCACCCTGATGTCATCCAGGAGATCAAATTCAATGACAGTGACAAGCGCTCCGCTCTGCACTACATCTACCAGAGAGGCAAACCTGTCGACTACTTCATACTCATACTGCAGGTACGCAGTGCATGCTCTCACTCTCTCACACAAACTCACACACTCACACACTTACACCTCTACATCTAGCAGAGAGGCAAACGTATATCAACTCCTTCATACTCCTACTGCAGGTACACTCACACGCGTGCAAAAACACACACGCACTTCAACTCCAATACCACATTGTGGCATCTATCCTTATCTTACAGGTAGACTGCTCACTTACAACTTGAAACATGCACACGCAATCTGTCCGAAATCTGACTTGCCTACTACTTAATAAAACGGTGTACTAATTGTACTACATACTATTTAGAACGTACTGTTTAGTAAAATCGAATGCAGTAAGTGACAAATATCAACATACTACTCATCCATACTGAGAATGCGTCATCTAATGCGTAATTGCGTTGATTCCTGCCATTTGTTCATTCTGGTAAAGCTTGTCACCATATCTGATTATCAGCTGTTGTCAAACACACGTGGGTCTCGAAAGATTATTCTCTTCCTCGATAGTGTGCAGCAAATTCTACTAGATGAAAAGCCGAAATGAGTATGACATCCTTGCATTTAAAGCATAAAACATTTTTGAAATTTCACATACAGTAAAATGTTCTATTTTCGCATACCCAAAATCTCTACTATTTAGAACGCAGGTACCGGTATTCGGACACGGCCACAGACTTCTTGACTGTGAATTAGAGTCTACTGTGTGGTTCCTGTGGTGTAACTCAGCCTACTGGCTCTAGCTGATTAAGTGTACAGCACACGTGTACAATGTACAGAGCCCGGTAAAAGTCTACACACCCCTTGTACAGTGTTCAGATTTTTAGAAAATGATGAATTATGAGTTCTTTCCCCCTACAGATCTACTCCACACATTCAAAGTGCAAGAAAGTTAGAGAAATGAATGAAATAACACCCCAGAGTTAATATTTGGTAGAAGCGCCTTCGGCTGCCACACAACTCTCAGGGCAACCTATGTCCATTGGTTTTGACAAAATTGCCCAAGCTCAGTAAATTTGGTTGGGAATAATTTATGGACAGCAATGTTTAAACCTTGTCTGTTTTTTTTCAAGCAGATTGAAGTGCTTACGGGTGTGTATGTACTCTTGTGTGTATGCGCTTGTGTGTCAAGTGACCTTGTGTGACACTTAGCTGGGGGGCAGACCTGCCCTTCACTAATTGATCGCTTTTATGTAAGGAGAAACCGAAAGGGAGGAGGGGGAGGGAGGGAGGGAGGGAGGGAGGGGGGGAGGGAGAGGAGAAGACATGAGAAGAGTCAAGTGGAGAAGAGACGATTAGAGAGAGAGAGAGAATATTCTCATAAGAATCACATCCCTGTTTAAGTCAGCACTGTGCTGCATCAGGCACACACACATTAGTCTAATCTGACTGCAGACCGTCAAAGCCTTCAGTGTTTAGACTAGTATGTTTACCTAACCCACACACACAGACACACTGCCCCACAGAGCACATCATTAAATCATAGCCTGGAGTTCCGCTCCCTTAATGTCGGTCGAGCCAAGGTTACCCCTCCCCCTCACACACACACCCTACCCCGTGCTGATTCGCTGGGGGGATTACCCAGATCACCCTGGGGAAGAGATGGGGGCGATGAGTCTTAAACGGCCCTGGGTTATTAGTCATTTCAGCATGACTGTCAGTGTGTGTAATTGTGCAAGGTTTTAATCTCTTCTGAGAAAGGGCAAAGCACTACAAGTGTACATACCATAGCCTACCACAGTACACACAGACAATACATCAACACAACACATAGACCAGGGGTACTCAAGTACTATTTATTGTTTACGTAGCCCCCCCCGCTGACACCCAAATAGCTGCCGACGTGATTCATGATCTTGTATCCCAGGCTGAGACCGAGTCACCTGAAGCAGAAACGCTAATCATGGGAAACTTTAACATGTGCAGTCTATCTGAACATTTACCATCATATCAGCAAAATGTTACATGTCCTACCCAAAATGAAGCCTGTCTGGACCTCTGTTATGGTAACATCCCAGGTGCGCATTTTCCCAAGGCGCTACCCAATCTTAGGGGTTCGGATCATAACATGGTTCAGCTCATCCCAGTCTACAAACCTCGTTTGCAGTGAGAGAAGGCTAAAAAGGTGGAGATTGAAAGCTGGACTCCTGAAGCTAGTGAAGTCCTCCAGGACTGTTTTGAGTCCACTGACTGGGCGGCCCTGACGGACAGCGCCAATGACCTGGAAGAGGCAGTGGATACTGTCTCAGAGTACATCCGTTTCTGTGAGGATCTCGTTATTCCCAAAAAGAAAGTCAACATCTTCCCCATTAATAAACCGTGGGTAACTCGGGAATTAAGAGCTCCTCAACCAGAAACAACGAGTGTTTTAAATCAGGTGGCAGTAAAGAGGAAAGGAAAAAGAATCAGAGGTGACTCAAAAGCAAAGTCAACGAGTGCAAGGCAGCATACAAAGACAAATTAGAAAACCTTTTCATGGACAAGGACAGCAGGAAAGCCTGGCAAGGGCTACAAACCATCACAGGCTACAAACCAATGAGACATTGTATGACCGTCGAAAATTTGAAAAGTTTCTATTATAGGTTTGACGTGTGATTTTACTTCGCAGCAGAAAGTGGCCTTGGACTGTACAGACAGCATACCAGCTGTTGATATACAGATCTCTCTGAATGACGTCAAGCAATACTTTCAATGTGTCAACCCACGAAAATCATATGGTCCAAGCGGCATCAGCAGCAAGGCACTTCAGGCATGTGCAGACCAGCTCGCATTACCGTTCCAGAAGCTGTCCCAGCTGTCACTGAACTGTGGGAGAATTCCAGACTTATGGAAGAAGTCTGCTGATTGTCCCAGTACCTAAAAACAACAGGCCAAAAGAAAAGAACAAAAAGATCTGTACCTATGAAATGTTTGGAAAAACAAATTCAAAAACAAATTCTCTCTGGTCTCCCATCCCAATTAGATCCAAACCAATTCGCCTACCGTGCCTCCAGGGGTGTTGATGATGCGTTACTGGTCATGCTGAACAATATCTACAAACGTTTAGAAAAGGCAAATAGCCTAGTGAAAATTGTGTTCATTGACTTCAGTGACGCGTTTAAAACCATCCAAACCCACCTACTGGTGGACAAGCTGGTGAATTTGGGTGTCAACTCTCTACTGATCGAGTGGATTAATAGTTTCCTTGTGAACCGTACTCAACAAGTGAAGTTGAACACTGTCATCTCTAAATCTGGAACGGTGAATACGGGATCCCGTCAAGGTTGCATACTTTCACTGATACTGTACACACTGTACACAAACGATTGTCAAGCCTTCGATTCAGCCCACAATTTCTTTAAATATGCAGATGACATCACTGTTGTGGGTTTTCCTCACCCAGACCAAGCCTCTCTTCAAGGTTTCACAGAGAAACGACAAAATTTGTCCTGTGGTGCGCAGATAACTTGAAATAAATTTTAAGAAAACAAAAGAGATGGAAATTGATTTCGGAAGGAGCAAAACTCCCCTACCCCCTACGAAGATCAATGGGGAATCAGTCGATTGAGTGACCACATATAAATACCTGGTAATCGAAATAGACAATAAACTGAAATTCAATGACTGCCTTTGCAAAGATAAAGACATTGCAACAGAGAATGTTTTTTTTACAAAAACTGAACCATTTTAATGTCCACCACCATATCTTAAAAATGTTCTATAAATCTGTCCTGCAGAGTGTGCTGTCCTTTGGTCTGATATGCGTGTTTGGAAACATGTGAGTGCAAGACCAAATCAAGCTTCAGCGCTTGATTAAGACGGCGGCAAGGATAATTGGTATAGATCAAGAATCAGCCATCAGTACACAAACCTCCTAAAACTTGAAAGCATTTTACAGGAAAGATCCCCTTCACATCGGCAGCCGGACAAGGGGAAAGAGACTTCTTAAAAATACAATTACAACAGATAGATATGGGGACTCTTTTATTCCAACAGCCATTAGGTTGTATAATAGATAGTCTGTTGGTCCCTCGAGTGTATAGCATATTACACTTTCACTTTAAATGTGTAGCTTTGGCACTTTTAATGAATTCTGTTGTGTGGTTTCTGTGGTTTTCATGTTTATGTACCGTCTTTTTAAGCACATGGGATAATAAAGTTGACCTGAATCTGAAGTATTTGAGAAGGTCCTGTCACACACATTTCCTAGGTGGCAAAGGTCCGGATGGATAATGTAATTTATCGGCGTAGTAACAAACCTCCACCTCGCAACCCATGCGACCTCAAACTGTTCACACCTCTCTTGTTGGCAGAGAGAACATTTTGTAGTTTTAAAGCTAATTTCCTGCAATTCTTCACATTTTGCATGCAGCAGAGATATTTTTTGCTGTTTTTAAAGCTAATTTCCTGCAATTCTACACATTCTTCCATGTCTTATGTGTGTTTACAGTGAGGGAAAAAAGTATTTGATCCCCTGCTTATTTTGTAAGTTTGCCCACTGACAAAGACATGATCAGTCTATACATTTAATGGTAGGTTTATTTGAACAGTGAGAGACAGAATAACAACAACAAAAATCCAGAAAAATGCATGTCAAAAATGTTATGAATTGATTTGCATTTTAAAGAGGGAAATTAGTATTTGACCCCTCTGCAAAACATGACTTAGTACTTGGTGCAAAACCCTTGTTGGCAATCACAGAGGTCAGACATTTCTTGTAGTTGTCCACCAGGTTTGCACACATCTCAGGAGGGATTTTGTCCCACTCCTCTTTGCAGATCTTCTCCAAGTCATTAAGGTTTCGAGGCTGACGTTTGGCAACTCGAACCTTCAGCTCCCTCCACAGATTTTCTATGGGATTAAGGTCTGGAGACTGGCTAGGCCACTCCAGGACCTTAATGTGCTTCTTCTTGAGCCACTCCTTTGTTGCCTTGGCCGTGTGTTTTGGGTTATTGTCATGCTGGAATACCCATCCACGACCCATTTTCAATGCCCTGGCTGAGGGAAGGAGGTTCTCAACCTAGATTTGACGGTACATGGCCCCGTCCTTCGTCCCTTTGATGCGGTGAAGTTGTCCTGTCCCCTTAGCAGAAAAACACCCCCAAAGCATAATGTTTCCACCTCCATGTTTGACGGTGGGGATGGTGTTCTTGGGGTCATAGGCAGCATTCCTCCTCCTCTAAACACAGCGAGTTGAGTTGATGCCAAAGAGCTCGATTCTGGTCTCATCTGACCACAACACTCTCACCCAGTTCTCCTCTGAATCATTCAGATGTTCATTGGCAAACTTCAGACGGGCCTGTATATGTGCTTTCTTGAGCAGGGGGACCTTGCGGGCACTGCAGGATTTCAGTCTTTCACGGCGTAGTGTGTTACCAATTTTTTCTTGGTGATTATGGTCCCAGCTGCCTTGAGATCATTGACAAGATCCTCCCGTGTAGTTCTGGGCTGATTCCTCACCGTTCTCATGATCATTGCAACTTCACGAGGTGAGATCATGCATGGAGCCCCAGGCCGAGGGAGATTGACAGTTATTTTGTGTTTCTTCCATTTGCAAATAATCGCACCAACTGTTGTCACCTTCCCACCAAGCTGCTTGGCGATGGTCTTGTAGCCCATTCCAGCTGTGTGTAGGTCTACAATCTTGTCCCTGACATCCTTGGAGAGCTCTTTGGTCTTGGCCATGGTGGAGAGTTTGGAATCTGATTGTTTGATTGCTTCTGTGGACAGGTGTCTTTTATACAGGTAACAAGCAGAGATTAGGAGCACTCCCTTTTAAGAGTGTGCTCCTAATCTCAGCTCGTTACCTGTATAAAAGACACCTGTCCACAGAAGCAATCAAACAATCATGTAAATCAATTCATAACATTTTTGACATGCGTTTTTCTGGATTTGTTTGTTGTTATTCTGTCTCTCACTGTTCAAATAAACCTACCATTAAAATTATAAACTGATCATGTCTTTGTCAGTGGGCAAACGTACAAAATCAGCAGGGGATCAAATACTTTTTTCCCTCACTGTATATGATACCATGAGTCGAAGCCCGACCGTGTAAAAAAAACGGATTATTTTCTGTGCCTTTGTTGTTGACCCCCAAGCTGACACAGTGCAGATACAGGTACAGCAACATGAGCACAGTTACTTTGGTTTCACCATTCAGGATGGTGTGCGTGCGCGGTTGTGTGTGTGTCATCTGTTGGGGGTCATTGGGATGTGTTTTGCCAGGGCACATTGGCATTAGACTGTGTGTGTGTGTGTGTGTGTGTGTGTGTGTGTGTGTGTGTGTGTGTGTGTGTGTGTGTGACACTGGAACCTCAGCATGCACACCTGCACTGTGATATAATATTGATGAGACTGCCAGGGTTTTCTTTTACCTTGGTAGGAGGACTCAGTCATAGAATCATAATAATAAATAATTATCATGTTATAATAATCCTGGTCAGAAATCCTGTCTTCAGATTTTCAGGCTTAACTTGACGACTGCATAAATCATGTATTGATGTCAATGGAGTTAGGATTCGGCCCTTTGTGGATAGATCAATGCTAACACAGCATACTTTAAAAAGTTGAATGTAGAAACATAGTAGAAACGCTGCATCTTGTATGTTCACTTTGTCCAACTGAGATCTGTGTGTGTGTGTTAATGTATATGAAATAAAGGTAGAGACCTGCACACTGATGAATGCTCTCGCAGTTTTATTGTGCAAACTACTCATCAGTGTGCGGGTATCTATCTTTATTTCATTGGTTTACTTTTTCTTCCCAGCACCTGCAAGTCACTGGTCACTGCTTTGATGCTCTTCCTGTGTGCTCCTCAGGGGCGAGTGGAGGTGGAGGCTGGAAACGAGAACATGAAGTTTGAGACAGGACCCTTCTCCTACTACGGCGTCATGGCTCTTAGCTCTCCGTCACTGGGTGAGCACACACACACGTAATGTATATATGATTAGACCACAGACACAAGCAATGCACATAAACATTGGCACAGAGATACACACAGCCTCTCTCTCTCTCCCCCTTTTCTCTCTTTCTCCCCCCTTCTCTCTCATACACACTTGCAGAAACACAAACAATGTGATAACTCTCTGCGCGCTTGCCTCTCTTTCTGTCTAAACTTGTTTCAGTCAGACAGTGTTTCTAGTCTTTAGCATTTCGAGCCTTACATTTTCCCAGTATGGTTCAGTTTTATTCCTAAAACACCAGCTTCATTGACCAACATCCAGAAATGCTCAACTCAAACACACACACACACACACACACCAGAGGGGATAGGGTAACTGCTCCTACTAGCACTGTGCACAGCTCACAATGAGGTGTGTGTGTTGGCAAAGCTCACACGTAGGTGAGTGTGTGTGTGTGTGTGTGTGTAATCACTTAGGTTTTAGGAGATCCAACAGACAGAAATGTGATCCACAGCTGATGTAGTAAACAGGTAAGAAACGCACACCAGTGTTACCTAGGGCTGTTGCGGTGACCGTATTACCGCCACACCGGCGGTCACGAGTCATGAAGGCAGTCAAATTCCACGTGACCGTTTAGTCATGGTAACTAGGCTTCTCCAAGCTCTGATGCTGCTGATGGTCATTAGTAGCCTACCAAACTTGCTAACTGCCTGGTACTCAGCAATCTATTGTCCCTCTAATCACTCTGACATCAATGCAAACGTAATCGAAAATCTTATCAAACACTTCATGAGAGCCCATGAGATCATGTTGCGCAACATTTCTATAGGCTATGCAATTGCGTGAGAAAACAGAGTGATGGCCTCTTAAAAAGAGTAGGATCCCATCAGCTTTCTATAGACTAGGCCTACTATATTTATTTCTCAACTTTCCTAATATTAAGCACATTGCTTATCTTTAAAACAGGAGTATAGCTTACCTGGCTGGCATGAAAATGAACCAAGGGAAAAGCATCCTCCATTCGCAATTTTAAGTGCATAGATGACATGTATTTTTTCCCCTGCCCTTGTTTCAAGACAGGTGCATGATTATGGTCCATTCTAAATCAAAACAAATTTCACACATATATTATTTAGTATACAGTGGCTTGCGGAAGTATTCACCCCCCTTGGCATTTTTCCTATTTTGTTGCCTTAAAACCTGGAATTAAAATTGATTTTTGGGAGGTTTGTATCATTTGATTTACACAACATGCCTACCACTTTGAAGATGCAAAATATTTTTTATTGTGAAACAAACAAGAAATAAGACAAAAAAACAGAACTTGAGCATGCATAACTATTCACCCCCCCAAAGTCAATACTTTGTAGAGCCACCTTTTGCAGCAATTACTGCTGCATGTCTCTTGGGGTATGTCTCTATAAGCTTGGCACATCTAGCCACTGGGATTTTTGCCCATTCTTCAAGGCAAAACTGCTCCAGCTCCTTCAAGTTGGATGGGTTCCGCTGGTGTACAGCAATCTTTAAGTCATACCACAGTTTCTCAATTGGATTGAGATCTGGGCTTTGACTAGGCCATTCCAAGACATTTAAATGTTTCCCCTTAAGCCACTCGAGTGTTGCTTTAGCAGTATGCTTAGGGTCATTGTCCTGCTGGAAGGTGAACCTCTGTCCCAGTCTCAAATCTCTGGAAGACTGAAACAGGTTTCCCTCAAGAATTTCCCTGTATTTAGCACCATCCATCATTCCTTCAATTTTGACCAGTTTCCCAGTCCCCGCCGATGAAAAACATCACCACAGCATGATGCTGCCACCACCATGCTTCAGTGTGGGGATGGTGTTCTCTGGGTCATGAGAGGTGTTGGGTTTGCGCCAGACAGCGTTTTCCTTTATGGCCAAAAAGCTCAATTTTAGTCTTATCTGCCCGGAGTACCTTCTTCGATATGTTTGGGGAGTCTCCCACATGCCTTTTGGCGAGCACCAAACGTGTTTGCTTATTTTTTTCTTAAAGCAATGGCTTTTTTCTGGCCACTCTTCCGTAAAGCCCAGCTCTGTGGATTGTACGGCTTAAAGTGGTCCTATGGACAGATACTCCAATCTCCGCTGTGGAGCTTTGCAGCTCCTTCAGGGTTATCTTTGGTCTCTTTGTTGCCTCTCTGATTAATGCCCTCCTTGCCTGGTCCGTGAGTTTTGGTGGGCGGCCCTCTCTTGGCAGGTTTGTTGTGGTGCCATATTCTTACCATTTGTTAATAATGGATTTAATCGTGCTCCGTGGGATGTTCAAAGTTTCAGATATTTTTTTATAACCCAACCCTGATCTGTACTTCTCCACAACTTTGTCCCTGACCTGTTTGGAGAGCTCCTTGGTCTTCATGGTGCCGCTTGCTTGGTGGTGCCCCTTGCTTAGTGGTGTTGCAGACTCTGGGGCCTTTCAGAACAGGTGTATATATACTGAGATCATGTGACAGATCATGTGACACTTAGATTGCACACAGGTGGACTTTATTTAACTAATTATGTGACTTCTGAAGGTAATTGGTTACACCAGATCTTATTTAGGGGCTTCATAGCAAAGGGGGTGAATACATATGCATGCACCACTTTTCCGTTATTTATTTTTTTGCATTTTTTTGAAACAAGTTATTTTTTTCACTTCACCAATTTGGACTATTTTGTGTATGTCCATAACATGAAATAAAAATAAAAATCCATTTAAATTACAGGTTGTAATGCAACAAAATAGGAAAAACGCCAAGGGGGATGAATACTTTTGCAAGGCACTGTATGTAAAGACAAGATTAAATCAAGAATAGTCTGATGGGTGACAATGTTAGCCTATCACTTGTGAATGATGCCAAGTGTAAGGCAAGAAACAATGCCTTTTTTTGTGACTTTTTCGAATCACACCTCATGTAGCTTAGCTCATAGGCCTATATGTTTTTGATAAGGTTTGTATCACAACTAAAGTGGCCAAATAACTTCTTAAATTAAGCACATTAATCCACTTTACAAGGGGTGTAGAGCCTAACTGGTGTACATAAGCAGCGCGTGAGTTTCAAGTTTGGGGAAGATCATTTTCACCATTAAAATGCACCTTTTATAATAAAAGCGAAACATGCATAATCGCATTTGCGGTCACTTTTGATAATGGTGTTTTCCCGCTAATGTAACATTCGCGCTTATAGCCTACTGCCGTGTGCGCGTATCTGCGCTTATAATGTGAAGAAATAGCCTAATAGTTTATCAACATTTTAAGCTAAACATTCTGATCTGTTGCGTCAGCCTCATTGCTTAAAACAGTTTTTTTGACACTAGTGGTTGTAATAACTTGGGATCTATCGCATCCCACAACTGTCCAGGCTATGTTTGGAATATTTATTTCTCGCACAGAATAGGTCAACTTTTGTACTATGGGGGATAGTAGATTGACATAGGCTAGTGCTTTTGCTGTTAGTAATGCCTACTCATCTTGTTGGCTGACGAATAGTAAATGTGGACATTTCTTCCAACATCTTCAATATGCGCCTCGGAATTGGATAAGGCCACGCGCAGTTGCGTCCCCGATGTGTCTGTCTTCATTTGTAGCCTGTGAGAAAGACCCGATCACGTGATGGAGAGCCATGTGAGTGAGAGGTGCTTCAGAGTATGCAGCACTCAGGACCAAGGACACAACGGCCACTGGCCACAAAAGGCATGTATTTTATTAGGGTCCATTGCGGATGCTGCCTAGGAAATTTGTGGCATTATCAAGTTCTTGTCAAATTGTGAATGAGAGACTGATGAAGTGTGTACAGCCTGCGCAAAAAACTAAGCAAAGCTCATGCCTTTCAAGCGACTTTTTTCAAATCATCATTAGTCGCATCATGTAGACTTACAATGTATTAAAATTCAAAACATACAGCCCAACATTTGTAGAACAACTAAAGTTACATTAATAACTCTAAATTAAGCATATAGGAATAACTATTTCTTTGTTAACCTCTCAACACAGAATAGCCGCGTGTGCGCACTCCCTCAAATTGTTTGGAGAAAATATCCTTTCTGTTTTATTCAGCTTTGTTCAATTGTATTCTTCATACTATAAAATAATGCCACGGAATTCTAAGCAAATCTTGTCTGCTAAATGAACTAGTGTAGCCCACAGCCACATGGCATAGCCAGATCAGGGCCTAACATAAGGATAACTCAGAGTATGCTATTCTGTTCTGAAATAGAATACATTTTCTTCATATCATGTTTCTTTAGACCTGTCTAAAATAAATAATGGATTTATTGTGAAGGTGTAGGCTTTATTACATTGATTTATGTAGATGTTCCAAAGGTCTGCATCAGTGGCTTGTAGGCTATGTGTGGAAGCCAGGAGATGCTAAATGTGTTTATGTTAATTTACAGTCAGTTACCGTGAGACCGACAGTTATTTGCTTGACATTCACTGGCTGACGAAATTCCATGACCGCCACAGCCCTAGTGTCACCTATAAAGGAGAATGTGTGTGTGTGTGTGTGTGTGTGTGTGTCTGTGTCTGTGCCAGTGCCAATGACGGGGGTGTGTGCATATCTGAAAGAGCTTAGTTGGCAGGAGGGTGATGATGCCACAGTGCTGGAACTGTGATGCCAACCATGGGTAGTGTCGGATCCTAATGGGTGTCACACACACATTCTGATACATAGAGCAGTGTTTAGTCCCAGGTCAGGACACTTTAGCTCTAGAAGTTTAGATGGGAGAGAAATGGATTGCTGAGGCCAGATGCTTTAGAAACACGGATGACACCTAGTGGCCAGATACCAGTATGACCAGCAGCCATAGCTGCTCTGAAAGATATTGCAGTATAATCAATGCAGAGATGCTGTAAGTCATAGAAATGGATGGAGATATGCTGTCAGTAGTGTAATACTCCTGTAGATGGTGCTACACATGCAGGCATTAGCAGAGTAGGTTCTGGTTGTCAAAAGCCTTTAAATGTTAAATCCTGAGATTACAGTTACATGACAACTGGTTCTCTTCTCTTTTCTCTCTCTCTCTCTCTCTCTCTCTCTCTCTCTCTCTCTCTCTCTCTCTCTCTCCACCTCCAACTCTCTCTTTCTCTCCATCTCTCTCTCTGTGATAGTCTTCTCTGTGCTTTGTGTGCGCAGCATCAATGTAATGTGTGTGTGCATGCGCTATATGACGTGTACTGTACTACTGCCTACATGTGTCAAACTGTGTCCAACTCATGTCAGCGTCTGATGTCACTCAGCTACGCCCCTCCCATTGGTCAATCTGCCTCTTCCAATCTGACAGCAGGCCTTCGTTGACCTGTGAAAATGACGAGTCACCCGGGGCAAATCTGAAATTGCATTCTATCCACTATGTAGTGCACTACTTTATGCCATAGCCATATGTGGCTAATCCTGGCCAAAAGTAGTGCACTATAATAGGGAATAGAGTGCCATTTTGGACGCAGCCTCAGTGTATGGTTCATTAAATGATGTATTCAGGTGATAATGTCAAAGTGCTCTTTGAAGGAGAAAGGTGTGTCTTCAGGTCACAGGGCACCCTACAGTGCTGTTCGATGATTAAACGAGAGTGTCTCTCTCTCTCTCTCTCTCCCCTTCTCCCACCCCTCGCTCAGCCGTCACTCCCCCTCTCTCCCCCTCAGTGGCGTCCCCCCCTCCACGACGTCTCTCTTTAAAGAGATTCTCTCTGTTCTCTCGCTTCCCAGGTAAAGAACCAACCACCCTGAGGGAAGGGTAACATGAGGGAGGGAGGGGGTTTTCTGCCATGATCACCGTTTTAATTTCCCTGCCATCCTCTTCTTTAGAGCCCTGCTCCAGCAAGTACAACCTGATAGACAGACAGCCTAGAGATCCACTAGAATATCAATACTTTACAGTTATACCAAGTGTTTGACTTACCTGGTTTTCTTAGAAGTAGAATAAAATACGAAAACATTTTGCTCTTAACTCCCAAGATCTTATCCTTCTCTCATTCTGTGTTTGTTTTATTCCCTCTGGAAACCAAGGGGTGCAAAGCCTTAGTAATCTATTCAGGTCCTACTGTGAGTCGGCTATCGAGCTCTGGAGGAGAGCGTTAGTTATAGCAGGGTTTCCCAAACTCGGTCCTGAGGCCCCCCCTGGATGCACGTTTTGGTTTTTGCCCTAGCACTACACAGCTGATTCAAATAACCAACTCATCATCAAGCTTTGATGATTTGAATCAGCTTGGGAAACCCTGTTCTAACTAACGCTCTCCTCCAGTGCTCGATAGCCGAATCACAGGAACCCGGTTAAACCAGACTGAACACTGCGCTCATTATTGTTTCAGTTAACGTTACAGGACTGTAATGGTTAAACGTTGAATGCCGCACGAGATGACAGTCAGCTGCGCTAATGCTAGCTAATAACGTAATGTTAGCATAATATTTGCGTAAATACTATTTAATTTACGCTCCACTATACCCTCTGGTGGAGTAGGATGGTATTGAATGAATAATAGTTTGGTGGACATGCCGGTCCTCTGCAGTGGTCTCTCTCTCTTAGTGACTGACTGAGGTGGTGTGGTGTTCTAACTGCAGTTCTTACTTGGCCGATAACTGCTGATGATGACAGCTGAGCCCTATGTGCTTTTGACAGATTGTATGCAACATCAGGTCACATCAGTGGGTTTGTCCTCAGTCAGCAGGACAGGACAGGGCAGAGCAGCCTGGGACAACGTCACTCAGTTTGACAGGCACTGTTCCTATAAGGTAAGGGTTAAGTTGGGGTTAAATGCATATTATGCATCTTTCCTTTCTTCCTTCCTTTCCTTCCTTCCTTGGTCTCTTCCTTGGAATACTCACTGATCTGGTTTCCTCAGTACTGCTTTCACCAATCAGTGACATGGAAGGATGGAAGGAAAGGAAGGAAGGATGCATTATCGTCATATTGCAGCAGGGTCAGGGACTTGACATTTTTCCAATTTCTTCAGACCTTTGGCAGAGCTGGACTACACAGTACAGATTGAGGAAGAGGGGGAATAGAGGAGGAAGGAAGAAACTTGCTGGATGGGGCTCTAGGTGGAGCCACTCTGCTCCACGGCACTACCTCTCATCTCTGACCTTTAACCCCTGACCCCTACTACCTAGTTGCCCTAACCACTGGTCCAGGGTCAGATGTTTCCTTATTACCCCATTGGTTACATTTTGGGTAATCTGATACTAGGTCTGTGGTTAAAGGCATCTTCTACCTCGTGCGACTACCTGATCCTGTCACTAGCATAGAATTAGAGTTCTATGGTCACTACTCACTCACTTCACATAAATCACCAAACTACTTCTGACCCACTCACTACTTCCTATACCAAATAGTTCCCTAACCCCTTCCCCTAGGCACTAGATCTGAAAAGAGCATCTACATATAGGCAATATGATGACAGTTCAACCCAGCCTACCAAAAGACAAGGTGATACTAGTACCATTTTGCCAATACCTATCCAATGTTTTTAGATGTGTGCCTAGAAGGAACGAGCTAGGGGTCGAAATTGGAACTGGGCATGCCTCACTCACTACACACTCCTTAACCCCAACTTACCCAACCACAAACTCACACACACAATTACGACCCCACCTCCCCCCATGCCAATCAGAGCCTCATTTGCATGGCAGGCCTGGCGAGCCACGGTGAATGCTCAGGAACACCAAACGCCCACAGGTGACTCGGTTAAGCACAGAACCATCGCTCTTGATCAAGGCTGTTGATTGGTTGCCATAATGCCATTTCTCCTGATCCTGGCTGTTGATTGGTCCCCATCACCCCCTATCCTATCCTTGATGTGATATGGGGAAGCCTGGCACCTGATATAATCACTCCCTCCCAGCATATACAGTGAGGGAAAAAAGTATTTGATCCCCTGCTGATTTTGTACGTTTGCCCACTGACAAAGACATGATCAGTCTATAATTTTAATGGTAGGTTTATTTGAACAGTGAGAGACAGAATAACAACAAAGAAATCCAGAAAAACACATGTCAAAAATGTTATGAATTGATTTGCATTTTAGCGAGGGAAATAAGTATTTCACCCCTCTGCAAAACATTACTTAGTACTTGGTGGCAAAACCCTTGTTGGCAATCACAGAGGTCAGATGTTTCTTGTAGTTGGCCACCAGGTTTGCACACATCTCCGGAGGGATTTTGTCCCACTCCTCTTTGCAGATCTTCTCCAAGTCATTAAGGTTTCGAGGCTGATGTTTGGCAACTCGAACCTTCAGCTCCCTCCACAGATTTTCTATGGGATTAAGGTCTGGAGACTGGCTAGGCCACTCCAGGACCTTAATGTGCTTCTTCTTGAGCCACTCCTTTGTTGCCTTGGCCGTGTGTTTTGGGTCATTGTCATGCTGGAATACCCATCCACGACCCATTTTCAATGCCCTGGCTGAAGGAGGTTCTCAACCAAGATTTGACGGTACATGGCCCCGTCCATCGTCCCTTTGATGCGGTGAAGTACTCCTGTCCCCTTAGCAGAAAAACACCCCCAAAGAATAATGTTTCCACCTCCATGTTTGATGGTGGGGATGGTGTTCTTGGGGTCATAGGCAGCATTCCTCCTCCTCCAAACACGGCGAGTTGAGTTGATGGCAAAGAGCTCGATTCTGGTCTCATCTGACCACAACACTTTCACCCAGTTCTCCTCTGAATCATTCAGATGTTCATTGGCAAACTTCAGACGGTCCTGTATATGTGCTTTCTTGAGCAGGGGGACCTTGCGGGCACTGCAGGATTTCAGTCCTTCCCGGCGTAGTGTGGTACCAATTGTTTTCTTGGTGACTATGGTCCCAGCTGCCTTGACATCATTGACAAGATCCTCCCATGTAGTTCTGGGCTGATTCCTCACCGTTCTCAGGATCATTGCAACTCCACGAGGTGAGATCTTGCATGGAGCCCCAGGCCGAGGGAGATTGACAGTTATTTTGTGTTTCTTCCATTTGCGAATAATCGCGCCAACTGTTGTCACCTTCTCACCAAGCTGCTTGGCGATGGTCTTGTAGCCCATTCCAGCCTTGTGTAGGTCTACAATCTTGTCCCTGACATCCTTGGAGAGCTCTTTGGTCTTGGCCATGGTGGAGAGTTTGGAATCTGATTGATTGTATGCTTCTGTGGACAGGTGTCTTTTATACAGGTAACAAGCTGAGATTAATCTCAGCTCGTTACCTGCATAAAAGACACCTGGGAGCCAGAAATCTTTCTGATTTGAGAGGGGGTGAAATACTTATTTCCCTCATTAAAATGCAAATCAATTTATAACATTTTTGACATGTGTTTTTCTGGATTTTGTTGTTGTTGTTCTGTCCATTACCATTAAAATTATAGACTGATCATTTCTTTGTCAGTGGGCAAACGTACAAAATCAGCAGGGGATCAAATACTTTTTTCCCTCACTGTAATCATCATATAACCCCATCCTCCTCTGTAATCACCAATCATACTGAACCTGCATCTTTGGGTGTGCATACGTTTGTGTTGCTGTGTTGTGCATATACTTGTTGCTCTGTGTGATGCTGTGTGTGTATGCATTTGCATTGCTGTGTGTACAATGTGAAAAGGTATTGACCCCTTTCAGACATTCTCTATTTTTGCATATATTTAACACTGATTGTTATCAGATCTTCAACCAAAACCTAATATTAGATAAAGGGAACCTGAGTGAACAAATAACACAAAATGGTGATACTTATTTCATTTCTTTAATAAACAAACTTATGCAGCACCCAATGCCCCTGTGTATTTGCACCCTTACACTCGTGAACTGGTTGTGCCACCTTTATCTACAGTGGCTGCCACCAAACGCTTCCAGTAGTCTCTCACATAGCTATGGAGGAATTTTTGCCCCCTCTCCCATGCAGAACTGCTTTAACTCAGCGACATTTGTCGGTTTTCGAGGATGAACTGCTTGTTTCAGGTCCTGCCACAACTTCTCAATCAGGTTTAGGTCTGGACTTTGACTAGGCCATTCCAAAACAAAAAAATTCTTGCTTTTCAGCCATTCTGGTGTATACTTGCTTGTGTGTTTTGGATCATTGTCTTGCTGCATGACCCAGCTCTGCTTCAGCTCATGGACAGAGTGCCTGACATTCTCCTGTAGAATTCTCTGTAAGGGAGCAATTGCTTCTTCACACAGGGGCATTGGGTGTTGCGTAACTTTGTTTATGAAGTAAATGAAATAAGTATCAAAATGTTATTTGTTCACTTTTTCATGGCGTTTTGTGTTTTCACTAACCTCCAGTATCCATCTAGTGATCTATACCATACTGTGGTGTTTTTCACTAACTTAATATGTCTCTGAGTCGTTGCTGTCAGCCATGCCATATACTGTTTGTATTGCTCTAGCTGCTCTCACTACAATCATATCCTCCTACTGTCTCTATCCCATCAATAGAGAATCTCATTCTCTTTCATGTTGATTTCTCTGTAATTCACTGTTCTGAGTGTGCATGTGTGTGTTTATGTACTGTGTGTGCGTGCTTGTGTGCATGCATGCAAATGTGGTTGTGTGCGCCCGTGGGAATGTGCGTGTTTGTGTACTTTGTGTGTATGGGTTATCCCCAGCTCACCCGCTCTCTACCTTTCCGTATCTCAGAGTTCCGTTCTCCTACTCACGGGAGTAGTCTGAACCGCTCGGCGTCGCTAAGCTGCACTGAGCGCAGCGCTTCCGGAGAATGCGGCTCTGTAACCGCTAGCAACATGCAGCTCACCACCTGCCAGTACACACCAGACTTCTACGTACGGGCTCTCACTGACCTGCAGTATGTCAAGGTAACACACTCACTTTTAACCTCTAACCCCTGCCAGTGCCATAGAAATGGGAAAAACTACAATGGGAAAGCCGCTATTTCTACAATTGTGCTGGTTAAAAAGTTACTTCTCAGATGCCTGCGCTGCAAAAATTGTAAGTCGTTAATGTGACAAACTCTCTCGCAGAGTGACGCCGCCAGCCGCCAAATTTTGTTTACCATCATCTAAGACTAACCCATGTAATGAAATGTGACCTGAAATATTTCTGAAATGAGCCCAGAAATGTCAGCCCACTATTCAGCTCTGCTGAGAAACTTTTTACCAGCCCAACTGAATGGCCAGCAGTGTAGTGGAGGGTAAGCACACATAAACGCTGTTTATGCACCTTTTTATTTTGCGAGAGCGTTTACCCACCTTTCGAGGAAGAACGCCTTCAAAGTATAGGGAGCGAATGGCGATCAGAATTTTCCCACCTATTTTGCCAAAACTACATCTCTGATGGCCAGTGCACCCTGTGTTGTCCCTGTGATGATTGGCTGTTTATTACCTCTTATACCATGACGCCATACTCTCTGAAAGCACGCTTTGCTCTCTCTCTCATATACTTGTTCTGCCTCTTCTTTCTCTTCCTAACACTGTCTCTTTCCTCTCCTCAGATCACACGTTCCCAGTACCAGAACGGTCTGCTGGCGTCGAGGCTGGACAGCACCCCCCAGTCCCCCGAAGGCAGCCACCCCCGTCTGGACAGCACCTCTGCTCTCCCACCCCCCATCACCCCACCAGCCCCTCCCCGCACCCCCCTCCCTCTGGCCACCACACCTTTCAAGCGCCCCCTTGCCCTTACCCAGCCCACCCCCCCTCCCACCAACCGTACCCCCTTACCCCAAACCACCACCCCCACCCAAGTCAACCCCCGCCCGGCCCTGCCCCAATCCACCCCTCCTCCCACCAAAGGCACCCCTCTTCCTCAAACACCTCCTCCCCCCTCCTCGGGTGCACGCACCACTCACCCGCCTCCTCCCTCCACCTCCTCTCTCCCCCACCCACCTCCTCCCTCTACCTCTCTCCCCCCCAAATCCCCCTCTTCCGCGAGGCCAGGGGGGGAGAACGGGCCGGGTGAGAAAACCTCTCTGCTCTCTGAGCAGCTGCAAAACTGCCTAGGTGGCACACGCAGGCCCAGTTACCCACAAACACACACACAACACCCTCACACACACCAACACCCGCACATACAGGTGCACACCATCAGTCACGCACACACAGAGAGCACCATCTGACAACAACCCCTGCGGGGGGGGGGGGGTTTGTTAAGATTAGTAAAAAATCAATACACATACACACACGCTCAAGTTTTGTTGGCCGTGGACTGACACTACCCCTGGAGCACTGGAAGATTCTAAGGAGTAAAGTGCATTGTGGGAATCCTCATGTCTCTGTCCTCCTTCTATCCGCCCACCTACCTCTCAAGATGGGGAGAAGAGAGAGACGGGGAACACTGGTGCATTACACACTTGTGCAGAGGTCCGTGTGTGTGATGTCTCGTCTCTGTCATACGGTGTGTGTATGTGTGCGTGTGGATACAACGTGTGTTTGTTCGTTTTACGGTGGCTGCAGGCACAGCCTGGGATCAGCTTTGTTGATGAGGAGGACGGGGGAGATACACCACCACGTATAGCATGTTTATAATATGTGTTAATTCTCTGCACTTAGGTTTTGGGTATAAATACATATAGGAAAATGACCTGTAGTGACAGCAAAATCTTTTTAAAGAGAAATATACCGATATTTAGAGATTAATGCATTTTAGCTTAGTGTTCACTGTGAACCCTCACCTACACGCACCTGTGTTCTCTCTAAAACACTTCCTGTCCCACTTGCTCTCCCACATACCCCGTTTACATGGCAATGACATTCGAAGGGGATTGTTAAAGATGGTGAATCTTGAGTTTGGGGACTGTTGACACAGGGGCTCGACAGGAGTGTAGCGGTTTGTGTGTGAACCTCCTGAGCTGCGTCTCATTTCGGAAAGTTTGTGAAATGAAACAGCCCTAGGAGTGGTTGACCACCTGACCCTGTCAGGCCTATCAGGCTGCGGTGGGGGGGTGGGCTTGCTGGAGGGAAGGAGTTGGCTGGCTAATTGACTGACAGGTGGGTTTCTTTACCATGAACCCACCTCCTGACCAGAGATGTGACGTATATTATATGATGAATTATTTAAATATAAATATATTTATTTTGCATTACAGATTACTTTATGTATTTTGAGATTAATTTGATGTCAATGTTTTATATTCTATAGATTTTATTTTTATTTTGTTGAAGACTCAAAACTCCATGTACTGTGACTGATGACACTGACACTCCTGAACAGAGACTTTGCTACTGTACCGCAATCAACTCCCCCAGAACCTACAAAGTCTCATACACACCTAACTGAACAGAGCTCAATTCAACTATGATACTAGATCCTCTTTCTGTTTGTATTATTGTATAATTTCACTATGATACTAGCTCAACTTCCTATTTGTGAACAGAGCTCAATTCCACTACAATGCTAGCTCATTTTCCTGTTTGTATCATTTCACATAATAAGCAGTGGACTATTGCAGTGGTTTAACATGATTGGCTGCTTTGGTGTGATGTCACAATGGAGTTTAGAGTTCTGAGTGTTACTGTGTGATGTCACAATGGAATATAGAATTCACTGTTTTCAGGGGTGATGTCACCATGGAGTTAAAATTCCACTTTGTGATGCCACAATGGAGTTGAGTTAAGAGTTTTAGTGTGTGATGTCACAATGGAGTTCAAAGTTCCATTTTGTGATGTCACAATTAAGTTTAGAATTGAGAGTTTTACTGTGTGATAATACAATCAGCGAGGTGTTGTTGCTAATGACATGAAAAAAGGCACGCCACCTCCACCATAATGTTCCCTTACCATTTACATTGTATGTACTCTAAAAAGACATTCCAAAACAGGGGATCCACAATTTACCCTTCAGATTCAATCTGATGTAGGATTTATTGTGTGTATAAATGAAACTGTTACACGCACTGTGCCCAGGCGTTGCTGTCTTAGAGATTACTACGTGTTTCCCTCACCGTGCATTTGCTATGGATGGAGGGCAGACCAGACATATAATGCTGTTAGCACCTACCTATCTTGATCCCCATAAATATATTATAAGTGACAATTAAGTAACTCAAGCAACGGTCAACATGAAGAAAAACAATTTTTGGGGAATAGTTTTTTTTACGCATACAAGTTTATTTATAAGTAAATCACTTTAGAGCGACGAGGTAGAACTGAGTATTTATTCCAAAGCATTTCAGTAAGATCTGTTCCACAGGGAAGAGTTCCTACCTGCATTTTAAGAGTATAGCAGCTCCTTAGAATTGGAATTAATAGAACTGACGCCCCTCAGTACAGGGTATTGAATGGGGTCGTCCATTCTAGGATTTCTAAGTCTATGGTGGGTGCAGCCTTACACACTACTACACCCAGAAACACTAGACCTGACTGCTGGTTCACATAGGTCCCTTATAGCATTGGGTCTTACTGGTTCCGTTACATCACTGTGTTAGTTCCCAGTCTAGCCACTGGTTGGCTGCGAGGCTCCTAGTATGTACTGGGAACGGTCATATAATGAAAGTGTTGTTCGACTACTTAGAAATGTTGTATTTATTTAAAAAGTAATAATATTCTGTTCTTTTTGTTCTGTGTTCTCTCATGTGAAACGGGCTTTCATTTTTGACGAGCAATTTCATCTGTCAACGGGTTACTGGGACAAAGGAAGAGATTTGTTATATATTTCCTGCTTGTACTATGTTACTGTGAATACTACTGTATATGCCTATATGGAACACATGTATAAAGTAGCCTCTGTGAGAATACTTACCGGAGATAACAACTCCTCCTTAAACTGACATTTTACTAGGAAGATATTGAATGAGCAATAAAAACATTGCTCTGTTTTGACCTCAAAGAACATTTCTATCTTTCTCTCAAATTCATTTTTTTCCCGTTGAAGTAGCGTTCTGTAGCATGTAGTAGCATTCTGACCATGATTTGTCATTAGACATGAATGACCAAAGTCGCAGCACTGTGTTAGTGTAGCTGTTAGCTTATGTTCTGTCTGGGCAGACTGAACTACCTTGCCCTTCACTAGCACTCCTCCTTTCCCTCATATCCTTTCCTTTCCCATTCTTCTTTCCTCTCCTCTCCTCTCTTCCTCCCTACTCTGCTACTTTCCTTACCCTCTCCCCCAGCTTCTCTCCCCTCACACCCCCTCTTCTCCCCTCCTTCCCTTTCTTCTCCTCCTCTCTTCCCTCCTCTCCTGCCGTTCAAGTAATATTGAAATTCCTTGACTGCTGGTCTAAACAGTCCTATAAGCTCTTTTTAATGTCCAGATCCTTCTAGTTGGTGGTTGGTTCCTGGCGGGAGGGCAAGGCTTAACTGGCAGCCAGGCTCTGCTCTGCTGTGTTGTTAGCTCAGCCCCAGTGTGATTATTCGACC
Source organism: Coregonus lavaretus (assembly GCF_964263955.1). Classification (NCBI taxonomy): domain Eukaryota; kingdom Metazoa; phylum Chordata; class Actinopteri; order Salmoniformes; family Salmonidae; genus Coregonus; species Coregonus lavaretus. The sequence continues at coordinate 7,125,355 of NC_140011.1, read as the reverse complement.
TAAGCGAGGAGGGTTTAAGATTTCTGGTGCTCTATTCTCAGACCAGGGACAGCTTTTCCACTGTGGATGATTAACTCACCTGTGTATAGTAGAAGTGATGACTGAGGAGACAAAGGGGTGCCATACTAGCCTGGTCCCAGATCTGTTTGGGCTCTCCGCCAACTACTATATGGCCATTGTCACGTCGATGACCATACAGGAGTTGGCAAGATGGCACAAACAGATCTGGGTTCAGGCCAGTGCCATACAGGGCGGCAGGTAGCTTAGTGGGTAAGAGCGTTGTGCCAGTAACCGAAAGGTCGCTGGTTCTAATCCCCGAGCCGACTAGGTGAAAAAATCTGTCGATGTGCCCTTGAGCAAGGCACTTAACCCTAATTGCTCCTGTAAGTTGCTCTGGATAAGAGCGTCTGCTAAATGACAAAAAAATTAAAAATATATATTTTTTAAATTAAATTAAATTATACTGCTAGCCTGGGTGCTTGGGAACCAGAACCCCCACAATGGAATAGAACACTGTCCTCCAAGAAGGATGTTTTTTGTGTACATTGAATTAGAATGAGTTCAATGATTATAGACACTACAGTCTAATACAGGTTACTCAGACAGAGATAAGCACACTATTCCAGGGTCAACCCCATATGTAAACACACGCACTGTCAGTCTGACAGAGACTAGGGGTCTGGCCTCCAGGTACACACACAATCTCTTTCTCTCTGCTAGAGTCTTCCACGAGAAGCTGGTCAGTGATCAAGTTCTAAAGGTTATATTATTTATTTATTACATGAAGTTAGTTGTGGAAAACAAGCACTCCAAACCCTATGACTTTCATGTTTAGTGACTGATCAGCAGTAAGTTCCATGGTAGAGACTCAGATGTTTCTTCCTTTCTGTTATTTTCTTTTCTTAGAGGGGGATGTTGATTGAAGAGTAAATGCCTGTAACTCCATCTTACCCCTGGGTTGTTTAACTTAAAGCAATATGTACATACTGTTTTATAATAATGACTTTGGATGGAGCTGTGAAGAAGTCGATATAGGGTTAATAAACCTGAGTTATATTTCTCTACATAAACTACCATGTCTCTTTTTATTTAACTGTCTGTGTTCACTGTTTTTCCCACATAGTTGAGTCAAACGTACATAACGGATGAAGAATTTCCCACAATTGTAATGTCAACAGTAGGCCACAAAGATTAGTGACTGTTGGCAAACAGTAGAGGTATGTGACAAAGTAGGCTAAGTAGCAAAAGGTAAACAAAAATGCTCTGTGGTGCATAACTTCACAACAGCACAAAGTCATCTAGTTCAGTTTGTTAGGAACAAAGTATGCAGGTGCAGTAGATGCAGATAGGAATTTAACTTCCACTGCGTGTCCATGCTGTGTTTTCATTTGGGTTACATGGTAGCTAGAGTTTGGCTCAGTGACAGATCCTTCACAGGAATCCTTAATCAGTAGCCATGTTTTAACTGACCCAATGTGTGTGACTGTTTAGGATTCTCTTGTGGTGATTTTATCCCAAAGTACATGGCTATGTATCAGAGGTAGCTGTCTGTGCACAGAGTTTGATGACTGTCCCTATTAGGCGCTGGTCTGCAGTAAGTTGTGTGCCCTCCCCAAAATGGTTGAGGTTAGGATATAGGGAGGGAGGGTAAACTGATCCTAGATCTGTGTTTTCATTGCACAGAACAAAGCTGATGATAACAATATACATCAAACGAAAGAAAACAAAAAAAGCCAGGCAACTCTGGATGACTAAATAATGCATTTTCAATAGTTCCATAGTCATTAGGCTGCCTAAATCATCTCTATTATGCGTCAAGGAATATTGACGAATCCCCTTTAATTTTGACTTGTTTTCAAGACTCCCAAACAAAGATGGGCGTGGCACGATCCTCATTTTCACTGCACCCATTGGATGTCAACAGCCATGGAATCTCATTGGTTAATTTCTGAGAAACTGGGTTAAGTTTACGAAGAAACTGCGTCCATTGCGGCTCCGAACGAGAGCAGCGGATGACACTAAGCCAATGCACTTTCTCCACAAAATGGCGTCAAAAGGGAACCAGTTTCTCTCTGAGCGCTGTGTGGCTCGCAGCGGGGAGCTGCGAGGGCAGGCAGTCACATGATTCGCGCAGAGCCCAGCTGCCCAATTCCAATATGGTGGCCAGCTTGGCAGACCTACGGTTCTTGTTGATGATATTGTTGCTCTGCGGGAGGATCGGGGACGGCGCCTCCAGCCAGCAAGCCCCGCGAGTTCTGGGGTTGCGACTGGAGGACCCAGAAGGCCGTGTGTATATGAAGGAGAGGATCATCTCTGCGCCGCAAGGGGCCAGTTTCATGCTCCGGTTGTTCGGCTCGGATCTGAATGGGACATGGCCGTGGGTGGCGTTCGCTGGGGTTAGACGTGGGGAGGCTGGTGCGGTGGGGGATGCAGCCGACCCGTGCGGGCAGGAGACCCGCCGTGACACCTCCGCCTTCCAGATTACCGGGGAGTTCACGGCAGACGAGGAGTACAGCGGGCTGATAGAGGTAAAGGTGCGGGACAAGAGCAGCATGTCTCCCGCTGCATCCTCCACGGGAGGAGGGGATGATTCCAACCCGACCTACCACTTGTGCGTGAAGAGCGGGAGTTGGGTGTCAGTGGGACCGGACAGGCTGCGGATCAACAACGACAAAGGTCTCCCGGCGGACTACATCCCTCCGTGGGGTGTGGCGGTGCTGAGCGTGCTGCTGATCCTGGTGTGCGGGGTGCTGAGGAGCGTGAACCTCAGCCTGCTGTGGCTGGACCCTCTGGAGCTCTATGTCCTGCACAGCTGCGGCTCTGAGGAGGACAAACGGGCCGCCAAGCGCCTCGAGCCCATCCGGAGAAGAGGCAACTTCCTAGTGGGTCCCTAACACACACACACACACACACACACACACACACACACACACACACAAATAAACACCAGGATTTGGGGGGTCTCCAATTTACACCAGTCCTGTAGAGCTATACTTCTGGGTATATAGGCTTTTGTTCCATGCCAGCACGAACACACCTGTTTCAGATAATCAGTTCGTGTCTGGATTGGAACAAAAGCCTACACACCCACCCAGTAGCTCTCCAGGACCGGAGACCCCTGCACTTCCCTCAAGAATATTCAGATGGATGACATCCCTCTGGCTCCACACTATCTAACTCCACATCGCTCCACTCTTGGTTCTAGGTGTGTTCCCTGCTTTTCCTGTGCGCTCTGGGTCATTCGGTTATAGGTGTGCTGCTCTACCGGGCCCTGGGTTCCATAGCGCCCGCAGTCTTCACCAGCGGGTTCCTCATCTTCCTGGTGTCAGAGCTGGTACCACACATAGTGTGTTCCGGCTACGGCTTCCAGCTGGCCCCGGGCCTCACCTGGCTGGCACAGGTCTGTATGGAGAAGTTTTTAAAAAGCAAGGGTTGTGTTCCTCTGCTCAGACATGCAGGATCTTACAACACATGGATAGGTATTCTATCAGCTAACCACATCATATGTTATAGCAATCTAGTGCCCGACGGCACAGTCGATGACGTGGCACTCAACCATTGGTTGATGCGTGCAACGTCTGAGCAGGGGAACACGACCCTTGACTAGGTGACTCAGGTGAGCTACTTCAGGGCTACAACAAAATTGTGAAATGTCTGGGGATCCCTGAGGAAAGGTTTGAGAACCACTGCCCTAATGAACACAACCTAATTTTCCTTTAGCATCTAGTGGGACGGGTGGCTTCTAGCACCCTTTATCATAGTTTTTCTTAATACAATATAATTTAACAGGCTCCTTCTTTCTCTAACTCCCAGGTGTGTATGGTGCTGACGTGCCCACTGTCGTGCCCACTGGGCCTGGTGCTGGATCTAGCACTGAGGCGTGACATCAGCACCTGCGGCGTGAGGGAGAGGGCCATGGAGATGATACGCACCAATGTCAACGACCCCTACAGGTACCTGACACACACACACACACACACATACAGATGACCGTGTATTTGTGTTGTGTTCATGGGTGGCACACACTGCTCTATGGATGGGGTGGCCAACAGGTGCAGGTTTTTGCTCCAGCCTAGCATTAACCTGATCATGTTGGTGAGTGCTGGGCTGTAACAAAATCTTATACTCTCATAGGGCTCTAGCACTGTAGTTATCCTTCCTCTGCCTAGGGTTTTTGAGCATTTGTAAAGTTCTTTTGAAGGCGCTATATATGATATACATGTAATCCATCCATTCTCATCATTGTGATTCCATTGCAGTGAATTTGTGAAGGAGGAGTTTAGCCGTGGTGCGCTGCGCAGTAAGACAGTGGAGGACATCCTGACTCCGCTCAAGGACTGTTTCATGCTGTCTTCCACCGCTGTGCTGGACTTCTCCACCATGTCAGAGATCATGCAGAGTGGATACACACGTGTCCCCATCTACGAAGAGGAGAGGTGGGCAGATGGACCACACACACACACACTGACACACACATGAAGGGACACACACCAATGACTGGTTAGATGAACGGACAAAGCCATCGATCACGTGACACCATTCATTCTTATGTGAAGACTCAATAGTGCATTGAAGAAAAATGAAGTCGGTTAAGATGGCGTCTCATGGAGACATAACATGTGCAGTTTGAGCTACTCCAGGAAGTGACGTTGCAGTAACTCAAGTTGAAGGCCAACCTGGTTACTGCAGCAACTAAATTATCCTTATAACTTCTTCTGTGTGCGATTTTTAAAATAATCGGTGCGTCATGCATCTGGTCTATCATAAGCAATAATTGGTACCGCTGGTATAAAACTTTTTTTTTTACATAATGCTTGACCACGAAGATCGCCATTTTTCTATTCACTATAATGGGGGATCCTGTTACTGCTAACAACGCCTGCAGGATCGCGGTCGGCCTTGAACTTCTGTGTTTTGAATGAGGGTAGGGGGGGGGGGGGGGGTTGGGAGTCATTCTCCCCTGATTCACACATGCATACACGCACTAACAGGTATCTAATGTAATTTACACAGATCCAATATCGTGGAGATACTGTACGTGAAGGACCTGGCTCTGGTCGACCCTGACGACTGTACTCCCATGACAACTATCACCAAGTTCTACAACCACCCTCTGCACTTTGTCTTCAACGACACCAAACTGGACGCCATGCTGGAGGAGTTCAAGAAAGGTGAGACTGTGAGATCCCGAGTGGCGCAGTGCTAGCTGTGCCACTAGAGATCCTGGTTCGAATCCAGGCTCTGTCGTAGCCGGCCGTGACCGGGAGACCCATGGGGCGGCGCACAATTGGCCCAGCGTCGTCCAGGGTAGGGGAGGGAATGGCCGGCAGGGATGTTGGTAGAGCATGGTGTTTGCAACGCCAGGGTTGTGGGTTCGATTCCCGCGGGGGGCCAGTATGAAAAATAAATACAAATATGTATGTACTCACTAACTGTAAGTCGCTCTGGATAAGAGCGTCTGCTAAATGACTAAAATGTAATGTAAAATGTGATAGCCAATAAAGTCAAGTCATTTCTTTAATGTCACCTACATAGGCCTGCCTTGTGAAAAGCCAAAGTTGTGATCGGTTTATGAATTCACCCTTGATGGGCCCAGCTCTCCTGACCTTTCACCCCTTTCTCCAGGAAACTCAGCCCTGGCCATCGTTCAAAAGGTGAACAATGAGGGGGAGGGAGACCCGTTTTACGAGGTGCTGGGATTGGTCACCTTGGAGGACGTCATCGAGGAGATCATCAAATCAGAGATCCTAGATGAGTCCGACGGATACAGTAAGAGACAGAGATTTTGTGCGTGTTTGTGTGTGAAAATTAAGAGAATGTACAAGAGTGTGTGTATGTGAAATTAGATACAGAGAGAGTATGTGTTTGTGTAATGGGTTACTGGGTAAGAGGACAGTATTTGTATTTAGTATCGTTGATAGAATTTTCTTCTGTCTTCCTACAATTGATATCCCTCCTCTCCTGCCCTCTCTGTCCTCCTGTTCTAACCCCTCTCCCTGTCCCCTAACCCCTCTCCCTCCACCCTGTCTCTCTGTAGTCGACATGAAGGTGAAGCGTCCTCTGGCCCCTCTGGAGATTTCCCTGGAGCCTCGCAGTGTCCACGAAGAGTTCTCTCTGTTCAAACTTCCTGAGGGCGAACCCAAGATCCGCACCTCACCTCAGCTACTGCTGGCCACACACCGCTTCCTGTCCAGAGGTGAGGGTGGGAGTATGTGTGTGTCTGCGTTAGAAAGACTCCTTAAAATGAGTAAATGAAACACACAGAGACACCCACACTCCTCTCATGTATCCAGCCTGTTGTGACTCGAACCCTCCGACTCTGTCAGTGGTTTACCAGGACAGCGACAGTTTAACACCACTAGTAATGATTCCATCACTGAAATAGAAGTAAATGGAAACACAAGCTAAATACTCACAGTGGAAAATATGCAGGAATGGATATTCAACAGGCATAGTTCATCTGCATGTGTTGTAGGGCGTAGTCTTTGGATGTGAGTCTCTGTTGTTTGACCTTTCTCTGTCCTCTTCAGCTGCTTGACATGGGTCAATTTAAGCCCCTAAGGTTTGGACTAAAAATAAAACAGAATGTAGACTACAATAGACTAGACTAGCTAGTTACAATAGCTTTTCTTTTCTAATTACAATTGAGTATACTTTTGAACAGTGATGAAACCATAGGCCAGGGGTCAACAACCCTGCTCCTGCATAGTTGCGTGGTGTGCAGGCTTTTGTCCCAGCCCAACACAAATGTATTGGATAACGAAAGCAACACAGACCTGTGTATTTGGCAACACGCTTGTGTAAAGCAATGACAATGTGTGTCCTGGAAAGGTCCTGAGGAGGTGCTGTTCCAGTGGGTGTGTTTGTGTCCTCTGCTGTAACTGTGTGTGTGTCTCCTTACAGAGGTAGAACACTTCAATCCAGCCCGCGTGTCAGAGAAGGTGTTATTCCACCTGCTGCGTCACCCCAGTGTCAACCAGGAAGTCCACTTTGACCCCTCCAACCGCCTGAGCGCAGACCACTACCTTTACACACGCAACCACCCCGTAGACTACTTCATACTGCTACTACAGGTCAGTGTGTGTGTTTTGTCTGTCTGTGTCCATGTGACCATTACTTCAACCACCCCTTATAGTCCTTCATGCTGCTACTACAGGTCTGTGTATATGTGTGTTACTACAGATGTTTGTGTGTGTTGTCACATGCATATGTTTTACTTTAACTGACTATCTATGTAGGGCCGTGTGGAGGTAGAGATCGGTAAAGAGGGCTTGAAGTTTGAGAACGGAGCATTCACATACTACGGTGTGTCTGCACTCACAGCGCCAACCTCAGGTAAGCCACAGAACTGCAGGACACACGAGTACTGTACCTCACTACCATTACCTGGGTCGAGCTCATTAGGGCTCTCGATGGAATAAGAAAATAATAAACGTTTCACAACGGGAAACAATAATGAGGGGGGGGGGTTTTTGGGGGGGGGGGGGGTGAGTCCAGTCCATTTTCTTCCGTTTCATACTCTGTGATGTATCACACCACAACATTCGCAAGCTAGTGCTTTTATCTTGAGTTCCAGGCTACCAGTGTCATTTACATATAATCTGTTATTTGATTTCGTAATGCAAAGTTGGTGTCATAATTTCATGCTGTATTTCAACGAGGTGGCACAGTTTGACAGGGAAACACAAAATGAGCTGACACAGGGGTTCTGTCCCTTGAGATTCCTGTGAACTTCAGTGCAACACCGTCGTAGCATAAGTGTACTGGGTGGCACAAAATGAGCTGAGGCCAGTGTTAGTGTGTGTGCGTTTGTTTGATGCACTTGTGTGTGTCCAGTGCACCAGTCTCCAGTGTCGACCCAGCGTCGTTCTCCCAGGGATCCGTTTGAGTTGGGAGACGCCACCAGCCCGTCCAGCTACTGTCCCGACTACACCGTCCGTGCCCTCACTGACCTGCAGCTCATACGGGTGAGAGTGTGTCTGTGTTAGAACCTGTGTGTGAGGGTGAGTGTCATGAGTGCCTCCGTATGTGTGTCTTCCTCTGTGTGTGTGTTTGTCAGACTCACAGTGCCCTCCCTCTGCCAGGTGACTCGCATGCAGTACCTGAATGCTCTGATGGCGTCACGTGTTGGCCAGAGCCAAGACCCTTCTGAAATCAAGATCCTGCCCAACAGTCAGACCAAGCTGCTCAACGAGAGGAACATCACCACTCAAGGTAGGTCACATACACATACAGTACCAGTCAAAAGTTTGGACACACCTACTCATTCCAGGGTTTTTCTTTATTTTTACATTGTAGAATAATAGTGAAGACATCAAAACTATGAAATAACACATATGGAATCATGTACAGTGAGGGGGAAAAAAGTATTTGATCCCCTGCTGATTTTGTACGTTTGCCCACTGACAAAGACATGATCAGTCTATAATTGTAATGGTAGGTTTATTTGAACAGTGAGAGACAGAAAAACATCAACAAAATCCAGAAAAATGCATGTCAAAAATGTTATAAATTGATTAGCATTTTAATGGAGGGAAATAAGTATTTGACCCCCTCTCAATCAGAAAGATTTCTGGCTCCCAGGTGTCTTTCATACAGGTAATGAGCTGAGATTAGGAGCACACTCTTAAAGGGAGTGCTCCTAATCTCAGCTTGTTACCTGAATAAAAGACACCTGTCCACAGAAGCAATCAATCAAATCAGATTCCAAACTCTCCACCATGGCCAAGACCAACGAGCGTGACAACAGTTGGTGTGATTATTCGCAAATGGAAGAAACACAAAAGACCTGTCAATCTCCCTCGGCCTGGGGCTCCATGCAAGATCTCACCTCGTGGAGTTAAAATGATCATGAGAACGGTGAGGAATCAGCCCAGAACTACACGGGAGGATCTTGTCAATGATGTCAAGGCAGCTGGGACCATAGTCACCAAGAAAACAATTGGTAACACACTACGCCGTGAAGGACTGAAATCCTGCAGCACCCGCAAGTTCCCCCTGCTCAAGAAAGCACATATACAGGGCCGTCTGAAGTTTGCCAATGAACATCTGAATGATTCAGAGGAGAACTGGGTGAAAGTGTTGTGGTCAGATGAGACCAAAATCGAGCTCTTTGGCATCAACTCAACTCGCTGTGTTTGGAGGAGGAGGAGGAATGCTGCCTATGACCCCAAGAACACCATCCCCACCGTCAAACATGGAGGTGGAAACATTATGCTTTGGGGGTGTTTTTCTGCAAAGGGGACAGGACAACTTCACCGCATCAAAGGGGACGGGACCATGTACCGTCAAATCTTGGGTGAGAACCTCCTTCAGCCAGGGCATTGAAAATGGGTCGTGGATTGGTATTCCAGCATGACAATGACCCAAAACACACGGCCAAGGCAACAAAGGAGTGGCTCAAGAAGAAGCACATTAAGGTCCTGGAGTGGCCTAGCCAGTCTCCAGACCTTAATCCCATAGAAGATCTGTGGAGGGAGCTGAAGGTTCGAGTTACCAAACGTCAGCCTCGAAACCTTAATGACTTGGAGAAGATCTGCAAAGAGGAGTGGAACAAAATCCCTCCTGATATGTGTGCAAACCTGGTGGCCAACTACAAGAAACGTCTGACCTCTGTGATTGCCAACAAGGGTTTTGCCACCAAGTACTAAGTCATGTTTTGCAGAGGGGTCAAATACTTATTTCCCTCATTTAAAAAGCAAATCAATTTATAACATTTTTGACATGCGTTTTTCTGGATTTTTGTTTTGTTATTCTGTCTCTCACTGTTCAAAATAAACCTACCATTAAAATTATAGACTGATCATGTCTTTGTCAGTGGGCAAACTCAGCAGGGGATCAAATACTTTATTCCCTCACTGTAGTAACCAATTTGAGGAGCCACCCTTTGCCTTGATGACAACTTTGCACACTCTTGGTATTCTCTCAACCAGCTTCATGAGGAATGCTTTTCCAACAGTCTTGAAGGAGTTCCCACATATGCTGAGCACTTGTTGGCTGCTTTTCCAGCACTCTGCAGTTCAACTCATCCCAAACCTTCTCAATTGGGTTGAGGTCGGGTGATTGTGGAGGCCAGGTCATCAGATGCAGCACTCCATCACTCTCCTTGGTCAAATAGCTCTTACACAGCCTGGAGGTGTGTTTTGGGTCATTGTCCTGTTGAAAAACAAAGAATGGTCCCACTAAGTGCAAACCAGATGGGATGGCGTATCGCTGCAGAATGCTGTGGTAGCCATGCTGGTTAAGTGTGCTTTGAATTCTAAATAAATAACAGACAGTGTCACCAGCAAAGCACCATCACACCTCCTCCATGCTTCACGGTGGGAACCACACATGCGGACGTCATCCATTCACCTACTCTGCATCTCACAAAGACACGGCGGTTGGAACAAAAAATCTCACATTTAGACTCATCAGACAAAAGTACAGATTTCCACCGGTCTAATGTCCTTTGCTCGTGTTTCTTGACCCAAGCAGGTCTCTTCTTCTTATTGGTGTCCTTTAGTAGTGGTTTCTTTGCAGCAATTCGACCATGAAGGCCTGATTCACGCAGTCTCCTCTGAACAGTTGCTGTTGAGATGTGTCTGTTACTTGAACTCTGTGAAGCATTTATTTGTAGCTCAGCTGGTAGAGCACGGCGCTTGTAACGCCAAGGTAGTGGGTTCGATCCCCGGGACCACCCATACACAAAAATGTATGCACGCACGACTGTAAGTCGCTTTGGATAAAAGCGTCTGCTAAATGGCATATTATTATTATTATTTGGGCTGCAATCTGAGGTGCAGTTAACTCTAATGAACTTAACCTCTGCAGCAGAGGTAACTCTGGGTCTTCCATTCCTGTGGCAGTCCTCATGAGAGCCACTTTCATCATAGCGCTTGATGGTTTTTGCGACTGCACTTGAAGAAACTTTCAAAGTTCTTGAAATGTTCCGGATTGACTGACCTTCATGTCTTAAAGTAATGATGGACTGTCATTTCCCTTTGTTTATTTGAGCTGTTCTTGCCATAGTATATTTTACCAAATAGGGCTATCTTCTGTATACCCACCCTACCTTGTCACAACACAACTGATTGGCTCAAACGCATTAAGAAGGAAAGAAATTCCACAAATTAACTTTTAAGAAGGTACACTTGTTAATTGAAATGCATTCCAGGTGACTACATCATGAAGTTGGTTGAGAGAATGCCAAGAATGTGCAAAGCTGTCATCAAGGCAAAGGGTGGCTACTTTGAAGAATCTCAAATATAAAATATATTTTGATTTAACACTTTTTTTGGTTACTACATGATTCCATATGTGTTCTTTCATAGTTTTGATTTCTTCACTATTATTCTACAATGTAGAAAAGTGTAAAAATAAAGAAAAACCCTTGAATGAGTACTGTACATAGGCACATACTGTACACACACAAACTACACACACACACCTTCCCAGATCCCCATATGCCAACAATATGGGCTAGAACGATGACATAACTGAAGATTGAAGTATGATAATACTTGTTGTTCCTGTTGTTACGTATCTCATGTATAACCTTTACTGTGTACTCCCTTTGGGTGAACTAAGATTTCTCTCTCTTTTTTCTCTTCCTTTTCTCCCCTGTCCTCTCCTCTGGCCACTCCAGAGTTCCCTGTAAACTTTTCCTTTTTTGACAACATTGACAACTACTGTTAGTGTTTTCTGTGTGCATGAGGTAAATGAGTCATGAGCTGTGTTCGAATACTCATACTAACCGCACTAACTACTATTTGTGACGTAAATTGAATATGTAGAATGTGTATTGGTCATAGTATGGATATAGTTAGTATGCCAAAAGTTCCCGGATGTCGTACTAAATTCGCCAAAATACGAAGTATACAAGCAGTGGACACTTTCCGTAGTTTTAGGGCCCATAATGCAATTCTTCAGGAAATGGGCGTGGCTTCACAACGTGTTCAGATTAGAAGAAAATGGCGGAAAATATGCAGGCGAAGTCCAACGAGAGCGGATACAAATTCATTGCTTTAACTAATTATGACAAATGTTGAGCAATGTAATAAAGTAATGACTTTTCAAATAAGTTACGTTACACGTTATGTCGGCTGACAATTTGTTAGCTATGCTATCCTTACGAACCGCATAGCATTACAGCAGTAATATGTACCGGTATGTTAGCTAGTTACCTAATGTCAGTTGGCGAATACATCGCATTTGCCAGGCAGTATATTAACTATATGCTATCTATCTAACTACCCAACGTTTATTGAGTTGATTATTCACGTCATTCTTAGCTAAGTGGTATAGTCGTTGTGCGTTCTCAATGGACATTGTTAATTTTGTCTATCAACTCCGATTTCAGAGCACTCTCGTCTGAGTGTGCTAGAGCGCAAAATAACTGGTGAATTTACGAACGCTCAACACCGGTTGAATATGGCCGGTGTCAGTAAACGTCGCCCAAAAAAAGCGTAATTCAATTGTTGCCAGCAGCACAGTTAGTCACCAACGCCCTGACTAACATGAAAACAACCTAACCAGCTCTGATGGGCGAGTAAAATGGTCAGAGTGAGGTGTTCTCTCGTTTGTGTCTGGAAGTAGCTAGCCAACGTTAGCCAGTTAGCTTGACTGCCGTTGTAAGGTCAGAACGCTCCGATCAACCCAACTCCTTGGCCAGAGCGTCCTGTGTGCGCTGTGAACTCTCCGAGAGCAAAACGCTCTGAATTTACGAACGGACAATCTGACAACGCTCTGAATTTACGAATGCCCAGAGCGCTCTCTGGCACTCCAGATTGAATTTACGAACACACCCGAAATCATAAAATGTCTAGCAGGTCATTTGTTATGCTAGCAAGAGGTTGCATAGCAACAGCATCAACTTCCGGTAGACAGGCGAAGCGCTATTATGCTCAACTGAAACGATACCGTTCGTTTACAATATACTAAAATGAACTAATAGTATGTAGTGTATATACTCATTAAGTATGTAGTATACAGTATGTTAGTATGGGTATTCGAACACAGCTATGGTCTTCTCAGTGGCATGACGTCAATAGCGCACACATACATACATGCATACATACTGAAAGGGTACCAAGGCATTGAGAGAAAATGAAACAGTCTAGTCATTGTCTTTACAAACCACCTGTCATTTAGGGCTTTATTCATATCCACACACTACACTTGAATATTCAGACTTCTCCCATTGACATCAATTAATGGTTTATGGGAAAGTTATGCGTGCAGATTTAATGTCTGAATACGGCCTTTAGAAAGGTTTGTCTCTTTGGCAGATCCTTCTCAGACACTAGAATAAAGGTTGCTGAGTGGAACCTACTCAGATGGAAGGGGTTTTGTAGACCATTTCCTCTCAATACTTAGTGCCCTTTTATTTGTATCACACAGATGGTGAGATACAATCAGGTCTGGGTGAATGAGAGGGTGTGTGTGCAGTTTGGAAAGAGAGGTGTGTGTGTGTGCTTGGAAAGCCCATTTGTTTCCTTGTACTCTCTCGTCCCATCTTTCTGTCCTTTTCTGCCTATCTCATCCCTCTCTACTGGGTACGTATGTCGCTATTTTCCCACCCTTCTCCTTCATCTGCTGTGTATACAGTACACCCACAGGAGGTAAAGACTAAATGCATTGTGACTTCATAGTGGGCTGCATTGTAATTTGTGACATCGGTGCCATTGCAGAAGTCATAACAGGTGGCATTGTGATGTCATTGTGTGATGCCATCTCCCCACTCACGCCCTCCCCCTCTCTCTCATTGGCTGGGTTCTACAGGTGGCAATAAATCCCAGGAGAGTTCCACGGAAGAGGAGGCTCATGGGTAATGCTGTTCTCTCCCTCAGAACTACGTGTGTTACTCAGACAACCAACCAACCGACCCAGCCACATGAGGCTGTTTTAGGAGTAGACTTCAAATGTTTTTAACAGTGAATCACTTATCTCTGAAATGCAGTGATTTGAACCTGGTTGGAGTGAGGGTGTGTGTGGTGCTGCTGCACTATCCTCAGCCGTACTTCTCATTCATTATAAGTTTTGCATTGAATCATCAATGGTAATTGTGCGTGTGTGTGCATACGTGTGTGTGCCTCTCCTCCCTATTGTAATTTAGCCTCCTTTCCTAAACGTTACATTGCCTGTTCCTTCATTATTATTTGTGTGCCAAAGCGACTCAACCCCCTGTGGGTGTGCGTGGGTTGTCAAAATCCATCCATCCAAGCATTAGACAGAGGGTGCAAAAAAACAACGTTGATTTGCTTTAGTTGTTCAATTATACGTCCATTTTTTGTTTTATACACTCCTACATTTCAGTTGCATACATATTTGTATGTAGAGCCAAATATTGCTTGTTTTTGTTGTTTTTACCATTCAATGCAGTACTTATTGATGCCTAATGGAAGGCCTGTATGTTTTCTTTAGTGAAAAGGGATAGATCGCCCAACATTAAATAAATATCGATTTGAAAATGTTCGTATTTGAACATTTTCGGTGAACTATCCCTTTAAGAGCTGATTCAATGCTCATGTCCATTCCTTTGCACAGTCAGATGTTTAGCTTTAGGTCTGAGCTGTGATGAGAGAGGCAGATTACGTGTGTGTGTTTGCTCTCTGACCTTTCACAGAGTGCCAACCCTGACCCTGTCTGCTTTCATGCATTCCTTTTATGTGACCAACAAGATTCATGAAGTTACCATAGTATGTGTGTCACATCTAAAGCACCTTGTTGATTTTCTCATCCTTGATAGCCCAGTAGGTTGAGTTCCATTAACATTCCACATCACTTCTGTGTCCAGGTGTGGGAGTGTGTGTCTGCTGTTTGACTGGCCGTGTGTGCGCGACTAACCATGTGTGTAACTCTTAGCACTTGTCCGTCAGTATTCAGTCTTAAACTCCTTCAGGAAACTCCATTTCCCATGTTGCAGTGTACCTACCCATGTGTGCAAGGAACACATCTCTTACCCACTGTAGAGACTGGAAACCAAGAGAATGGCCTGGTCCTGAATCAACCCCTTGGGCCTTCCCCTAACGCCTTCCCCTGGCCCCTAGCTGTCTACCCTTTGATCCTAGGCCCTAGTTCTTGTATTAATGTTGGTTGATCTAAAGGAAAGGTGGTGGCCTATCCTTTATGTCAGGTTTAGGGGACCTTTCGCCATGCTGCGCACACCTATCTGATTAATTCAGATCTGCAAACATCAAAGGGATAGGGGCAAGGAGTCTTTGGAGTGGATCAGAGTGCACAGTGCAGACCATAGCAGAAATGTTTGCAATGGAAAACCAAAAACAAGCATTTCTTATTGGACAAGTTCGGGTAGTCCAATCCTGTTTCAGTCGTGTTCTTCTGTTTGGTGCCTAATGAACATGACCCCGTGTTTCCCAGCGGCCATGTTAGGGGTCGGCCATCTTGGTTGCCTCAGTCCTTCACCCCTCTGAGGGACGGTCTCGTTTTTGTTTAGTTGATCTAATTACGTACATATGCTAATTAAGTGATTCACCGTTTGATTCAAAGTTAAGCTGTTTTAACAATATTGTTTTGTTGTATCAAGTCCATTTATATTGTATCAAAGACTGAATGTATATTGTAAAAAAGGTAATCATTACATGTGCTACTTATACTGATCTGGATGAAAAAAATACTGTGGGATGAGGTAGAGAACTGTATATTATATACATACTTATATAGAAAGAATATGATTTAAGCTTGTAGTTTTAATCTCAGTTTTCAGGTACAAATGTATAATACTGTTACCATGATGATAAAGGCCGGACCAGGTCTACTTTCTCTCCAGGTTTTGTTTGTATAGATTCTTTCCCAATTCTTCTCTGGAATGCTGAGTTGTGGGTGCAGAGAACATTGCATTGAACTCTTTTCAATATCTGCTGTTTCTTAGTAATAAACCCAGACCTGGTATACATCTGTCTTTTAAAATTTAATTTTTGTATTTTTTTTACACTGATTTCAGTAGATGCTGGTGGGAGGAGCTATAGGAGGATGGGCTCATTGTAATTGCTGGAATGGAACAGTCAAACGTGTGGTTTACATATGTTTGATACTGTTCCATTGATTCCATTGCAGCCATTACAATGAGCCTGTCCTTCTATAGCTCCTCCCACCAGCCTCCTCTACCTGATTTGTTTCTTAGTTAGAAAGCAGCTTTACTCCTTCATTTCGGGATTAGGGGGTGGGGGGGAATTAGGAGTGTCTGGAGAGCATCGTGCATGGTGAGGTGAGGAGGAAAAAGGACAACAGAAGCGAGGAAAGGGGATCAGAGTAAAGGAGGAGAGTCTGAAATTATTTTTATTTATTTACCTCTGGTACAAGCTGGTGGCTCGGTGCATGACGTTAACCAGATCTTGAGATCTCGTCAATCATTTGAAATGTCTTTGCGAGTGATGTGTCAAGGGCTGAGTCTGCAGCTCTTTTCTCCCCTCTACTCACATCCCTGCTACTACTGCTGCTGCTCTGTGGTATCGGTGAGGAGCAAGCCAGTGGAGTAGATCTTGGAGGTGGGCCCAGGATAGAGCTTCCCAGGTCCTGCATGGAGATTGTTTCTAATTCTGCACTGCAGCTCAGTGCGGGAGATGGGCTGGGGGCCGATGACCGGGCAGAGGTAGTGCTTGGTGCTGGTGAACAGGCAGTGCTGGGGCGCAGAGAACAAAACCAGGTGCTGTCTCCATTCACTGGTGTTTGTGCCTTGAAAAATAAAAAAGTAGGGGGCTAGTACACATATCCAAACCATCCAAAACGATTAATGAACAAAAGTTGTAAAGATGTTTAGTTGGTTGGCTTGCTTTTTCTGCAGGAGTATGCTGCTAGGCTAGCTAGCCACTAGCCAGCCAAGTATATAGCGCTAGCCACTAGCCAGCCAAGTATATAGCGCTAGCCACTAGCCAGCCAAGTATATAGCGCTAGCCACTAGCCAGCCAAGTATATAGCACTAGCCAGCCAAGTATATAGCGCTAGCCACTAGCCAGCCAAGTATATAGCGCTAGCCACTAGCCAGGAGAGTATATAGCGCTAGCTAATGTTGGCAAAACATGGCTACCCTTCTCGTCGACCACAATAGAAAACACCTCATCCTTTGGTGAAGACGGCATGTTGCTTTCAGCCTTCCCATGCTTCACTTGTCGAACAAGCCAGCCGGAACATTTCTGGAGTAGCCTTTCCACTGGCATCTCCACTGTAGCCCTTGTTTATTTTCTTTGCCTTGATGAACTTGTCGCGAACCCTACCCCACTTTTTCGAACCAGTGGTTGGGTCACACCCTAGCGTCTCCACAATATCCCTCCATGAATTGGCATTTTCATGCTGGTCTTTATATAATGCATGGCTAGAATCATAGTGGTAAAGGTACGTCTGTACCTCCTCGGTCAATCGATGCTTGAAGTTGTCGTTCGCCATGTTGACTTCACTGAGTTTTGGGCTGAATCGACAAGAAGAAGAAACTTGCGTCACCCCTACAGTTGATCAATCACGGACGAAGGGGCGTAGACTTTGGCTCCCGAACTTTGGCTGGCCTTGAGGAAAAATGCCCTGTGCCGAACACCAAAACGAACAAAAACTTCACAAAATGTCATCATAATATATGCACAAACTGTTCCGAACTGTTTTGGTTGGGAAGCATGTGGCCGCCTTTATTAGGGTTTGTTCACAATGCTTGTGGCAAAAACACCAGAAAGGAAGCCTTTGGTTTAGTTGCACTTGCACGTTGCAAACGTATGCAGACTACATCCAATGAAATGGCTTCCTTTCTGCCATAATGTTTTTGCAGCATCTCCTTTGAACAGTGTGAACAGACCTTCACTAGTCTTCCACCCTTATTTATCTGAAGGCAGATGTATAAAAGTTTCAGAGTTGATCATATGTTAGACATATTCCTCTAAACACCTGGCCCATTGTGCATCATCCACATACTCAGAATACTGTGTATAGACTGTTTGGTTCAACTAAGTAACATCGATGTTATAGATCAAGGATATTCAACTCTTACCATACGAGGTCCAGAGACTGCTGGTTTTATGTTCTACCTGATAAATCATTGCACCCAGCTGGTGTCCCAGGTCTAAATCAGTCCCTGATTAGAGGGAAAGAAAAAATAATAGTAATAATAAACCTGTGCAACTAGCTTCGAGGTCCAGAGTTCAGTTTGAGGGTTATAGATAGTGTGCAGCCACTGATGTCACATATGCTAACCCTCCATCAATCCTAACCTTAATCATGTCTCTTGGCTCTACAGTCGTGGTCAAAAGTTTTGAGAATGACAAGTATTGGTCTTCACAAAGTTCGCTGCTTCAGTGTTATGAGATATTTTTGTCAGATGTTACTATGGTATACTGAAGTATAATTATAAGCATTCCATACGTGTCAAAGGCTTTTATTGACAATTACATTAAGTTTATGCATAGAGTCAATATTTGCAGTGTTGACCCTTCTTTTTCAAGACCTCTGCAATCCGCCCTGGCATGCTGTCAATTAACTTCTGGGCCACATCCTGACTGATGGCAGCCCATTATGGCAGCATAATCAATGCTTGGAGTTTGTCAGAATTTGTGGGTTTTTGTTTGTCCACCCACCTCTTGAGGATTGACCACAAGTTCTCAATGGGATTAAGGTCTGGGGAGTTTCCTGGCCATGGACCCAAAAATGTCGATGTTTTGTTCCCCGAGCCACTTAGTTATCACTTTTTCCTTATGGCAAGGTGCTTCATCATGCTGGAAAAGGCATTGGTCGTCACCAAACTGTTCTTGGATGGTTGGGAGAAGTTGATCTCGGAGGATGTGTTGGTACCATTCTTTATTCATTGCTGTGTTCTTAGGCAAATTGTGAGTGAGCCCACTCCCTTGGCTGAGAAGCAACCCCACACATGAATGGTCTCAGGATGCTTTACTGTTGGCATGACACAGGACTGATGGTAGCGCTCACCTTTTCTTCTCCGGACAAGGTGTTTTCCGGATGCCCCAAACAATCGGAAAGGGGATTCATCAGAGAAAATGACTTTACCCCAGTCCTCAGCAGTCCAATCACTGTACCTTTTGCAGAATATCAGTCTGTCCCTGATGTTTTTCCTGGAGAGAAGTGGCTTCTTTGCTGCCCTTCTTGACAGCAGGCCATCCTCTAAAAGTCTTCGCCTCACTGTGCGTGCAGATGCACTCACACCTGCCTGCTGCCATTCCTGAGCAAGCTCTGCACTGGTGGTACCCCGATCCCGCAGCTGAATCAACTTTAGGAGACGGTCCTGGAGCTTGCTGGACTCTCTTGGGCGCCCTGACGCCTTCTTCACAACAATTGAACCTCTCTCCTTGAAGTTCTTGATGATCCGATAAATGATTGATTTAGGTGCAATCTTACTAGCAGCAATATCCTTGCCTGTGAAGCCCTTTTTGTGCAAAGCAATAATGATGGCACGTGTTTCCTTGCAGGTAACCATGGTTAACAGAGGAAGAACAATGATTTCAAGCACCACCCTCCTTTTAAAGCTTCCAGTCTGTTATTCTAACTCAATCAGCATGACAGAGTGATCTCCAGCCTTGTCCTCGTCAACACTCTCACCTGTGTTAACGAGAGAATCACTGATATGTCAGCTGGTCCTTTTGTGGCAGGGCTGAAATGCAGTGCAAATGTTTTGGGGGGGATTTCATGGCAAAGAGGGACTTTGCAATTAATTGCAATTCACCTGATCACTCTTCATGACATTCTGGAGTATATGCAAATTGCCATCATCAAAACGGAGGCAGCAGACTTTGTGAAAATTAGTATTTGTGTCATTCTCAAAACTTTTGACCACGACTGTATAGTGCAGAGTGGTCTTTGGTATGGTAGCCTACGTCTGGTTGACATTGGAGGGAGCCGAAAGCATGCCGCACCTGCGAGAGCAGTTGGTGAGTTAACATCTGGCCACACACACACACAGGCTGCGTTTACATAGGCAGCTCAATTCTGATCCTTTTTACCACTAATTGGTCTTTTGACCAATCACAGATGTTTTCACATCAGATCTTTTGCACGTCAGATCTTTTTCAGAGCTGATCTGATTGGTCGAAAGACCAATTAATGCAAAAAATATCAGAATGGTCTGCTTGTCTGAATGCAGCCTTAGACACGCATCAACATTATAGACTAATGTTGTGTACATCACATATACAGTGCTGTGAAAAAGTATTTGCCACCTTTCTGATTTTCTCTATTTTTGCATATTTTTGACTCAATGTTATCAGATCTAAAACCAAAACCCAATATTAGTTAAAGGGAACCTGAGTGAACAAATAACACAAATCTGATACTTATTTAATTAATTAAATAAACAAACATATGCAACACCCAATGCCCCTGTGTGAAAAATGAATTGCCCCCTTACATTCGTTAACTGGTTGTGCCACCTGCAAAGACTGTCTGCAACCAAACAGTTTCTGTAGTTGTTGATCAGTCTCACATCGCTGTGGAGGAATTTTGGCCCACTCTTCCATGCAGAACTGCTTTAACTCAGGGACACTTGTGGGTTTTGGAGTATAAACTGCTTGTTTCAGGTCCTGCCACAACATCTCAATCGGGTTTAGGTCTGGACCATTCCAAAATTAGATTTGTTTTGCTTTTCAGACATTCCGATGTAGACTTGCTTGTGTGTTTTGGATCATTGCCTTGCTGCATGACCCAGCGGCGCTTCCGCTTCAGATCATGAACGGATGGTCTGACATTCTCCTGTAGAATTCTCTGATACAGAGCAGAATTTATGGCTCCTTCTATTAAGGCAAGTCGTCCAGGTCCTGAGGCAGCAAAGCATCCCCAAACCATCACACTACCACCACCATGCTTGACTGTTGGCATGAGGTTCTACATAACGGGACCCATGTCGTCCAAAAAGTATACTCAAGTTGGCCAGAAAGCATCTGGATGATTGTCAAGACTTCTGGAATAATGTTCTATGTACAGATGACTCAAAAGTGGAACTTTTAGGATGACATGGGTCCCGCGTTATTTCTGGCGAAAACCAAACACTGCATTCCACAATAAGAACCTTATACCAACGGTCAAGCATGGTGATGGTAGTTTGATGGTTTGGGGATACTTTTCTGCCTCAGGACCTGGATGACTTGCCATAATTGAAGGAACCATGAATTCTGCTCTTTTATCAGAGAATTGTAATGCTGATCCAAATGTACATTGTCCCAGAGGCGTTGGAAGTCATAATGTAAGTTACCTAATTTACACTACCGTTCAAAGGTTTTAAAACACCTACTCATTCAAGGGTTTTTCTTTATTTTTACTATTTTCTACATTGTAGAATAATAGTGAAGACATCAAAACTATGAAATAACACATGTAGTAACCAAAAAAGTGTTAAACAAAGCTTCATGAGGTAGTCACCTGGAATGCATTTCAATTAACAGGTGTGCCTTCTTAAAAGTGCATTTGTGGAATTTATTTCCTTCTTAATGCGTTTGAGCCAATCAGTTGTGTTGTGACAAGGTAGGGGGGGTAGACAGAAGATAGCCCTATTTGGTAAAAGACCAAGTCCATATTATGGCAAGAACAGCTCAAATAAGCAAAGAGAAATGACAGTCCATCATTACTTTAAGACATGAAGGTCAGTCAATACGGAACATTTCAAGAATTTTGAAAGTTTCTTCAAGGCAGTCGCAAAATCCATCAAGTGCTATGATGAAACTGGCTCTCACAGGAAAGAAAGACCCAGAGTTACCTCTGCTGCAGAGGATAAGTTCTTTAGAGTTAACTGCACCTCAGATTGCAGCCCATATAAATGCTTCAGAGTTCAAGTAACAGACACATCTCAACATCAACTGTTCAGAGGAGACTGTGTGAATCAGGCCTTCATGGTCAAATTGCTGCAAAGAAAACACTACTAAAGGACACCAATAAGAAGACGAGACTTGCTTTGGCCAAGAAACACGAGCAATGGACATTAGAACGGTGGAAATGTGTCCTTTGGTCTGGAGTCCAAAATTGAGATTTTTGGTTCCAACCGCTGTTTCTTTGTGAGACACGTGTGGGAGAACGGATGATCTTCGCATGTGTAGTTCCCTCCGTAAAGCATGGAGGAGGAGGTGTTATGGTGTGGGGGTGCTTTGCTGGTGACGCTGTCTGTGATTTATTTAGAATTCAAGGCACACTTAACCAGCATGGCTACCACAGCATTCTGAAGCGATACGCCATCCTTTCTGGTTTGTGCTTAGTGGGACTATCATTTGTTTTTCAACAGGACAATGACCCAACACACCTCCAGGCTGTGTAAGGGCTATTTGACCAAGACGGAGAGTGATGGAGTGCTGCATCAGATGACCTGGCCTCCACAATCCCCCAACCTCAACCAAATTGAGATGGTTTGGGATGAGTCGGACCGCAGAGTGAAGGAAAAACAGCCAACAAGTGCTCAGCATATGTGGGAACTCCTTCAAGACTGTTGGAAAAGCATTCCAGGTGAAGCTGGTTTAGAGAATGCCAAGAGTGTGCTAAGCTGTCATCAAGGCAAAGGGTGGCTATTTGAAGAATCTCAAATATAAAATATATGTTTATTTATTTAACACTTTTTTGGTTACTACATGATTCCATATGTGTTATTTCATAGTTTTGATGTCTTCACTATTATTCTACAAATTATTTTTGTCGATCAACAATGACAAGCCACCTGGGTCTGACAACTTGGATGGAACATTTCTGAGGATGATAGCAGATGATATTGTCACTACTATTTGCCATTTCTTCAATCTAATCCTACAGGAAAGTGTGTGCCCTCAGGCCTGGAGGGAAGCAGAAGTTATTCCGCTACCATAGAATAGCAAAGCACCCTTTACTGGCTCAAACAGCTGACCAATCAGCCTGTTACCAACCCGTAGTAAACTTTTGGGAAGAAATTGTGTTTGACCAGATAAAATGCTATTTAACAGTAAACAAATTAACAACAGATTTTCAGCACGCTTATAGGGAACGGCATTCAACATGTACGACACTTACACAAATGACTGATGATTGGCTGAAAAAATTGATAAGATTGTGGGAGCTGTTTTTTTTTAATTCAGTGCAGCTTTTGACATTATCGATCATAATCTGCTGCTGGAAAAACGTATGTTATGGCTTTACATCCCCTGCTATATTGTGGATCGAGAGTTACCTGTCTAACAGAACAAAGAGGGTGTTCTTTAATGAAAGCCTCTCTAACATAATCCAGGTAGAGTCAGGCATTCCCAGGTCAGCTGTCTAGGCCCCTTACTTTTTTCAATCTTTACTAATGACCTGCCACTGGCTCTGAGAAAAGCCTGTTTGTCTATGTATGCTGATGACGGAACGCTATACATGTCAGCTACCACAACAAGTGAAATCACTGCAACACTTAACAAAGAGAAACAGTCCTTTTGGATTTTGTGTTGTAGATATGTGGTAGTAGAGTAGTGGTCTGAAGGCACACAATGTGTTGTGAAATCTGTTGTGGAATGTAATGTAATGTTTTTAATTGTATACAACTGCCTTAATTTTGCTGGACCCCAGGAAGTGTAGCAGCTAATGGGGATCCATAATAAATACAAATGGAGAATGTCAGGCCATCCGTCGGTGAGCTGAAGCGCAGCTGGGTCATGCAGCAAGACAATGATCCAAAACACACAAGCAAGTCTACATCAGAATGGCTGAAAAGCAACACATTTCAAGTTTTGGAATGGCCTAGTCCTGTTGATTGAGATGTGGCAGGACCTGAAACAAGCAGTTTATGCTCGAAAAGCCACAAATGTCGCTGAGTTAAAGCAGTTCTGCATGGAAGAGTGGGACAAAATTCTTCCACAGCGTGAGACTGATCAACATCTACAGGAAGCGTTTGGTTGCAGTCATTGCAGCTAATGGTGGCACAACCAGTTAACGAGTGTAAGGAGGCAAATACTTTTCACACAGGGGCATTGGGTGTTGCAAATCTTTGTTTATTAAATAAATGAAATAAGTATCACATTTCTGTTATTTGTTCATTCATCTAATATTGGGTTGAAGATCTGATAACATTTAGTGTCAAAAAGAGAAAATCAGAAAGGGGGCAAATATGTTTTCACAGCATTGTATGCATGATTCATTCATAAATCATGAAATGTCATGCAAAATCAAAGTAAATGGCATATTTTAATGACAAGTTGGCTTGGATTTTGCCATTGGAATTTAAATTTTTACATTTACGTCATTTAGCAGACGCTCTTATCCAGAGCGACTTACAAATTGGTGCATTCACCTTATGGCCAGTGGGATAACCACTTTACAATATTTTTTATTTTACTTTTTCTTTGGGGGGGGGGGTAGAAGGATTACTTTATCCTATCCCAGGTATTCCTTAAAGAGGTGGGGTTTCAAGTGTCTCCGGAAGGTGGTGAGTGACTCCGCTGTCCTGGCGTCGTGAGGGAGCTTGTTCCACCATTGGGGTGCCAGAGCAGCGAACAGTTTTGACTGGGCTGAGCTTGAACTGTGCTTCCGCAGAGGTAGGGGGGCCAGCAGGCCAGAGGTGGATGAACGCAATGCCCTCGTTTGGGTGTAGGGACTGATCAGAGCCTGAAGGTACGGAGGTGCCGTTCCCCTCACAGCTCCGTAGGCAAGCACCATGGTCCTGTAGCAGATGCGAGCTTCAACTGGAAGCCAGTGGAGTGTGCGGAGGAGCGGGGTGACGTGAGAGAACTTGGGAAGGTTGAACACCAGACGGGCTGCGGCATTCTGGATTAGTTGTAGGGGTTTAATGGCACAGGCAGGGAGCCCAGCCAACAGCGAGTTGCAGTAATCCAGACGGGAGATGACAAGTGCCTGGATTAGGACCTGTGCCGCTTCCTGTGTAAGGCAGGGTCGTACTCTCCGAATGTTGTAGAGCATGAACCTACAGGATCGCGTCACCGCCTTGATGTTAGCGGAGAACGACAGGGTGTTGTCCAGGGTCACGCCAAGGCTCTTCACACTCTGGGAGGAGGACACAACGGAGTTGTCAACCGTGATGGTGAGATCATGGAACGGGCAGTCCTTCCCCGGGAGGAAGAGCAGCTCCGTCTTGCCGAGGTTCAGCTTGAGGTGGTGATCCGTCATCCACACTGATATGTCTGCCAGACATGCAGAGATGCGATTCGCCACCTGGTTATCAGAAGGGGGAAAGGAGAAGATTAGTTGTGTGTCGTCTGCGTAGCAATGATAGGAGAGGCCATGTGAGGATATGACAGAGCCAAGTGACTTGGTGTATAGCGAGAATAGGAGAGGGCCAAGAACTGAGCCCTGGGGGACACCAGTGGTGAGAGCACGTGGTGCGGAGACAGATTCTCGCCACGCCACTTGGTAGGAGCGACCGGTCAGGTAGGACACAATCCAAGAGTGAGCCGCGCCGGAGATTCTCAACTCGGAGAGGGTGGAGAGGAGGATCTGATGGTTCACAGTATCAAAGGCAGCAGACAGGTCTTGAAGGACAAGAGCAGAGGAGAGAGAGTTAGCTTTAGCAGTGCGGAGAGCCTCCGTGACACAGAGAAGAGCAGTCTCAGTTGAATGACCAGTCTTGAAACCTGACTGGTTTGGATCAAGAAGGTCATTCTGAGAGAGATAGCAAGAGAGTTGGCTAAAGATGGCACGCTCAAGAGTTTTGGAGAGAAAAGAAAGAAGGGATACTGGTCTGTAGTTGTTGACATCGGAGGGATCGAGTGTTGGTTTTTTGAGAAGGGGTGCAACTCTCGCTCTCTTGAAGATGGAAGGGACATAGCCAGCGGTCAAGGATGAGTTGATGAGCGAGGTGAGGTAAGGGAGAAGGTCACCGGAGATGGTGTGGAGAAGAGAGGAGGGGATAGGGTCAAGCGGGCAGGTTGTTGGGCGGCCGGCCGTCACAAGTCGCAAGATTTCATCTGGAGAGAGAGGGGAGAAAGAAGTCAAAGCATAGGGTAGGGCAGTGTGAGCAGAGTGTCATTTGACTTAACAAACGAGGATCGGATGTCATCAACCTTCTTTTCAAAATGGTTGACGAAGTCATCCACAGAGAGGGAGGAGGGGGGGGGGGGGGGGATTCAGCAGGGAGGAGAATGTGGCAAAGAGCTTCCTAGGGTTAGAAGCAGATGCTTGGAATTTAGAGTGGTAGAAAGTGGCTTTAGCAGCAGAAACAGATGAAGAAAATGTAGAGAGGAGGGAGTGAAAAGATGCCAGGTCCGCAGGGAGTCTAGTTTTCCTCCATTTCCGCTCGGCTGCCCGGAGCCCTGTTCTGTGAGCTCGCAATGAGTCGTCAAGCGACGGAGCAGGAGGGGAGGACCGAGCCGGCCGGGAGGATAGGGGACATAGAGAGTCAAAGGATGCAGAAAGGGAGGAGAGGAGGGTTGAGGAGGCAGAATCAGGAGATTGGAGGGAGAAGGATTGAGCAGAGGGAAGAGATGATAGGATGGAAGAGGAGAGAGTAGCAGGAGAGAGAGAGCGAAGGTTGCGACGGCGCATTACCATCTGAGTAGGGGCAGAGTGAGTAGTGTTGGAGGAGAGCGAGAGAGAAAAGGATACAAAGTAGTGGTCGGAGACATGGAGGGGAGTTGCAGTGAGATTAGTAGAAGAACATCATCTAGTAAAGATGAGGTCAAGCGTATTGCCTGCCTTGTGAGTAGGGGGGGACGGTGAGAGGGTGAGGTCAAAAGAGGAGAGGAGTGGAAAGAAGGAGGCAGAGAGAAATGAGTCAAAGGTAGACGTAGGGAGGTTGAAGTCACCCAGAACTGTGAGGGGTGAGCCATCCTCAGGAAAGGAACTTATCAAGGCGTCAAGCTCATTGATGAACTCTCCAAGGGAACCTGGAGGGCGATAAATGACAAGGATGTTAAGCTTGAATGGGCTAGTGACTGTGACAGCATGGAATTCAAATGAGGAGATAGACAGATGGGTCAGGGGAAAAAGAGAGAATGTCCACTTGGGAGAGATGAGGATTCTTGTGCCACCACCCCGCTGACCAGATGCTCTCGGGGTATGCGAGAACACATGGTCAGCCGAGGAGAGAGCAGTAGGAGTAGCAGTGTTTTCAGTGGTAATCCATGTTTCCGTCAGCGCCAAGAAGTCGAGGAACTGGAGGGTAGCATAGGCTGAGATGAACTCTGCCTTGTTGGCTGCAGAACGGCAGTTCCAGAGGCTGTCGGAGACCTGGAACTCTACATGGGTCATGCGTGCAGGGACCACCAGGTTAGAGAGGCAGCAGCCACACGGTGTGAGGCGTTTGTATAGCCTGTGCGGAGAGGAGAGAACAGAGATAGACAGAGGCATAGTTGACAGCCTACAGAAAATGGCTACAATAATGCAAAGGAGATCGGAATGAAATGAACTAAACATCTGGGAAAGCGAGAGAGTTTACGTTTCACTGAAACACCCAAATATAGCTCTCCCAACTTCTACCTCAGAAACTATAATTGTTGTAAACTACAGCGGTTCAATGTTTTCTAGGAATAGACTAACTTAGTTTATTCAGCTAGCTAACTTGGGACAGTATTCTTCAGTGAAAACCGTCCAGGGCACCTAGTCATATGACGCCACAGCCAACTAGCATGCCGGCCTCCAACAACACGGTTTAGCACCAATACTCGGCCACAACAAACCACCAGTGTGTCAACACGCCAAGCAGATCATTCGTGTCCGTGTCTAATGTTGTGGGTTAGTCCCGACAGCTTGAGCGAGTCCGTCGTCAACTTATTCAGCCAGTTAGTTAGCTAGAATAGTTAGCATACTAGCTAGCCATTGCTTTCTGCCAACGAAGAAACCCGTCCTCCCACGGCACGAACACACAGAGAGAGCCAAGCTAACGTTAACTAGTCACCCATGTCCCGAATTCCCTTGAACGACTCTGGCTACCAGTATGTAAAAACAAAACACAAATGTAGGTTATAACTTACCCCTAGCAGCTACTGTTAGCTAGCCAAGTGCAAAGCTAGCCACTCAATTGACTCAGCCAGTTCGCGTCTATTCGCTAGGTTGTTCCAGCTATTGTTTAGTAGCTATCCAGGTAGCAACAAGCTAGCTACATTTCGAGCACAGTAGCTACTTACTACCTAACGTTAACGCTTCAGACAATGAGGTTAGAAAAACAGCTGAATGGTAGGCATTATTGTATGTAATTATTGTAGGCAGCTAGCTGGTGTAATTACAGGTACTCTCAGGCGTGAAACAACTATCCACAGTTGCTAATAGTTACCAGTAGCTACCCGCTAGCTAGTCCAGGTAGTGGGTTAGCTAGCTTCGTGCTTCACCGGGCTCAGCCGAATACAATACTTACCTACAATAATTACATACAACAACCCACGATAACTACCTACAATACCTAACTACAATCTAAATACATAGTTTAAGCTTTAGGTTATAACTCATTTTTTAAATGAGGCCCCATGTTATCACATCTACAGTGAGGGAAAAAAGTATTTGATCCCCTTCTGATTTTGTACGTTTGCCCACTGACAAAGACACAGAGCTAGATTTTGGTCTCATCTGACCACAACACTTTCACCCAGTTCTCCTCTGAATCATTCAGATGTTCATTGGCAAACTTCAGATGGGCATGTATATGTGCTTTCTTGAGCAGGGGGACCTTGCGGGCGCTGCAGGATTTCAGTCCTTCACGGCGTAGTGTGTTACCAATTGTTTTCTTGGTGTCTATGGTCCCAGCTGCCTTGAGATCATTGACAAGATCCTCCCGTGTAGTTCTGGACTGATTCCTCACCGTTCTCATGATCATTGCAACTCCACGAGGTGAGATCTTGCATGGAGCCCCAGGCCGAGGGAGATTTACAGTTATTTTGTTTCTTCCATTTGCGAATAATCTCACCAACTGTTGTCACCTTCTCACAAAGCTGCTTGGCGATGGTCTTGTAGCCCATTCCAGCCTTGTGTAGGTCTACAATCTTGTCCCTGACATCCTTGGAGAGCTCTTTGGTCTTGGCCATGGTGGAGAGTTTGGAATCTGATTGATTGATTGCTTCTGTGGACAGGTGTCTTTTATACAGGTAACAAACTGAGATTAGGAGCACTCCCTTTAAGTGTGCTCCTAATCTCAGCTCGTTACCTGCATAAAAGACACCTGGGAGCCAGAAATCTTTCTGATTTGAGAGGGGGTCAAATACTTATTTCCCTCATTAAAATGCAAATCAATTTATAACATTTTTGACATGCGTTTTTCTGGATTTTTTTGTTGTTATTCTGTCTCTCACTGTTCAAATAAACCTACCATTAAAATGATAGACTGATCATTTCTTTGTCAGTGGGCAAACGTACCAAATCAGCAGGGGATCAAATACTTTTTTCCCTCACTGTAGATCATTTTGTACCTGATTCCTCCAGCATCTTCACAAGGTCCTTTGCTGTTGGGATTGATTTGCCCTTTTCGCACCAAAGTACGTTCATCTCTAGGAGACAGAACGCATCTCCTTCCTGAGCGGTATGACGGCTGCGTGGTCCCATAGTGTTTATACTTGCGTACTATTGTTTGTAAAGATGAACGTGGTACCTTCAGGCGTTTGGAAATTGCTCCCAAGGATGAACCAGACTTGTGGAGGTCTACCATTTTTTTCAGAGGTCTTGGCTGATTTCTTTTGATTTTCCCATGATGTCAAGCAAAGAGGCACTGAGTTTGAAGGTAGGCCTTGAAATACATCCATAGGTACACCTCCAATTGACTCAAATTATGTCAATTAGCCTATCAGAAGCTTCTAAAGCCATGACATCATTTTCTGGAATTTTCCAAACTGTTTAAAGGCACAGTCAACTTAGTGTATGTAAACTTCTGACCCACTGGAATTGTGATACAGTGAATTACAAGTGAGATAATCTGTCTGTAAACAATTGTTGGAAAAATTACTTGTGTCATGCACAAAGTAGATGTCCTAACCGACTTGCCAAAACTATAGTTTGTTTACAAGAAATGTGTGGAGTGGTTGAAAAATGAGTTTTAATGACTCCAACCTAAGTGTATGTAAACTTCCGACTTCAACTGTACATGGTGGTCATATCTCCACCATTGTTCCTGTACCCAAGAAAGCAAAGGTAACTGAACTAAACGACTATCGCCCCATAGCACTCACTTCTGTCATCATGAAATGCATATCATGGGAGGATGGCCATACATGTGCCTATGTTAGTCAGTCAGAGTTGTGTAGACTGTCCACTACTAGGCTTTAATGTCATAGAGGACCTGATCAGAGAAAACAGCAAACAACAAGGCAAGTTAGTTAAGAACAAATTCGTATTTACAATGATGGCCTACACCAGCCAAACCCAGACGACGCTGGGCCAATTGTGCGGCACCCTATGGGACTCCCAATCACGGCCGGTTGTGATACAGCCTGGAATCGAACCAGGGGGTCTGTAGTGATGCCTCAAGCACTGAGATGCAGTGCCTTAGACCGCTGCGCCACTCGGGATGGTGTCAATCTCAGTGCTCTGCTGAGGTGATGAATGTTAGAGAGAGAGTTGATGAAACCATGGTCTCTGCCATTCCAGTTATGACAAATGAAGAAATGTCACCGAGCTGTGTTGTGAAAGTGGAAAAGAAAGGACTCACCATTCATACAGGTCAAATAGCAGAGGTGAAATGCAGAATCAGAGCCTGGCCAGAGGGAGAAACAATGATGTTCGATCCAGCCATTGAGAGCCACTGCCCATACGGGTTGAAGCTGTTTCCATGCCTCGTGGATGTGCCCTGTGGAGCCTCTAAGGGGGTAAAGTTTCCAATCCAGAACTCCACACAACATTACAGTTACCTCTTTCAGAGAACAGCGCTGGGTTGTGTAGAGCAAATAGCTGACATCAGACGTGTAATCACTCCACCTGACAGTCAGAAGAAGCCGGTGAGTCAGTCCAGTGATGCTAACCTCTGCACTACTCAGCTCTATCATGAAAAACATGAACAGAGAAGAGGAGCAGGAAATGGTCAGAGCAGAGGATGCTGGTGGGAGGAGCTATGGGAGGATGGGCTCATTGTAATGGCTGGAATAGAATCAGTGGAACGGTGTCAAACACGGTGTTTCCATGTGCTTGATGTGTTTGGTACTATTCCATTTATTCCATTCCAGTCATTATAATGAGCCTGTCCTCCTATAGCTCCTCCCACCAGCCTCCTCTGGGTCAGAATTATGCTGTATGAGGAATCTGATGTGTTCGCACAGGAAGATGGCGACATCAGCTGCATTCCAAACCTGAAGCTGAAACTGAAATTGAAGGATGACGCACCTGTCCAGAAAAGCTACAACTCCATTCCGAAACCCCTATACAAAGAGGTGTCCAAAACCTACTGGAGAGAGGTTGGAACAAGAAATCCACCACCATACTCATCCCCGGAGGTCTGCGTGCGCAAGAAGGACAGCAGCCTGTGGTTATGTGTCGACTTCAGAGAGCTGATTCGCAAGACCATCCCGACCTTCACCCATTGCCACAGATACAAGACCTGCTGGACAACCTAGGGGGATACACCTGATTCTCTATACTCGACCAAGGCTTTTCTCAGAGCCAGTGGCAGGTCATTAGTAAAGATTGAAAAAATTAAGGGGCCTAGACAGCTGATCTACCTGGATTATGTTTGAGAGGCTTCCATTAAAAAACACCCTTTGTGTTCTGTTAGACAGCTAACTCTTTATCCACAACATAGCAGTGGGTGTAAAGCCATAACACAAGTTTGTCAAGCAGCAGATTATGATCAAAAATGTCAAAAGCCGCACTGAAGGCTAACAAAACAGCTCCAACAATATTTTTATTATCAATGTCTCTCAGCCAATCATCAGTCATTTGTGTAAGTGCTGTGCTTGATGAATGTTCTTCCCTATAAGCGTGTTGAAAGTCTGTTGTCAATTTGTTTACTGTAAAATAGCATTGTATCTGGTCAAACACAATTTTTTCCAAAAGTTTATTTGGATGTGTAGTGTTGGCGTTTGTTGCTGGAATGTCATGTCTAAGTTTGCTAGTTGTGCCAATTAAAAAATCATTAAAGTAGTTGGCAATGTCAGTGGGTTTGGTGATTAATGTGCTATCTGATTCAATGAATGATGGAGCTGAGTTAGCCTTTTTGCCCAAAATGTCATTTAAGGTCCTCCAAGGCTTTTTACTATCATTCTTTATATCATTTATATTTGTTTCAAAGTATAGTTTCTTCTTCTTTTTATTCAGTTTAGTCACATGATTTCTCAATTTGCAGTACGTTTGCCAATCGGTTGTGCAGCCAGACTTATTTGCCATTCCTTTTGCCTCATCCCTCTCAACCATACCATTTTTAAATTCCTCATCAATCCACGGGGATTTAACCATTTTTACAGTCATTTTCTAGCTTATTAGTAACTGGAATAAGCAATTTCATAAATGTGTGAAGTGCAGCGTCTGTTTGCTCCTCATTTCACACCAGCAAATATTCTTTACATCATCAACATAGCATTCACTACAAAACTTATTGTATGACCTCTTATACATTATATTAGGCCCACCTTTGGAACTGGTTTCCATAGATATGGCTACCATATTGGGATCACTGTTTCCAGAAGGTGTCAAAGTCATCTTTAAAAGTGATTCCAACAGAGCTACAGTAATCTTTTAGCCAGGTGTGTAATGCCAGTATCCTGCTGAATCTTTCACACCCGCGGCCCAACGATGGTACAGGACCTGAAATAATTGGCTGCTTTTTGGAATCTTTCAGTGCTAGAATCAATTCTTTAAAATCTATTTTCAGAAGTTCTGAGCTAGCCCTCCTAATGTCGTTTGACCACACATGGACTACGACAGCGTCAGCTCCCGGCATCTGTTGTAAAACGGTCAGAAGCAGCCTTGTAATGTCCTGTACTCGTTCTCCTGGGTAGCACAGGGTTTTTACCCCGGGAACCAAGATGTTTCTTACCATAGAACTGCCGATGACGACAGCTGGTGCAATGGCGGAGGTCTGGCCGTACTTTCGCCTCAAATGTTTTCGCAACCATCTCGAGGACCGAAGGGCGGTGGGGCCCGATGGACCCGAGCCAGCTGTAGTATCCATCATGGATGATGAATGGACCGGAGTCTCAGATAAGCCTCACAGTCTGATGAAGTTGGGAGCTCTGAGGATCAGAATCCGAGGTACAATCCACGGGAGAGGGAGACAGAACAGAAGACGAAGGTGCAGCTACCTCCGCATCCGATCTCGAATAGGAAGGCCCCATGGAAGAAGGCGCCAGAACCTCTAGGTCCAGGGCGGCGAAGCTGTTTCTGGTCTGTCCAGTCTGGGCTTAAGTGGATAACAAAGTGCAGGAGGAACTCCAAGACATCGTACCACTGCAGCAGCAAGAGGTCAATAAAGAGGAACATACCTGTGAGAAGGTCCACGCACACTGGGAGGCCTCGAGAAATGTTCACCTATGAAAGTCTGGGACAACCGTCATTCCAGTCATGGAGACCAGGAGCAAACGCAGTCACACTCAGTCCAAACTTGATGCCTGGAAACATGATGACCTATCCTTTGTTCTTATCAATCTAACTATTTTTTTTATACATGCTTTAGCAGTTGTTAGTCCATCAGTCCAATAGATGGCGCTGTTGCACTGTGGTAGTGGGGGAAGCAACAAGTTCTGGCCAAGCACCATTCCTTAGTATAAAGAAAATGCCAGAACTGTCAAGATGATAACTTTTGTGTCCGTTTCTCTTTATCACGATTCTCAATTGTGATACGGTTCTACTGTAGAAACATAAAGCCTTTTACATTCATGTCACATCAAAATAATTTCACAAATGCAAAATACACACATACTGTGCACTGTTTTAACCGGCTTTATCACAGTTGCAGCCGACAGTATTTTTCAGTGACAACACGTTTCTGGCAGCGTTCCGTTACACACAGGTGTTCGGACCATGCCAGTTAGCTAATTAGCACAGGTGGTCCCTCTGTCTTCCGTAAACACGCGTTGTAACATGGAGATATGGCCGTGTGGTAACACTAACCCTAACCCTATAAAAGGTGTGTATCAATTTAATGTTTTGTTTTTGAAAATTGTTTCCCGCTGATATGAAAGATAAGGTCCTTAGGCTTCCAAAACCGTACCGCAAGCGATGCGTGTTAATGTTCAGACTGATTTGCGGGGCTCTTAACAAAACTCCCCCGTACAGAAGACGCCTTCATCCAATGACTCTTACAGTGCCTTCAGAAAGTATTCATACCCCTTGACTTATTCCACATTTTGTTGTGTTACAGCCTGAATTCAAAATGGATTAAATAGATGTTATTCTCTCACCCATCTACACACGATTTTCCCATAATGACAAAGTGAAAACATGTTTTAGAAATGTTTGCACATTTATTGAAAATGAAACAGGAATATCTCATTTACATAAATAT
The DNA here is from genome assembly GCF_964263955.1 of Coregonus lavaretus. Taxonomy (NCBI): domain Eukaryota; kingdom Metazoa; phylum Chordata; class Actinopteri; order Salmoniformes; family Salmonidae; genus Coregonus; species Coregonus lavaretus. The sequence goes on along the minus strand of NC_140011.1, from coordinate 7,091,082 downwards.
TCACACCCCTGAGTCAATACTTTGTAGAAGCACCTTTGGCAGCGATTACAGCTGTGAGTCTTTCTGGGTAAATCTCTAACCACACCTGGATTATGCAACATTTGCCCATTATTATTTTCAAAATTCTTCAAGGTCTGTCAAATTGGTTGTTGATCATTGCTAGACAACCATTTCCAGAACTTGCCATAGATTTCCTTGTAGATTTAAGTCGAAACTGTATGGCCACTCAGGAACATTCACTCTCTTCTTGGTAAGCAACTCCAGTCTATAGTTGGCCTTGTGCTTTAGGTTATTGTCCTGATGAAAGGTGAATTTATCTCCCAGTGTCTGGTGGAAAGCAGACTGAACCAGGTTTTCCTCTGGGATTTTGCCTGTGCTTAGCTACATTCCATTACTTTTATATCCTGAAAAACTCCCCAGTCCTTAGCGATTACAAGAAGACCCATAACATGATGCAGCCACAACTATGCTTGAAAATATGAAGAGTGGTACTCAGTAATGTGTTGTATTACTGACACATTGCTTTGCCAAATTTTTTGAAGTATTACTTATGCATGTTTTGTAATATTCTGTACAAGCTTCCTTCTTTTCACTGTGTCAATTAGGTTAGTATTGTGGAGTAACTACAATGTTGTTGATCCATCCTCAGTCTTCTCCTGTCACAGCCATTCAACTCTGTAACTGTTTTAAAGTCACCATTGGCCTCATGGTGAAATCACTGAGCGGTTTTCTTCCTCTCCGGCAACTGAGTTAGGAAGGACGCATGTATCTTTGTAGTGACTGGGTGTATTGATACACCATCCAAAGTGTAATTAATAACTTCACCATGCTCAAAGGGATATTAAATGTCTGGTTTATTTGTTATTTTTACCCATCTACCAATAGGTGCCTTTCTTTGCAAGGCTTTGTAAAACCTCCCTGGGCATTTGTGATTGAATCTAAATTTTACATTCGCTGCTGCACTGAGGGACCTTACAGAAAATTGTATGTGTGGGGTACAGAGATGAGGTAGGCTTTAAAAAAATCATGTTAAACACTATTATTGCACTCAGAGTGAGTCTATGCAACTTATTATGTGACTTGTTAAGCAGGTTTTTATTCCTGAACTTATTTAGGCATGCCATAACAAAGGGATTGAATACTTACAGTGAATTCGGAAAGTATTCAGATCCCTTGACTTTATCCACATTTTGTTACGTTACAGCCTTATTCTAAAATTGATTAAATAAAACATTTTCCTCATTAATGTACACACAATACCCCATAATGACAAAGTGAAAACAGGTTTTTAGAAATGTTCCCAAATGTATTAGAAATAAAACAGAAATAACTTATTTACATACAGTACCAGTCAAAAGTTTGGACACACCTACTCATTCAAGGGTTTTTCTTTATTTTTACTATTTTCTACATTGTAGAATAATAGTGAAGACATCAACACTATGAAATAACACATATGGAATTATGTAGTAACCAAAAAAGTGTTAAACAAATGAAAATATATTTTATATTTGAGATTCTTCAAATAGCCACCCTTTGCATGGATGACAGCTTTGCACACTCTTGGCATTCTCTCAACCAGCTTCACCTGGAATGCTTTTCCAACAGTCTTGAAGGAGTTCCCACATATTCTGAGCACTTGTTGGCTGCTTTTCCTTCACTCTGCCGTCCGACTCATCCCAAACCATCTCAATTTGGTTGAGGTCGGGGGATTGTGGAGGCCAGGTCATCTGATGCAGCACTCCATCACTCTCCTTCTTGGTCAAATAGCCCTTACACAGCCTGGAGGTGTGTTGGGTTATTGTTGAAAAACAAATGATAGTCCCACTAAGCCCAAACCAGATGGGATGGCGTATCGCTGCAGAATGCTGTGGTAGCCATGCTGGTTAAGTGTGCCTTGAATTCTAAATAAATCACAGACAGTGTCAACAGCAAAGCACCCCCACACCATAACACCTCCTCCTCCATGCTTTACGGTGGGAACTACACATGCAGAGATCATCCGTTCACCCACACCGCGTCTCACAAAGACACGGCGGTTGGAACCAAAACTCTCCAATTTGGACTCCAGACCAATGGACACATTTCCACGGGTCTAATGTCCATTGCTCGTGTTTCTTGGCCCAATCAGGTCTCTTCTTCTTATTGGTGTCCTTTAGTAGTGGTTTCTTTGCAGCAATTCGACCATGAAGGCCTGATTCACACAGTCCCCTCTGAACAATTGATGTTGAGATGTGTCTGTGACTTGAACTCTGTGAAGCATTTATTTGGGCTGCAATTTCTGAGGCTGGTAACTCTAATGAACTTATCCTCTGCAGCAGAGGTAACTCTGGGTCTTCCATTCCTGTGGCGGTCCTCATGAGAGCCAGTTTCATCATAGCGCTTGATGGTTTTTGCGACTGCACTTGAAGAAACGTTCAAAGTTCTTGACATTTTCCAGATTGACTGACCTTCATGTCTTAAAGTAATGATGGACTGTCATTTCTCTTTGCTTATTTGTGCTGTTCTTGCCATAATATGGACTTGGTCTTTTTACCAAATAGGGCTATTTTCTGTATACCTTGTCACAACACAACTGATTGGCTCAAACGCATTAAGAGGGAAAGAAATTCCACAAATGTACTTTTATGAAGGAAGACCTGTTAATTGAAATGCATTCCAGGTGACTACCTCATGAAGCTGGTTGAGAGAATGCCAAGAGTGTGCAAAGCTGTCATTTGTTTAACACTTTTTTGGTTACTACATGATTCCATATGTGTTCTTTCATAGTTTTGATTTCTTCACTATTATTCTACAATGTAGAAAATAGTAAAAATAAAGAAAACACCTTGAATGAGTAGGTGTGTCCAAACTTTTGACTGGTACTGTAAGTATTCAGACCCTTTTCTATGAGGACTCAAAGTTGTGCTCAGGTGCATCCTGTTTCCATTGATCATCCTTGAGATGTTTCTACAACTTGATTGGAGTCTACCTGTGGTAAATTCAATTGATTGGACATTATTTGAATTTACCTCCCAGTGTCTGGTGGAAAGCAGACTGAACCAGGTTTTCCTCTAGGATTTTGCCTGTGCTTATCTCCCTTCAGTTTTTTTTATCCTGGAAAACTCCTTAACGATTGCAAGCATACCTATAACATGATGCAGCCACCGTTATGCTTGAAAATATGGAAAGTAGTACTCAGTAATGTGTTCTTTTGTAGTTGCCCCAAACATAACACTTTGTATTCAGGACAAAAGGTGAATTGCTTTGCCACATTTTTTGCGGTATTACTTTAGTGCCTTGTTGCAAACAGGATGCATGTTTTGGAATATTGTTATTCTGTACAGACTTTCTTCTTGTCAATTAGGTTAGTATTGTGGATCATTGTTGTTGATTCATCTTCACTTTTATCCTATCACAGCCATTAAAGCCACACTCAAGGTGTGTGAATACTTTCTGAAGGCACTGTATGTGTAGTGTGATAGAACTGAGAGTGATGATCAAGCGCTAAACTTCCCCTTAGAGCATGGGAAATTTTGCTTTCCCCGATTTTGTGTTTGTGTTTTTGTGTGTCAGTGTACTGTACAGGTTTGTGTGTGTAGGCCCGACTGCAATCATGGTTTTGAGACTTGAGACAATGAGATTGGTGTCTCTACAGTGTAGATGGAGTATCAGAGTACTTTCAGTATAATTTTCACTTCTATAAATTACCTCAATATGTTTCACTTTTTAGTTCCAAAACAAAAAGCTGTTCTCCATAAGTTCAATATTTTTCAGGTATAAAGTGGACCGTATTGTTGAAGATACAATGATCAACATGTGTCTCTGGTGACGAAAACGGAAGTCCCCCATTGGTTTGGCCTCAATACAGGAACAAGAGAGAGGTGTGGGGGAGAGTAATGTGGTAGTGGCCTGCATTTACACACACACTTACTTCCTGTGCACTATACTGATCCTGTCAGATGAATTCCCTGCGTGGTAAGAGTACGCTCCACAGAGGTGATGAAACACACAGGTTACACAACCAGCCTTACTTTCCCTTTACCTCTGGTCGACAGAACACATTGTAACCCAAACCTTTTACCATTACTGGCTAGTCTAGGAAATCTCAGACCTATGGCAACAGCACAACATTGTTAATGTGGGAGATGACTCGTCTGCCTAGGGAGACTAGTTACTGGCTAATTCTCATTATTACAAAACCACTGTTGTGAGCCCATAGGGAATATAGTGCAAGGTTCTGCCATTTTCCCAAATCCTCTTCCTCTATAAGGTATAGCGTCTGGCAACTGAATCAGCAGACCAGTGTTAGAATGATTTACCAGCATGTTAAATGTGCAACCAGAGGAAAAAAAACTCTAGACCACCTTTACTCCACACACAGAGACGCATACAAAGCTCTCCCTCGCCCTCCATTTGGCAAATCTGACCATAACTCTATCCTCCTGATTCCTGCTTATAAGCTAAAACTAAAGCAGGAAGCACCAGTGACTCGGTTAATAAAAAAGTGGTCAGATGACGCAGATGCTAAGCTACAGGACTGTTTTGCTAGCACAGACTGGAACATGTTCCGGGATTCATTAGACAGCATTGAGGAGTACACCACATCAGTCACTGGCTTCATCAATAAGTGCATCGATGATGTCGTCCCCACAGTGACCGTACGTACATACCCCAACCAGAAGCCATGGATTACAGGAAACATCCGCACTGAGCTAAAGGGTAGAGCTGCCGCTTTCAAGGAACGGGACTCTAACCCGGACGCTTATAAGAAATCCCGCTATGCCCTCCGACGAACCATCAAACAGGCAAAGAGTCAAAACAGGGCTAAGATTGAATCGTACTACACTGGCTCTGACGCTCGTCGGATGTGGCAGGGCTTGAAAACTATTACAGACTACAAAGGGAAGCACAGCCGCGAGCTGCCCAGTGACACAAGCCTACCAGACGAGCTAAACCACTTCTATGCTCGCTTCGAGGCAAGCAACACTGAAGCATGCATGAGAGCACCAGCTGTTCCGGATGACTATGTGATCACGCTCTCCGTAGCCGATGTGAGTAAGACTTTTAAGCAGGTCAACATTCACAAGGCCGCAGGGCCAGACGGATTACCAGGACGTGTACTCCGAGCATGTGCTGACCAACTGGCAAGTGTCTTCACTGACATTTTCAACATGTCCCTGACTGAGTCTGTAATACGAACATGTTTCAAGCAGACCACCATAGTCCCCGTGCCCAAGGACTCTAAGATAACCTGCCTAAATGACTACCGACCCGTAGCACTGACGTCTGTAGCCATGAAGTGCTTTGAAAGGCTGGTCATGGCTCACATCAACAGCATTATCCCAGAAACCCTAGACCCACTCCAATTTGCATACCGCCCCAACAGATCCACAGATGATGCAATCTCTATTGCACTCCACACTGCCCTTTCCCACCTGGACAAGAGGAACACCTACGTGAGAATGCTATTCATTGACTACAGCTCAGCATTCAACACCATAGTGCCCTCTAAGCTCATCACTAAGCTAAGGATCCTGGGACTAAACACCTCCCTCTGCAACTGGATCCTGGACTTCCTGACGGGCCGCCCCCAGGTGGTAAGGGTAGGTAACAACACATCTGCCACACTGATCCTCAACACGGGGGCCCCTCAGGGGTGCGTGCTCAGTCCCCTCCTGTACTCTCTGTTCACCCATGACTGCATGGCCAGGCACGACTCCAACACCATCATTAAGTTTGCAGACGACACAACAGTGGTAGGCCTGATCACCGACAACGATGAGACAGCCTATAGGGAGGAGGTCAGAGACCTGGCCGTGTGGTGCCAGGACAACAACCTCTCCCTCAACATGACCAAGACAAAGGAGATGATTGTGGACTACAGGAAAAAAAAGAGGACTGAGCACGCCCCCATTCTCATCGACGGGGCTGTAGTGGAACAGGTTGAGAGCTTCAAGTTCCTTGGTGTCCACATCACCAACGAACTATCATGGTCCAAACACACCAAGACAGTCGTGAAGAGGGCACGACAAAGCCTATTCCCCCTCAGGAGACTGAAAAGATTTGGCATGGGTCCTCAGATCCTCAATAAATTCTACAGCTGCACCATCGAGAGCATCCTGACTGGTTGCATCACCGCCTGGTATGGCAACTGCTTGGCCTCCGACCGCAAGGCACTACAGAGGGTAGTGCGTACGGCCCAGTACATCACTGGGGCCAAGCTTCCTGCCATCCAGGACCTCTATACCAGGCGGTGTCAGAGGAAGGCCCTCAAAATTGTCAAAGACTCCAGCCACCCTAGTCATAGACTGTTCTCCCTGCTACCGCACGGCAAGCGGTACCGGAGTGCCAAGTCTAGGTCCAAAAGACTTCTCAACAGCTTCTACCCCCAAGCCATAAGACTCCTGAACAGCTAATCATGGCTACCCGGACTATTTGCACTGCCCCCCCACCCCATCCTTTTTACGCTGCTGCTACTCTGTTAATTATTTATGCATAGTCACTTTAACTCTACCCACATGTACATATTACTTCAACTATCTCAACTAGCCGGTGCCCCCGCACATTGACTCTGCACCGGTACCCCCCTGTATATATAGCCTCCCTACTGTTATTTTATTTTACTTCTGCTCTTTTTTTCACAACACTTTTTTTGTTGTTGTTTTATTTTTACTTTTTTCGTTTAAAATAAATGCACTGTTGGTTAAGGGCTGTAAGTAAGCATTTCACTGTAATGTCTGCACCTGTTGTATTCGGCGCATGTGACCAATAAAATTTGATTTGATTTGATTTGATTTAGGGGTTGTCACTAGTTACCACAGCCACAAAGTCATAAACCCCTCCCATTTCTATTTATGATTTTAAACCTAACCCTAACCTTAACCACACTGCTAAACATATGCCTAACCCTAACCTTAAATTAAGACCAAAAAGCTCATTATTGTTTTCATACAATTTTATGATATAGCCAATTTTGACTTTGTGTTTGTGCTATTTAGTGGAAACCATGATCTATTCAATCAGACCGCTTTAGCCGACATCCGCATAGCGGTTGGTCTCAAGGGTGGAACTGCATTAGAGCTGTCAAATCTACAAGCTTCCCTGGCATTATACCTAAAGCGGACATTACCATTGGCTGCACAGAAATCCCATGAAGCCTTGTTTACAAGTTCAAACACTGGAATGTGAGATGTAATCTACACCTCGATTAGGATAATAGAAATCCTCATTTCGTTGAATGATTTTTCAATTTGAACATAATTATTGTGGGGCGGGTGTAGCTTCATGACAATGACCGCAAGAGCAGCTGCTCACCGATTTGAGGGCAGTTTCACCTCTGCCAAAACATCCGTTATACGGGTGTCTGCTAACGCTTGATCTGATTGAATCTAGGCCTTCGTTTTTTGTCTTGTAAATCATTCAAATGTCAATCACAAAAATAATCCACTATAATAATTATTTATGTTCAATAGTGGGTAGGCCTATTTCTAATTGAAGGACTTTCTATAAGCTACTTGCATGCATGTGTGTTTATATTTAGGTCATAGTGCTCTAACCCTGTTCCTGGAGATCTACCCTCCTGTAGGTTTTGATCCAATCTCAGTTGTAACTAACCTGATTCAATCTATCAACCGGATAATTATTAGAATTAGGTGTGCTAGATTAGGGTTGCAGCGAAAACCTACAGGAAGGTAGCTCACCAGCAACAGGGTTGGCGACCCCTGATCTAGGCCAAACTTCAAACGTATGGTTTCGAAACCACACGACTGAGAGTCCATCTACGCTGATTAGATGTGAGTACTTGTTGTGAATTCTCCCCTCCTCAACACAATATTATGTCTAATGTTGCTGCTCCCCACACCGCCCCCAAACATTCTGCTAACGGAAACCTATATTGCGACATTAGCGGGAAACACGCCTACACATACACACACCCGTGCTCTCTCTCACCATGTTGAACTTTAAAGTATTGAATCGGAAAGCAGCTGAACAAGTTGGATGCACGTATTTCCCCTTTCGCCATGTGAATCACCTTCATCTTCACACCTCTCCTATGCGTTTTAACCCCTGGAGAGAAAAACAGACTTTCCCTGTCTACTTGTATGTATTTGCAGACTGCAGAACAAAGAAGTGCATTGGACTTTCTTAATTTCCCCAAGTTTATACAGTACATTTGGAAAGTATTCAGACCCCTTCCCTTTTTCCACATTTTGTTACATTACAGCCTTATTCTACAATGGATTAAATTAAATGTTTTCCTCATCAATCTACACACAATACCCCCTTAATGACAAAGTGCAAACTGGTTTTTAGACATTTTTGCACATTTATTAAAAATAAAAAACAGAAATACCTTATTTACATAAGCATTCAGACCCTTTGCTATGAGACTCGAAATTGAGCTCAGGTGCATCCTGTTTCCATTGATCATCCTTGAGATGTTTCTACGTCTTGATTGGAGTCCACCTATGGTAAATTCAATTGATTGGACATGATTTGGAAAGGCACACACCTGTCTATATAAGGTCCAACAGTTGACAATGCATGTCAGAGCCAAAACCAAGCCAGGAGGTCAAAGGAATTATCCGTAGAGCTCCGAGACAGGATTGTGTCGAGGCACAGATCTGGGGAAGGGTACCAAAAAATGTCTGCAGCATTGAAGGTCCCCAAGAACACAGTGCCCTCCATCATTCTTAAATGGAAGAAGTTTGGAACCACCAAGACTCTTCCTAGAGCTAGCCGCCCGGCCAAACTGAGCAATCGAGGGAGAAGGGCCTTAGTCAGGGAGGTGACCAAGAACCCGATGGTCACTCTGACAGAGCTCCATAGTTTGTCTGTGGAGATGGGAGAAGCTTCCAGAAGGACAACCATCTCTGCAGCACTCCTCCAAACAGGCCTTTATGGTAGAGTGGCCAGACGGAATCCACTCCTCAGTAAAAGGCACATGAAAGCCCGCTTGGAGTTTGCCAAAAGGCACCTAAAGGACTCTCAGACCATGAGAAACAAGATTCTCTGGTCTGATGAAACCAAGATTGAACTCTTTGGCCTGAATGCCAAATGTCACGTCTGGAGGAAACCTGGCACCATCCCTACGGTGAAGCATGGCAGCATCATGCTGTGGACCTGCTCTGAGGACCTGCTCCAGACCTCTCAGGACCTCAGACTGGGGCGAAGGTTCACCTTCCAACAGGACAACGACCCTAAGCACACAGCCAAGACAACGCAGGAGTGGCTTCGGGACAAGTCTCTTAATGTCCTTGAGTGGCCCAGCTAGAGCCCTGACTTGAACCCGATCCAACATCTCTGGAGAGACCTGAAAATTGCTGTGCAGCGACGCTCCCCATCCAACCTGACAGAGCTTGAGAGGATCTGCAGAGAAGAATGGGAGAAACTCCCCAAATACAGGTGTGCCAAGCTTGTAGCGTCATACCCAAGACGACTCGAGGCTGTAATCGCTGCCAAAGGTGCTTCAACAAAGAACTGAGCAAAGGGTCTGAATACTTATGTAAATGTGATATCAGTTTTTTTATTTTTTATTCATTTCCAAAAATGTCTAAAAACGTGTTTTTGCTTTGTCATTATGGGGTATTGTGTGATGAGGGGGGAAAAAACAATTTAATCAATTTTAGAATATGGCTGTAAAGTAATAAAATGTGGATAAAGTCAAGGGGTCTGAATACTTTCCGAATGCTCTGTACCTGTCAGTCTGCACTTTGTAGATGTTTTTTCGGTGTGTCTTCAGGTCCTATTCAACTTCCTTCAGCACTTGTCAAACCCACTGTTTCCTCCACTGACTAGCCCGTGTCTGTGGCTGTGCTGCTTCCTCCACTGACTAGCCTGTGTCTGTGGCTGTGCTGTTTCCTCCACTGACTAGCCTGTGTCTGTGGCTGTGCTGCTTCCTCCACTGCCCCTCTACAGGGTCAGAAAAGGGTTAGACAGCCAATCTTTCATAACCCCAAAGTTTTCATTTTTTTGTCATATACTTAGAACTTTGAAATTCTTGGATAAATCTGGATATTTATTTTCTGTAATGGAAATTTGTCCTGCACAAACAGGCTTGGCAACTCTATAGAAACTGACACACCAGTATACACAATATTACCATATACAGACTAATCTATGGGTGAGTTCCAGATGCACAGATTCTGCCCAGGGTTGTGCAGATTATCGGATGGGTCGTTCCACGAAAAGAGTGCCTTTTGATATTTTAAGTAGAAATTGTGCACCAATATTGAATTTTAAAAGCCTTTTATATTAAATGAAGTGCCCTTAAATATAGACCACATGGAGAATTCAATAAATCCGATTTCTTATATGAATAAAGACTTGCTAAAGTGCCAAGATTCAGCATTTTGACATGTCCTTCCATGCACCTTATGTGACTTCTAGTAAGATTTTAACCCACTTAACCCCAAAATGTCCCCAGGTTTTCGCCATCATTGTAAAAGCCCTAGTTGTTTTGTTGCTTTGACAATTAGTCCAGCGGATAAGAACCAAATATGCTTGAGATCGTTCCACTTTATGATACAAGTGTCAAACTTGGTACGTTATTACTAGATACCTTAGGGAACATTTTAAAGATTAAAGGCAGTCTGGGAAGCATGTCAGTCAACCAGGATTTCATTTGGATTTCATTTTAGAAGAAAATGGGGTAAAATCATTCCAAACAGTATCAAAATGACTTTGTAATGTTATCTACCCACTAAATAAACCCCACAGATAATATAGACAATAATTCTGATCATAAAATACTCTTGAGACATTCATGGGGGTCATATTGAGGTCATTTTGACCATAATCCAGCGGCTATGGGAAGAAATGGGGAACTTCGTGATAGAGACAACAAATTTCACACACCACAGCTGGGGCATGTCTAAAGAAGTATTTTTGGCTATGCTGCCATCGTAGATTTTGTCCATTACCCCCCTGGCGGTTATTTCCAATATGTTAATACTAAAGGTGTGAATTAGCCTATCAGGGCAGTCCTGATAATTAGTGACAAGTGTGTGGCATTGAGAGAGAGCCAACAGGTGAAATCAACTTGGCTGATCAAGTTCCATGTCATCAGTATGCTGCTCCATAAAATGGAACAATTATTTCACCTATCCGCTGGACTAAAAGTGATTTCTGAAGATTATAAATTTTTTCTGAGTAGCTATTAATTTACGTCTGTCCCTTATTTTAAGGTCAACCCTGCCACGTGACTGAACTCTAATTTTAATATGGTAAAACTATTCCTTTGTAAATATATATTTTTTTCAAAAGAAACAATGAACATCTACAGAAAGTACTCACACCCCTTGACTTTTTCCACATTGTTTTGTGTTACAGCCTGAATTTAGAATTTATTAAATTGAGATTATTTTGTCACTGGCCTATGCAAAATACCCCATAATGTCAAAGTGGAAATAGGTTTTTCAAAATGTTTACAAATGAAAAGCTGAAATGCCTTGAGTAAATAAGTATGCAACCCCTTTGTTATGGCAAGCCTCCCGAGTGGCGCAGTGGTCTAAGGCACTGCATTGCAGTGCTAGCTGTGCCACTAGAGATCCTGGTTCGAATCCAGGCTCTGTCGTAGCCGGCCGCGACCGGGAGACCCATGGGGCGGCGCACAAGTCGTCCAGGGTAGGGGAGGGAATGGCCGGCAGGGATGTAGCTCAGTTGGTAGAGCATGGCGTTTGCAACGCCAGGGTTGTGGGTTCGATAAAATAATGTATGCGCTAACTGTAAGTCGCTCTGGATAAGAGCGTCTGCTAAATGACTAAAATGTAAATAACTTCAGGAGAAACATTTTGCTTTAATAAGTTGCATGGACTCACTCTGTGTGTAATAATAGTGTTTAAAATTATTTTAGAATGACTACCTCATCTCTGTACCCCACACATTATCTGTAAGGTCCCTCAGTTGAGCAGTACATTTCAAACACAGATTCAACCACAAATACCAGGGAGGTTTTTCAATGCCTCGCAAAGAAGGGACCTATTGGTAGATGGGTAAAAATAAAAAAAGCAGACATTGAATATCCCTTTGAGCATGGTGAAGTTATTAATGACACTTTGGATGGTGTATCAATACACCCAGTCACTACAAAGATACATGCGTCCTTCCTAACTCAGTTGCCGGAGAGGAAGAAAACCGCTCAGGGATTTCACCATGAGGCCAATGGTGACTTTAAAACAGTTACAGTTTAATGGCTGTGATAAGAGAAAACTTAGGATAGATCAACAACATTGTAGTTACTCCACAATACTAACCTAATTGACAGAGTGAAAAGAAGGAAGCCTGTACAGAATAAAAATATTCCAAAACATGCATCCTGTTTGCAACAAGGCACTATAGTGCTAAAGTACACCATGACCAAAGTGCTCCAAAGCTTTTTACTATCATTCTTTATATCATTTATATTTGTTTCATAGTATAGTTTCTTCTTCTTTTTATTCAGTTTAGTCACATGATTTCTCAATTTGCAGTACGTTTGCCAATCGGTTGTGCAGCCAGACTTATTTGCCATTCCTTTTGCCTCATCCCTCTCAACCATACAATTATTCAATTTCTCATCAATCCACTGGGTTTTAACTGTTTTTACAGTCATTTTCTTAATGGGTGCATGCTTATTAGTAACTGGAATAAGCAATTTCATAAATGTGTCAAGTGCAGAGTCTAGTTGCTCCTCATTACAAACTAGCAAATATTCTTTACATCATCAACTTAGGAATCACTACAAAACTGTCTGACCTCTTATACGCTATATTAGGCCCAGCCTTTGCAACTTTGGTTTTTCTAGATATGGCTACTATATTGTAATCACTACATCCGATGGATTTGGATACTGCTTTAAAGCAGATTTCTGCAGCATTAGTAAAGATGTGATCAATTCATCAATTCATGTTGATGATTTCATTCATGTGCTGTTGGTAACTACCTTGGTAGGTTGACTGATAAGCTGAAACAGGTTGCGGGCACTGGTTACAGTTTGAAAGCTTTTTATTGAGTGGGCAGCTTGATGAAAGCCAGTCAATATTGAAAGCACCCAGAAAATATCCCTCTCTGTTGATATCACATACATTATCAAGCATTTCACACATATTATCCAGATACTGATTGTTAGACCTTGGTGGTCTATAGCAGCTTCCCACAAGAACGGTCTTTAGGTGAGACACATGAACCTGTAGCCATATTACTTTAACTGTATTTAACATGAGATCCTCTCTAAGCTTTACAGGAATGTGGCTCTGTATATAGGGCGCAACACTGCCCCCATTGGCATTTCTGTATTTTCTGTAGATGTTATAACCATTTATTGCTACCACTGTATCATCAAAGGTTATCTAAGTGAGTTTCAGAGATAGTCAGAATATGAATGTCATCTGTTACTAGCAAGTTATTGATTTAATTAACCTTGTTTCTTAGGCTACATACACTAGATGACCAAAAGTATGTGGACACCTGCTCGTCGAACATCTCATTCCAAAATTATGGGCATTAAAATGGGGTTGGTCCCCCCTTTGCTGCTATAACAGCCTCCACTCTTCTGGGAAGGCTTTCCACTAGATGTTGGAACATTGCTGCGGGGACCTGCTTCCATTCAGTCACAAGAGCGTTAGTGAGGTCAGGCACTGACGTTGAGCGATTAGGCCTGGCTCGCAGTCGGTGTTCTAATTTATCTCAAAGGTGTTCGATGGGGTTGAGGTCAGGGCTCTGTGTAGGCCAGTCAAGTTCTTCCACACCGATCATCGACAAACCATTTCTGTATGGACCTCGCTTTGTGCACAGGGGCATTGTCATGCTGAAACAGGAAAGGGCCTTCCCCAAACTCTTGCCACAAAGTTGGAAGCACAGAATCGTCTAGAATGTCATTGTATGCTGTAGCATTAAGATTTCCCTTCACTGGAACTAAGGGGCCTAGCCCAAACCATGAAAAACAGCTCAGACCATTATTCCCCCTCCAGCAAACTTTACAGTTAGCACTATGCATTGTGGCAGGTAGTGTTCTCCTGCCATCCGCCAAACTTAGATTGGTTCGTCGGACTGCCAGATGGTGAAGTGTGATTCATCACTCCAAAGAATGCATTTCTACTGCTCCAGAGTCCAATGGCGGCAAGCTTAACATCACTCCAGCGGACGCTTGGCATTATGCATGGTGATCTTAGGCTTTTGTGCGGCTGCTCGGCCATGGAAACCCGTTTCATGAAGCTCCCGACGAACAGTTCTTATATTCACGTTACTTCCAGAGGCAGTTTGGAACTCGGTAATGAGTGTTGCAACTGAAGACAGATGTTTTTAACGCGCTACGCGCTTCAGCACTCGGCGGTCCCGTCCTGTGAGCTTGTGTAGCCTACCATTTCGCGGCTTAGCCATTGTTTCTCCTAGACATTTACACTTCACAATAACAGCACTTGCAGTTGATCGGAGCAGCTCTACAGGGTAGAAATTTGACGAACTGACTTGACGGTGCCACGTTGAAAGTCCCTGAGCTCTATGGAGATTGCATGGCTGTGTGCTCGATTTATACACCTGTCAGCAACGGGTGTGGCTGAAATAGCCAAATCCACTCATATGTAGGTGTGTCCACATACTTCGTATATGTAGTGTATGTTAATGTGGGCTATTTATAGCACTTTTCTGGGATGCTTGATTGTTTTTATTGCTTTACTTGCAAAGAATGGCTTGAGACCGAAGGGAGCAAGGGTCTTTAAATTAAAGATCCAGGCAGCCTCTCGTTTTAACAATAAATTCTCGAGGTTCGATGCCGATATAACGTAGGGCCAAAATCGAGTGGTTCGCTTCCAAAAAGTGGGCCGCAACTGGGTACGTCCAGTTTTTGCACCTAATGGTGCTACGATGCTCCGAGATTCGTACTTTTAAATCGCGCTTCGTTTTACCGACATCATTTTTACCACAAGAACAAGTTATAAGATAAATAACTGCCTTAGTGGAGCATGTGATAACACCTTTTATTGGGATCTGTTTCCCTGTTTGGGGGTGTTTGAAGGATCTACATTTGTAAGTGCCATTGCATTGAGCGCAACCATTACACTTGTAGTTTCCATCTGGTAGAGGTGCAAATAGACGTACTCAGTTGCGGCCCACGTTTTGGAAGCGAACCACTCGATTTCGGCCCTACATTATATCGGCATCGAACACGTCACCCTCCCTAGCAGAGGGGGTGACCTCGACAATTTATTGTTAAAACGAGAGGCTGCCTGGATCTTTAATTTAAAGACCCTTGCTCCCTTCGGTCTCAACGTAGACTTTGATCTGAAGCCATTTTTGTGATTTTGCTATTCATTGTCAAATGTTTGTAGGCCTATGTAGCCAAATTGTATCTACAGTATGATCGTATGCTATCCAGTTATGATTTTTATATGTTCTATTTATATCTGTAAATTAACCAATGATATCAAGCCACACCCGGCCATGATTACAGACACCTGTGTGTGTCCTTAGAAACTATACAGTGGCTTGCGAAAGTATTCACCCCCCTTGGCATTTTTCCTATTTTGTTGCCTTACAACCTGGAATTAAAATGGATTTTTTGGGGGTTTGTATCATTTCATTTACACAACATGCCTACCACTTTGAAGATGCTAAATATGTTTTATTTTTTATTGTGAAACAAACAAGAAATAAGACAAAAAAAACGGAAAACTTGAGCGTGCATAACTATTCACCCCCCCCAAAGTCAATACTTTGTAGAGCCACCTTTTGCAGCAATTACAGCTGCAAGTCTCTTGGGGTATGTCTCTATAAGCTTGGTACATCTAGCCACTGGGATTTTTGCCCATTCTTCAAGGCAAAACTGCTCCAGCTCCTTCAAGTTAGATGGGTTCCGCTGGTGTACAGCAATCTTTAAGTCATACCACAGATTCTCAATTGGATTGAGGTCTGGGCTTTGACTAGGCCATTCCAAGACATTTAAATGTTACCCCTTAAACCACTCAAGTGTTGCTTTAGCAGTATGCTTAGGGTCATTGTCCTGCTGGAAGGTGAACCTCTGTCCCAGTCTCAAATCTCTGGAAGACTGAAACAGGTTTCCCTGTATTTAGCGCCATCCATCATTCCTTCAATTCTGACCAGTTTCCCAGTCCCTGCCGATGAAAAACATCCCCACAGCATGATGCTGCCACCACCAGGGATGGTGTTCTCGGGGTGATGATAGGTGTCGGATTTGCGCCAGACGTAGCATTTTCCTTGATGGCCAAAAAGCTCAATTTTAGTCTAATCTGACTAGAGTACCTTCTTCCATATGTTTGGGGAGTCTCCCACATGCCATTTGGCGAACACCAAACGTGTTTGCTTATTTTTTTCTTTAAGCAATGGCTTTTTTCTCGCCACTCTTCCGTAAAGCCCAGCTCTGTGGAGTGTACGGCTTAAAGTGGTCCTATGGACAGATACTCCAATCTCCGATGTGGAGCTTTGCAGCTCCTTCAGGGTTATCTTTGGTCTCTTTGTTGCCTCTCTTATTAATGCCCTCCTTGCCTGGTCCGTGAGTTTTGGTGGGTGGCCCTCTCTTGGCAGGTTTGTTGTGGTGCCATATTCTTTCAATTTTTTAATAATGGATTTAATGGTGCTCCGTGGGATGTTCAAAGTTTCGGATATTTTTTTATAACCCAACCCTGATCTGTACTTCTCCACAACTTTGTCCCTGACCTGTTTGGAGAGCTCCTTGGTCTTCATGGTGCCGCTTGCTTGGTGGTGCCCCTTGCTTAGTGGTGTTGCAGACTCTGGGGCCTTTCAGAACAGGTGTATATATTCTGAGATCATGTGACACTTAGATTGCACACAGGTGGACTTTATTTAACTAATTATGTGACTTCTGGATGTAATTGGTTGCACCAGATCTTATTTAGGGGCTTCATAGTAAAGGGGGTGAATACATATGCACGCACCACTTTTCCGTTATTTATTTTTTCGAATTCTTTGAACAATTTTTTTTTTCATTTCACTTCACTTCCATCACATGAAATCCAAATAAAAATCAATTTAAATTACAGGTTGTAATGCAACAAAATAAGAAAAACGCCAAGGGGGATAAATACTTTTGCAAGGCACTGTATAAACTAGTGACCCGCAGTGTTTGTCATTATACCCTGATGAAGACAGGTTGTCTGTCGAAACGTTGGTTATTAGGTTATTAAATTATTGCATCTGAGCTCCTAGAGTGTGCGGCTCTCCTTTTCTTTTTCAAGTGTTCTACTCCGCTAGCCAGCACCTCACCTGAACAGGTATGCGTTTCTTTCTCCTCCAGATCTACCAGAGTGGCCTACCACATTTTAACATGGAAATAGCTGTTCTATCATTCAGCGTACAGTAGTAGCCAATGTGTGGTGTTCAATGTAGGCCTACATTCCGTGAGTCATTTGAAAAAAACATGCAGGACTTGACATTAACATTGTCTGTTGCAATGTTATACACTTGTCCTTCAGACAAGGAGGTGACTGAAAATGTTGTTGTGCTGTTTGATGCAAGAAACCACTTTACAAAATAAAAATGCATCATTATTCCCATACCATTATTACATAGATTCAGACAAATTATGCTACCCTCTGCCTATTTGCTACTTAGCTTATTCAAGCCTGTCTCAAAACACAACACTGCCCCTTTTAAGACAAAGCTCTTTACCTGACTTGCTTTTCAAAGATGTCTAGAAATGTATACGTTTTGTGCTCTTTTAGGAAGCAATCACTCCCCATTGCTGACTACAAATTATCTATAACTCGGCTAATAACTCACTAACTAGCAAAGGATATGAACAAATGTGCAAGTCGCTACATGTAGCTCTCGCTTTGATCTCAAAACAAGCGCCGGGGACCTCCCGAGTGGCGCAGCAGTCTAAGGCACTGCATTGCAGTGTTTGAGGCGTCACTACAGACCCGGGTTCGATCCCAGGCTGTGTCACAGCCGGCCATGACACCCATGAGGCCGTCCGGGTTAGGGGAGGGTTTGGCCGGCCGGGATTTCCCTGTGCCATCGCGCTATAGCAACTCCTTGTGGCGGGCCGGGCGCCTGCAAGCTGACTTTGGTCGCCAGCTGGACGGTGTTTCCCCCGACACGGCTGGCTTCCGGGTTAAGCAAGCAGTGCGGCTTGACAGGGTCATGTTTCAGAGGACTCAAGGCTCTCTCCCGAGTCTGTAGGGGAGTTGCAGTGATGGGACAAGACTGTAACTACCAATATGGGATTAAAAGGGGTAAAAGTACAAACAATTATAATAATAAAAAAGTGCATCTACCCACGACTGCTGATGCTGTAAAAACAGTCCAGTTCAAAGTGAGTGGCACAGATTCCTATATTGCAATGGTCTATTTAAGCAATGAGGCCCAAGGTAGTGTGGTATATGGCCAATTATCATGACTCAGATGCAGACACAGGAGGTGGATAGTACAGTTCTCCGAATATTTATTATACAAGGGGACAGGCCAAGGCAGGTCGAGGGCAGGCAGAGGTCAGTAATCCAGGGCAGAGTCAATAAGGTACAGAACGGCGGGCAGGCAGAATGGTCATAAATCCAAGGCAGCTATAAACAGGCGCAGGCTCAGGGTCAGGGCAGGCAGAATGGTCAGAACCGGGAAGACTAGAAAACAGCAATTAGAAAGACTAGAAAACGGGAAAACACGCTTGTAAGACTTGACAAGACGAACTGGCAGCAGACAAACAGAACACAGGTATAAATAGACTGGGGATAATGGGGACAAATGGGAGACAGCTGGTGGGGGTTGGAGACAAGCACAAGACAGGTGAAACAGATCTGGGAGTGACAACAATATACCATGGCTAAGGGCTGCTCTTAAGCACGACGCAAAGCGGAGTCAATGCAATAGAATCCTACTCTGATGCGTTCTGCCTACAACAAAATCTCTTGTATAGTTAGTTTAGCATACTAATAAGTCTTGTGTAGTTCTTTTTGTTTCGGTATGTTGCATTGAAATTGGCCAATATTGCGTTGATTCGATCACAATTCCCAAAGTAAAGGGAAACGTTGATAGTGTTAACTAACGGGGAAAACTCTAGAAAGTTGAGTGAAGTTCAATATCCGCGGCAGTCCCGGGGGAGTTGTGCGCCCACGCATGCGCGTAGCTTAGAGGGAACATTGGTCACAGATACCTTAAAAGAAATGGGCCTCACAATGGGCCTCAGGATCTCGTCAAGGTATTTCTGTGCATTCATATTGCCATCGATAAAATGCAATTGTGTTCGTTGTCCGTAGCTTATGCCTTCCCATACCATAATCCCACCGCCACCATGGGGCACTCTGTTCACAACGTTGACATCAGCAAAACGCTTGCCCACACGACGCCATACACGTGGTCTGCGATTGTGAGGCCGGTTGGACGTACTGCCAAATGTTCTGAAACGACGTTGGAGGCATCTTATGGTAGATAAGTGGACATTCACTTCACTGGCAATAGCTCTGGTGGACATTCCTGCAGTCTGCATGCCAAATGCACGCTCCCTCAAAACTTGAGACATCTGTGGCATTGTGTTGTGTGACAAAACTGCACATTTTAGAGTGGCCTTTTATTGTCCCCAGCACAAGGTGCACCTGTGTAATGAATTTTTTTTTGTGATCCAATTGACATTTTAGTCATTTAGCAGACGCTCTTATCCAGAGCAACTTCCAATTAGTGAGTGCATACATTTTTCATACTAGCCCCCCATGGTGTTTAATCAGCTTCTTGATATGCCACACCTGTTAGGTAGAACATTTCTGGGATCTTTTATTTCAGCTCATGAAACATGGGACCAACACTTTACATGTTGCGTTTATATTTTTGTTCAGTGTATATCCGGGTTGCATCCAGTTTACATGACCCAACTTCACAAGCGCACTAGCACTCAGTGTGCAAATGGGGCAGCGCGAGCAGCGACGACATTATCACGTCATCCAAAAACATGGCAGACATTGGATTAATATAAAATGTTAATTTCTTCAGCAGTGAGTGATAAAATACAAAAAAATACAAAATACAAAAAATCGGCCTCACTAGCTAGTATAATTCAATTTCAATCTCTAGCCTAAAACCTGCATATTTTCCCAAGTCGTAGTGGGAGGACCACACACCATATCATCCCGTGACTCCAAGTTTACTTATTATATCAATATTTGAGCATAAAGGCATTTCCACCGCCATTTCTCACATATTTAATTTTACTCACACAAAAAGAACTGACTGCATGTATTTATTTTTATACAGTTTGATTTTACTCACATAAAAACTGTGGATGGAAACGTGGTAAGTGACAATTATTTGAACAATTCAATGGGATGTTTTGTGCACAAAGGTGATGACAAAAGTTTTTTTATTTTTATTTTTTCTAATCTGACTTCTCTATGTGGCCATCTGTGGAAATTGTCTTTCTGGGCCGGGCGTCAGTTAAACTGCCGTACTGAAGCGCTGCAAAATCTGGACCCCTACAAATCAGCTGGGCTAGACAATCTGGACCCTTTCTTTCTAAAACTAGCCGCCGAAATTGTCGCAACCCCTATTACTAGTCTGTTCAACCTCTCTTTCATAACGTCTGAGATCCCCAGAGATTGGAAAGCTGCCGCGGTCATCCCCCTCTTCAAAGGGGGTGACACTCTAGATCCAAACTGCTACAGACCTATATCCATCCTGCCCTGCCTTTCGAAAGTATTCGAAAGCCAAGTTAACAAACAGATCATCGACCATTTCGAATACCACCGTACCTTCTCCGCTATGCAATCCGGTTTCCGAGCTGGTCACGGGTGCACTTCAGCCACGCTCAAGGTCCTAAACGATATTATAACCACGATTGATAATAGACAGTACTGTGCAGCCGTCTTCATCGACCTGGCCAAGGCTTTCGACTCTGTCAACCACCGCATTCTTATTGGCAGACTAAATAGCCTTGGTTTCTCAAATGACTGCCTCGCCTGGTTCACCAACTACTTCTCAGATAGAGTTCAGTGTGTCAAATCGGAGGGCCTGTTGTCTGGACCTATGGCAGTCTCTATGGGGGTGCCACAGGGTTCAATTCTTGGGCCGACACTTTTCTCCGTGTATATCAATGATGTCGCTCTTGCTGCTGGTGACTCTCAGATCCACCTCTACGCAGACGACACCATTTTGTATACATCTGGCCCTTCATTGGACACTGTGTTAACAAACCTCCAAACGAGCTTCAATGCCATACAACAATCCTTCAGTAGCCTTCAACTGCTCTTAAACACTAGTAAAACTAAATGCATGCTTTTCAATCGAACGCTGCTAGCACCCGCCCACCCGACTAGAATCACCACTCTCGACGGGTCTGACCTAGAGTATGTGGACAACTACAAATATCTAGGTGTCTGGTTAGACTGTAAACTCAACTTCCAGACTCACATAAAGAATCTCCAATCCAAAGTTAAATCTAGAATCGGCTTCCTATTTCGCAACAAAGCCTCCTTCACTCATGCTGCCAAACATGCCCTCGTAAAACTGACTATCCTACCGATCCTTGACTTCGGCGATGTCATTTACAAAATAGCCTCCAACACTCTACTCAGCAAATTGGATGTAGTCTATCACAGTGCCATCCGTTTTGTCTCCAAAGCCCCATACACTACCCACCACTGTGACCTGTACGCTCTTGTTGGCTGGTCCTCACTACATGTTCGTCGTCAAACCCACTGGCTCCAGGCCATCTATAAATCACTGCTAGGCAAATCCCCGCCTTATCTTAGCTCATTGGTCACCATAGCAGCACCCACCCGTAGTCTGCGCTCCAGCAGGTATATCTCACTGGTCATTCCCAAAGCCAACACCTCCTTTGGCCACCATTCCTTCCAGTTCTCTGCTGCCAATGACTGGAACGAATTGCAAAAATCTCTGAAGCTGGAGACTCTTATCTCCCTCAATAACTTTAAGCATCAGTTGTCAGAGCACCTTACCGATCACTGCACCTGTACACAGCCCATCTGAAATTAGCCCACCCAACTACCTCATCCCTATATTGTTATTTATTTTGCTCTTTTGCACCCCAGTATCTCTATTTGCACATCATCTCTTGCACATCTAGCATTCCAGTGTTAATACTATTGTAATTATTCTGCACTATAGCCTATTTATTGCCTTACCTCCATAACTTGCTACATTTTCACACACTGTATATATATTTTCTGTTGTATTTCTGACTTTATGTTTTTTTTTTACCCCATATGTAACTCTGTGTTGTTTTTATTGCACTACTTTGCTTTATCTTGGCCAGGTCGCAGTTGTAAATGAGAACCTGTTCTCAACTGGCTTACCTGGTTAAATAAAGGTGAAATAAAAAAATTAAAATAAAAAATAAAAATAAATACTGTAGGAGCAGTCGAAACAGTGCTTCTAGACCCGGACCCTGGCGGCTTGGATGAAACTCTGAAAGTGCGTTGACTTTTCCGACCACGTTAAGCGCAAGTGCGGGAGTTTCCCAGGTTCTAGACACGGGTAGTCTATGGCCGTGTCCGAGAGGATCAACCCCGCACTGTATCATGGGTGAAATTGTGACTCACTGACTGATCTACAAATTAGAATGAGTTTTTTATAGATCAGTCACTTCGCAGTCGCTTGCAGTCCATTTGACGCTCTCGTCCACCGCCTATATAAATCGTGCGCCTTAGCACATGTGACGCCAGTTTCACACTTAAAATCCGACAGACAACTCTCTGTAAAGGTGGGCTATTTAGAAAAACGTAGTTAACTTTTTTAAATGCATTTTTTAAATATAGAAAATTGATTTAAAGTATTGTATGGTCATCTCAAATGACAGTGATTTTTGTTCTCATTTTGTCTCAGAATCATGGACTTCGATTTGGCTGATGCTCTGCCGAGGTAGGCTGTCTCTGAATTGTTTTCTGAGGAATACTGAATCAATTGCCGTTCTTACAGTATGTGTTTTGTAAATATATAGCCTACAGTAAAATATCCTAATTGAAGATGACACAAATAAATAATAACCTGAAAGTGGAAATATGCTATTGCTACATGTTTGGACTTTTAAATTAATGATATATAGCCATTGATTCTTGCAGAATATGGTCCTCTGTAGCTCAGCTGGTAGAGCACGGCGCTTGTAACGCCAAGGTAGTGGGTTCGATCCCCGGGACCACCCATACACAAAAATGTATGCACGCATGACTGTAAGTCGCTTTGGATAAAAGCGTCTGCTAAATGGCATATTATTATTATAATATAACTGAATCGTGAGCTTCGTTCAACTGTCTAACCCCTTCAGAACCCAAAATATAGGCATGTTTTACTCCATTGTTTGTAAACAATGTAATTGTAAACAAAGTGTATAGCCTCAACGTGGTTCAAACTATAATTTTGATATCGTGGATGGGCAGTCCTTGCATCCATAGCTCTGTCTATGAATTTGAGGTTGGTTACATTTATCCAGCCGCATCCCTCAGCTATTTACCTAAACAGTGGCGGGGTCTTGCCTTTGTTATTGTTTTAACAGCAGATTGCCTATTTCCAATTTGCTGACATATACGCAGTTTGCACGAACCTTTTCTATCTAGTTATTTTAAACTTTTTTAGAAATTGTTAGACCCACCTCAATATAAAAAGTGCTTGTTTATCTGAGCTTGAAGAGGAAGATGAGATTTTAGGCTAACACCTTTTTTTTTTTTCCTCTGCAGCTCATATTCGGAGAGTATGGAGTTTGATACCGAATACCGCCTGCCTGATGCGAAGGTAAGACATTTTGTTTACCTTGTATAAAAAAGTATGGCTAGCGCCACAAGGATTAGGATACACTAGTTGTAGACTTTAGACAGAGCATCACAGACGTAGGTTGAGTATGCTCTTACATAAAGACGACCAATAAGATACTCTTTGTGTTATTAAATTGCCTTAATAGTGATGGCATGTTCAATAGAAATAAATTGTAGTGATTTTTTTTTCTTGACAGAAAACGTTTTTTAAAATTATTTTTTACTTCATGGACTCTCATTCTGATTACTTGTATGTGTATAGAGTGGACCACAGATGGAGTGCTGTGGGCTGCACACAGGCCTGAGCCTCGACCTGGAGGTTATCCATCAGCCTGGGGTAGGCATGAGAGAGGTGGCTCACCTGGTGATAGCGCTGCACAGGATGAAAAACCCCTTCCAGAAGTCCGACTCCACACAAACTCCCCTGGGCATGGAGTGCACCGACGAACAGTTTTGCAGCATCATCATGGACAACCTGGTGGAAGGTGCATAGGCTGCCGTGCCGTTCCATTTCAATTTAGTCAAGTCGGGAACTAAACTGAAGTTCCATTTCCACATTTTCCACATAATATGAATGAAATTGACCCCTGACCCTGGACTCTATACTCTTTGATTATACTCTACTGCGTTTCAGTTATTTTAGGCCCAGTTCACTAAACAATTCATTTGATTGACGGTCCTTGTCCTGTCTCCCGCCTTTCTCCACCCTTCTGTTTTCCCCTCCACTGCCCCTTCCCTCCTCCTCTGTGTAGAGTGTGTGATGGTCTCAAACCAGAAGCCAGTGGGAGCAGTGACCCAAAAGGCTACGGGGACCTTCGAGCGGATGGGCTGCCCCAAGCAGTATACCCTGTGTGACGGTCACCAGAAGAGCCTGATGTACTGTCCCAAAACCATGAAGCTGCAGGCCGTCACAATGAAGGGAGGCAACAACCGGAGAGGTAGGCTAACTGTCAAAACTACACCGCAAGCACATTGCAAGCATTCCGTAAGCCTTGTTTTTGGCAGCCTTTACCAAAATCGGCAAATGGTCATAGATGAGCGTTAAAAATGACCTTTTAACTCTCTCTCTCATTCTCAGCGAGGTTCAACCTCTCTAGGTATAGTAATATCTGCACCACCATCAATAAGGCTCTACCAGTTGTCTTGGGGATTAACAACTGGAACCTGTCCTGCTCCAAGCAGACAGGCAGCGAAACCCCTGTCCTACAGTTGGAGGTCGGTCTCTCTCTTACTCCCTCACTTACATTTCTCACTCAAACCCACACACACTTACCTCACCGCATCATCCTAATCCTTTTCTCCATCCTCCCACACACTCTCTCTCTCGCTCTCTCTCACTCAGTGCTGTGAGGACCAGTTAACAACCATCAGCGCTCAGGAAGACACAGTTCGCTTCCTCTTCTACAAGAGAATCACTGGCATCTCCCTGACCACCTTTGAGTCGGCCATGTACCCGGGCTGGTTCATCAGCACCTCACTGGAGCCAAGCCAGCCCATAGAGCTGTGTCAGAAACAGGACGTCGGAAAGCTCACCACCTTCATGGTCAACAACTAAACACACACAATCTGTCCCCACAGTGTATGTACCACGTACAACCAGAGCGAGAGAGTGCAGGGTGAATCTGAGAAGATAATAATATAATAATAATATGCCATTTAGCAGACGCTTTTATCCAAAGCGACTTACAGTCATGCGTGCATACATTTTTGTGTACGGGTGATCCCGGGGATCAAACCCACTACCTTGGCGCTAAAAGCACCGTGCTCTACCAGCTGAGCTACAGAGGACCATAGACCGACTGATATCAGTTGAATGTTGAATTGATAGAGCTGTGCTTTTCTCAAACTCAAACAGCATTACTTTGTATGGTAACTAATGAAGAGGTAACAACACATCTGCCACGCTGATCCTCAACACGGGGGCCCATCAGGGGTGCGTGCTCTGTCCCTCCTGTACTCCCTATTCCCCCTCAAGAGACTGAAAATATTTGGCATGGGTCCTCAGATCCTCAAAGTTCTACAGCTGCACCATCGAGAGCTTCCTGATTGGTTGCATCACTGCCTAGTATGGCAACTACTTGGCCTCCGACCGCAAGGCACTACAGAGGGTAGTGTGTACGGCCCAGTACATCACTGGGGCCAAGCTTCCTGCCATCCAGGACCTCTATACCAAGCGGTGTCAGAGGAAGGCCCTCTTTTACGCAGCTGCTACTCTCTGTTTATTATCTATGCATAGCCACTTTAACTCTACCTACATGGGCATATTACCTCGACTAACCTGTGGCCCTGCACATTGACTCTGTACCGGTACCCCCTGTATATAGCCTCGCTACTGTTATTTTACTGCTGCTCTTTAATAATTTGTTATGTTATTTTTTAGTTATCTATTTTTTACTTAACACTTTTTTTTCTTAAAACTGCATTGTTGGTTAAGGGCTTGTAAGTATTTAACTGTAAGGTCTACCAGTTGTATTCGGCTCCTTCCTTATACCACCGCCAATGTTTATTGAAAGTGGTTTGGTTGTAGTGAGGGTGCATGACCAGCAGATGGTGCTGTGTGTTTATTATCTTCTGCAGTATTGTGTTTTACCTCAGAAGCCGAACTCTCTCTCAAAAGGACAACTCCACGCAAAAGCGATCTTTTGGTGTTTGTTTCATTAGTCCATTGTTGATACCGGCAGTATTTCTGTATTTTTTTAGTTATCTTAAACTTTGCTGATATGCAAAAAAATGTTGGACTATATCAACAATAGACTATTGAAACAAATACCAAAATATCATTTTTGGGTAGAGTTTTTCTTCAACTCTTTCAGGGAAGGCCCAGTTGGAACTGATTACTCTGTAGGCTAGTGACAGGCTCAAGAAGACCTTGCTTCGCAACATTTTAGCCACAGATGTAAATGCTCAGTGTTATATTAGGGGCGGCAGGTAGCTTAGTGGTTAAGAGCGTTGTGCCAGTAACCGTAAGGTCGCTGGGGTGAAAAATCTGTCGATGTGCCCTTGAGCAAGTCACTTAACCGTAATTGCTCCTGTAAGTCGCTCTGGATAAGAGCGTCTGCTAAATGACCAAAATTTTGTATTTTTTATTTTATATAAAAAAAGTACATTAATATTGAATTCTTTATCTTATGGCTACAGTTCCAAGTGCTAAGTATAATATGTATACATTACAGTAGAGTAGAATTGTTAATAGTTCTACAAGCAGTTCTCATTTGTTTTTATTTCTTCTACTTTCTGTACCGTCTTGGGTAATATATCCACAGAATTTTCCTTCCTCATGATGCCATCTATTTTGTGAAGTGCACCAGTCCCTCCTGCAGCAAAGCACCCCCACAGCATGATGCTGCCACCCCCGTGCTTCACGGTTGGGATGGTGTTCTTCGGCTTGCAAGCGTCCCCCTTTTTCCTCCAAACATAACGATGGTCATTATGGCCAAACAGTTCTATTTTTGTTTCATCAGACCAGAGGACATTTCTCCAAAAAGTACGATCTTTGTCCCCATGTGCAGTTGAAAACCGTAGTCTGGCTTTTTTATGGCGGTTTTGGAGCAGTGGCTTCCTCCTTGCTGAGCGGCCTTTCAGGTTATGTCGATATAGGACTCGTTTTACTGTGGATATAGATACTTTTGTACCTGTTTCCTCCAGCATCTTCACAAGGTCCTTTGCTGTTGTTCTGGGATTGATTTGCACTTTTCGCATCAAAGTACGTCCATCTCTAGGAGACAGAACGCGTCTCCTTCTTGAGCGGTATGACGGCTGCGTGGTCCCATGGGGTTTATACTTGCGTACTATTGTTTGTACAGATGAACGTGGTACCTTCAGGCATTTGGAAATGTCTCCCAAGAATGAACCAGACTTTTGGAGGTCTACCATTTTTTTTTCTGAGGTCTTGGCTGATTTCTTTTGATTTTCCCATGATGTCAAGCAAAGAGGCACTGAGTTTGAAGGTAGGCCTTGAAATACATCCACAGGTACACCTCCAATTGACTCAAATTATGTCAATTAGCCTATCAGAAGCTTCTAAAGCCACGACATCATTTTCTGGAATTTTCCAAGCTGTTTAAAGGCACAGTCAACATAGTGTATGTAAACGTCTGACCCACTGGAATTGTGATACAGTGAAATAATCTGTATGTAAACAATTGTTGGAAAAATTACTTGTGTCATGCACAAAGTAGATGTCCTAACCGACTTGCCAAAACTAGTTTGTTAACAAGAAATTTGTGGAGTGGTTGAAAAACGAGTTTTAATGACTCCAACCTAAGTGTATGTAAACTTCCGACTTCAACTGTACCTACCCCACCCCTCTTTCTCTGTTCATCAAATGGCAGGTGAATTGTTTTTTTCCATGTTTGTCTATGTTTGACCTTTCACTGTAGTTTTTCACAGCTTTTGTACAGTAAATAAATGAAGTGGGCATGGAAAACATGAGTGAGTGCACTGCAGAGGGAAATCCCTGTGTAACCCTCCCCATGAGTTCGAGCAGTGTGATATCACTGAAATGGCATGATACCTCACCTTCCACCACGCTGAGTGAAAACAAGTGGGAGGAAGCAATGCTAGCTGAAAGTCGTGTGGGCTACATTTAGAAATGAGGGATCCTCTTTTGGCTACAGTTTTAAATGTTTTGGGTCTGTGTATATTGGCAGTACTGTCAGTGAGGGTATCGGTTAGCCCAACCTAAATCCTGTGTTGGAAGTATATTAGGGACGTGAGGGGAAAACCAAAAGGGTTAGGCTATATGTAATTTGATACAGCCCTGACCAAAAGTGTTCAGAATAATGTTTTCAGCCTTGGCAGACATAGAAGAATAGCACAGTGATGGGTGTGTGTGCAGCTATCAAACAGTCATTGAGTTTTCCACAGGGCCTCTCCTTGTGCAATGCAGTGGGTCACCACTTCTAGCCCCCTCTGAGTTCCCTGAGTTAAATGGGCGGCGCACAATTGGTCCGGCGTCGTCCGAGGTAGGGGAGGGTTTGGCCGGCAGGGATGTGGATTCGTTTCCCACGGGAGGCCAGTATGAAAAAAATAAATAAAAACATGTATGCATTCACTAACTGTAAGTCGCTCTGGATAAGAGCGTCTGCTAAATGACTAAAATGTAAATGTAAATGTAATGTAATATGAAGCCAGGGACAAGTCATTTTTGAATATGTCTGTCTGTTTGTACTCTGACTGAATTATCTGCTTCAAATCAGTGAATAGGATATTTTATTTTTGTATTTCCTATTAGAAAGTGAATCATTACTTTTCATTGTCTAACATTGCAGATGTCATTTTTATTTGACGTATTTATTTACATTTAAGTCATTTAGCAGACGCTCTTATCCAGAGCGACTCACAGTTAGTGAGTGCATACATAATTTTTTATACTGGCCCCCCATGGGAATCGAACCCACAACCCTGGCGTTGCAAACGCCATGCTCCACCAACTGAGCTACATCCCTGTCGGTCATTCCCTCCCCTACCCTGGACGACTCTGAGCCAACTGTGCGCCGCCCCATTTATCGACAGTGAAATTGTGACCTCTAGTGCTCTTTAGTTTTTTTTCTATAAGAACGTCAGCCAATCATCACTTTTCTAATATTACAAATAATGTAGTTTTTATCTCATAAGCTAACATTGTACATAAACACCTAACATCAACTAATATGTAACACACTTTGTCTTTGTCTTTGAAAAGGAAATATTGTAGTTTTTCAATGATTCAATCATTGTTTTACACGTACACTGCCGGTCAAAAGTTTTAGAACACCTACTCATCAAAACGATGAAATAACACATATGGAATCATGTAGTAACCAAAAAATAGTTTAACAAATCAAAATATGTTTTATATTTGAGATTCTTCAAATAGCCACCCTTTGCCTTGATGACAGCTTTGCACACTCTTGGCATTCTCTTAACAGGCTTCATGAGGTAGTCACCTGGAATGCATTTCAATTAACAGGTGTGCCTTCTTAAAAGTACATTTGTGGAATTTCTTTCCTTAATGCATTTGAGCCAATCAGTTGTGTTGTGACAAGGTAGGGGGGGGGGGGGGGGGTATACAGATGATAGACCTATTTGGTAAAAGACCAAGTCCATATTATGGCAAGAACAGCTCAAATAAGCAAAGAGAAATGACAGTCCATCATTACTTTAAGACATGAAGGTCAGTCAATATGGAACATTTCAAGAACTTTTAACGTTTCTTCTAGTGCAGTCTCAAAAACCATCAAGCGCTATGATGGAACTGGCTCTCATGAGGACCGCCACAGGAATGGAAGAGCCAGAGTTACCTCTGCTGCAGAGGATAAGTTCATTAGAGTTACCAACCTCAGAAATTGCAGCCCAAATAAATGCTTCACAGAGTTCAAGTAACAGACACATCTCAAAATCAACTGTTCATAGGGGACTGTGTGAATCAGGCCTTCATGGTCGAATTGCTGCAAAGAAACCACTACCAAAGGACACCAAAAAGAAGAAGAGACTTTCTTGGGCCAAGAAACACGAGCAATGGACATTAGACCAGTGGAAATTTGTCCTTTGGTCTGGAGTACAAATTTGAGATTTTTGGTTCCAACCGCCGTGTCTTTGTGAAACGCGGTGTGGGTGAACGGATGATCTCTGCATATGTATTTCCCACCGTAAAGCATGGAGGAGGTGCTTTGCTGGTGACACTGTGATTTATTTCGAATTCAAGGCACACTTAACCAGCATGGCTACCACAGCATTCTGCAGCGATACGCCATCCCATCTGGTTTGGGCTTAGTGGGACTATCATTTGTTTTTCAACAGGACAATGACCCAACACAACTCCAGGCTGTGTAAGGGCTATTATACCAAGAAGGAGAGTGATGGAGTGCTGCATCAGATGACCTGGCCTCCACAATCCACAATCCCCCGACCTCAACCCAATTGAGATGGTTTGGGATGAGTCGGACCGCAGAGTGAAGGAAAAGCAGCCAACAAGTGCTCAGCATATGTGGGAACTCCTTCAGACTGTTGGAAAAGCATTCCAGGTGAAGCTGGTTGAGAGAAAGCCAAGAGTGTCCAAAGCTGTCATCAAGGCAAAGGGTGGCTATTTGAAGAATCTCAAATATAAAATATAATATATAATTTATATAAAATATATTTGATTAACACCTTTTTGGTTACTACATGATTCAATATGTGTTATCTCATAGTTTTGATGTCTTCACTAATATTCTACAATGTAGAAAATAGTAAAAATAAAGAAAAACCCTTGAATGAGTAGGTGTTCTAAAACTTTTGACCGGTAGTGTATATTTTTTAATATTTCAATGGTTATATTATGTATTTTACTGTATGTTGGAAATAAAGTTAATATATTCAATTCAATGCATTTGGAAGTTGTTGTGGAGCTGTGAGAGCAGAACAGACAATAACATGAGGATGGACGGTCTACCTGAAACTCTCAACACCTATCTAAGGTAGGGGAGAGTGGGGTAAGTTGAGTGTTTTTTTTTTGCATTCAGCATCACTCCGTCAAGGGAAATATAGTATTCTTTCTGACAAAGATATCTACATATGGTGCATTTGGAAAGTATTCAGACCCCTTGACCCGCTGGTCACTCTAACAGAGCTCCAGAATTCCTCTGTGGAGATGGGATAACCTTCCAGAAGGCAACCATCTCTGCAGCACTCCACCAATCAGGCCTTCATGGTACAGTGGCCAGACGGAAGCCACTCCTCAGTAAAAGGCACGACAGTCCGCTTGGAGTTTGCCAAAAGGCACCTAAAGGACTCACAGACCATGAGAAACAGGATTCTCTGGTCTGATGAAACCAAGATTGAACTCTTTGGCCTGAATGCCAAGCTTCACGTCTGGAGAAAACCTGGCACCATCCCTACGGTGAAGCACGGTGGTGGCAGCATGCTTTGGGGATGTTTTTCAGCGGCAGGGACTACGACACTAGTCAGGATCGAGGGAAAAATGAACGGAGCAAAGTACACAGAGATCCTTGATGAAAACCTGCTCCAGAGCTCTCAGACTGGGGCGAAGGTTCACCTTCCAACAGGACAACAACCCTAAGCACACAGCCAAGACAATGCAGTAGTGGCTTCGGGACAAGTCTCTGAATGTCCTTGATTGGCCCAGCCAGAGTCCGGAATTGAACCAGATCGAACATCTCTGGAGTGACCTGAAGATAGCTGTGCAGCGATGCTCCCCATCCAACCTGACAGAGTTAGAGATGATCTGCAGAGAAGAATGGGAGAAACTCCCCAAACACAAACGTTTTTTATTTTTTAAACATTTGCAAACATGTCTAAAAACCTGTTTTTGCTTTGTAATTATGAGGTATTGTGTGTAGATTGATGAGGAGAAAAAAACAATTTTAAT
Organism: Coregonus lavaretus; assembly: GCF_964263955.1. Classification (NCBI taxonomy): domain Eukaryota; kingdom Metazoa; phylum Chordata; class Actinopteri; order Salmoniformes; family Salmonidae; genus Coregonus; species Coregonus lavaretus. The sequence goes on along the minus strand of NC_140011.1, from coordinate 7,059,051 downwards.
CAATTTTATAATAAGGCTGTAACGTAACAAAATGTGGAAAAGTAAAGAGGTTTGAATACTTTTCAAATGCACTGCATATTTCAGGATGTTGTGTATCCCTGGAAATAATGAGAATTCATGTCAATATTACAGTTTTGAAAACATAGTAGTATATTGGCACAGGTTACCCCGGGTATGGGGTAAGTTGAGCCATGGGACAGGGTAAGTTAAGTGGCCTACAAATGTATGTACTGAATGAAATATTACCACTACCTTTTGTAAAAACCATGTCTGTCTTTATTTCCCAAACACAATTAAACACAATCACAATCACTTTTTTGTCTTTTAATCATTTTAAGCATATTTTAACACCTAACAAACACTTTGTACTTGAACTCTTTTACGCCTGGGAAGAAAGCACTTCAATTTGCTCAACTTGCCATTGGCTCAACTTACCCCATGGCCATTGGCTGAACTTAACCCAAGGCAAATATTTTGACTATATTATTCCTCACGGCTCGAAGGACGCACTTTCATGCTAGGTTTAGGACCTAATTTGAAGTTTATAGAGACCCAACTGATGTATAGAACAATCTTTAAATTATCTACTTTGGTTTAGTAGTCTCCCGAGTGGCGCAGTGGTCTAAGGCACTGCATCGCAGTGCTAGCTGTGTCACTAGAGATCCTGGTTCGAATCCAGGCTCTGCTGTAGCCGGCCGCAACCGGGAGACCAATGGGGCGGCGCACAATTGGCCCAGCGTCGTCCAGGGTAGGGGAGGGAATGGCTGGCAGGGAGGTAGCTTAGTTGGTAGAGCATGGCGTTTGCAACGCCAGGGTTGTGGGTTCGTTTCCCATGGGGGGCCAGTATGAAAAAATAAAATAAGAATAATATATGCACTAACTGTAAGTCGCTCTGGATAAGAGCGTCTGCTAAATGACGTAAATGTTTAGATAAAAGCATAATGAAACCTCTAACACATTCATTTGACTTGGTGAAAATCTGTTTTTTGGACCTAAATTGCTTAACACATTTTCGATGTGGTTTCTTCCTTCACATACTCCATGAAATAATGACCTCTTCCAAATTATTAATTTTGTGTATGGTTTCCTAGAAACAAGAGCGTCTCAATTTACCCCTTTGGCTCAATTTACCCCACTCTCCCCTAGTAAGTTCTGAGTTGGTAATACTACTGTCAATAGATATTCCATCAGAAATAGGCTAAGACACACACATACATGAAACCTGGGCAAAAATACAGCAGATTTACATACACACCGGCGCAAGGGAGTGATTCAAGAGAGCGAGAGTTGCACCCCTTCTCAAAAAACCAACACTCAATCCCTCCGATGTCAACAACTACAGACTAGTATCCCTTCTTTCTTTTCTCTCCAAAACTCTTGAGCGTGCCGTCTTTAGCCAACTCTCTTGCTATCTCTCTCAGAATGACCTTCTTGATCCAAACCAGTCAGGTTTCAAGGCTCTCCGCACTGCTAAAGCTAACTCTCTCTCCTCTGCTCTTGTCCTTCTAGACCTGTCTGCTGCCTTTGATACTGTGAACCATCAGATCCTCCTCTCCACCCTCTCCGAGTTGGGCATCTCCGGCGCGGCTCACTCTTGGATTGCGTCCTACCTGACAGGTCGCTCCTACCAAGTGGCGTGGCGAGAATCTGTCTCCGCACCACGTGCTCTCACCACTGGTGTCCCCCAGGGCTCAGTTCTAGGCCCTCTCCTATTCTCGCTATACACCAAGTCACTTGGCTCTGTCATATCCTCACATGGCCTCTCCTATCATTGCTACTCAGACGACACACAACTAATCTTCTCCTTTCCCCCTTCTGATAACCAGGTGGCGAATCGCATCTCTGCATGTCTGGCAGACATATCAGTGTGGATGACGGATCACCACCTCAAGCTGAACCTCGGCAAGACGGAGCTGCTCTTCCTCCCGGGGAAGGACTGCCCATTCCATGATCTCGCCATCACGGTTGACAACTCCGTTGTGTCCTCCTCCCAGAGTGCAAAGAGCCTTGGCGTGACCCTGGACAATACCCTGTCCTTCTCCGCTAACATCAAGGCGGTGACCCGATCCTGTAGGTTCATGCTCTACAACATTCGGAGAGTACGACCCTGCCTTACACAGGAAGCGGCACAGGTCCTAATCCAGGCACTTGTCATCTCCCGTCTGGATTACTGCAACTCACTGTTGGCTGGGCTCCCTGCCTGTGCCATTAAACCCCTATAACTCATCCAGAATGCCGCAGCCCGTCTGGTGTTCAACCTTCCCAAGTTCTCTCACGTCACCCCGCTCCTCCGCACACTCCACTGGCTTCCAGTTGAAGCTTGCATCTGCTACAAGACCATGGTGCTTGCCTACGGAGCTGTGAGGGGAACGGCACCTCCGTACCTTCAGGCTCTGATCAGTCCCTACACCCAAACGAGGGCATTGCGTTCATCCACCTCTGGCCTGCTGGCCCCCTACCTCTGCGGAAGCACAGTTCCCGCTCAGCCCAGTCAAAACTAATCGCTGCTCTGGCACCCCAATGGTGGAACAAGCTCCCTCACGACGCCAGGACAGCGGAGTCACTCACCACCTTCCGGAGACACTTGAAACCCCACCTCTTTAAGGAATACCTGGGATAGGATAAAGTAATCCTTCTACCCCCCCTTACCCCACCCCACACCCCCCCAAAAAAAAAAAAAAAATCTACTTGACAAGTAGAATCAGGTGTGCTTGGCCGGGGCCACAACAAAAATATGTATTGTTGGGGGTACTCAAGGACCGGAGTTGGAAATGCTGGTGTAGAGGAGGAAGGGGCCTCCTCATTGGTCGTTGGTACACTAGTTTGCATAGTGATATCTCTGTAGGCCATGCGATTGGTTCCCACCATGTGTGGCGATGTTGGATGCTGTGCTGTAGCTGTACATAATGTATGTGGAGTAGTAGAGAGTGGCAGGTTGTGAGGTGATGTGTGGTTTTGGCTCTAGGAAGTAAAAATAGAACAGATTCATATTGCTAAAATGCAGACCAGGGCATTTTACGCTCTCAGGTCTGCATACCAAAAAATACTGCAGGATTCTGTCCCAACTAGACAGCACACTGAGAAACATAGTTAATTGATCATTTCGGTGATTCCCTAAATTCAACACACCTGGTCTTCCAGGTCGGTTAAATCAAAAACATGAAGTACCTGCGGCACTCCAGGACCAGGGTTGCCTATCCTTGCACTAGACACTGAACACACACAGAGAGAGAGAGAGAGAGAGAGAGCTACTGTGTTACCATTAGACACTAAACACAGAAATAGAGAGAGTGAGAGAGAGAGAGATGCTGTGTTACCATTTGACACTGAACAGAGAGAGAGAGAGAGAGAGAGAGAGAGAGAGAGAGAGAGAGAGAGAGAGGAGGGAGAGAGTTAGAGAGGGGGGAAAGAGGGAGAGGAGGGAGGGAGTTAGAAGGGGGAAAGAGGGAGGGTGGGAGTTAGAGGGGGGAAAGAGGGAGAGGAGGGGGGGAACAGGGAGAAGAGGGGGGGAAGAGGGAGAAGAGGGGGGGAAAGAGGGAGGTAGTTAGAGAGAATGGAAAGAGGGAGAGGAGGGAGGGAGTTAGAGAGAGGGACCTAAGAGGTACAGTATGTATAAGATGCTCAACATACTCTGCTCAAACCTACTGTAATGATCCGAGCCAAAACCACACGAAAACACCACTAGACACTATGGAACACAAAGCTTTTACTATCTCATCCTGGAATATACAAGGTGTGAGGTCATCTGCCTTTGGCCTAAAGAGAAGGAACCCAAACTTCATCAAATAAATTCGAAATTCAAACATTGTCATTCTACAAGAAACATGGTATAGAGGAGAAGGACCCACTGGTTGCCCTATAGGTTACAGAGAGCTGCTAGTCCCATCCACCAAACTACCAGGTGTGAAACAGGGAAGACACTCAGGGGGTATGCTAATTTGGTATAGAGCAGACCTAACCCAATCTATTAAATTAGTCATAACAAGAACATTTGACATCTGGCTAGAAATTAATAAGAAAATGATCTCAACAGAGAAAAATATCCTCATGTGTGCTACCTATAGCCCCCCAATATAATCCCTGTACTTTAACGATGACAGTTTCTCCATCCTAGCGGGGGAGATAAACCATTTCCAGGCCCAGGGACATGTACTAGTCTGTGGCGACCTAAATGCCAGAACTGGACAAGAACCTGACACTCTTAGCACACAGGGGGACAAACACCTACCTGGAGGTGATAGCATTCCCTCCCAAATATGCCCCCCTAGACACAACTATGACAAAACAACCAACAAAAACAGGTCACAACTCCTGCAGCTCTGTCACACGCTGGGTCTGTACACAGTCAATGGTAGGCTTCGAGGGGACTCTTACGGTAGGTACACCTACAGCTCATCCCTTGGCAGTAGTACTGTAGATGACCTTATCACTGACCTCAACCCAGAGTCTCTCAGAGCGTTCACAGTCAGCATTCACAGCAAAATCACAGTCTACTTGAACAGAGCAATACTCAATCATGGGGCATCAAAGCCAAAGGAACTGCATAATATTAAGAAATTCTATAGAAGGAAAGTAGTGTAAAAACCTAACAAATAACTATTAGGCAAGAACTAATTAAAACCCTTCTAGACAACTTCCTGGACAAAATGTTTCACTGTAATAGTGAAGGTGTAAACTTGGCAGTAAACAACCTAAATAGTATATTTGACCTCTCAGCTTCCCTATCAAATCAAAAAATGTCAAACAGAAAACCTAAGAAAATCAACAAGAATGACAAATGGTTTGATGAAGAATGCAAAAACCTAAGAAAGAAATTGAGAAACCTATCCACCCAAAAACATAGAGACCCAGAAAACCTGAGCCTACGCCTTCACTATGGTGAATCACTAAAGCAATAGAGATATGCACTACGGAAAAAGAAGGAACAGCATGTCAGAAATCAGCTCAATGTAATTCACGCCCTGACCTTCAGAGCCCTGTTTTCTCTAGTTGGTTTGGTCAGGGTGTGAATTCTATGTTATGTATTTCTATGTTGGCCGGGTGTGGTTCCCAATCAGAGGCAGCTGCCGATCGTTGTCTCTGATTGGGGATCATACTTAGGTAGCCATTTTGCCTACCTTAGTTGTGGGATCTTGTTTCTGTTTAGGCTTGTTTGATGTATAGCCTTTAGAACGTCACGTTCAGTTGCTTTGTTATTTTGTCGAGTGTTTATTATTAACATTAAACATGTACGCGTACCACGCTGCACCTTGGTCCAATCCTTTACACAACGAACGTGACAGAAGATCCCACCACCAACGGACCAAGCAGCGTGGCCAGGAGGAGCAGACACCCTGGACACAGGTGGGGAAGACATTTTGGACATGGGAGGAGATATTAGCCGGTAAAAGATCCTGGGCAAAGGAAGAAGCCCAGGCAGGAGAGGATCAACGGCGACGGCGAAGTGCACAACGACGAAGGAGGCCCGAGAGGCAACCCCAAGAAAAACAATTTGGGGGGGGCACACGGGGTGGTCGACGAAGCAGCAGGAGACTGTGAAAAGGCTGACTGTGGAGGAGGAGGAGGCCGCTATAGTAGAGGCCCTCCAAGACCTGCAGCTCAGCAGTCTGAGAGAGGAGACCACCACATTGCGGGGGCTGTTAGCTCAGAGGGAGTTCTCCCTTCAGAGGGAGGCGCTACAGGAGGCTCACAGGGAGAAGGAGTCAGTGGATGCACTGAGAGAGGAGTTGGCCAGGCAACAGGAGGAGCTGAGAGAGGAGTTAACCCTTCAGCAGCAGAGAGCTCAGTACTTAGAGCAGAGGCTGGCGAAGCCAGGTTGCAGAGCAGAGCCAACTCCCCGCACTCGCTTTGAGGAGCGTGTGACCGTGCAGGCACCAGGCTATACGCCGGCGTTGCGCACTGTGCCGCCAGGGCGCCTTCACAGACCTGTGGTGCGTGTTTCCAGTCCGGTACGGCCCGTGCCTGCTCCTCGCACCAAACCAGTGGTGCGTGTTCACAGCCCGGTGCGGCCATGCCTGCTCCTCGCACCAGACCAGTGATGCGTGTTCCCAGCCCGGTGCGGCCCGTGCCTGCTCCTCGCACCAGACTAGTGGTGCGTGTCCCCAGCCCGGTACGGTCCAGTCCAGGGTCAGAGCAGTCCTCTCCACTGGTGCCCAGTCCAGCCCCGGTCAGCTGCTCTAGTCCAGAGCCAGAGCAGTCCGCTCCACCGGGGTCCAGTTCAGCTCCAGTCAGCGGCTCCACTCCAGTGCCAGAGTAGTCCGCTCCACCGGTGCCCAGTCCGGGTCCGGTCGTCTACTCTCCCACACCAGGGTCCAGACAGGACTTGGTGCATCGCGGGAGGACTGCAGAGCCAGAACCAGACATCAACCCCTCTCCAGGGTCGGGGCCTCCCACACCAGGGTCCAGACAGGGCTTGGTGCATCGCGGGAGGATTGCCGGTCCAGGCCCAGACGTCAGCCCCTCTCCAAGGTCGGGGCCTCCCACACCATGGTCCAGACAGAGCTTAGTGCATCGTGGGAGGACTGAGAGGGGAAGCATCGACCAGGTGTGCAACGGGGTTCCAGGAAATAAGAGGTTAATACCTACGTTCATTCAGGTTAATACCTACGTTGCGCCAGAGGCCGGAGCTGCCACCGAGGCTGGATGCCCATCCGGACCCTCCCCTAATGAGTCAGGTTGGTGTGGCCGGAGTACGCACCTTTGGAGGGGGGGGGGGGGGGGGGGTACTGTCACGCCCTGACCTTGAGAGCCCTGTTTTCTCTAGTTGGTTTGGTCAGGATGTGAATTCTATGTTATGTATTTCTATGTTGGCCGGGTGTGGTTCCCAATCAGAGGCAGCTGTCGATCGTTGTCTCTGATTGGGGATCATACTTAGGTAGCCATTTTGCCTACCTTTAGTTGTGGGATCTTGTTTCTGTGTGTTTGGCTTGTTTGATGTATAGCCTTTAGAACTTCACGTTCAGTTGCTTTGTTATTTTGTCGAGTGTTTATTATTAACATTAAACATGTACGCACACCACGCTGCACCTTGGTCCAATCCTTTACACAACGAACGTGACAGTAATTGAAGAATCCATAGAATCTAACCACTTCTAGGAAAATTGGAACACACTAAACAAACAACAACACAAAGAGTTAACTATCCAAAATGGAGATGTATGGATAAACCACTTCACCAAACTTTTTGGCATTATAACAAAGAACAAACAGCAAAAACGTATACATGATCAAATAAAAATCTTAGAATCAACTATTAAAAACTACCAGAACATACTGCATTCTCCAATTACATTTAATGAACTACAGGACAAAATACAAACCCTCCAACCCAAAAAGGCCTGTGGTGTTGATGGTATCCTAAATGAAATGATAAAATATACAGACCACAAATTCCAATTGACTATACTTAAACTTTTTAACATCATCCTCAGCTTCTCCAATATTTGGAACCAAGGACTGATCACCCCAATCCACAAAAGTTGAGACAAACTTGACCCCAATACCTACCGTGGGATATGCTTCAACAACAACCTTGGGATAATCCTCTGCATTATCATTAACAGCAGACTCGTACATTTATTCAGTGAAAACACTGTACTGAGCAAATGTCAAATTGGCTTTTTATCAAATGACCGTATGACAGACCATGTATTCACCCTGTACACCCTATTTGACAAACAAACAAACCAAAACAAAGGCAAAATCATCTCATGCTTTGTTGATTTCAAAAAAGCTTTTGACTCAATTTGGCATCAGGGTCTGCTATACAAATTTATGGAAAGCGGTGTTGGGGGAAAAACACAACATTATAAAATCCATGTACACAAACAAGTGTGCGGTTAAAATGGGCAAAAAACACACATTTCTTTCCACAGGGCCGTGGGGTGAGACAGGAATGCCGCTTGAACCCCACCTTCTTCAACATAGAGTATACATTAACGAATCGGCGAGGGCACTAGAACAGTCTGCAATACCCGGCCTCACCCTACTAGAATCTGAAGTGAAATGTCTACTGTTTGCTGATGATCTGGTGCTTCTGTCCCCAACCAAGGAGGGCCCATAGCAGCACCTAGATCTTCTGCACAGATTCTGTCAGACCTGGGCCCTGACAGTAAATCTCAGTAAGACAAAAATAATGGTGTTCCAAAAAAGGTCCAGTTGCCAGGACCACACATACAAATTCCATCTAAACACCGTTGCCCTAGAGGACACAAAAAACGATACGTACCTCGGCCTAAAATTCAGCGCCACAGGTAACTTCCACAAAGCTGTGAACGATCTGAGAGGGAAGGGCCTTCTACGCCATCGAAAGGAGAGAGAGAGAGTTGCTGTGTCACCATTATACACTAAACACAGAGAGAGAGAGAGAGAGAGAGAGAGATGCTGTGTCACCATTATACACTGGACACGTGAGATGCTTCTCATCTGATGATACTCTCATCTGATGATGTATGGGTGAATATGTTAGCACGAATACACACAGACACAGTCGTGTTTGTGTGGGTATGTATGAATCTCTCTCTCTCTCTCTCTCTGTGTGTGTGTGTGTGTGTGTGTGTGTGTGTGTGTGTGTGTGTGTGTGTGTGTGTGTGTGTGTGTGTGGATGTGTTTAACTAAGTCCCCACAAGAATAATAAACAAACCAAAATTTGACCAACTGGGGACATTTAGTTATTCTCCACGAGGTCAAATGCTATTTCTAGGAGGTTTAGGGTTAAGTTTAGAATTAGTGTTAGGCTTAGAATTAAGTTAAAGTTTAGGGTTAGGAGCTACGGTTAGTTTTAGGGTTAGGCGCTATGGTTAGGTTTAGGGTTAAGGTTAGGTTTTTGGATTAAGGTTAGGGTTAGGGTTAGGGTAAGAGTACGGGTTAGGGTTAGGGTTAGGTTTAGGGAAAATAGGATTTTGAATGGAACTGAATTGTGTGTCCCCACAAGGTTAGCTGTACAAGACTATGTGTGTGTGTGTGTGTGTGTGTGTGTGTTGTGTGTGTGTGCTGCGTGCGCGCGCGTATGCCTCTGCCATGCACATTCCGGGCACACGGCAAAACAAACTAAATATAACCCAGCAGCCCGGCATCAGAGCAGGATCACCACTTCCTCTTGCAAGCATAAGATCCCGCCGTCATGCAACTCTCTCCATCCCTCCCTCTCTCTCTCTCTCCTTCTGTCCATCATGGTACTCCCTCACTCCCTTTCTCAATCACACCCTCCCTCTTTCTCTCATTTGTCATGCAACACTCTCTCTCCCTCGCTCCCTCATTCTCCCCCCTCTCCAACCCCCCTGTTTGTGCACATGCTCAGTGGGTTTCCTCTTTGGGTCGCAAGGGAAGCCGAGCTGGTTGCCCATAGCAGCAGTAGAATGATCAAGTACAGCATAATCGATACAGTTGGTAAACGGACAAGTAGCTTCAGCGCATGTTGTATTGCTCTCTCTCTCTCTCTCTCTCTCTCTCTCTCTCTCTCTCTCTCTCTCTCTCTGTTTGCTTGTGTGTCTGTCTCTCTTTTGTTGCAAATAGACTGCTATATTTTGTTGCTGACACACACACACACACACACACACACATTTGTTTTACAATCCTTGTGGGGACCAAACAATTGATTCCCATTCAAAATCCTATTTTCCCTAACCCTTAATCCCTAACCCTAATTTTAACCGTAACCCTAAACTAACACCTAAGCCTAAACTAGCCTTTTTACTTGTGGGGACCAGAGAAATGTCCCCACTTGTACGAATTGTCCTTGTTTTACTATCCTTGCGAGGACTTCTGGTAAAACCAAAAGAACACACACACACACACACACCCTGCATGGGTAGCTATTCTTATCACTTCTCAGACACTAACATTGCAAGTACAGTACAGCATTTCTGGCGAGACATTGTCCTCCTCCTGTTTTTTAACCAGCTCATGTAAAAAGTAATACAATATGTAAAAACACCACTGGAGATACAACTCACCACTATAACTGTGCCTCTGCTCTAGCCATTTTGTTTGCCTCCCTGTTGTGCCGTCTATCTGTCTCAGCATCTTCTCGGCTGTAACATTGTGCTTATTCTTGTTATCTGCCTGTCTGCTTAAGCCGTATACGACTTAGCCTATATTCCAAATTAGTTCCTGTCATATGGGGTCCCCTGAATCAACACCTACTCTAAGTGTTAGTTTATATTACAGGGCTCCAGACCAGTAGCGATTTTAGCATGTCAATCTTGGTGGGGCAAAACATTTAATACATATTAGATGCATGCAAGCAAAGCCACTACACAACACAACACTAAACAATACATTAATTGCACTATAACGGTGACAAACGGTACCCACAAACTGTTAGGGCCTACATAAAGCTGTCCCAACAGCAGTCCCAACACCTTACCACTGCTACACCTGGCTATCAGTTGAGCCTTGTCTGGCAGCGAAACAGTTCATTCAGCCTCATTTACTGCCTTTTTAAAAAACATAGCCGATATGGCTGACTTGCTTAAACAAATGTGGTTTCTACTGACAATTGAGATGTACAAACTATGACATAAGGGAACGACGAGCGGATAAGAGGCAATCTGTAATTTCGATTAAGACATTAATGAGCGAGCTAGGACGGACATAGTCAATATAACTAATTGTTCAGCACTTTTGAAATGTACAGTGACAGAATTCAGAACATGGGCCGTTCTTACAGTATTCTCCCTGTACACCAAGTCAGAAACGTAGGATAAATAAAGGGGACATATAAGCAGACAATAAAAGCTCTTACAATATTCGATGATGACATTTCTCTAAAACAGTCTACATACATTTTTAGTCATTTAGCAGACGCTCTTATCCAGAGCGACTTACAGTTAGTGAATACATATTTTTTATACTGGCCCCCCGTGGGAATCAAACCCACAACCCTGGCATTGCAAACACCATGCTCTATCAACTGAGCTACATCCCTGCCGGCCATTCCCTCCCCTACCCTGGACCAATTGTGTGCCGCCCATGAGTCTCCCGGTTGCGACAGAGCCTGGATTTGAACCAGGATCTCTAGCGGCACAGTTAGCACTGCGATGCAGTGCCTTAGACCACTGCGCCACTCAGGAGAACACAAGTCAGAACAGTAAGTTATGAGGGGAAAAGGGACCAAATTATTAGGGTGAGGCACATGGGCTACTAACAGCTTACTACACCACATACACTTAGTATCACTTTCTTAGCTACAGTATACATATCTCCCTGGCATATTACATCATTTATGCAGCAGCATACAAGACAGTTTTGGACTCACCTTGTTGTGATGTGCTCACTTGAACAGGAAGGTGGCGCGGCGGTCCTTCGTGCGCAAATTTTGTCATCAAACTTTGTCATCAAAGTCCGGCATTCTTTGGATTTATGGTGCTTTCAAGACAACTGGGAACTCTGAAAAAAACAAGGTTGAATCATGACGTCAGTGATCTTCAGGTCGGAGCTCTGGAAAGAGGCCCGAGTTCCCGACTTGGAATTCCGAGTGGGATGACCGTTCAAAACTTATTTGCCCAGTCGGAGCTCGTTTATTTCCAAGTTCCTAGTTGTCTTGAACTCACTGAAGTCTGAGATTTCCCAGTTCCGAGTTTCCAGTTGGTTTGAACGCGGCAGAAATCATGCTTGATTGACAGCATGGCCAATGTTGAACGTTTATCCTTTTAAGCTCGGAAAATAGACCCTTAAACCCAGAGTTGGACCACACACCCACTCAACTGAATAGCAGGCTAGTGATTGCTTTGCAATGCTTGCAGTTAGTCACTGATTCCTTCCAAACCACACATTGTTGAATTTGTGATTTCCAACTGTTGTGTAATGTTTATGTCCAATGGCAGATGAACACTGATAAGTTTTATCTATAATTTCTCTTCATAATTTCTCTTCATATGACAAGGATTGAAAAAGATTTGTCAGTAGATTGTGGACTTGATTCATGATGATGACTTCTAGCTTCCTAGCTAAGATTTTGAAAGTATGACGTTGACATCATCAGTCCAATCAAAGCTACGGTAGATATAACGTGATTTGACGTCATTTTATCTGTGGCCAATGACCTTGAGCCTTCTTGGATGGGCACTTCTAATGTAACTCTATGGCAGCACCCAAGGGGCTTGAATTTTCGAGCTCTCCCCGTAGATTTTGTGGTGAGGTAGTGTCCCCATGAGTGACAGAACACTGAGCCAATCTCGGCGCAACTAGAGAACATTACCAACCACTACGTATTTTCCGCTGGCTGCCCCACCACCACAGAAAGCACTGAGCTAGGCTGAAACACCTGCATTTTAAAGCTGCCTTACTCAAGAAAGCAAAAAAGAGACCATGTTTGTATGTGGCTTTATTAACTCAATTATTTATTTATTTTACATTGTTTGCAAACTGATATGTGACACATATTAATGCCAAATAACATGCAAAACCTTGTGTAGCTCAGTTGGTAGAGCATGGCGCTTGCAGCGCCAGGGTTGTGGGTTCGATTCCCACGGGGGGCCAGTATGAAAAATGTATGCACTCACTAACTGTAAGTTGCTCTGGATAAGAGCGTCTGCTAAACGACTCAAATGTAAAACAGGTCGCCTTGAATGACAGGTTGCCACTGCTCCAGACTAACATTTTCCCCTGTTGTCACTTATGTGACTGTATAACCGCCAAACCAGCGGTCACGAGTCATGACCAAATTCCACGGACCATTTAGCTTCTCCAAAACTGCGCTCTGATGCTGCTGATGGTCATTAGTAGCCTACAAAACTTGCTAGCTGCCAGTCACTAATGGCCTGGCACTCAGCGCTCTATTGTTCCTCTAATCATGCTGACATCAATACAAATGCAATCGAAAATCAAATTAAACACTTAATGAGAGCCCATGAGCTCATGTTGCGCAAAATGTCTATAGGCTATACAATGGCGTAAGAAAACAGAGTTTTCACGGCCTCTATTAAAAATAGGATCCCATCAGCTTTCTATAGGCTAGGCCTACTATATTTATTTCTCAACTTTGCTTATATTAAGCACAGTGCTTCACTTTACAACCAGAGTAGCCTACCTGGCATGAAAATGGAAAAGCATTCTCCATTCATTTTCCCCCTACAACTGTTCCAACAGGGGCAGGGGCAGGGAAACCACATATCCTGAGGCCGCATTTATTGGGGATTTTAACAAAGCAAATTTGAGGAAAACGCTACCGAAGTTCTATCAACACATTGACTGTAGTACTCTCGCTTGGAAAACACTCGACCACTGCTATTCTCTCTTCCGGGATGCCTACAAGGCCCTCCCCCGCCCTCCCTTCGGCAAATCAGATCACAACTCAATTGTTCTCCTCTCTTCCTATAGGCAGAACTCAAACAGGAAGTACCAATGCTAAGGTCTATTCAACGCTGGTCTGACCAATCGGAATCTATGCTTCAAGTTTGTTTTGATCACGTGGACTGGGTTATGTTCCGGGTAGCCTCGGAGATGTCATGACTGTCCACGAGAATCCAAATAGGTCAGATCAGGTTTGCAATGATTAACTTCAATCAGTCCCCCTTTCACCCGTAGAGGGGGGTTAACAGCTCGTGCCCTGTTGTAAATCAAGGGAGAAGGCCCAGGCTCTCCCTCTCAAGATCTCCAAAGGAATGTTTTTGTTTAACAGACTTTTTCCCGCTGAAACTTTAACACGTTCAAATGCGAATACTGGAACAATATTTCTAACATAGAACGTGATGAATGGTCAGAGGCGATCTAAAGAACACTAATGTCGTTTGGTTTGTTATTTTGTGATGTCATTAAAAATGTTATAAAGGAAATACAGTCGTGGTCAAAAGTTTTGAGAATGACACAAGTATTGGTCTTCACAAAGTTTGCTGCTTCAGTGTTTTTAGATATTTTTGTCAGATGTTACTTTGGTATACTGAAGTATAATTACAAGCATTCCATAAGTGTCAAAGGCTTTTATTGAAAATTACATGAAGTTTATGCAAAGAGTCAATATTTGCAGGATTTACCCTTCTTTTTCAAGACCTCTGCAATCCACCCTGGCATGCTGTCAATTAACTTCTGGGCCACATCCTGACTGATGGCAGCCCATTCTTGCATAATCAATGCTTGGAGTTTGTCCGAATTTGTGGGTTTTTGTTTGTCCACCCGCCTCTTGAGGATCGACCACAAGTTCTCAATGGGATTAAGGTCTGGGGAGTTTCCAGGCCATGGACCCAAAATGTCGATGTTTTGTTCCCCGAGCCACTTAGTTATCACTTTTGCCTTATGGCAAGGTGCTTCATCATGCTGGAAAAGGCATTGTTCGTCACCAAACTGTTCTTGGATGGTTGGGAGAAGTTGCTCTCGGAGGATGTGTTGGTACCATTCTTTATTCATGGCTGTGTTCTTAGGCAAAATGGTGAGTGAGCCCACTCCCTTGGCTGAGAAGCAACCCCACACATGAATGGGCTCAGGATGCTTTACTGTTGGCATGACACAGGACTAATGGTAGTGCTCACCTTGTCTTCTCCGGACAAGCTTTTTTCCGGATGCCCCAAACAATCGGAAAGGGGAGAAAATGACTTTACCCCAGTCCTCAGCAGTCCAATCCCTGTACCTTTTGCAGAATATCAGTCTGTCCCTGATGTTTTTTCCTGGAGAGAAGTGGCTTCCTCGCTGCCCTTCTTGACACCAGGCCATCCTCCAAAAGTCTTCGCCTCACTGTGCGTGCAGATGCACTCACACCTGCCTGCTGCCATTCCTGAGCAAGCTCTGCACTGGTGGTGCCCCGATCCTGCAGCTGAATGAACTTTAGGAGACGGTCCTGGCACATGCTGGACTTTCTTAGGTGCCCTGATGCCTTCTTCACAACAATTGAACCTCTCTTCTTGAAGTTCTTGATGATCCGATAAATGGTTGATTTAGGTGCAATCTTACTAGCAGCAATATCCTTGCCTGCGAAGCCCTTTTTGTGCAAAGCAATGATGACGGCACGTGTTTCCTTGCAGGTAACCATGGTTAACAGAGGAAGAACAATGATTTCAAGCACCACCCTCCTTTTAAAGCTTCCAGTCTGTTATTCTAACTCAATCAGCATGACAGAGTGATCTCTAGCCTTGTCCTCGTCAACACTCTCACCTGTGTTAACGAGAGAATCACTGACATGATGTCAGCTGGTACTTTTGTGGCAGGGCTGAAATGCAGTGGAAATGTTTTTTGGGGATTAAGTTCATTTTCATGGCAAAGAGGGACTTTGCAATTAATTGCAATTCATCTGATCACTCTTCATAACATTCTGGAGTATATGCAAATTTCCATCATAAAAACTGAAGCAGCAGACTTTGTGAAAATTAATATTTGTGTCATTCTCAAAACTTTTGACCATGACTGTATACGCACTACATGTACGAAGTTTCCATCTGATGCGTTGTGCATGAAATATGAAAAATTCTGAAAGTGTTTTTGTTAAGAGAGGGATTTGATTTTAGGAGCCATACGAGATAATTGTTTTACATTGCACAGTAAGTAGTCACGTCACCGAGTGAGGTCAGAGAGTGTGTCAGCCTGACGGAACCGGCCCTTCGAGCAGAGTGAATAAAAGGATGGGTTACGAATTAACCTATCAGACCAGAAAACGTGAAAGTGGCTGCTACACATTTTAAATGGTTGGAACTTTGAATCTCAACACGAGGTGAAGAAAATAAACTCACCTCCTGGACAATCACTGGTACGGCTGAGTCCTAAGTAAGGTATCTTCGAAAGTGAATTTAAGTAGGACCATCTGCTACTGTGCTCAAACCATCGTATTACGCTACTATCATCACCCCACTGGGGAACCATCGATACGGCTGGCTAGCCTATCTTCAAAGAAGGAACTTCCAGAGCAACGGGAAGGAAAATCAATTCTGTAGTTCTGTTCAGGACTACATGACAGTCATGTCATTGGAGACCGGACAACTATGAAGAAGGACATTGTGAACCATTTTGGACAAGAAGAGCCTTACAAGCGTGCCGTGAAATGGCCCAACCCCTTTCCAAGGCGGCCCGGTTCACCGAGAGATCCCCGGCGAACTAAGACATTTCACGTAAACACATTCATAATTTCTTACTCAAAACGGGCGGCAGTTTGTGTGCAAAGTATATGGGTACTGTAGTTGAGAGTGGTTTCTGAATGAAAGTCGCCATGTTGTTGTCATTCTGCTAGGAACCTGTTTTCTCCAGTCAATAACCGGTGCAGAGTGTGTATGTTTATTCTGGGTTCTCATTTAATTAGCAAGTAAATAAATAATTAAACCAATTTGTGTAGTACTGAATCATAAGTAAGGCTCGGGTTTTTGCAGATGCAAGGAGGTTACGATTTTCAGAATGATGATATGATACGAGGTTATGATTAATAAGTTGACTGTTTATAGATGTGATAGGTAAAGACCTTTTAGAGTTTAATTTGTGAGATAGTAACTCTTTAAAGAACCGCTCTTGTGGTGCCCCAGATACTAATGAGTTAATTGTTATATGATTAATTTAGTTGGTTAACAACAGACTTCAGATTAATGTTAAAGTCACGTCACGACAGAGAATAACATTGATGTATATACGGACACGGTGACTGAGATCATCAGGAAGTGTATAGGGGATGTTGTTCCCACTGTGACTATTAAAACCTATCCATAGATAGATGGCAGCATTCGCGCTAAACTGAAAGCGTGAACCATCGCATTTAACCATGGCAAGGTGACTGGGAATATGGGCGAATACAAACAGTGTAGTTATTCCCTCCGTAAGGCAATCAAACAGGCAAAACGTCAGCACAGAGACAAAGTGGAGTCGCAATTCAACGGCTCAGACACGAGACGTATGTGGCAGGGTCTACAGACAATCAAGGATTACAAAAGGAAAACCAGCCACGTAGGGGACACCGACGTCTTGCTCCCGGACAAGCTAAACACCTTCTTCGCCCGCTTTGAGGATAACACAGTGCCATCAAGGCGGCCCGCTCCCAAGGACTGTGGGCTCTCGTTCTCCGTGGCCGACGTGAGTAAGACACTTAAGCGTGTTAACCCTCGCAAGGCTGCCGGCCCAGACGGCATCCCTAGCCGCGTCCTCAGAGCATGCGCAGACCAGCTGGCTGGAGTGTTTACGGACATATTCAATATTCCCCACTTGCATCAAGATGTCCACCATTGTCCCTGTACCCAAGAAAGCAAAGGTAACTGAACTAAATGACTATCGCCCCGTAGCACTCACTTCTGTCATCATGAAGTGCTTTGAGAGGCTAGTTAAGGATCATATCACATCTACCTTACCTGACACCCTAGACCCACTTGCTTGTGCCCCCCCCCCCCCCACTTGAGGCACAGATCTCTTAAAATGTTTTCTTTAATTTTATATTATAATAGTTGCTAATTTTGTGTTGCATTAATGTTGCATTCTTTATCATTAAAACATAAAAAATTTAAAGAAACAATGGTGTGATTTTGTTTGATTGATGGGAATCTACACTGCAACAGCCTATCACGGCCTTAATAAAAAGAAAGTTAGGCTACGTACGTGACGTAGCCTACGTCAGTGTAGCCACTCAACAGTTACCGCGTATTTTTGAAAGCTGGATGAGTTTTCGCCGGCTTACTCGCTTCAGTTCGTCATGGATATCCGTAAGTGGTTGAAAAGCCCTCCTCTGCCAAATTGGATACGACACCGACACCTCCTGATGTTGTAGTTGGAGAAGGAGACCCTGGATGACCGTCTGAGCCTGATGCTAGTAGCTCCGTGGAGTCCGACCCTGGGCCTAGCAGGACCTGCAGGTCAAGTGCAACCGCAACTGGGGCAGCATTTAGGCCACAACTGCCTGTTGAATCAGTGGGTGTGAGTGACCTCGGCATGGACAAACCCAAAGAGGTTGTGTTGAGGAAATATCCAGTCAAAATGTTTGGTTAAAAAAAACGATCATTTTCCTCTAGCTGGTATTTGAACAGGGACTGGCTTGAGTACTCAGTGGAAAAGGACTCCACATTTTGTTATGCCTGCAGGAAATTCAAATCTGTATCATCGGACGCGACCTTCTCCATTAAGGGATTTAATGATTGGAAACATGCAATTGGAACAGGCAAGGGCTTAAATAAGCATGCAGCTTCAAAAGAACATTTAGCCTGTGAAAAACGTAGAGAGACAGGAAAAGAGATTTCCACTCTCTTAAATTCAGAGCAACTGGCTCACAACAGATACTACATGTCAGCTGTAATTGATATGCTGGAGTTTTTTGTGGTGAATCAATTGCCATTACGTGGAGATAATGCTGGTTTTGCCAGTGTGCTAGATGATAATAGCTCAATGGGGCTGTTTTTCTCTCTTTGAGTACACCATGCGCAAAGATCCCGAACTGACACGGATTGTCAGTGTGAGCGCCTCTTGGTAATGGCCACATCTGAGAAAGGTGATGCAGAGGCTCTGACAGGTGTCATCATTGATGAGCTCACCAGCGCCGGACTCAGCACGGACAATATCCTGAGTCAAGTTAATGATGGCGCATCACTCAAGTCTGGCAGGCATGGTGGTGTGCAGAAATTGCTCCAAAACAAGCTGGATCGTAACATACCATATATTCACTGCTTTAATCACCAACTTCATCTGGTTGTGATTCATGCCATGTCCAGTGAAGCAGCTGTCGATGATTTTTTTGGAGTATGCAACATGCTGTACAACTTCATCAGGAAGCCAACCGTGGCTATTCTGTACAAAGGCGATACCTTGAAACGTCTCTTGGACCAGAGATGGACTGGCCACTTGGCAACGGTCAAAGTTGTGGTGAAGAGTTTTCACGACATATCCACATTACTGACCGAGGTGGAAAACACACGAGGCCTTGGAGCGGAGGTGCGCGTCGAGGCTACGGGGCTGCTTCGTGCCATTACGCAGCGCAGTTTTCATTTCATTGCGCACCTTGTTATGAAACTGTTGTCACTTTTCGAGCCGCCTAACAGACTACTACAAGCCGAAGATATGGACTTGTTCACTGCGGTGACACTTGTGAACAGCGCTTCTGACTGCGTGAAGACACTGAGCACAGAAAACAAGTTTTCTGCACTGTGGGATCTCTGCGCTCCTCCAGCATCGGCCACCGAGGCTGTGCCGGTGACCGACCCTGGTCCAAGCAAGAGAAGACGCACAATTAATAAGAACCTCCGCGGATTTGCAGTTGAAGAAACAGTTGGTCAGCCACAAAGTGACATAGATGAAAAGACTGAGTTCATGAGATTGTTTTACAGTGTTATCGATGCTGTGCAAGGAGAGATGAATGCACGTTTTGGAGAGCGCAGTATCGAGCTCAATGGCGCACTGGCTGCTTTGAACCCAGAGGCCGAGGATAATTTCCTGGACCCATCAAAGGTAACCCCTCTCCTGTTATTAGCTGGAACTGATGTGGTTGAATCTGAATATACTGTGGCTCATGAGTTCCTGGTGAAGAAAATGACTGACACCCCGGTTCCCCCCGAAGATGGAAAATGGACAATAGTCAACATCCTCAGCACATTCAACTGTGCACTCCAGGCTATGCCGACTGTTCTCACATCCTACACACTTGCCCTAACTTTAGGAGCTTCCACAGCAATGTGTGAAAACTAATTTTCCACGCTCAAAAGTGTCTTCTCAGAGCATCGGCGCAGTATGCTGCACAGACGCAAGGCCCAGCTGATTCAGTTTGCTTTTGAAAAGGACCTCACTCACAAGTTTAAGTCCGAGTGGAAGGATACTTTGATGAGGAGGTTCTGCTCGGAGAAACGCCGCCTCCCGCTGTACCGACAGGAGGGACTGGAGAGAGGACAGCGCTGCCTCCACTCAAAGTACCGGTAGGTTCAAAGTCTCTGTGTGTGTGTGTATATGCGTGCGTGTGTGTGTCTCATGGCAATGCATATCCCTCTGTTGACTGCTTTAAAATGCAATGTTTGAGAGCTGCTTCTGGTGTTACATCTAATATGTTGTATAGTCAAGTGTTTTATGGATATTCATAACATTGCTTCTATGTAATGTGGTGTAGGCTATAGGCTACCTGGTCATATTGCTGTTGGTTATGTTTAATGTGATGATTACGTGCTGCGCAAATAGAGTATACGATTATTATAAATATACGTACTGTAGGCTAATAATAATTGTGCCCTGCCCTCCCATGCATTTCATATGCCCCCCTTAAGACTGAGGTCTGGCAACAGGTCTGCCTCTACCTTACCTGACACCCTAGACCCACTTCAATTTGCTTACCGCCCCAATAGATCCACAGACGATGGAATCGCCATTGCACTGCACACTACCTTATCCCATCTGGACAAGAGCAATACCTATGTAAGAATGCTGTTCATTGACTATAGCTCAGCCTTCAACACCATAGTACCCTCCAAGCTCATCATCAAGCTCGGGGTCTTGGGTCTGAACCCCGCCCTGTGCAACTGGGTCCTGGACTTCCTGACGGGCCGCCCCCAGGTGGTGAAGGTAGGAAACAACACCTCCACTTCACTGATCCTCAACACAGGGGCCCCACAAGGGTGCGTGCTCAGACCCCTCCTGTACTCCCTGTTCACCCATGACTGCGTGGCCACACGTGCCTCCAATTCAATCATCAAGTTTGCAGACGACACAACCATAGTAGGCCTGATATCCCAAACAATGACGAGACAGCCTACAGGGAGGAGGTGAGGGCCCTGGCGGAGTGGTGCCAAGAAAATAACCTCTCCCTCAACCTCAACAAAACGAAGGAGCTGATCGTGGACTTCAGGAAACAGCAGAGGGAGCACGCCCCTATCTACATTGATGGGACCGCAGTGGAGAAGGTGGAACGCTTCAAGTTCCTCGGCATACACATCACTGACAATCTGAAATGGTCCACCCACACAGACAGTGTGGTGAAGAAGGCGCAACAGCGCCTCTTCAACCTCAGGAGGCTGAAGAAATGTGGCTCTTCAACAGTGAAGAGGCGACTCCGGGATGCTGACCTTCTAGGCAGAGTTGCAAAGAAAAAGCCATATCAGACTGGCCAATAAAAAGAAAAGATTAAGATGGGCAGTCTGAGATATGGCTTTTTCTTTGCAACTCTGCCTAGAAGGTCAGCATCCCGGAGTCGCCTCTTCACTGTTGACGTTGAGACTGGTGTTTTGTAGGTACTATTTAATGAAGCTGCCAGTTGAGGACCTGTGAGGCACCTGTTTCTCATACTAGACACTAATGTATTTGTCATCTTGCTCAGTTGTGCACCGGGGCCTCCCATTCCTCTTTCTATTCTGGTTAGAGCCAGATTGCGCTGTTCTGTGAAGGGAGTAGTACACAGCTTTGTACGAGAACTTCAGATTCTTGGCAATTTCTCGCATGGAATAGCCTTCATTTCTCAGAACAGTAATAGACTGACGAGTTTCAGAAGAAAGTTATTTGTTTATGGCCATTTTGAGCCTGTAATCGAACCCACAATTGCTGATGCTCCAGATACTCAACTAGTCTCAAGAAGGCCAGTTTTATTGCTTCTTTAATCAGCACAACAGTTTTCAGCTGTGCTAACATAATTGCAAAAGTGTTTTCTAATTATCAATTAGCCTTTTAAAATGATAAACTTGGATTAGCAAACACAACGTGCCATTGGAACACAGGACTGATGGTTGCTGATAATGGGCCTCTGTACGCCTATGTAGATATTCCATAAAAAATCAGCAGATTCCAGCTACAATAGCCATTCACAACATTAACTATGTCTACACTGTATTTCTGATCAATTTGATGTTCTTTTAATGGACAAAGAAATTGCTTTTCTTTCGAAAACAAGGACATTTCTAAATGACCGCAAACTTTTGAACAGTAGTGTATATTATTTAGTATGCAGTATGTAAAGACAAGATTAAATTGTAGAATAATCTGATTGGTGACAATATTATCACCTGTGAATGATGTATTATCACTTGTAAGGCAAGAAACAGCATAATACAGCATTTTCCCCCAACTTTTACATATCATGTAGCCTAGCCCATAAGCCTATATGTTTTGATAAGGTTTGTATCACAACTAAAGTGGCCAAATAACTCCAAACATAGCCTATAGGCCTAGCACTCCAGGAACACGGTTGGAGAGCACATAGCCTAGTGAAACTTGTTCTTATAAGCCCAGTCATTGCGCAATCGCGTGTGAAAACAGTTTTGACTGGCCACCATTTAAAAGAGAATCCCAGCTTTCCCATGCTGCTATATTTAGTAGCCTACCTGGCATACATAGGCGGCGCATGAGTTTCAAGTTTAGGAAAGCTAATTTTCACCTTTATAATAAATTATTCCATGCATCATCGCATTTGCAGACTTATGTAAGATCGCCTACTATTTGTAATGTGATGAGTAGATTGGACAGTCATAATTTAGGCTAATAATATAACTCAATCACTGTTTGCAAAAAAGATGACAACAACATAGCATGGCAGCAACACATGACAACACAGCATGGTAGCAACACAACACGACAACAACATGGTAGCAACACAACATGGCAGCAGCACAACATGGTAGCAGCACAAAACATGGTACAAACATTATTGGGCACAGACAACAGCACAAAGGGCAAGAAGGTAGAGACAACAATAGATCACGCGAAGTAGCCACAACTGTCAGTAAGAGTGTCCATGATTGAGTCTTTGAATGAAGAGATGGAGATAAAACTGTCCAGTTTGAGTGTTTTTGCAGCTCGTTCCAGACGCTAGCTGCAGCGAACTGAAAAGAGGAGCGACCCAGGGATGTGTGCGCTTTGGGGACCTTTAACAGAATGTGACTGACAGAATGGGTGTTGTATGTGGAGGATGAGGGCTGCAGTAGGTATCTCAGATAGGGGGGAATGAGGCCTAAGAGGATTTTATAAATAAGCATCAACCAGTGGGTCTTGCGACGGGTATACAGAGATCACCAGTTTACAAAGGAGTATAGAGGGCAGTGATGGCCGAATGGTAAAGAACATCTAGCCGCTCGAGAGCACCCTTACCTGCCGATCTATAAATTACGTCTCCGTAATCTAGCATGGGTAGGATGGTCATCTGAATCAGGGTTAGTTTGGCAGCTGGGGTGAAAGAGGAGCGATTACGATTGAGGAAACCAAGTCTAGATTTAACCTTAGCCTGCAGCTTTGATATATGCTGAGAGGACAGTGTGCCATCTAGCCATACTCCCAAGTACTTGTATGAGGTGACTACCTCAAGCTCTAAACCCTCAGAGGTAGTAATCACACCGGTGGGGAGAGGGGCATTGTTCTTACCAAACCACATTACCTTTGTTTTGGAGGTGTTCAGAACAAGGTTAAGGGCAGAGAAAGCTTGTTGGACACTCAGAAAGCTTTGTTGTAGAGCGTTTAACACTAAATCCGGGGAGGTGCCAGCTGAGTATAAGACTGTATCATCTGTATATAAATGGATGAGAGAGCTTCCTACTGCCTGAGCTTTGTTGTTGATGTAAATTGAGAAGAGCGTGGGGCCTAGGATCGAGCCTTGGGGTACTGCCTTGGTGACAGGCAGTGGATGAGACAGCAGATGTTCTGACTTTATACACTGCACTCTTTGAGAGAGGTAGTTAGCAAACCAGGCCAAAGAACCCCTCAGAGACACCAATACTCTTTAGCCGGCACACAAGAATGGAATGGTCTACCGTATCAAAAGTCAATAAAAATAGCACCACAACATTGCTTAGAATCAAGGGCAATGGTGACATCATTTAGGACCTTTAAGGTTGCAGTGACACATTCATAACCTGAGCGGAAACCAGATTGCATACCAGAGAGAATACTATAGACATCAAGAAAGCCAGTCAGTTGATTATTGTCCTGTAATGCAAAATATAAATTGTCCTATAACAGGTAGGATCTGCTTGATCTCCCCCTTTAAATAAAGGACACACCATGGCTGCCTTCCAAGCAATGGAACCTCCCCAGAGAGGAGAGAAGGTTAAAAAGGTCAGAGATAGGCTTGGCGATGATAGGGGCAGCAATCTTAAAGAAGAAAGGGTCTAAACCATCTGACCCAGATGGATTTTTGGGGTCAAGTTTAAGGAGCTCCTTTATCACCTCAGACTCAGTGACCGCCTGCATGGAGAAACTTTATAGCGGGGCAGGGGAAAAGAGGGAGGAGCATCGGGGCTAGTCGCATTAGAAGGGGTGGGAGATGAGGAAATGTTGGACGGGCAAGGAGGCATGGCTGAGTCAAATAGGAATCCTGACTTAATGTGGTGGTGATTAAAGAGCTCAGCCATGTGCTCCTTGTCAGTAACAACCACATCATCAACATTAAGGGACATGGGCAGCTGTGAGGAGAAGGATTTATTCTCCAGGTCTTTATGCGTGTGCCGAGCCTTTCGCCAAATGGAATTCTTGAGGTGTACAGGCCGGTGCTGATGGTGGACGATAACACCCAGCAACAGTCAACAAAGAGCTATTTGAAAGTTTAATGCTTAAAACCAGCAAATCAAAATGTTTGGGGACAGACTTGGTGGAGACAACCGAGCACTGAAGGTGCTCCTTGGTAAAGATTGCCACTCCACCACGTTTGGAAGATCTGTCTTGCCGAAAAAGGTTATAACCAGAAAGGTTAACATCAGTGTTCAAAACACTCTTTCTTAACCATGTCTCAGTAATGACCAACACATCTGGATTGGAGCTGTGAACCCACACTTTCAATTGATCCATTTTAGGTAATAAGCTTCTAGTGTTAACATGCAGAAAACCCAGGCTTTTACGAGAGCAGAAATCAGTGAAGCAGATATCAGAGCACAAGTCAGAATTGGGGCTAGCAACAGTAGATGGGCCAGGGTGTACATGCACATTTCCAGGATATTACCTGGAGATATTGCAGATGCTCTCAGCTGATGCCAATAAGATAGGCTATACTGTTGATCGCTCAAATAAATTGAGAATTTTGATAACTAATATACAGATTAGTCTTTTCATTGTCTTCTCTTTACAGCAATATCCATTTGCTGTCCAAACAATTTTTTCCTGCAATTGTATTTTGAAAAATGGTGATATACCTGGCTTTGCCTCTTTACTTTTCACAGACAGTTGCAACTCAACAATAATCAGACCAAATTGCGCGTTCTACCTTTCCTTCCACTGTAGGCAATGCACATTTTAAGCTAATGATCCTCTGTTGCCAAATTATGCTTTAGTAGCCTATTTTGAATGATTTTATATATTTCTGTATAGACAGGAGTAGGCTAATTAGGCTATATCAGTTTGGCAATTTAATTTACTTTAGGGAAAGCTTCCCCTAGTCTTATAGATGCGCCACACGTAACCTCCATTCGCTATTTGAGTGCAGGCTACAGTTTACGTTTTATTTTGTGGGCCATTCTAAATCAAAAATAATTCCACACATATATTAGTAGACTATATGTAAAGACCAAATCTAAACATATAGCTTAACGTTTGTATCACAACTAAAGTTGCATAAATAACTCTAATTTAAGCATATAGGAGGACCTTTTTCTTTGTTAAAGCTCAACAGAGAATAGCCATGTGCGCACTTCCTCTGAAATTGTTTGGGGAAAATATCCTTTCTATTTTATTCAGCGATGTTCAACTGTGTTCTTCTTACTATAAAATAATATAAAATAACGCCACGGAATTCTAAGCAGATCTTGTCTGCTAAATGAACTAGTGTAGCCCACAGCCATATGGCATAGCCAGATTAGGACCTAACATAAGGACAACTCAGAGTATGCTCTTATGTTCTTCTGAAATAGGCTTATGATCTTTTTCATATCATGTTTCTTTAGACCTGTCTAAAATAAATACTGTATTTGTAGGCTATAATAAATTGATTAAAATGTAGATGTTCCAAAGATCTGCATCAGTGGCTTGTGGGCTATGGGTGGAAGCCAGGAGATGCCAAATGTGTTTATGTAAATTAATTGTCAATTACCATAAGGCCTGCAGTTATTTGCATGCACCTGCTGACAAATTTCATGATGCCATAGCCCTAGGTGTCACTGGTGGCACCAGCCCATCATTTGATCAGACCCAAATCATGAGTAATCATTTTGTAAAATAGCCTAATTCCCAGTATAATAAATAGACTACTGAGCTATTCAAGAAATAAGTTGTTTCATTTAACATCCAAGCAGGAATGAATGCATGATTCAAGATATTTTGATGTGCAACCTAATCCAGTGATTGTCATGAATTTTGGGTTGACAATTTGACTATAGTTGATATATTTTATTGTCAAAGCTGTAGCATCTGAACCGTTTGGGCTACAAACGGTTTGGATGGTAATGTGACCCCACTGTGGAAAGGGGAGATTCTCACGAGCATGATGGTGTTCTCAATGACCCCTACAAGTGTTACTGGACTCGTCTGAAGGTAACCATACCTGTTAAAAAAATTATTAGAAGTATGGAGGTAGTTTTGTTAAATATGTGTACAAATAAAAATATATATATTTATTTCCTGAGCTTTCTTATATCCCTTTGCTACACTGAAACATTTTAAGGTTCCTCCACGAACCCCTCAACTAACCAAAGGTGCAAATATGAACCATTGACTAGCAATGGTTCCTTGAGAATCTCCAGGGTTCCTCAAGTCAACACTAATTCTAAGAGCGTAGATCGCTAACTCTAAATATAATACCCACGGCTAGTACACATGTAGCCTATTCATGTCCTAAAAAAACGTTGCAGTTGTAGGCTACTACACGAGACCTATGCCCTCACAATGGCCGGCCGTTCCATATCTCAAAGCCATATCAAATATCTTGATTGTAAAATAGTTGCTATTGTGCTGAATATTGAGAGTCAAAAAGGTTTCGCAAAAATAACATGGTCACTGTGGTAGAACGTTTATTTTGATTGGCGATTTTAAGCATTTATCAAAAGTCCCATCAGTAGTCTGATTTCAGATGTGTCCATGTAAACATGATTATTAGGGAAATCATTCTTCTAGCAAAGAATGTAAACGTTTTAAACAAACTATTATATTAATCTGACTATCCACAATAATCATACTATTGTGTGCATGTAACCGTGCTCAGTGACTCAGTTGACGCGTATCTCCACTGATGAGACAGTGACTACAGTTGGTGTATTATTGCTAGCTACCATTCTGATCTAACCACACGGGGATAATAGTGATCATTCTAACTTCATAAAGTGCTTTTATACACAGCGGCCAACACAAGCAAAAGTATTTCACAGGTGTCCTAAATTGCTCTAGTGTTGGAACCACACACACTTAGCGTGATGGCAGAGGGCTGCTGGGAGCATGTGGAATAATCCCAGTTTAATCTGGCACAGAGCCCAGTGTGGTATTATGGCTCACCGCCTCACTTCTCTCTCTCTCTCTCTCTCTCTCTCTCTCTCTCTCTCTCTCTCTCTCTCTCTCTCTCTCTCTCTCTCTCTCTCTCTCTCTCTCTCTCTCTCTCTCTCTCTCTCTCTCTCTCTCTCTCTCTCTCTCTCTCTCTCCAATTCAAAGGGCTTTATTGGCATGGAAAACAAATGTTTACATTGTCAAAGCAAGTGAAATAGATCATAAACAAAAGTCTAAATAATAAAAAATGAACAGTAAACATTACACTCACAAAAGTTCCAAAGGAATAGAGGCCTTTCAAATGTCATATTATGGATATATACAGTGTTGTAACAATGTGCAAATAGTTAAAGTACAAAAGGGAAAATAAATTAACATACATTTTGTTTGTATTTACAATGATGTTTGTTCTGGTTGCCCTTTTCTTGTGGTAACAGGTCACAAATATTGCTGCTGTGATGGCACACTAAGGTATTTCACCCAGTAGATAAGGGAGTTTATCAAAATTTGATTTGTTTTCGAATTCTTTGTGGGTGTGTAATCTGAGGGAAATATGTCTCTAATATGGTCCTACATTTGGCAGGAGGTTAGGAAGTGCAGCTCAGTTTCCACCTCATTTTGTGGGCAGTGTGCACATAGCCTGTCTTCTCTTGAGAGCCAGGTCTGCCTATGGCAGCCGCTCTCAATAGCAAGGATATGCACACTGAGTCTGTACATAGTCAAAGCTGTTTAAGGCCAAATAGCGTTCTAGATTGCTCTGTTATCTTGTTAATTCTTTCCAATGTGTCAAGTAGCTATCTTTTAGTTTTCTCATGATTTGATTGGGTCTCATTGTGATGCTGTCCTGGGGCTCTGTTTATGTTTGTGAACAATGCCCCAGGACGGGCTTGCATAGGGGACTCTTCTCCAGGTTCATTTCTCTGTAGGTGATGGCTTTGTTATGGAAGGTTTGGGAATCGCTTCCTTTTAGGTGGTTGTAGAATTTAACGGCTCTTTTCTGGATTTGGATAATTAGCAGGTATCGGCCTAATTCAGCTCTGCATGCATTATTTGGTGTTTGAAGTTGTACACCAAGCATATTTTTGCAGAATTATGCATGCAGTCTTAATTTGGTGTCCTTGGTTGGTGAGCGGACCCCAGACCTCACAACCGTAAAGGGCAATGGGTTCTATAACTGATTCAAGTATTTTTAGCCAGATCCTAATTGGGATGTCAAATTTTATGTTCCTTTTGATGGCGTTGTCTCTCAGATCGTTCACAGCTTTGTGGATGTTACCTGTGGCGCTGATGTTTAGGCCGAGGTATGTATAGGTTTTTGTGTGCTCTCTCTCTCTCACACACACACACTCATCCCGTCTTGAAGAAGAGAAGATGTGTGTGTTAGTGTGTGTGTTTAACGTTGGGGTGGAAGGGAGGTTGAGGTCAGCGAGGCTGTCTGTGAGGAAAGGAGGGGGTCAGTCAGGACATAAATTCTAGTAGGACAGTAGGATGACGTTGCACCTAGACACTGATCTAAGGTCAGTGTTACAGTCCCCCATAACTATTAAGGTTAGAATTTGGGGAGGGTAAGCTGATCCTAGATCTGTGCCCAGGGGACAACTTATAATGCAAAACTGACCATAGATTTGTTTCTAACGGCAAATCCTCCTCTCAGTTTAGAGAGATGGAAGTCAAATTTGTCACAGGGGAAATCTGATTAGTGGAGAGCCCAGCAGCCCATTGGCCCTTTCCTCTATGTATGAGAGCCGCTTCCTGTCAATCTGTCCACACACTGACACAGGGTATATAGAGCTAACCCCTCCACTCTCCCCTCCCTTCCTAGACTTCCTAACTTCCTCTTCCTCACTCTCTCCCTCTCATCCCCCTCCTCCCCCTCCTCCTCATCCTCCACCCCACCCTCCGTCGCTTGCTAATAAGCGCTTGTGCCGTTTCTTGCTAATAAGGGCATGTGCTAGCTTCTTTTCTGCAACTATGCCTCTGTGTGTGTGTGTTGGGTGGTGGGAGGGGGACTAGGAGCAGTTTGGACATAAAACTGACCTCATAACAGTGTCAATGGGGGAACTTTATGTATCATAGCTTGCACAGCCTAAAGGAGTAACATCGATACTGACCCATACTGCACTGCAGGGAGGTAGTAGTAGTAGTAGAAGAACACGTTATCATCCTCGAGGGGGAAAGTGTTTTTCCAGAATCATCCACAACCCTCTCTCTCTCTCTCTCACACACACACACCAGAGTCATGTGAATAACAACAAACTCAGTGAGACAGTTAACTTCCCTGCTCTGCTTCACATAAACAGTTTGACAGAGGACAGGAGAAGAGAGAGGGAGAGAGGGGAGGAAGGGGAGGAAGAGAGGGGACGTGTGCTGACAGTAGAATTGGCAGTAGCTGTGTGAGAGCGCTGTGTCACTCATTCAGTTGATTCACAGGCCAAACGCTGCCGTCTCTGATTAGGCTCTATCTACCCAGCCTGCCTGGAGACACACACACACCATCCATTCCCTCAGTGACTCACCAACTGCTACACAACCAACACACACCACACAATACAATACACCAGAGCACAAACAGCCGGTAGAGCAGGCAGGCCTAGCAGTTGGTCATGTTGTACCTCTCTCCTCTAACCATCACATCACAGCTGCTTAGACCAGACAGAAAGGTTGGTATAAATAACCTGTCTAGTAGGATGATCCGGGGTGAGGTATACAGCGCTGTGTGTGTGTGTGTGTTCACACACTCTCTGAGAGACTGAGCATCTGTGCCAGTCCTGTCCGGCCAGGCTCCTTCTCTCTGAATGTCTGTCATTTGTCTGTAATTGGGTTTGTGTGAGCAGGCTTTGACACAATCAAACCCTTGTGAGAGAGTGTGTGTTAGAGAATGTGAGTGAGTGTGTGTGTGTGTGAGGCCATATGTGTGTGGTTATGTATGTATCATGTATCATGCACGTGCGCGTCAGGCACTCGGGATCTAATGGCACAGTTGACTCCTAAGCAGGACGGGAGGAATGTTAGTCTGTCCAGGCCTCCCACATTAAAATAGCACCCGCTGCCCTGTCAGCACACACACACACACACAGACGTGCACGGATGCTCCAACAGCTGCCCTCACTCCAGATTTACAAACAGAGAAAGAGAGAGATAGAGAAGGGAAAGAAGCAGTGTGAGAAAGAAGGAAGAAAAAGAAGCAGTGCGTGTGTTTGAGTAAAGAGAGATATAAAGAGGGCAAGAGACCTGATAGGCCCAGAGAACAGAGGAAGAGACCAATGCAGGGGAGGAGGGGGAGTCAGGTTACCCCTACAATAGTCTTCCTCCTGCTTCTTATGACAGAGCTCACCCTCCTCTCCTTAGCCAACATGGCACATACTTTCACCACGCCACATGTTGTAGGTAGAAGTCACCCCTAACCTCAGATATTGGGTCAGATATTTTTTCACCCCCCAGAATAGTAAAGGTTGGTATTTGGTATTTTATTACTATCCCCATTACCCGTTGCAAAAGCAGCAGCTACTCTTCCTGGGGTCCACACAAAACATGAAACATGACATAATACAGAACATTAATAGACAAGAACAGCTCAAGGACAGAACTACATACATTTTAAAAACGGCACACATAGCTTACATATCAATACATACACACAAACTATCTAGGTCAAATAGGGGAGAGGCATTGTGCCGTGAGGTGTTGCTTTATCTGAGGTTTTTTAACCAGGTTTGTTGTTCATTTGAGCAATATGAGATGGAAGGGAATGGGGAATTTGGGGAGTGTGAAAAGACCCCTGGTGGCATGTCTGGTGGGGTAAGTGTGTGGGATTTGGAGTGTGTGAAAAGACCCATGGTGGCATGTCTGGTGGGGTAAGTGTGTGGGATTTGGGGTAAGGTACTCTGATCCGAGACCTGTGGTTAAGGACAACTCTACTCAAGCATGCAATCCCTAGTTTAATTTGGTCTGATGGAGGCATACTTGTTCGAGGTACATAGATTATACAAATCAACAGATACTTTGCTGTTGATAATGATCCTATCATCAGTGCAGACCTACAGTGGGGAAAATAAGTATTTAGTCAGCCACCAATTGTGCAAGTTCTCCCACTTAAAAAGATGAGAGAGGCCTGTAATTTTCATCATAGGTACACGTCAACTATGACAGACAAATTGAGATTTTTTTTCTCCAGAAAATCACATTGTAGGATTTTTAATGAATTTATTTGCAAATTATGGTGGAAAATAAGTATTTGGTCACCTACAAACAAGCAAGATTTCTGGCTCTCACAGACCTGTAACTTCTTATTTAAGAGGCTCCTCTGTCCTCCACTCGTTACCTGTATTAATGGCACCTGTTTGAACTTGTTATCAGTATAAAAGACACCTGTCCACAACCTCAAACAGTCACACTCCAAACTCCCCTATGGCCAAGACCAAAGAGCTGTCAAAGGACACCAGAAACAAAATTGTAGACCTGCACCAGGCTGGGAAGACTGAATCTGCAATAGGTAAGCAGCTTGGTTTGAAGAAATCAACTCTGGGAGCAATTATTAGGAAATGGAAGACATACAAGACCACTGATAATCTCCCTCGATCTGGGGCTCCACGCAAGATCTCACCCCGTGGGGTCAAAATGATCACAAGAACGGTGAGCAAAAATCCCAGAACCACACGGGGGGACCTAGTGAATGACCTGCAGAGGGCTGGGACCAAAGTAACAAAGCCTACCATCAGTAACACACTACGCCGCCAGGGACTCAAATCCTGCAGTGCCAGACGTGTCACCCTGCTTAAGCCAGTACATGTCCAGGCCCGTCTGAAGTTTGCTAGAGTGCATTTGGATGATCCAGAAGAGGATTGGGAGAATGTCATATGGTCAGATGAAACCAAAATATAACTTTTTGGTAAAAACTCAACTCGTCGTGTTTGGAGGACAAAGAATGCTGAGTTGCATCCAAAGAACACCATACCTACTGTGAAGCATGGGGGTGGGAACATCATGCTTTGGGGCTGTTTTTCTGCAAAGGGACCAGGATGACTGATCCGTGTAAAGGAAAGAATGAATGGGACCATGTATCGTGAGATTTTGAGTGAAAACCTCCTTCCATCAGCAAGGGCATTGAAGATGAAACGTGGCTGGGACTTTCAGCATGACAATGATCCCAAACACACCGCCCGGGCAACGAAGGAGTGGCTTCGTAAGAAGCATTTCAAGGTCCTGGAGTGGCCTAGCCAGTCTCCAGATCTCAACCCCATAGAAAATCTTTGGAGGGAGTTGAAAGTCCGTGTTGCCCAGCGACAGCCCCAAAACATCACTGCTCTAGAGAAGATCTGCATGGAGGAATGGGCCAAAATACCAGCAACAGTGTGTGAAAACCTTGTGAAGACTTACAGAAAACGTTTGACCTGTGTCATTGCCAACAAAGGGTATATAACAAAGTATTGAGAAACTTTTGTAATTGACCAAATACTAATTTTCCACCATAATTTGCAAAGAAATTCATTAAAAATCCTACAATGTGATTTTCTGGTTTTTTTTTCTCATTTTGTCTGTCATAGTTAATGTGTACCTATGATGAGAATTACAGGCCTCTCTCATCTTTTTAAGTGGGAGAACTTGCACAATTGGTGGCTGACTAAATACTTTTTTCCCCCACTGTATCTAAGCAGAATCTGTGTATCTCAAACACACATTTATTTAGTGTTGATCAAAACCAGAAAGATATGCATTCTAATTCCTATTTCTACTGTATGATTGAGACATTTACCTTGTGCTGTGTTGAGGTGAATGTTTAGGCTGGAGATGTGAGTCTGTTTTCCTAAGAGCTCTTTCATTGACTGATGAAAATAATACGGTATTGATATGGTGCTAGAGCAGAGCACACGTCTACGACAGCTGCTGTGTCACTACTGAGATTCTGCTGGGGAGAAGACTGGAGACCACATCTCCACTAAATTGGCTGTGAAACTAATACATAACACGACATTGTGTTTGGTATCTGTGTTTGGTATCTCAAAGTGCAACAACAAAAAGTGGCAAAGAATCCATACACACATTCTTAGCATCATGAAGCAATTGGATTACTAGGTACGTTAAATACTTAATTCAATTGAGCCGAGAATGTCAGGCAGTGCTTTGAGTTTGCTTTTCCATGTACTTACAGTACATCATTTAGTAGTCTTTTCCAATTACAAAAATAAAACCTAATTGCCTTGATGACAACATAATTAAAGGAGAATATGGCATAAGTTAAACAGAAGGCGACTTCAGAATGTTTAGAATGTGTAACATGAAGGCTCCTACCCATCTATCCAACTAGTCCACAGCCAACAAACGTCCGGTGATGCATTTCCCTTGGCTGATTCTACATGTTAAATCGGGAACAACTACGAGTAACAGAGACCAACTGGGACTACACACTGTGACAATTATTTCAACTGGCTGTAGTTTGATAGATGTGTAGGAGCCGAAAATCTAATACTTAAAGGAACACTTGAGAGGATGAAGTGCCCGCCTGTTTCAACCTAAGAAGAGTAAGTTAAAATGGAGAACTTTGAACTCCTTTTTAGCAGCTACTGGTTGTGTTGGAGTGGAGACGAGGTAGAGAAAGGGTTTTCTAAAGTATACAATCACAATATCTATTGCATTAATTATTATTTTTTTAATCACAGAAGTGTTATTTATTTCACTCTCTGGGAGAAAAGCAACAAATTAAAGTGAGAATAAACAAAGAAAAAAACATGGACAATTCGGTCGCATCCCAGCTGTTTCATAAGCCTGCGTTACACATCTATAATTAATATACTTTTCAAGGTATTTTAAGATAAGGTAAAAAATATTGTATGCTAGGTTTTTTTTAAATCTTCTCACTTAGAAGTATAATCTTCTTTCAATATAGTTCTCTTTCTAAATAAAAAGGAAACCATTCATCCAATTGTTACGGTCCAGAGGCGTCAGTGGTGTGGCGGTGCTGATACCTGGGCTCTGAGACAGTGTTGGTACCTTATCCTTGATGCCCCACACACTCTTGGCTGGCTGGGTGACAGTTCTAGTAGCTCCTCTGGGGCACAGTGTTGGTGTGTGGGTAAAGGCATCCGCATGCTTCCCATCCAAAACAGTTCGGAATAGTTTGCGCATATATTATGACAACTTGTGTGACGTTTTTCTTCGTTTTGGTCTTCGGCAAGGGTTTTTTCCGGCTGTTCGTGCACACTAAATTTTTTCTAATATAACTCAAGAAATATGTCATTCATTTGGATGTTTTTGCAGAGGAGATCTTTTTACATCAGTATTTCTCAAGTGAAAAAATTTGCATACTTTTGACCAATCCGTCGAAAGGGGCGTAGACTTCAGCTACTGACTTCGGCTTGCATTCGAGAGAAAATTGTGCACAAACAGCCGAAGACCAAACGTACAAAAACGTCAAAATATTGGCATAATATATGCACAAACTGTTCCGAACTGGGAAGCAGCAGGAAGAGACTGTCCTTTCTGGTTGCCGATTGGTTAATAGGCCTGCCACTCTCTTGATACCAGGCCACATTGCTGTGGGAGATGGCACACTGCTCTGCTCCCCTCTGACAGAATCTTACAAGATAATATAAGTTACTTACAAATAAAATAAGTCCCAGGAAACAGACCTAGTAAATATTGTCAGGCATTTACATGTTTATAAAAAATAAAAGTAGACAACCATTCACTCATCTACCATGTTTAGGCCTATTTGTTTGGAGGATGACATGATACTGTGGGCTAACTATGTTAGCACAAGTCTCCAATTTAGTCTCCAAGGCCTTCAGATAAGCCTGCAGATATAGTTATCTCCGTAACGTTTATCATCATAATCGTCTGTTAAGGGGCCTGCTTTGGCACAGCCCATGTTATATAGCTTTCCCCACCTCCATCAATTAACACCAAATATAAACCTCCAGAAAAAAATGACAATTATTCTAGACATTTTTTCCTACTACTTTCACTAACTTGTAAGGATACCACACACACTGACCACATAGGAGAGACCTAGAACAGGGATACAATGGATGCTGGTTCTCTCCTTACAAGGAGCAATGGAAATAATAGCTACATTAAATGGGGTCAACTCCTTACTCTTTTAAATATATATCTATATTTTAAAGGAAACATTTATTATAAAGATTTCATTGGCTTCTGAAACTGTTATGAAAACCAAGTTGCTGGTTTTAGGGATATTTCTCTTTTTTTTTTACAAAACATAAATTTCATAAATTTCTTTAACCCATGAGAAAGGTTTCATTTAGCCACTCTTCGCCCCATAACTTTCATTAACAAACTCCAGGTTTTAATAATACATCAACAATGGTTCCCATTTCAAACGTACTTTTTATGCCACGATATTTTTTTGTATTAAAGTTCGATTCGTCATGCACTTAAATCTGTCATTTCTGCCACATATAATATTGCAGATCTCACTGTGTGAACTGAATTCTATCAGCTGTTTCAACTACTCAGTCATCATCCACCTCCTCTCCCTCCGATTCCTCTTTCCTCTCGTACATTTTATCCCGCTGTCGCTCCTGGATCTCTTTCATTTCCTCGGCATAGCGGCTGAAAGCCCCTCCGAACTTTCCCCACGCTTTGAACGGGATGGTGATAGAGTTCCTGTAGCTCGGTTTGACCTCGCTCACTCGCAGGAACACGCCGTATTTGTTGGACCCGACGTCGAAAAAGAACCGTTTAGAGTCCACCATGATGGATGTGCCCTCAGGAAGCTCCCCATAGCCCCCAACCGCCGTTCCACAGGCCAATTCCTCTTCGTCTCCACCATAATCATCTACAAGCTTTGCAAGGGCGTCTCTAAACTCTATTAAGCCTTGGGCCGGAAGGGCTATGGTCTGGCCGGCCTGCATGCCTCCTCCCGGCCCACCTACTCCGAACCCGGGCCCTCGGTTGACGGTCTGTCGGATCCGCAGGAACCTCCCCCGCTGGTTCTCCTTCAGATCGAGGTAGTATTTACGGTTCTCCCGGACCAAGAACTCGCTCTTCAGGGCTCGCCTGGGCCCGCCGTCCTCTCCGACCGAGGACTGGGCGATCTGCTCCGGGCTGCTAGGCCCCAGTTGGGCGTAGTGTTCTATGAAATCCCCCAGGTAATCGCGAAACTCCGCCGCAACTGACATGGACAGGGTCAGGCGACTTTTGGAGCCCCCGGCCCCCACCTCGGCGATTTTGATGAACCTGCCCTTGTTGTTTTGCTTGACGTCCAGGTAGAAGCGCTTGTTCTGGATGTCCAGCCGCTTGGACGCCAGCTCCTGCGTCTCCTGCTCTCTCTGGAAGGGCTGGAACCCGCTCCCACCTCCCCCTCCGCCGCTGCTCCCACCGCGCTCACTCCCACTGTCACCATCCGCCATCTTCAGCACCACCAGCCACCTTCTCCCTCTTGTGCGTATCTCCCTCTCCGTGTGCACACCCTCTTCATGGTCACCACCAAAACCTACCCCGAGCGCTCCCGCATTGGCCTTGGGTCTGCCAATCACGACAGGTTCAACGAGTTTGAGTTTCCTCATTGGTCGTTTTCCGCTGGCTATCACGCCTATATTTTAACATTCCTATATGTCATTGGTTTAGATGTAGGTTCTGTTGACGTAATTATCGTAGACCTCGTCCTACTGGACATCGGGATCCAAGCTCTATCATATCACCGTCCAATCAACGGGCCACAATATTGTTAGAACAATTTTTACTATGGAGTGCCAATAAATTGTAGCAGATCCCTTTCTGTGCAGTTGCTATGGCATTTAAGGCAAAACTGGGCAAGCGTTAAATTGAACACTAGGGAATACTACAGACATAAAAGCAGTAATAAAAGCAACTCCTTGTGTCATAACTGTTACAGTTATACTGTACAGTGACAGTCATTTTACAATGTCACAAAAGAGCAATTATTTACACTGAGATTAATACATTTAACCTTGCACCTTTTCATAAACCAAATTTCCTCAAGTAGGCTACTATGGTACTAAAATACTTAGCCATGTAACTCCTAATATTTTCCCTGTCACCCAGATATGAATGTGAATATTTGATGTTGCTATTAATTCCACCACAGTGGTGCCCATCACACCCACCGATCAGTCAGACAGTGTTGTAGCGAATTCAGAGGGGTTCTGATTCAGAGGCAAGCACCTTACCAAAGATCACTACACTATATACCCCTCCTTCACTATCTCACTTCTGACACCAATGTAGCGAATTCAGTGTGTGGATTGGTTGAGACTCGAACCCAGGGCCCAGTCTAAAAAAACAACATTTAATCCAGTTTTTGAAAAAATCCTGTGTTGTGTTAATAATAATATAATAATGTTAAATTCTGTTCCCCTTCAGATGTTGTTCCGCCTCGTGTTTTATGCAGTTAAAGAATCATGGGGGTGCTCAAACCACATTGATATTTCATTTCCTACGGAGGTGCCCTGTTTTGTTATGCCCACCAATCCAGTTCCAACCCATGTCAAATCCCAGCTCACCACAGCTGCACTGACAGCAGGGGGAGATTCGTTCCACCACTGAGGAGTCCTGACTGGGATGGGCTTCTCTCACAAGGAAGAGGGGCGATCCAGGGGCTTTCCCAGGAGGGCATTATGCCACAGAAAGTTCAGATAGAGGAATACAGACATGCTTCTCTCTGGGTATATAGTGTAGCGATCTTTGGTAAGGTGCTTGCCTCTGAATCAGAGACCCATGTTCAAGTGATTCATGATTCTTCAAGTAGATAAGATTAGAGTAAACAATTTGTAACGTTGCATCCTCCTGAATATGCCCCAGGTGAAAGGACAGCAGCCGACAGAGTGCCTAGCCTGCTCACCTACTACACAGGTTGCAAACATCAAGGTCCAGGTCTTTCAATCTACTGGCAGATAACCTGGGTCAAATACATATCAAATACTGTAAAGTAGACTGGTTGAGGGGCACTACATTTACTAGCTTGGAGTTTGCACTTTTGGGACTTTTGTCACGTTTCTATTGCTTCCATTGTGCCAGCCAAACTAAATTACAGCGCTCAAGTATTTGACCCAGGTCTGGCAGCATCAAAGGTGAACAAGTGAGAGGAGAATAGAGTGACAATGCGAAGTTATTGTGCTGATGTTGCTTCCAGAGGCAGTTTGGAACTCGGTAGTGAGTGTTGCAACCGAGGACAGACGATTTTTACTCGCTATGCGTTTCAGCACTCGGTGGTCCCATTCTGTGAGCTTGTGTGGCATACTATTTCGCGGCTGAGCCGTTGTTGCACCTAGACATTTCCACTTCACAATAACAGCACTTACAGTTGACCAGGGCAGCTCTAGCAGAGCAGAAATGTGACGAACTGACTTGTTGGAAAGGTGGCATGCTATTACGGTACCATTTCATGGCTGTGTGCTCGATTCTGTACACCTGTCAGCAACGGGTGTGGCTGAAATAGCCGAATCCACTAATTTGAAGGGGTGTCCAAATACTTTTGTATATATAGTGTATATTATCATATTAAGAACGGTAGGGACGCCCCAAGTATTCCGAATAGCATAGACCACTGTATTATTTCTCTGGCATTTCTACTATCATAAAGCGTCCAATCCAGTTGTAGAGATGAGTAAACGCTGTGCAAACACGATTGCAATTGGTTGAAGAGACCGTTCGAACCAATAAACAGAAACGCTATTGGTTGGCTCTGGAAGCTCTGGAGTCCCCTTCATTCATCTGCTTGGCTTTTTTTTCGGGTTTATTGTTTCTCTCCGTTTGGAAATACAACAGGGAAAACTCACCAGCGACATGGTAACGAGTTTTTGATTGTTTTATGCACGTTGTCTGTATTATAGGACAGATGATCGTAAATGTCATGACATTTTAGCAGTGATATGCTAAACTGGCTAGTAAGAGTAACTACTAGTATTTAGGACTGCAAGCTTGATGTGTGCGAAATAGGACGTCGACGGACACTCGAAAACTAACGAAAGGGCGCCATCTAGCTACATGTACGCCATCTGGTTTACAACCGACTTGCTTCTCATGCTTTTTCAAACATATTTATCTAATATACGTTACGTCCCATCTCTTTCTGATGTAATATTCCAAGATGTTCGCAAAGTTTGGGTTGTTTATTGAAGTACCTAGCTACGGTAACTAGTTTCCACGTCCTTGACCTTACTTAACACTGTTGGCTAACTACAGTAACGTTAGCTAACGTTAACACTACCTGTGGTAGTTAGCTACAAACTTAGCAATATATATTTCAGTTTTAGCGAGCTAACTATTGTAAAACCATTCTTCCTTCGTATTTGTATTGTAGTTAGCTATAGAAAGACATATTTTGACTTTTTGTTTGCCAAATTGTAATGAATCGACTTAGCGAGAACCTAAATGACAGTTTGCCAGTTACATAGTTATCAATCGGAAATGGTCCTTTATCTTTCAGTTGGCGGAGAGAAGTGTGTGATGAATCAGATTACTGTAATGACCGGTTGCACGTTACTTCGGTTTGCTTGAAGTTACATTTACATTTTAGCTAGTCATTTGGCAGAGGCTCTTATACAGAGTGACTTACAGGAACAATTATTAAGTGCCTTGCTCAAGGGCACGTCGACAGATTTTTAACCTAGTCGGCTCAGGGATTCGAACCAGAGACCTTCCGGTTACTGGCCCAATGCTCTTAACCACTAGTCTACAAAAATAAATTACAGAGATCTTCAGTGTATTGATCATTTTTCTTTTGTACACCCACACCATTTTTTCACCTTGGTCACAGTTACACATTGCTTTGAGAAGAAAAACGTAAAAGAAAACACATTTAATCAGGTTCATGCATCAGCCATTTCACTGAATCCCATTGTCACTTTCCAGGCAGGAGGAAAAGCTGGAAAGGACAGTGGCAAAGCCAAGGCAAAGGCTGTCTCTCGCTCCCAGAGGGCTGGACTCCAGGCATGTACCTCAGTTTCTCTTCCCTGGGTTTTCTCTATTGTATCAGTCACAAGTGAATCCTGCAACACAGATAGATGGGCAACTTCTACCTAGAGCATTTCTGACTGTGTGTGTGTTGTAGTTCCCGGTGGGTCGTATCCACAGACACCTGAAGACCCGGACCACCAGCCACGGCAGAGTGGGAGCCACCGCAGCAGTTTACAGCGCCGCCATCTTGGAGTACCTCACGGCTGAGGTGAGATGTTTTTATTTAACCCTTTTTTTTTTAGGGCTCTGACGAAGGTCAGGTAGCTTAGGCAGGTAGCTTAGTGGTTAAGAGCGTTGTGCCAGTAACCGAAAGGTTGCTGGTTCTAATCCCCGAGCCGACTAGGTGAAAAATCTGTCGATGTGCCCTTTAGCAAGTCACTTAACCCTAATTGCTCCTGTAAGTCGCTCTGGATAAGAGCGTCTGCTAAATGACTAAAAAAAGTAGGTTTTTGCTCCAACCCTACCCTAACGTGCAATGACAGCCTATTGTTGTGTCACTCTCAGGTGTTGGAGTTGGCAGGAAACGCCTCCAAAGATCTGAAGGTGAAGCGGATCACTCCGCGTCACTTACAGTTGGCCATCCGCGGAGATGAGGAATTGGACTCCCTCATCAAGGCCACCATCGCTGGAGGAGGTGAGTTTTAAACTCTTGGATTGGATTTATGTATTGGTCTTCCAGGAACTCAAAGCGTTTTACATGGGGGCAAACACCTCTTCACCTACCAATGTGTAGCAATAGCATCACCCATTCATAATGTCCCTTTCTCTCCCTCCTGCAGGTGTGATTCCTCACATCCACAAGTCTCTGATTGGAAAGAAGGGCCAGCAGAAGACTGCATAGAGGACGTGACCTCACACACCACCAGGAAGGAAAGGGCAGCCATATTGATTTAGTTTCGCGTATTTGTTTGGGTAATTTTGTAACCGTAGTTGTACTCTTTCCAGGGAGATGTGTAGTCTTTGAGGTATGTGTTGGTTTGTACTGTTTTAAAGCTGGAAGGTGGGGTGTTTAAGGAAAGGTTTTCTCTGACAAGAAACTTGTACATTTTGTACATAGACCAACAAATGAAGTTCTTGTCATGTTCTGAAAAAGTTTGAGTTGATTGGATTTAGCTCCAAAAGTGTTTTATACTTACAAAAGTTAAATATTTTAAACAGAACCTGTGTCAATGTTATTTTAGTCATATGATTGATATTTCTTAGTTAGCTTTCACCTCGCTTACCTTCAGCGATACAGTAGTTCTGAGATTATTTCATTTTTATTCCATGGAGACAGGTTGTCACTTGTGAATTTGGGGGGTGAAATTGGACACTAATGAAGTCCAGTTGGGTGAAGTGTTTGTTCTGAAAAATCAATTTTATTTTTTCACCACAAATTAATGTGTGGACCATCTTTCTCTCTTTTACAGATTGTGTGAGTTAGCTGCGTACTGATTCATCCACACAGTATGACAAGTTCTTTGTTAGGCTCTAGGTGGCCCTCCTCAACCATTTGTTAACTGGTCGGATCTATTGAGGTGTTTGAAATGACCACAATACTTACAAATATATAAATTGGTGGAGGAACTGAGATTATCTGATTATAATGCAATTGAGAAGAAAAAAAACGTTCATTTTATCAACACTTTTATACAGCAGCCACATGACTTAACAGATCCATTAAAACTATTAACAATTTTATACTTAAATAGCAATTACAGTATGACAATAAAAAGGAGAGCAGGAACACATTAATTATTGTTCTCTACCCAGAGTGGAAAACTTCACAATTTCACCACTGCTTTAACCAGCTTTTTCAGTTGTCAAT
Organism: Coregonus lavaretus; assembly: GCF_964263955.1. Taxonomy (NCBI): domain Eukaryota; kingdom Metazoa; phylum Chordata; class Actinopteri; order Salmoniformes; family Salmonidae; genus Coregonus; species Coregonus lavaretus. The sequence continues at coordinate 7,017,065 of NC_140011.1, read as the reverse complement.
ACATTAGAAGAGAAGTGGAAGCCAGTAAAAATTTATTTGGAAACATCTCACTAGTCTAAAATAGTTTCCTTAAACCCACTTTAAACTATTGAGATATCATCCAAAAGTTTCAATACTGGTGAGTGTAAGGCTGGTAGGCCCCAATCAGTGGGTAGGACCCAGTAGTGGGCATCACCAGGCCTGGGAGGCTGGAGTACTGGTAGAAAGAGTCCAGGGGGAGGCTGGGCAGGGCTGGGCCGGCCGTGGAGGAGCTGTAGTGTGGGTGGATGTATGGGGTGGCAGCGCCCCCCTCTGCTCCTGCATGGTGGGGCTGGTAGTTGGGGTAGGAGCAAGGGCTGTAGGGATGTAGCTTGGGATAGTGCAGCAGGTGAGAGGCTACTTTAGCCTGGCAGGCTTGGGCCAGAGCGTCCTGGACCATCCTCTTCATCCTCATACGCCTGTTCTGGAACCAGTTACGGATCTGAGGAGAAACAGACAGGCGTTTTAGAGACACAGCGATCAAAGAAACCATTGATGACCATTGCAATACAGTCCCTATTTGTGTGTATGTGTCTGTCTGCGGTGCCTACCTGTTTGTCTGAGAGGTTGAGTTTCTTGCAGAGCTCGACCTTGTCCCGAGTGCCCAGGTAAGCGTTCCTCTTGAAGGCCCTCTCCAGACTGTTGATCTGCTCCGCAGTGTAGGCTGTACGTGGCCGCCTCCCCGTTGGAGGAGAAGAGGAGGTAAATATTGAGGTGCTGTCCAGGGGGGTGGTTGGGGAGAGGGAGCGCCCACCCTCACTCTCGTACCCCGACGTTTCCCCCTCCGTTCCACTAATGAAGCCAGTCTCAGCCACTACTGAAGGAAGAGGGAGAAGAGATTTCAAATCCATCCATATGCCACATCATAGTGGTTTCCAAAACCTTTGTGTTTTCTGAACATTTCAAACACAATCATGTCTCCAGACAACAACTCAGTCTGAGGTGAGTCCTAACTATAGAGCTTTCAGCACTATAAGAGCAAAATCAGATGTAGCTACTGCTTAAGAATTCTATTAATTCCATCAACACATAGCTCAAAACACACCCACAAACAACAACACTATTTCAATGAATGTATGTTTCCCTTGTAAACTCAGATCCTGAGTTGATTTGAGGGAGACTGAACCTACCTTGGTGGTTGTGGTGGAGGGGGCTACTCCTCTTAGCCGTCTCAGAGCCTTCCAGGCTGGGATTGCTGTGTAGGATGAGCTTGTGTCCTCTCCTCGCCTGGTTCTTTGTCTGGTTCTCCTGATTCTCAGGTCTTGGTCGGCAATAGAACCCAGGCAAGCTCTCAGGGTGGGTCCCAGAGGTGCTGGTTGGTCCAGCCGCAACGGATGTCCAAGAAGAGGAGGGAGGCGAGGGGCTCGTGCTGCCCGATGCCTGACTACTCTGGGCCAGCCACTCAATGGAGAAATGTCCACTCATGGTTGGATGATGGAAATATCCAACAAAATTAACCAAAATCCTGTTAGGGTGGGAAAATGTGTCCTTTTGGATGGATAGAATCTAATGCATCTGATCCTTCGGGTTCCAGAAATGCAGACAACGTTTTCTCAGAGCTGGGTAAGTCCAGTGAAGAGTGTGAGTGTGTTCTCTCTCAGTGGGTCATTGTCCTGATAAATGGAGTAATGATCTGAGTCTCAGGAGTAGAGTCAGTATTTATGCAGGGCATACCTCCTCATTTACAACTCACTCAGCCCAGGATCAAAGAAAACATCCTTCCCTCGCTTCTTCCCTTCCTCCTTCAGTTTTCACAACTGCAGTAATTAAGGCGTCTCAATCGGCCTGAATTAGGCCATTACCCGCTGGCTCCAGTGAGTCTGGAGAGCCCCCCCCCCCCCCCCCCCCCCAACACACACAATCACATCCTTACTGTCCTCACCTCCCCTCTCAATCAGGGTTGTGCTCAATTTGAATTGAAGGCAGTAATTTCAGGAAGGGATTTGATTTTAGAATTCAGAAATTAAAATAATGTTTTAAATAAATAGCTTCTACTTTACAGTTTATTGAGAAGTCATTGAAAATAAATGCCCCTTTTCGATTATTGATTTGTAATTTTAGTGTACTTCCGAATTGAGCCCACCCAATAATGCTCTTAATATAGCCCCATCTGTGTGTATAAGTGTGTGTGTGAGAGAGCTCATTACTTCATCCTGTTCATGTATTCTCAAATAACATTGTATGTTCACTTCCTTTAACATTAAAGATTTTCCTCCTGCTCCTCGGCTCTACCCATGGAATAAAAATAATATGAATGTCATCAACTCATCCAATAACACCTATTCTTGTGTATTTCACAATTTTAAATTTTAGGATAACTTCATACATTCCATGATCTGTCCTGTTGATGCTACCCACATGAAAAAAATATTATAATGTATACTATGGTAGGAATACTATAGTATTCACTGTAGTGTTTTTGCGGACTGAAGAAGTCAGTAGTATTTACATTTTACTATAGTATAAATACTGTAGTAAAAAACTTGTAGTATATACTATAGTAATTATTGTAGTGTTTTTGCGGACTGTAGTATTTACTGTAGTGTTTTTTGGGACATTACTGTAGTGTTTACTAAAGTTTTTTTGTTTTATTATCTTTGACATAGAAGTGGAGGGCTTTCTCCTTGAGGAAACCTACTGGAGAAATACAAAAATAGCAAATGTTCCATAACCTGTAGGTCGGTAGGTAGGTAAGACTGGGTTTTGAATGGAGAGTTCAGAACTTCTGCTCTTTTCTATAACAATAGGGAACACAATATGGTCTATACTTAGCGCGTATGTTTCTCACTTATGTGTGGTACAAATTGGGATATAAGGGAGGGGAATAGGCAGGGTATATGCACATTAAATACTGTAGTATTTACTATAGTTTTTATTTATTTTGTATGTTTTTGTTTTTAGTGGATAATACTGTAGTACAGGGTTCTTCAATTCCGGTCCTGGAGGGCCGAAACACTTCTGTTTTTTATTTCTACCTGGTAGTTAATTGCACTCACCTGGTGTCCCAGGTCTGAATTAGCCCCTGATTAGAAGGAGAGGATGAAAAACAGAGGTGTTTCGGCCCTCCAGGACCGGAATTGAAGAACCCTGCTGTAGTATATACTAAAGTATTCTACAGTATACTACAAAATTCTATACTAAGCACTACACATGATCAACAGACAACCTACTACAGTGTGTAGTATAGTATTCTACAGTATACTACATCATTCTATAGTAAGTACTGTGGTATTCTATAGTAAACTGTAAAAAAATATATATATATGTGGGTATAGGCCTACTGTAAGTCATTCAACCATTGAAGATAGATATGTCTTTAATCAGTTGAATGGTGACCAGGCTTGATTGATTGGCTTACTATAACACAACGATGGCTGATCTGCCTGATCCCTATAATAGATTATAGACATTGTTGTCTAATAATTATCAGTCTCATTGGATCTGTCTCTACTTATGAGAGGACTGACAGCTCTGTTGATTGGGTTTTTGTTGATTTGTTTGCGCAAAATGTGTTGATCCCCTTGGCCTACGATATAGGCTTTCTATTGGCCAAGTGTTAAAATGTAAATTTCAGTCACAAATATTAGGCTATTGAACGGTCGTATCGCTAAAAGCATTGAATTATAAAACTGGCCTTCAATCAACCACATCACTGTTTTACATTATAGAAACTATTTCACATTTAATAGTGTCCCATCATGGAGTTGTGAGAAGCTACTGAACGCGATTTCTGTCTCTGAAGACGGTCGCCTCGAGACTTCCCTGTCATTCGGGTTGTGAGTATCAAAGAGCCGCCGCCCTCTGAAGTGACCAGTCTCCGTTAATGACCTATTAGCAAGACAACACCGAGCGCCATGGCGCACAGAGACAGCCGTCTGGCGGCGGAGAAGTGGAGAGATAGAGCGCGCAGCAGCCCCCGGATCCATTCCACCCACCGGGTCCGAATAACAGCCCGTCATTATCTTATCAATGGGTCGGTTTGTGATTGAGCCGATTAATCCCTAAAACAATGTATCACTCACTATCTCACTCTGCATATTATCCACATGCCACCCACTCCCTCCCTCGCCCCTGTCTTCCGAGACGCAGTAGAGGAGATAGGCTAGCCTACTTCACAGCTTTGGTCTTTCAGAAAAGACAGGGCCGTTTAGTCTGTTATCGGCCATAAAGGCGACCGATTGACTTGATCCCCTGATCCTTATTGTAACATTGAAAGAGAGACAATGGGTTGAATGAGGCTGGCAGAAACCAAGCTGAAGCACGAGGTGCCAGCTGAAGCAGGAATCCACAGCAGCGCGTCACCGCTCCTGTCTCCAAACCCATCTACACTGCACAGTGCGCATTTGGCCAAGTTTGCTCCCTGCCTGGCAGAAAGTGTTTTTTTTGTACAGTAACCTAATACTGTTTGGAAATAGGTTTGTAATATATAGTAGACTCTCTACTGGTTCTTACATTTTAAATACATCGTTTTTTAATTAAATGGTATCAGATATTTGACTGATTTAAATGGATAGATGGCCAGAAGGCCTATCCATAGGCAGCCCAGGCCACTATAAACTAGTGCACCACATACAACACACGAACAAAAGTATGTGGACACCTGCTGTCGAACATCTCATTCCAAAATCATGGGCAATAATATGGAGTTGGTCCCCCCTTTGCTGCTATAACAGTCTCCACTCTTCTGGAAGGCTTTCCACTAGATGTTGGAACATTGCTGCGGGGACTTGCTTCCATTCAGCATTAGTGAGGTCAGGCACTGATCTTGGGTCGATTAGGCCTGGCTCGGAGTTGGCGTTCCAATTCAATCCAAAGGTGTTCGATGGGGTTGAGGTCAGGGCTCTGTGCAGGCCAGTCAAGTTCTTCCACATCGCTGAAACAGGAAAGGGCCTTTCCCAAACTGTTTCCACAAAGTTGGAAGCACAGAATCGTCTAGAATGTCATTGTATGCTGTAGCATTAAGATTTCCCTTCACTGGAACTAAGGGGCCTAGCCCGAAGCATGAAAAACAGCCCCAGGAAATTATTCCTCCTCCACCAAACTTTACAGTTGGCACTATGCATTGGGATAGGTAGCATTCTCCTGGCATCCGTCAAACCCAGATTTGTCCATCGGACTGCCAGATGGTGAAGCGGGATTCATCACTACAGAGAATGCGTTTCCACTGCTCCAGAGTCCAATGGCGGTGAGCTTTACACAATTCCAGCCGACACTTGGCATTGCACATGGTGATTTTAGGTTTGTGTGCGGCTGCTCGGCCATGGACACCCATTTCATGACGCTCCTGATGAACAGTTATTTTGCTGACGTTGCTTCCAGATGCAATTTGGAACTCGGCAGTGAGTTTTGCAACTGAGGACAGATGATTTTAACGTGCTTCAGCATTCGGTGGTCCAGTTTTGTGAGCTTGTGTGGCCTACTACTTCGCTGCTGAGCCGTTTATTTGTGACGTTTCCACTTCACAATAACAGCACTTACAGTTGACGGGGCAGCTCTAGCAGGGCAAAAATTTGACAAACTGACTTGTTGGAAAGGTGGCATCCTATGACGGTGCCACGTTGAAAGTCACTGAGCTCTTCAGTAAGGCCATTCTACTGCCAATGTTTGTCTACAGAGATTGCATGGCTGTGTGCTCAATTTTATCAGTGGTGTAAAGTACTTAAGTAAAAATGAAAGTTAGTGTATAAGCAAATCATCCATCATGTATGACATTCCTGGGATTGTGTAAATTTACATTTTGTATTACCATATCATTTTTGTATGTTCTCTATAGTTATGTACTTGGAAATGTATCAATTGACCAATTCGGCACATTTGGGCAGACTTTATACAAAATAGTCCAGTATTGCAACGCTTCACTGGATCAATCTGAAACTTTGCAAACACACTGCTGCCATCTAGTGGCCAAAATCTAAATTTCGCCTAAATTGCAATATTATATTGTGGCCTTTCTCTTGCATTTCAAAGATGACGGAACAAAAAACAAAAATGCATGTTTTTTTGTTTATATTATCTTTTACCAGATCTAATGTCTTATATTCTCCTACATTAATTTCACATTTCCACAAACTTCAAAGTGTTTCCTTTCAAATGGTATCAAGAATATGGATATCCCTGCTTCAGGTCCTGAGCTACAGGCAGTTAGATTTGGGTATGTCGTTTTAGGCAAAAAAAAAAAGGGTTAGATCCTTAAGAGGTTAAGTCGTTTTTTGGGGTAGTTGTACTTTACTTTACTATTTGTATTTTTTACAACTTTTACATTTACTTCACTACATTCCTAAAGAAAATAATGTACTTTTTACTCCATACATTTTCCCTGACACCAATTCATGCACTCATCAAGAAAACATCCCTGGTCATCCCTACTGCCTCTGATCTGGCGGACTCACTAAACACAAATGCTTTGTTTGTAAATTAATGTCAGTGATGGAGTGTGCCCCTGGCTATCCGTAAATAAAAAATGAAGAAAACATTTGTGCCGTCTGGTTTGCTTAATATAAGGAATTTTAAATGATTAATACTTTTCCTTTTGATACTTAAGTATATTTTAGCAATTCCATTTACTTTTGATACTTAAGTATATTTAAAACCAAATACTTTTAGACTTTTACTCAAGTAGTATTTTACTGGGTGCGACTTTTACTTGAGCCATTTTTACTTTTACTCAAGTATGACATTTGAGTACTTTTTCCACCACTGAATTGTATACACCTGTCAGCAACGAGTGTGGCTGAAATAGCCGAATACACTAATTCAAATCAAATAACATTTTATTTGTCACATGCGCCGAATACAACAGGTGTAGACCTTACTGTGCAATGCTTACTTACAAGCCCTTAACCAACAACGCAGTTCAAGAAATAGAGTTAAGAAAATATTTACTGACTAAACTAAAGTAAAAAATAAAATGAAAAGTAACACAATAAAATAACAATAACGAGGCTATATACAGGGGTTACCGGTACCGAGTCAATGTGCGGGGGTACAGGTTAGTCGAGGTAATATGTACATGTAGGTAGGGGTGAAGTGACTATGCATAGATAATAAACAGTGAGTAGCAGCAGTGTAAAAACAAAGGGGGGGGGTCAATGTAAATAGTCCAGGTGGCCATTTGATTAATTGTTCAGCAGTCTTATGGCTTGGGGTAGAAGCTGTTAAGGAGCCTTTTGGACCTAGACTTGACGCTCTGGTATCGCTTGACTGGAGTCTTTGACAATTTTTTGGGCCTTCCTCTGACACTGCCTAGTATATAGGTCCTGGATGGCAGGAAGCTTGGCCCCAGTGATGTACTGGGCCGTACGCACTGCCCTCTGTATCGCCTTACGGTCGGATGCAGAGCAGTTGCCATATCAGGCGGTGATTTAACCGGTCAGGATGCTCTCGATGGCGCAGCTGTAGAACTTTCTGAGGATCTGGGGATCCATGCCAAATCTTTTCAGTCTCCTGAGGGGGAAAAGGTGTTGTCGTGCCCTCTTCACGACTGTCTTGGTGTGTTTGGACCATGATAGTTTGTTGGGGATGTGGACACCAAGGAACTTGAAACTCTCGACCCGCTCCACTACAGCCCTGTCGATGTTAATGGGGGCCTGTTCGGCCCTCCTTTCCCTGTAGTCCACGATCAGCTCCTTTGTCTTGCTCACATTGAGGGAGAGGTTGCTGTCCTGGCACCACACTGCCAGGTCTCTGACCTCCTCCCTATAGGCTGTCTAATCATTGTCGGTGATCAGGCCTACAACTGTTGTGTCGTCAGCAAACTTAATGATGGTATTGGAGTCATGGTTGGCCACTCAGTCGTGGGTGAACAGGGAGTTCAGGAGGGGAATAAGCACGCACCCCTGAGGGACCCCCGTGTTGAGGATCAGCGTGGCAGATGTGTTGTTGCCTACCCTTACCACCTGGGGGCGGCCCGTCAGGAAGTACAGGATCCAGTTGCAGAGGGAGATGTTTAGTCCCAGTGTCCTTAGCTTAGTGATGAGCTTTGTAGGCACTATGGTGTTGAACGCTGAGCTGAGCTGTAGTCAATGAACAGCATTCTCACATAGGTGTTCCTTTTGTCCAGGTGGGAAATGGCAGTGTGGAGTGCGATTGAGATTGCGTCATCTGTGGATCTGTTGGGGCGGCATGCGAATTGGAGTGGGTCTAGGGTTTCCGGGATGATGGTGTTGATGTGATTCATGACCAGCCTTTCAAAGCACTTCATGGCAACAGACATGAGTGCTATGGGGTGGTAGTCATTTAGGCAGGTTACCTTTGCTTTCTTGGGCACAGGGGTGGCCACATACTTTTTTTATATATAGTGTAGGAGCTGCATTGCTGTACAAAAATAGTCTTTATTAATGCAAGTAATATGTGTCTATAGTCACTCTTTGGTCAAAAATATATATATATTAATGTGTGTGTGTGTCACGATCGCTTTCCCCGCAAATATCTCCTCCCATGACCACCATTTGCCCACCTGTGACATGGCAATTCGCTCTTCCTGGGCACGCTGCTTGGTCCTCGTTTGGTGGGATCTTCTGTCGCGTTCGTTCATCGACGGGTCAGACCAAGGCGCAGCGTGATATGCATACATGTTTATTTATATGAATAAACAACCGACAAAACAACAAATGAAAGGCAACGTGAAGTCCAAGGTAGACAAACAACATACCTCACACGGAACAAGATCCCACAACCCACTAGTGCCAATAGGCTGCCTAAGTATGGTCCCCAATCAGAGACAACGAGCTACAGCTGCCTCTGATTGGGAACCACACCGGCCAACATAGAAATACACATAATAGAACACCAACATAGAAATACCCACCATAGAACATACACACCCTGACTCAACATTTAAGCGTCCCCTGAGTCAGGGCGTGACAGTGTGGTTCCTCGGACGGAGGGCTTTGTAGGGGGTCTTTATAGGATAAAGCTTGGGATCCCCTGACATAAAGGACATTAGATACTGTAGATTCTAGAATGTATTATGTTCAGTTCAACACTGTTCAATATTGTATTGTAGAAAAAAATATGTAGGAGGATTATATTTGCAGTCTAGGGAGCTTGATTGACATGATTGATAGCTTGATTGACATGGCTACACACGCACGCACGCACGCACGCGCACACACACACACACACACACACACACACACACACACACACACACACACACACACACACACACACACACACACACACACACACACACACACACACACACACACACACACACACACACACACACACACACACACACACACACACACACACACACACACACACACAGAGTGTTGCAATCAGGGTCTTTGATGACATCTGTATGGCAGCGGTATGGGAGATGGCCGTGCTGTCTCCTGCAGTACCTCTCCTGACTCCTGTCTCTCTCTTTTCCCTCTCTTTCAATTTCAATTTCAATTTCAATTTAAGGGCTTTATTGGCATGGGAAACGTATGTTAACATTGCCAAAGCAAGTGAAGTAGATAGTAAACAAAAGTGAAATAAGCAATAAATATTCCTCCCAGCTGCCCACTGCACTGAGGCTAGGAAACACTATCACCACTGATAAATCTACAATAATCGAGAATTTCAACAAGCATTTTGCTACAGCTGGCCATGCTTTCCATCTGGCTACCACTAACCCGGCCACCAACTCTGCACCCTCTGCTGCAACTTGCCCATGCCCCCCCCGCTTCTCCTTCACACAAATTCAGACAGCTGATGTTTTGAAAGCGCTGCAAAATCTGGACCCCTACAAATCAGCTGGGCTAGACAATCTGGACCCTTTCTTTCTAAAACTAGCCGCCGAAATTGTCGCAACCCCTATTACTAGTCTGTTCATCTCTCTTTCATAACGTCTGAGATCCCCAGAGATTGGAAAGCTGCCGCGGTCATCCCCCTCTTCAAAGGGGGTGACACTCTAGATCCAAACTGCTACAGACCTATATCCATCCTGCCCTGCCTTTCGAAAGTATTTGAAAGCCAAGTTAACAAACAGATCACCGACCATTTCGAATACCACCGTACCTTCTCCGCTATGCAATCCGGTTTCCGAGCTGGTCACGGGTGCACTTCAGCCACGCTCAAGGTCCTAAACGATATTATAACCACGATTGATAATAGACAGTACTGTGCAGCCGTCTTCATCGACCTGGCCAAGGCTTTCGACTCTGTCAACCACCGCATTCTTATTGGCAGACTAAATAGCCTTGGTTTCTCAAATGACTGCCTCGCCTGGTTCACCAACTACTTCTCAGATAGAGTTCAGTGTGTCAAATCGGAGGGCCTGTTGTCTGGCCCTATGGCAGTCTCTATGGGGGTGCCACAGGGTTCAATTCTTGGGCCGACACTTTTCTCCGTGTATATCAATGATGTCGCTCTTGCTGCTGGTGACTCTCAGATCCACCTCTACGCAGACGACACCATTTTGTATACATCTGGCCCTTCATTGGACACTGTGTTAACAAACCTCCAAACGAGCTTCAATGCCATACAACAATCCTTCAGTAGCCTCCAACTGCTCTTAAATACTAGTAAAACTAAATGCATGCTTTTCAATCGAACGCTGCTGGCACCCGCCCACTCGACTAGAATCACCACTCTCGACGGGTCTGACCTAGAGTATGTGGACAACTACAAATACCTAGGTGTCTGGTTAGACTGTAAACTCAACTTCCAGACTCACATAAAGAATCTCCAATCCAAAGTTAAATCTAGAATCGGCTTCCTATTTCGCAACAAAGCCTCCTTCACTCATGCTGCCAAACATGCCCTCGTAAAACTGACTATCCTACCGATCCTTGACTTCGGCGATGTCATTTACAAAATAGCCTCCAACACTCTACTCAGCAAATTGGATGTAGTCTATCACAGTGCCATCCGTTTTGTCTCCAAAGCCCCATACACTACCCACCACTGTGACCTGTACGCTCTTGTTGGCTGGTCCTCACTACATGTTCGTCGTCAAACCCACTGGCTCCAGGCCATCTACAAATCACTGCTAGGCAAATCCCCGCCTTATCTTAGCTCATTGGTCACCATAGCAGCACCCACCCGTAGTCTGCGCTCCAGCAGGTATATCTCACTGGTCATTCCCAAAGCCAACACCTCCTTTGGCCGCCATTCATTCCAGTTCTCTGCTGCCAATGACTGGAACGAATTGCAAAAATCTCTGAAGCTGGAGACTCTTATCTCCCTCAATAACTTTAAGCATCAGTTGTCAGAGCACCTTACCGATCACTGCACCTGTACACAGCCCATCTGAAATTAGCCCACCCAACTACCTCATCCATATATTGTTATTTATTTTGCTCTTTTGCACCCCAGTATCTCTATTTGCACATAATCTCTTGCACATCTAGCATTCCAGTGTTAATACTATTGTAATTATTCTGCACTATAGCCTATTTATTGCCTTACCTCCATAACTTGCTACATTTGCACACTCTGTATATATATTTTCTGTTGTATTTTTGACTTTATGTTTTTTACCCCATATGTAACTCTGTGTTGTTTTTCTTGCACTGCTTTGCTTTATCTTGGCCAGGTCGCAGTTGTAAATGAGAACCTGTTCTCAACTGGCTTACCTGGTTAAATAAAGGTGAAATAAAAAATAAAAATAAAAAGTAAACATTACATTCAGAAGTTCCAAAAGAATAAAGACATTTCAAATGTCATATTATGTCTATATACCGTGTTGTAACAATGTGCAAATAGTTAAAGTACAAATGTGAAAATAAATAAACATAAATATGGGTTGTATTTACAATGGTGTTTGTTCTTCACTGGTTGCCCCTTTCTTCTAGGTGCTTCTGTAGGCCCTCCTTGGTTGGTGACAAAAGGACCAGATCATCAGCAAATAGTAGACATTTGATTTCAGATTCTAGTAGGGTGAGGCCGGGTGCAGTCTTTCTCCCTCTACCTCTCTCCCCCTTTCTTTCTCGCTCAACAGGCTGACATCAAAGCACAGCACCCAGCCCACTATCACTGATCTGGATGAGAGAGGGGAGACAGATAGGTGGGCTAGACTGATATCCATCCCGCTCTGGGAGAGACTGAGGGAGAGATAGGGATGGATATATGGAAGGAGAAAGTAAACACAAATATCAGGATCCTTTGAAGTCATGACTATAATCAATGAGTCTGTGTGTAAATTCCTCAGCGTGTGTGTGTGGATGGCAGATCACTTTGAGGAAATGACTCTCTGCACTACTACTTCTAATCTTAATGTACTTCATTTTATTTACTTCATTTATTGAATTACTATTTTATTCATACAGTCCTTGTACAGAGTATGGAGGGAGGGTGCTATTGGGAACCACTGCTGTCTGTGTAAGATCGAACTTTAGAATTAGGTCTTAGAAGCTCTCGAACATTCTAATCTACAGAACAGATTATGACATTTTATTTATGACGACGCCCTACCTCCAGAGTCATAACAACCTGGTATATGATGATAGCACATTGCATTGAGTTAGTCAATCCAACACCACTCAACACACTCATAAATACACTGTTAAGGCAACTTCCTGGTTCTCATGATTGTTTGTTTTTTGCCTGTTTGCCTTGTTTAAGGCCCATTCCATTAGGACTCTGTTAGTTTAGTCACTGATTGGTCTTTCGTAGTGTGTCTTCAACTGTATTAGCTAGCTCACATAGTTTGTTTGCTCTGCCATTACAGTTATTTATGAACCACACTGTTTCCAACTGGGTCAAACCCTACTACAATGTGTGTTAGTTTGTGTGTATGTCTGTTGAGCCCTGTTGTACCTTCATGTCAAATTCACCTCCCGATTTGAGATTTACCCCTTTGTCTTCACTCTTGACAAAATGAAATCGACCAACACTCTCCTGTATGTGTGTGTGTGTCTTCAACTGTATTAGCTCACATAGTTTGTGTGTGTGTCTTTGTGTGTGTGAGTGATCCATGGAGAGGAGACGAGGTGTCAGTCATCCCAGAGGCCCCAGGCCAGGCCAGTCTGTCTGTGGGCTGACGGTCTCCAGCCGTGCCCCTCTTTGATTGGCTCCATTCACAGCCTTTCAACTCTAATGGCCCTGATTGCTACTCTGTTATGGACACAAACACTGCCCGCGCCCCCCTCAGGACACACACACATACACACACACCCACAGCTGTGGACGACACACACACACACGCATGCACACACACACACAAACACACACAAACAGAAGTTGCCCTTCCTAGTCACTGATCCAGTAGCGGTGTGTGGGTAAAATCACTGAGGAATCCAAGCCAGTCTAGTAAAACAGCTATATTACAGCCTATGTTGTGATAATTGCATTGTTTGCTCTATAACCCATTCGTTCATACGCCACCGTGATGTACAAGAAGGCCATGACAACAAAAAGACAATAGTCACACAGAGGTGGAATAAATTCAACTAAACATACGTTTGTTTCATCACAAAACCGGAGCGCAACATCTGTCTGGTGAAGTCCACAAAGCAAATATTGCATGTAACAAACAATGATATCACCTGCAGCACGGTCAAGCAAGGTAATGTTTTCAACAGTTCACTAAACAACTGCTGATTTAGAACTACAGAGTTACTGCAAGTCAGCACAAAGACAACAGGAGCACTACCTCCGCTACTACAGCACCATTTCAACTTAAACATTTAAACATCATCAAATCAACAAGGCTATATATGCTTAGTTTAATACACTGAAAACAAACTTAAAGATACCAAAAACGTGGTTGTCCATGGTACTGATTTCTGTCTGTGTGTGTGTGTGTGTGCGTGCGCAAGTAAAACAAAAAATGTTGACTCACTCTACTTGTAGACTAGTTGAACGCCAATGCCATTCTCCACTCTTTCATGGTGGCAAAACGTCTATGGCTCTGTCATACAGTACACTTTTAGTTTTTGTTGTCATAAGCTACCTAGCTAAAAAGCTTTCTAGTCTAACTTCCTCGCATGGGCAACAATGAACCAGTTAAGTTAGCTAGCTAGTTATCATGAGCCTACTAGGCTACATATTGAACTTCAAACCTCTCAGGCCAGCGCCACAACATATTATATTATGGTTATATCAGAATCGCCGTCATAATCATTGGCCTTTACAGAAATGTAAGTCGAAACCACAAGTCCAAATCCCCATCTCCATCCATGGTTTAGGAAAGGGCCGATTTAGCAAGCTAGCTACTGCAGGACATCAACACAAGCACACCAGAAACAGACACGTTTTTCTGAAAATGACGTTTTGCTTAGGAAGTGATTTGATTGGTGTGAAGCCAAATCCAAACTGGCCTCTCTTGGGGGGCGTTTTGTTGCACCAGGACAACCCTCAGCTCAATGCTGATTGGCTAATCCTTTTATAATTGTTTTATCAAAGGGAAGCCAAACGCTTGCTGGCATCAATCAATCAAATGCTACGAAGGCAACATTTTATACTCTTTTGTTCCAGACAGCATCAGATAAATGGGCTACACATACTGAGACACGCTGTTTCCTTGCTCGGATGATTCCTCCGGTGAGATTCAGCCACTTGCGAATTGACAGAAAATCATGAAAACAGAGAGAGACCAAAGATACATTATTTTATCATTTTTTCTTTTTTGGGGGGAAGCCTGGCTTCCCTTGGCATCCATGAATACATGCCACTTAGCTGATCTAAGACCAGTTTAGCATTTCCACCCCCAAATGGTTATGGTTAGGATTTGGGGAGGTTAAGCTGATCCGAGATCTGTGCCCAGTGGGGATCTAGGGGAGTCAGAGGACCTGAAGCGGTCTCACTGGCAGCATTGGTACATCAGCCCAGCTTGGAAATGGGGATGGAGAAAATACTGTAACAGATGTCAAAATATCACACATACAGCGGTGCTTTTTATTTCAATATATGTACAGACCAAACAGACCAATCAGATGAAGAAAGGATACACTGCTGATTTAAACCCTCTGATTGAAGTTTTACATCAGTGAATCTGTCAGTCATGCCCTGTTTGTTAATGTTAGTTTGTCTGTGATGTAATGATTACTAAACTGTGTGGCTCCTGTTGTCCACTTGTGTCCCACCCCGTCTGGTCTATAACAGTCAGACAGTCAGACAGTCAGTCAGTCAGTCAGTCAGTCAGTCAGTCAGTCAATCAGACCTCTTTTCCTTGTTCTTAGTGATCCCTATCAGATCCTTCAAAGCCTCCTGGGGCTTTGATGAACTGGTCGTGTAGGATAAGCAGGCACCGTGTTTCTCATGATCGAATGGAGAAGGAGAGGAGGGGAGGAGAAGGAGGAAGAGAAGTAGGGTGGGGGAGCAAGCCTTTGGTCGTGAAATCCCCCCTCATGAAACCATTATTATCTACAGTAGGTAGGCCTCCAGTCTGGCCCCAGAGACTGTTAATATTTATTGTTTATTTCACTTTTGTTTACTATCTACTTCACTTGCTTTGGCAATGTTAACACACGTTTCCCATGCCAATAAAGCCCTTAAATTGAATTGAATTGAAATTGAAATTGAATTGAAATTGAATTGACAGGCAGTCTCCTTTACCGTATCTGCAGAGGTGAGGCATTGGAGCCACATACACTTTCTCTTACATACACACGCACAAGTACATGGATGCACGAACGCACCCACCAGGAGGCATGTGTTCAGTAGGCAACAAAAGGAAAGAATTCTAGGTTTTGCTACAGTATGCCCTGATGAACACGACCCAGTCCCATAGACCTCCAGTCACCGCTGCTCCCCTCAGAACAAGAAGGTGTTGTTGCTGTGTTCCCCTCCCTCCCAGTCATTAACTTTTGTTTCACACATGTGGTGTCACTGGCGTGGGAACAGGTGACGTGCCAATGGGGAGCAGGCGTCGTGGTAGAAAACTGGTGGTCTCTCGCTCTCGCAATTCAATTTCAATTTCAATTTCAATTTAAGGGCTTTATTGGCATGGGAAACGTATGTTAACATTGCCAAAGCAAGTGAAGTGGATAGTAAACAAATGTGAAATAAACAATAAATATTAACAGTAAACATTAAAATCAGAAGTTCCAAACTGTCATATTATGTCTATATACAGTGTTGTAACAATGTGCAAACAGGTAAAGTTATAAATGGGAAAATAAATAAACATAAATATGGGTTGTATTGACAATGATGTTTGTTCTTCACTGGTTGCCCTTTTCTTGTGGCAACAGGTCACAAATATTGCTGCTGTGATGGCACACTGTGGTATTTCACCCAGTAGATGAGGGAGTTTATCAAAATTTGATTTGTTTTCGAATTCTTTGTGGGTCTGAGTGAAATATGTCTCTAATATGGTCCTACATTTGGCAGGAGGTTAGGAAGTGCAGCTCAGTTTCCACCTCATTTTGTGGGCAGTGTGCACATAGCCTGTCTTCTCTTGAGAGCCAGGTCTGCCTACGGCAGCCTTTCTCAATAGCAAGGCTATGCTCACTGAGTCTGTACATAGTCAAAGCTTTCCTTAAATTTGGGTCAGTCACAGTGGTCAGGTATTCTGCCACTGTGTACTCTCTGTTTAGGGCCAAATAGCATTCTAGTTTGCGCTGTTTTTCTGTTAATTCTTTCCAATGTGTCAAGTCATTCTCTTTTAAGTTTTCTCATGATATGGTTGGGTCTAATTGTGTTGTTGTCCTGGGGCTCTGTGGGGTCTGTTTGTGTTTGTGAACAGAGCCCCAGGACCAGCTTGCTTAGGGACTATTCTCCAAGTTCATCTCTCTGTAGCTGATGGATTTGTTATGGAAGGTTTGGGAATCACATCCTTTTAAGTGGTTATAGAATTTAACGGCTCTTTTCTGGATTTTGATCATTAGCGGGTATCGGCCTAATTCTGCTCTGCATGCATTATTTGGTGTTTTCCGTTATACACTGGGGATATTTTTGCAGAATTCTGCATGCAGTCTCAATTTGGTGTTTGTCCCATTTCGTGAATTCTTGGTTGGTGAGCGGACCCCAGACCTCACAACCATAAAGTGCAATGGGTTCTATAACTGATTCAAGTATTTTTAGCCAGATCCTAATTGGTATGTCGAATTGTATGTTCCTTTTGATGGCATAGAAGGCCCTTCTTGCCTTGTCTCTCAGATCGTTCACAGCTTTGTGGAAGTTACCTGTGGCGCTGATGTTAAGGCCGAGGTATGTATAGTTTTTTGTGCTCTAGGGCAACGGTGTCTAGATGGAATTTGTATTTGTGGTCCTGGCAAATTGACCTTTTTTGGAACACTTTTATTTTTGTTTCACTGAGATTTACTGTCAGGGCCCACGTCTGACAGAATCTTTGCAGAAGATCTCTCTCTCTCTCTCACACACACACACACACACACACACACACACACACACACACACACACACACACACACACACACACAAACAAGTCTGAGGTGAGGTGTTTATGTGTGTGTGTGTGTGTGAGAGAGAGGGGTGTAACAGAGGTGTGAGCAGTGACGTTGCCTTTGAAGTTAAACCGGCATTTAGAGGTTAATTAGGCTGTTAGGAAGAGGTGCTGGAATGCCTGTGGACACACGCACGCATACACTCACAGACACCTCACACACACACACACACACACACACACACACACACACACACACACACACACACACACACACAGGTTAAATATGACAAATTACCCTGTTTGTTTCCAATAAACCTTTAAAATCCCGTAGGAAGAGGTGGTGGTTGTGTGAACATTAGACATTATAGATGTTATAGATATTAGGCAGGGTTGCAAAGAGTAAGGAGATTTCAGTTATGTGACCCCTGTGCTAATTGTTGTTTTCAAAATAACAGAATATTCACTTGTATATCAGCCGGGTTTGTATCTTGGGTAATTTGTGTCATATTTATTTTTGGTAGTTCAGCAGTCTGAGAAGGTAGATACTATAGATATATATATACTGTATGTACAGTACCAGTCAAACGTTTATTTTACATTGTAGAATAATAGTGAAGACATTAAAACTATGAAATAACACATATGGAATCATGTAGTACCAGAAAAATGTTAAACAAATCAAAATGTATTTTATATTTGAGATTCTTCAAATAGCCACCCTTTGCCTTGATGACAGCTTTGTACACTCTTGGCATTCTCTCAACCAGCTTCACCTGGAATGCTTTTCCAACAGTCTTGAAGGAGTTCCCACATATGCTGAGCACTTGTTGGCTGCTTTTCCTTCACTCTGCCGTCCGACTCATCCCAAACCATCTCAATTGGGTTGAGGTCGGGGGATTGTGGAGGCCAGGTCATCTGATGCAGCACTCCATCACTCTCCTTCTTGCTAAAATAGCCCTTACACAGCCTGGAGGTGTGTTGGGTCATTGTCCTGTTGAAAAACAAATGATAGTCCCAGTAAGCCCAAACCAGACGGGATGGCATATCGCTGCAGAATGCTGTGGTAGCCATGCTGGTTAAGTGTGCCTTGAATTCTAAATAAATCACAGTGTCACCAGCAAAGCACACACACACCATAACACCTCCTCCATGCTTTACGGTGGGAACTACACATGCGTAGATCATCCGTTCACTCACACCGCGTCTCACAAAGACACGGCGGTTTGAACCAAAAATCTCAAATTTGGACTACAGACCAAAGGACAAATTTCCACCGGTCTAATGTCCATTGCTCGTGTTTTTTTGCCCAAGCAGGTCTCTTCTTATTATTGGTGTCCTTTAGTAGTGGTTTCTTTGCAGGAATTCGACCATGAAGGCCTGATTCACACATTCCCCACTGAACAGTTGATGTTGAGATGTGTGTGATATGACAGGGTAGGATTAAAAGTAAGAAATCAGTGATTTTCAAAACCTGCAACGGGTTTCTAGCCAGAGGGAGGGTATTTTCTTGATCCCCACCGCGAATCTCATTGTGTTTGAAAATCACTCTTTTTAAAATGTTTAAAGTTTTGATGATCTCATCTGGTAGTACTTTTGAACTTTATATATATTTTCTACAAAAGTAGAAATGCGCAGTTTTCACACATGTGGACACTGGTATTGTGCCGGAGATAATGAAATGCGTCAGAAACATTTATTCTAGTTTCACAATTTACTACAAAGTGCAAATAGGGATCATTTTGGTAATAAAGTCAGTCTTGTTCAAAACGGAATATTGAACCTCAGTGCGTCAAGGTTGGGTTTTATATTACAATTATGTCAACAAATCATGCCCCCTTTTGCCAAGCTCCATGTGCAAATCGCCCCTCCACCCACTTCGCTTCCATTCTTTGAATGGGGCTCTGTTGTTTTATCACCCCCAACGCATTCAAAGGATCACGGGCCCTATACGGATTGACCATGCCTCCACAGCCAAAGTTCTATGCTTTGCATGTCCTGTCGAAGGACCCTAGCTAGTATGCGGAATAATGTCAAAGTTAAATTATGTTTATTTTTAAAAATGTAACAAATTAATTTCAAATTCCAAGCTGAAATGTCTTGAGTCAATAAGTATTCAACCCCTTTGTTATGGCAAGCCTAAATATGTTTCAAATGACTACCTCATCTCTATACCCCACACATAGAATTATCTGTAAGGTCCCTCAATCGAGCAGTGAATTTCAATCACAGATTCAACCAGAAAGACCAGGTAGGTTTTCCAATGCCTCGCAAAGAAGGACACACATTGGTAGATATAAAAAAATAAAAAATAAACTGACATTTAATATCCCTTTGAGCATGGTTAAGTTATGAATTATACTTTGGATGTTGTATTAATACATCCAGTCACTACAAAGATTCAGACTTCCTTCCTAACTCAGTTGCCGGAGAGAAAGGAAACCACTCAGAGATTTCACCATGAGGCCAATGGTGACTTTAAAACAGTTACAGAACTGTGGCCTCTTGCCCCTTCAACACACTTCACCTCCTCCACATAGGAGATTTGCTGTACAGCCCTGATCCTTGACACCTCAACCTCTTTCAACACTCAGGGAATTCGGAAATCTGATCCCCACCACAGTTGCAACATTTTACATTCACAGACTCTTCAATAACATATTCCTTCCATCTGCAAACACTTGACACATGGCCAAACTTTTTACACTTCTTGCATTGTATCGGGTTTTGTACAAACGCTCTTACCGTGTATCTTATATATCCCAACTTTACATAGGGTGGTAAATACTCATCAAACATTGATAATACAGGTCAACTTAGCTCCTTTTTCCCATTCTCCATACTGGTCAAGCGATGTGCATGAACTACTCCTGGAATTTTTAGCCTAAGTTATTGATTATCAATGTCCAACGGGACGCCAGCGATAACACCTTTTACCGGTGCCCTGCTCCGAAAATCAAAACTGTTCACTTCATGCGTCGATAATTCCGCGAGCCACAATGCACGCTCCTTTTCCTCTTTAGATACACACGATATCAACACCATACCACACCTGGTTACTTTGAATGCATCCACTTTTCCCAACTCCTCGTGACTTCAAAAGGGTTTCCCAAATAAACATCCTTATCCAAAAAACTATTGTAGCCCTTTTTGTTCCATTCTTGGACTTCACTGTTGTCCACTCACCTTTCTCGCTAACACACTCGACGTGCTTTCAGCTTCAAACGACACTTCTGCTTCCGCCATCTCATTTCCCACCCCTTAACGTTTAAAGCACATTTTTGCTTGATCCAGAAATGTGGCCGGAGGCTCCGTATGGAGGGTGGTACGCAATTGAGGAGCCTCCGGAGGCATGTAGAGACAAAATTTAGCTCCGTACCGCATTGCCGGATGGCTCCGTATAGCTCCGCATTGACATGATTGGTTGACGGTAGGTAGGGCGGGAGATCGTGTATAAACACAAACTCACTTCCTTGGCAACAACCAGTTGCCAATGTTATACGTCAATCAAGAGATCTAGATACATTTATTGTGAAGAAGGTGGATTTTGTAGCATTTATAGCCACAGTTATTCATTTTACTGAACAAGTGTCCAAGAAGTCCAAGAAAATGGACATCATTATAATATAATATGCCTTTTAGCAGACGCTTTTATCCAAAGCGACTTACAGTCATGCGTGCATACATTTTTTTTGTGTATGGGTGGTCCCGGGGATCGAACCCACTACCTTGGCGTTACAAGTGCCGTGCTCTACCAGCTGAGCTACAGAGGACCATTATATCTGCAGCCGAGACGTTTTTGGGCCTCCAAGACTTAACGAAAGAAGCACTGCAAGGACTACTGTCGCCCGGAAATGTCCTGACATCACAGGATCTTTCTGAGCCTGTGTAGGGACCTGATTAAAACAGTAAAGCAGGCTGATTTAGTTTAATTAACATTTTATTACTGATAGTTTGTATGGAATTTTTTATACATTTTTTACCCTACATTTTTTCCTTTTTGGATCCTTATTATTCACCTGTACAGTAGGTGGCGGAATGCCCATATAATTGTTGCGAACGCCATTATACCAAAGAAGAAGACGAAGAAGAAGGAGTGCATCCCAGACACTGGGAGATGAGTTCATCTTTCAGCAAGACAATAACCTAAAACACAAGGCCAAATCTACACTGGAGTTGCTTATCAAGAAGACTGTGAATGTGGACGAGTTACAGTTTTGACTTGAATCTACTTGAAAATCTATGGCAAGACCTGAAAATGGTTGTCTAGCAATGATCAACAGCAAATTTGACAGAGCTTGAAGAATTTTGAAAAGAATAATGGGCAAATGGAATGCTCTTAAAGATGTACCCAGAAAGACTCCCAGCTGTAATTGCTGCCAACGGTGCTTCTACAAAGTATTGACTCAAGGGTGTGAATACTTATGTAAATGAGATATTTCTGTATTTCTTTTTCAATATATTTGCAAAAATGTCTAAAAACATGTTATAAATTGATTTGCATTTTAATTAGGGAAATAAGTATTTGACCCCTCTGCAAAACATGACTTAGTACTTAGTGGCAAAACCCTTGTTGGCAATCACAGAGGTCAGACGTTTCTTGTAGTTGGCCACCAGGTTTGCACACATCTCAGGAGGGATTTTGTCTCACTCCTCTTTGCAGATCTTCTCAAAGTCATTAAGGTTTCAAGGCTGACGTTTGGCAACTCGAACCTTCAGCTCCCTCCACAGATTTTCTATGGGATTAAAGGTCTGGAGACTGGCTAGGCCACTCCAGGACCTTAATATGCTTCTTCTTGAGCCACTCCTTTGTTGCCTTGGCCGTGTGTTTTGGGTCATTGTCATGCCGGAATACCCATCCATGACCCATTTTCAATGCCCTGGCTGAGGGAAGGAGGTTCTCACCCAAGATTTGACGGTACATGGCCCCGTCCATCGTCCCTTTGATGCGGTGAAGTTGTCCTGTCCCCTTAGCAGAAAAACACCCCCAAAGCATAATGTTTCCACCTTGAAGGAGCTGGAGCAGTTTTGCCTTAAAGAATGGGCAAAAATCCCAGTGGCTAGATGTGCTTATAGAGACATACCACAAGAGACTTGCAGCTGTAATTATTTATTGTTTGTTTCACACAAAAAAAACGTTGCATCTTCAAAGTGATAGGCATGTTGTAAGGCAACAAAATAGGAAAAATGCCAAGGGGGGTGAATACTTTTGCAAGCCACTGTATACCATTCAATTTCACATCACTTATCATGATATCTGAAGTTAAATAGAAAGGTGAATGCAGCGATCAGGTTGGTTCCACCATGCTAATCATAACCACCATTGATAATGTAATCAGTGCTCCAAGTGTGTGACCGACCAGTTTCTTCGATGAGGGGCCAGGAGCTGATCTACGCTGCCATGCCCATCAATGGGGCGCTGGCAAAGACCTCACCTCCAGCCTCACCTCTTGCCTGCTCACCAACGGTTGTCGATGGAGAGACCAGAATTAAGTAGGTTTAGTCTGATCTGTTCATACATCAACATAGTATACTGTATGTTTGTTTGTCAGATATCACCTATCCTAACAGCCATTGGTTATAGACCAGTGACTGTGTATGTGTTCACAGATGCATCTATGGAGCCAGCACTTGGAGACTTGCAAGATGATGTGATGGAGTCCAGACTGACAGAAGGGCTTGATACTGATGTCTGTAAATGGAGAGAGACCTGGCACTTGGCATAAACATTACTAGACAACTTTTACTTGTATTGTATTTTATTATTATTGAATTGAATGGTATCAGTCAATATGAGAAGGGAGAAACCCTGTGTATTCTGCACCAGGATCAAGGAACTCCTGTTGTATACTAGACACCACACAGGAAGGCATAGCCACGGGAAGTAGGGTTGCTGAGGGTGCTGGAGAACCCCCAGAAAAATCGGAATAAAAAATATAGACATAAAAAAAATACATTTAAAATGTAAGAAATGTTTTTTCTCTCACAAAAGTAGTGCACTGGGCCTTACTAGTCCTGTATTAGTGGACCGATATAGCCGTCTGTAGCGCATGCAAACTTTTTTTTAAATGTATACCACAACCTCTCATTTACTTACGTAAAAATGTATGTATTTCATTTTCAATCAATTTGCTAAAGATTCTACAAATATGTTTTGACTTTGTCATTATGGCATATTGTGTGTAGATGGGTGAGGAAAAAAATCATTTTAATCCATTTTGAATTCAGGCTGTAACACAACAAAATGTCGAATAAATCAAGCTGGATGGCTAGCTAGCTAGTTAGCTATGCTATTAGACTGTTCCTAGTTAATGGTCATTATACGTACAGGCTTTGTCTCTTAGTGGTTATCTCTAGATATTTTTGACAAATGTAATTCATATTCAACGGACATCTCCATTTGTGTGAATGCGTCTGAAGACTGGGGTGCATTCCTTAGTGAAGACCATAGTCAACCGTATCTAAATGTTTTGCAAGGGAAACCAGATTATTCTCTCCACGTTTCAATCCATTTGCACTGTGGCATTGGAGAGAAAATGTTGCTGTATTCAAGCTAATTTCCTGTACATTTACATTTACATTTTAGTCATTTAGCAGACGCTCTTATCCAGAGCGACTTACAGTTAGTGAGTGCATACATTATTTATTTTTTCATACTGTCATTCTACACATTTTGTCATGGGGCAGAGAGATGTTTTGTTGTTGCAGCTTTAAAACTAATATCCTTCAATTCTACACATTTTCCCATGAGGCAGAGAGAAAACCTTGCACATTTATATCTTAAAGTGCAGTACCTCGAACCCCACAGAATCCCTGAATAGCCTATAGATACGTGTGGCGGGTGCACGCGGAAGCAACACTGCGCGCACGACACCGACGGAGCTCTCAAACAAACTGGTATTACAATGAATGAAATTCGCAGAAGAAGACACTCTTCTATAAAGTGAAATGAAATAGTAATTGAGTCCGTGTTGCCGCTAACAGCACAAACGAATGGTGTACTCCTACATTTAATGCAACGGCAGTAATGGAGTTTGTAGAAATGGAAATGTTTGTACTTGGCGCATGTGGGGAATTGAGAACGTAGTTTGAAGTGTTCGATAGAGTAGAGAGGACATTATTCTATATGTTTGCGGGAAAATGTTCTATATGTCTGCGGAAAAGCACTGTGTGTAGTAGTCTGATGAATCAGGCGGTAATACACAATTCATTGATATAGGCTACAGCTTGAAACTTATGCCTGCAAAATCGTGTAAATGTTCCTTACAAGCCAGAATGTTAAATAAAATGACATTTAAGTTTACGGGTTGTCTGTTAGGTTTGTCCTTCAGCTGCTTGTAATTTGAGACAAAATATCAACAGGAAAGTATTGTTTACCCGACTTTTTAGAGCGCCGGTAGGTAGCCTATATGGTTCGGTTCGGAACCCGAGTAAAACAAGTTTTATTGGATTCGCTCAGAATATTTATTTTTGGACCTGAATGCCAAAACATTCAAGAGATAAAGGTGCTCAAAGTTGACCCATTTTGCATACCATACCATGAGACATCCATGTCTTCATCACTAGAAAATATACTGTTGAGTTTGATATAATTGAAACGCTTAGTGTCAAACTATTTTATTATTTCTTTAAAAAAAAAAGTGTTTTAATAAATTGTATTTTTTAAACCTTTAAGGTCAATTATTTAAAAACGTGTAAATTCAGACTTGTTTCATATTAGCATATGTTAGCCTGATGACTCACACTAAATTATTCTGCTGCTCTGTAGTTCACGACATACTTTAGTCTTCGTTGATGAGGTTTAAGGGCGGTTGGCATCCAATTTGTTGCATTACCGCTACCTACTAGACTGGTGTACAACTCCCTTATATTTTGCTTGAAAAATACAATTAAAAATTAATACCCTACCATCTAACACTACACTCACAAATTCAAAATGATTATTAATAATTAACACCACTCCACTATTTAAATATATTCATTCCTACCTCATGCCCTCAACCTGAGATGATGGAACATCACCACTTAACACTCCCTGTAACTCTTCTGATGTCAAGTCTCGCACACCCAAATAACTCTCTGCAGCAGCCACCACAACCTCAATTTTCTTAGATTTACATTCCATCCCTGCAGTACAATTAATAACCATTGCTATAAATGCTAAAAATCCAATCTTACTGAAACATATATCACTTGTCCTATCCCTCTGCATTGGTACATCTCTACTACTCTCACCACTCCTCCCCCTTGACTCATCTTCCTCTGCTTTCTTCACTGCCTCAGCATATGACATTTACATTTACGTCATTTAGCAGACGCTCTTATCCAGAGCGACTTACAAATAGGTGCATTCACCCTATAGCCAGTGGGATAACCACTTTACAATCTTTTTTTTTTTTTTTTTTTTTAGGGGGGGGGGGGGGGGGGGGTAGAAGGATTACTTTATCCTATCCCAGGTATTCCTTAAAGAGGTGGGGTTTCAAATGTCTCCGGAAGGTGGTGAGTGACTCCGCTGTCCTGGCGTCGTGAGGGAGCTTGTTCCACCATTGGGGTGCCAGAGCAGCGAACAGTTTTGACTGGGCTGAGCGGGAACTATGCTTCCGCAGAGGAAGGGGAGCCAGCAGGCCAGAGGTGGATGAACGCAATGCCCTCGTTTGGGTGTAGGGACTGATCAGAGCCTGAAGGTACGGAGGTGCCGTTCCCCTCACAGCTCTATAGGCAAGCACCATGGTCTTGTAACAGATGCGAGCTTCAACTGGAAGCCAGTGGAGTGTGCGGAGGAGCGGGGTGACGTGAGAGAACTTGGGAAGGTTGAACACCAGACGGGCTGCGGCATTCTGGATGAGTTGTAGGGGTTTAATGGCACAGGCAGGGAGCCCAGCCAACAGCGAGTTGCAGTAATCCAGACGGGAGATGACAAGTGCCTGGATTAGGACCTGTGCCGCTTCCTGTGTAAGGCAGGGTCGTACTCTCCGAATGTTGTAGAGCATGAACCTGCAGGATCGGGTCACCGCCTTGATGTTAGCGGAGAACGACAGGGTGTTGTCCAGGGTCACGCCAAGGCTCTTCGCACTCTGGGAGGAGGACACAACGGAGTTGTCAACCGTGATGGCGAGATCATGGAACGGGCAGTCCTTCCCCGGGAGGAAGAGCAGCTCCGTCTTGCCGAGGTTCAGCTTGAGGTGGTGATCCGTCATCCATACTGATATGTCTGCCAGACATGCAGAGATGCAATTCGCCACCTGGTTATCAGAAGGGGGAAAGGAGAAGATTAGTTGTGTATCGTCAGCGTAGCAATGATAGGAGAGGCCATGTGAGGATATGACAGAGCCAAGTGACTTGGTGTATAGGGAGAATAGGAGAGGGCCTATAACTGAGCCCTGGGGGACGCCAGTGGTGAGAGCACGTGGTGCGGAGACAGCTTCTCGCCACGCCACTTGGTAGGAGCGACCGGTCAGGTAGGACGCGATCCAGGAGTGAGCCGCGCCGGAGATGCCCAGCTCGGAGAGGGTGGAGAGGAGGATCTGATGGTTCACAGTATCAAAGGCAGCAGACAGGTCTAGAAGGACAAGAGGAGAGAGAGTTAGCTTTAGCAGTGCGGAGAGCCTCCGTGACACAGAGAAGAGCAGTCTCAGTTGAATGACCAGTCCTGAAACCTGACTGGTTTGGATCAAGAAGGTCATTCTGAGAGAGATAGCAAGAGAGTTGGCTAAAGACGGCACGCTCAATAGTTTTGGAAAGAAAAGAAAAAAGGGATACTGGTCTGTAGTTGTTGACATCAGTGGGATCGAGTGTTGGTTTTTTGAGAAGGGGTGCAACTCTCGCTCTCTTGAAGACGGAAGGGACATAGCCAGCGGTCAAGGATGAGTTGATCAGCGAGGTGAGGTAGGGGAGAAGGTCACCGGAGATGGTCTGGAGAAGAGAGGAGGGGATGGGGTCAAGCGGGCAGGTTGTTGGGCGGCCTGCAGTCACAAGTCGCAAGATTTTATCTGGAGAGCGAAGGGAGAAAGAAGTCAAAGCATAGGGTAGGGCAGTGTGAGCAGGACCAGCAGTGTCATTAGACTTAACAAACGAGGATCGGATGTCGTCAACCTTCTTTTCAAAGTGGTTGACAAAGTCATCCACAGAGAGAGAGGAGGTGGGGGGGGGGGGGGGGGGGGGAGGATTCAGCAGGGAGGAGAATGTGGCAAAGAGCTTCCTAGGGTTAGAGGCAGATGCTTGGAATTTAGAGTGGTAGAAAGTGGCCTTAGCAGCAGAAACAGATGAAGAAAATGTAGAGAGGAGGGAGTGAAAAGATGCCAGGTCGGCAGGGAGTTTAGTTTTCTTCCATTTCCGCTCCGCTGCCCGGAGCTCTGTTCTGTGAGCTCGCAATGAGTCATCAAGCCACGGAGCTGGAGGGGAGGACCGAGCCGGCCGGGAGGATAGGGGACACAGAGAGTCAAAGGATGCAGAAAGGGAGGAGAGGAGGGTTGAGGAGGCAGAATCAGGAGATTGGAGGGAGAAGGATTGAGCAGAGGGAAGAGATGATAGGATGGAAGAGGAGAGAGTAGTGGGAGAGAGAGAGCGAAGGTTGCGGCGGCGCATTACCATCTGTGTAGGGGCAGAGTGAGTAGTGTTGGAGGAGAGCGAGAGAGAAAAGGATACAAAGTAGTGGTCGGAGACATGGAGGGGAGTTGCAGTGAGATTAGTAGAAGAGCAGCATCTAGTAAAGATGAGGTCAAGCGTATTGCCTGCCTTGTGAGTAGGGGGGGACGGTGAGAGGGTGAGGTCAAAAGAGGAGAGGAGTGGAAAGAAGGAGGCAGAGAGAAATGAGTCAAATGTAGACGTAGGGAGGTTGAAATCCCCCAAAACTGTGAGGGGTGAGCCATCCTCAGGAAAGGAACTTATCAAGGCGTCAAGCTCATTGATGAACTCTCCAAGGGAACCTGGAGGGCGATAGATGACAAGGATATTAAGCTTAAATGGGCTAGTGACTGTGACAGCATGGAATTCAAATGAGGAGATAGACAGATGGGTTAGGGGAAAAATTGAGAATGTCCACTTGGGAGAGATGAGGATTCCTGTGCCACCACCCCTCTGACCAGATGCTCTCGGGGTATGCGAGAACACATGGTCAGACGAGGAGAGAGCAGTAGGAGTAGCAGTGTTTTCAGTGGTAATCCATGTTTCCGTCAGCGCCAGGAAGTCGAGGGACTGGAGGGTAGCATAGGCTGGGATGAAGTCAGCCTTGTTGGCAGCAGAACGGCAGTTCCAGAGGCTGCCTGAGACCTGGAACTCCAGGTGTGGGGTGCGTGCAGGGACCACCAGGTTAGAGAGGCAGCAGCCACGCGGTGTGAGGCGTTTGTGTAGCCTGTGCGGAGAGGAGAGAACAGGGATAGGCAGAGGCATAGTTTACAGGCTGTAGCAAATGGCTACAATAATGCAGAGGAGATCGGAATGAAATGAACTAAACATCTGGGAAAGGAGAGAGTAAAAACCAAAACTCCCAAATATAACTCTCCCAACTTCACATCAGAAACTATAATTGTTTCACTGAACCACCCGAATAAAACTCTCCCAACTTCCACTTTAGAAATTAGAATTGTTGTGAACTACAGCGGTTCAATGTTTCAAGGAATAGACTCAACTTACTTTATTCAGCTAGCTAACTATGACGCTATAGCTAACTAGCATGCTAGCATCCAATAACACACAGTTTAGCACCAATACTTGGTTACAACAAACTACCAATAGTGTGTTAACACACTAAACAGATAATTTGTGTCTGTGTCTAGTTCCTTTCATCACGCAGCAATAATTAAACGTTGGCTAGCTAGCACAAATATATTGTATTTAGCTGCTACAGTACAGCTAGCTGGTCGTGTTGGCTAGCTAGCAATGGCTGCTGTGTTGACTTTGTTTGAAAAACGGCGGCGCTGCGAACAAATGTGGCTGGCTAAAAGGATATTGTATTTAGTTGCTACCGTTGCTAATAGCTACTCGCCAGCTAGTCCAGGAGGTGAGTTAGCTAGCTAGCTAGCTTCGTGCTACACCCGGCACCGCCGACTACAATGCTAACCTACAATAACTACCCACAACAGCCCACGATGCCTACCTATAATACCTAATAATATACAGCCCACGATGCCTACCTATAATACCTAACTACAATCTAAATACATAGTTTAAGCCTTACTCGACAAAGCCCAAGCTATGTATAAAGCCAAACTTATCCGACGCCAGCTGTCTGGGTGGCAGACAGGAAGACATCAGTAGCTGTAGCTGTGGTCTTCTGCAATCAGTAGCTGTAATTAAGTACAGTAGCTACTAACTACCTAACGTTAATGCCTCGGATAATGAGGTTAGAAAAACAGCTGAATGGTAGGTAGCTAGCTGGCTTAATTACAGGTATTCTTAAGCGTGAAATAACATTGGAAACAACTATCCACAGTTGCTAAAAGTTACCAGTAGCTACCCGCTAGCTAGCTAGCTTTGTTGGTCCAGGTAGTGGGTTAGCTAGCCTCGTGCTTCGCCGGGCTCCGCCGAATACAATCCTTACCTACAACAATTACCTACAATAACCTACAATAACTACCTAAGTAAACTACCTACAATACCTAACTACAATACCTACCTACAAACTAAATACATGGTTTAAGCTTTACTCAACACCATATAAGAAGCCAAGCTTACCTCCTGCTAGAGAAAACACAACCTCTCCCGGCAGACCGCACCCACCTTCTCCTCCTCACCGCACCCAACTTCTTCACTACTCTTACCATGGAAACCTCAACCTGCCTCTCTCACACAGGACATTTCTGATCCCCAGCCCCATGGGCACCCCTACAATTAGCACATACCACTACTTTCCCCAATGGTACACATTCCTTTGTCTCATGCCCTTCTGCACACTTCTCACACCTTGCAACCTCCCTCCTACACACTGCTGCCACATGCCCATAAGTTTGACACCTGTAACATCGTAATGTATTCGGCACATAAGCTCGTACAGGATAACTTATATACCCTAACTTCACTTTATCAGGCAAAGACTCAACTTCAAAACTCAAAAGAACAGACTATGACTCCTCTGTTTCCCCACTCTCGACCCCCTGTTTGTGTCGCACCAAACGACGAGCATCACAAACACCGGGAATCTTCCCCTTCAGTTGGTCAACTTTTACATTTACTGCTACCCCAGTAATCACTCCTTTCAATGGCGCCCTTTTCTTGAGAGCGAAACAATTCACCATTCTTTCCCCCATTTGTCTAAATCTGAGCGCCTTCTCCCTCTAACCAACAGAAACACAAACAATTATCACTAGACCACTTCTGGTTACCCTCACAGATTCCACTTTACCCAATGCTCTTTCCACCCATCTTGAAACCACAAATGGATCAGCCAAAAGGCAAGTCTCCACTTTTTCCAAAAACGTCACTCCTACTGTCACGGACTCATCTTCATCCTGACCCTCTGTGCAATCCTCGGCCTCAGAGTACTTCACCACACCTTCCACCTCCGATACTACACCCTCATTCACTTCCATTTCTCCTCCTGTCTTCAGCTCACTTTGCTTACATCTCCTACCATTCTTCTTTAACAAACCTTCTCCCATTTTTAACAGACTCAAGCTCAGTCTTCCTCCCTCTCTCTCTTAGACCTCCTCTGCCTCTCTTTTTCGCTCCATTCCTCCTCCGTCATCCAGGTATACGTTTCCTTATGATAATACTGCACTTCTGACATACATCTGTTTCTTGCTTTCTCAAGGGACTCCATTTACCTTCCTACTCTCCCTTTCTACACTTATTCATAGTGCTTTCGATAAAATATGAGCAATAAACCTTCTTCGCTACCTGGGCGTCCTTTGCTCGAGCTCTCCCTTTGAAAACCTCATACTTTAGTCTGAGACCGTCATCATTGAAGTTGTTTGTGGTGAGAAGGGGCACAAGGGATGTTCTACAAAAGTCATCATCGATTGGATAATCTCTAGCCAATCAGAGTATCAAAGAAAATTACGAATTTTCAAACTGCTGCTTTACTCACATGTGTTCTGGGTCTGGCCCAACCCATCGATTTCTGGACCAACCAGACGGCCCGAATGTGTTCGCATTTGGTGAATGGTCGGGGAGGTACTCAGATCCACACTCATTGGGTGGATTCGATTATGCTGAGCACCGGGGGCACCATGACATGAATGGGCAAAAGTGGTGAGGGAGGAGCGCCCTTCTCAAATCATACAGTAAACTGCGCTGCTTGGTGATATTGTCAACAAGGCAGCATGATGCTTCATCCAGAAAATGTGTTTGAATTTTCAAACTACATTTCATTGGGAAGGCAGATGAAGCGTTTTTATCAAAAGCAATCACTTTTGCATGTGGAAACACAGAATCCTACTCATTACTCCTCGCGCTTAATTACGTCACTTTTGTTTGCGCCGACTTCACCGTGGGCTTTGAACAGGGCACCTGGCTCACGCCCGGGAGGCAGCCCGGTTCCAAAATGAATGCCATCAACTTTCACCCACCGCAAAACATGCATACCTAGGCAGGCGCCCGGGCCATATTAATCTAATCCCCTCATTGTGGAGAAGACCATAACGTCCGTGGCCGTAGCGTTTGGCCGGAGCAAGGAGTCTAGGTAGGCAGGCAAATATGTTGTAGCTTAGACCCTATTTCACATTATCTGAGGTTTTTGTGTTGTGCCAGTCATCGGTTGAGACAACATACTTTGGGTGTCATTGCAATCATATAAATATAATTCATAGAAAGGACATATCCCTTCAGACAATTGCAATTGAGCTGTTACACCATTAAAACTTACATTTAAATTACTTCTAATTACTACCACAAAGATGACCACTGGTCCACCCGCGGTCGAATGTCAACTTAAATGGTCATGTATATTCTATTATCTATATTTCTATTATTTCAATAGAATAGTTTTCCTATTGAGGATTGACAGTATAATTTAAAACAACAGATATTCCCATTCAAGTCAACATTCTCTGATGTGTGGACCTCCAACCATGTTTGTGGTGTCATTTGAAAGTAGACATTTCAATTTGATTCCCATTTTAGTACATTTATCAGCCAAAACATTACACCCCCCCCCCCCCCCCCCCCCTGTATTCAAGAGCATTTTGTCTCAACAGATGGCAGGCACAACACAAAAACCTTAGGTTATGTAATATAGGGTCTATGCTACAACATATGAGAATTTGAAAAAAATAAGTGTTTTTAGATGGTTATAAAATGACCAAAATAAATACTAATGAAAACATTTCCCCAGAAATTATATAAAATAGTTTGACAACCCTGTTTGTAAGCTTTTAAATGATATCAATCTCAACCGTTTATCTTTTCCACTAATGAAGACATGGATGTCTCATGGTATATTTATAAGAGGAATGGGGTCTTATAAAAAAGTGTGTGTGTGTATATATGTGTGTGTGTGTGTGTATGTATATATATATATATATATATATATATATTCACACACACTACCCGGTCAAAAGTTTTAGAACACCTACTCATTCAAGGGTTTATATATATATTTTTTTCTTCCACATTGTAGAATAATAGTGAAGACATCAAAACTATGAAATTACACATATGGAATCATGTAGTAACCAAAAAAGTGTCAAAATATATTTGAGATTCTTCAAATAGCCACCATTTGCCTTGATGACAGCTTTGCACACTCTTGGCATTCTCTCAACCAGATTCACCTGGAATGCTTTTCCAACAGTCTTGAAGGAGTTCCCACATATGCTGAGCACTTGTTGGCTGCTTTTCCTTCACTCTGCGGTCCGACTCATCCCAAACCATCTCAATTTGGTTGAGGTTGGGGGATTGTGGATGCCAGGTCATCTGATGCAGCACTCCATCACTCTCCTTCTTGGTAAAATAGCCCTTACACAAAACAAATGATAGTCCCAGTAAGCCCAAACCAGATGGGATGGCGTATCGCTGCAGAATGCTGTGGTAGCCATGCTGGTTAAGTGTGCCTTGAATTCTAAATAAATCACAGTGTCACCAGCAAAGCACCCCCACACCATAACACCTCCTCCTCCATGCTTTATGGTGGGAAATACACATGCGGAGATCATCCGTTCAACCACACCGCGTCTCACAAAGACACGGCGGTTGAAACCAAAAATCTCAAATTTGGACTCCAGACCAAAGGATACATTCCCACCGCTCTAATGTCCATTGCTTGTGTTTCTTGGCCCAAGCAAGTCTCTTCTTATTGGTGTCCTTTAGTAGTGGTTTCTTTGCAGCAATTCGACCATGAAGGCCTGATTCACACAGTCCCTCTGAACAGTTGATGTTGAGATGTGTCTGTTACTTGAACTCTGTGAAGCATTTATTTGTGCTGCAATTTATGAGGCTGGAAACTCTAATGAACTTATCCTCTGCAGCAGAGGTTACTCTGGGTCTTCCTTTTCTGTTGCGGTCCTCATGAGTGCTAGTTTCATCATAGCACTTTATGGTTTTTGCGTCTGCACTTGAAGAAACTTTTAAAGTTCTTGACATTTTCCGTATTGACTGACCTTCATGTCTTAAAGTAATGATGGACTGTCGTTTCTCTTTGCTTATTTGTGCTGTTCTTGCCATAATATGGACTTGGTCTTTTACCAAATAGGGCTATCTTCTGTATACCCCACTACCTTTTCACAACACAACTGGATTGGCTCAAACACATTAAGAAGGAAAGAAATTCCACAAATGAACTTTTAACAAGGCACACCTGTTAATTGAAATTCATTCCAGGTGACTACCTCATGAAGCTGGTTAAGAGAATGCCAAGAGTGTGCAAAGCTGTCATCAAGGCAAAGGGTGGCTATTTGAAGAATCTCAAATATAAAATATATTTTGATTTGTTTAACATTTTATTGGTTACTACATTATTCCATATGTGTTATTTCATAGTTTTGATGTCTTCACTATTATTCTACAATGTAGAAAATAGCAAAAATAAAGAAAAACCCTTGAATGAGTAGGTGTTTTAACTTTTGACTGGAAGTGTATACACACATACACTTTTTTTTTTAGAAGTCCCCATTCCTCTTTCCGAGTGACTTTCTAATGAATCAAATGTCACTGTAAAGTTAATTTCGAACCAAGAACCCAGTTTTGCATTAGCACTGGCCAGCTAACTCTGAACAAAGACATAAACGCAACAATTTCAACGGTTTTACTGAGTTACAGTTTAAACTTCTGGAATGTGATCAAGAGGAAGATGGATGGTCACAAGCCATCAAACAAAGCCGAGCTGCTTGAATTTTTGCGCCAGCAGTGGCATAAAGTCACCCAACATCAATGTGAAAGACTGGTGGAGAGCATGCCAAGACACATGAAAGCTGTGATTGAAAATCAGGGTTATTCCACCAAATATTGATTTCTGAACTCTTCCTTAGTTAAAACATTAGTATTGTGTTGTTTAAAAATGAACATGAACTTATTTTCTTTGCATTATTCGAGGTCTGACAACACTGCATCTTTTTTGTTATTTTGACCAGTTGTCATTTTCTGCAAATAAATGCTCTAAATGACAATATTTTTATTTGGAATTTGGGAGAAATGTTGTCAGTAGTTTATAGAATAAAACAAAAATGTTAATTTCACCCAAACACATACCTATAAATAGTCAAACCAGAGAAACGTATTTTTGCAGTGGTCTCTTAATTTTTTCCAGAGCTGTATATACTCTTCATATCCCTTGACTTATTCCACATTTTGTTGTGTTACAGCCTGAATTCAAATTTAATTTTTTATTTTTGTCTCACCCATCTACACACAATACCCCATAATGACAAAGTGAAAACATGTTTTTAGACATCTTTGCAAATTTATTGAAAATTAATTACAGAAATATCTCATTGACACCCCTAAGTCAAGACTTTGTAGAAGCACCTTTAGCAGCGATTACAGCTGTGAGTCTCTTCTGGGTAACTTTCTAAAACTAGCCGCCGAAATTGTCGCAACCCCTATTACTAGCCTGTTCAACCTCTCTTTCGTAACGTCTGAGATCCCCAGAGATTGGAAAGCTGCCGCGGTCATCCCCCTCTTCAAAGGGGGTGACACTCTAGATCCAAACTGTTACAGACCTATATCCATCCTGCCCTGCCTTTCAAAAGTTTTTGAAAGCCAAGTTAACAAACAGATCACCGACCATTTCGAATCCCACCGTACCTTCTCCGCTATGCAATCCGGTTTCCGAGCTGGTCATGGGTGCACCTCAGCCACGCTCAAGGTCCTAAACGATATTATAACTGTGATCGATAATAGACAGTACTGTGCAGCCGTCTTCATCGACCTGGCCAAGGCTTTCGACTCTGTCAACCACCGCATTCTTATTGGCAGACTAAATAGCCTTGGTTTCTCTAATGACTGCCTCGCCTGGTTCACCAACTACTTCTCAGATAGAGTTCAATGTGTCAAATCGGAGGGCCTGTTGTCTGGACCTATGGCAGTCTCTATGGGGGTGCCACAGGGTTCAATTCTTGGGCCGACTCTTTTCTCTGTGTATATCAATGATGTCGCTCTTGCTGCTGGTGACTCTCAGATCCACCTCTATGCAGACGACACCATTTTGTATACATCTGTTCCTTCATTGGACACTGTGTTAACAAACCTCCAAACGCGCTTCAATGCCATACAACACTCCTTCAGTAGCCTCCAACTGCTCTTAAACACTAGTAAAACTAAATGCATGCTCTTCAATCGAACACTGCTGGCACCCGCCCACCCGACTAGAATCACTACTCTCGACGGGTCTGACCTAGAGTATGTGGACAACTACAAATACCTAGGTGTCTGGTTAGACTGTAAACTCTCCTTCCAGACTCACATTAAGAATCTCCAATCCAAAGTTAAATCTAGAATCGGCTTCCTATTTCGCAAAAAAGCCTCCTTCACTCATGCTGCCAAACATGCCCTCGTAAAACTGACTATCCTACCGATCCTTGACTTCGGCGATGTCATTTACAAAATGGCCTCCAACACTCTACTCAGCAAATTGGATGTAGTCTATCACAGTGCCATCCGTTTTGTCACCAAAGCCTCATATACTACCCACCACTGTGACCTGTACGCTCTTGTTGGCTGGTCCTCACTAAATAATAATAATAATAATATGCCATTTAGCAGACGCTTTTATCCAAAGCGACTTACAGTCATGCGTGCATATTTTTTTTTGTGTATGGGTGGTCCCGGGGATCGAACCCACTACCTTGGCGTTACAAGCGCCGTGCTCTACCAGCTGAGCTACAGAGGACCACACTACATATTCGTCGCCAAACCCACTGGCTCCAGGCCATCTATAAATCACTGCTAGGCAAATCCCCGCCTTATCTTAGCTCATTGGTCACCATAGCAACACCCACCCGTAGTATGCGCTCCAGCAGGTATATCTCACTGGTCATCCCCAAAGCGAACACCTCCTTTGGCCGCCATTCCTTCCAGTTCTCTGCTGCCAATGACTGGAACGAATTGCAAAGATCTCTGAAGCTGGAGACTCTTATCTCCCTCACTAACTTTAAGCATCAGTTGTCAGAGCACCTTACCGATCACTGCACCTGTACACAGCCCAACTGAAATTAGCCCACCCAACTACCTCATCCCCATATTGTTATTTATTTTGCTCATTTGCACCCCAGTATCTCTATTTGCACATCATCTCTTGCACATCTATCATTCCAGTGTTAATACTAATTGTAACTATTTTGCACTATAGCCTATTTATTGCCTTACCTCCATAACGTGCTACATTTGCACACACTGTATATATATTTTCTGTTGTATTTTTGACTTTATGTTTTGTTTTACCCCATATGTAACTCTGTGTTGTTTTTTATCGCACTGCTTTGCTTTATCTTGGCCAGGTTGCAGTTGTAAATGAGAACTTGTTCTCAACTGGCTTACCTGGTTGAATAAAGGTGCAATAAAAAAATAAGAGCTTTCCACACATGGAATGTGCAACATTTGCCCATTTTATTATTTTCAAAATTCTTCAAGCTCTGTCAAATTGGTTGTTGACAACCAAGTCTTGCCATAGATTTTCAAGTAGATTTAAGTCAAAACTGGAACTCTTCCACTGAGGAACATTCACTGTCAGCTTGGAAAGAAACTCCAGTGCAGATCTGGCCTTGTGTTTTAGGTTATTGTCCTGCTGAAAGGTGAATTCATCTCCCAGTGTCTCGTGGAAAGCAGACTGAACCATGTTTTCGTCTAGGATTTTGCCTGTGCTTAGCTCCATTCCGTTTCTTTTTTTTATCCTGAAAAACTCCCCAGTCCTTAACGATTACAAGCATACCGATAACATGATGCAGCCACCACTATGCTTGAAAATATGGAGAGTGGTACTCAGTAATGTGTTGTATTGGATTTGCCCCAAACATAACACTTTGTATTGAGGACAAAACGCAAATTGCTTTGTTGCAAACAGGATGCATGTTGTGGAATATTTGTGTTCTGTACAGGCTTCCTTCTTTTGTGGAGTAATTACAATGTTGTTGATCCATCCTCAGTTTTCTCCTATCACAGTCATTCAACTCTGTAACTGTTTTTCAGGCTGTAACACAACAAAATGTGTAAAAAGTAGAGGGGTGTGAATACTTTCTGAAGGCACTGTATACCTGTATATATTTCAGAAGGGGATACTGGCCAGGGAGAAACAGTGGGAAGAGTGGATGCAGGGATTGAACCCTGGTCTCCGATGGGGAGACCTGTATATGTGACGTGCCAGGAATGTTAGAAATCCACCTCTGCACGAATGGAGGCCCTCTTGACTGTTTCTGTGGCATTTGTGATGTCATCCCATCCTCTATTTTTTGTCTGACTCATGTGTTTCCACAGGTTGGCTTCCAGAAGGGCGGCATCTATCTTCTCAATCCCCTGGGCAGGAGGATGGAGATGGTGCTGGCTGGCGTGCTGCTTGTTTCTGTCCTCGCCTTGTGCGGATGTGCCGTCACTCTAGGCTCTAGGCGCTACAACAAAGGTGAGAGGCCTGTGGTTACGCACACACTGGTCGTAAGCATGTATGAGCGCTGATTATATGTGATGTCTATGTATCAACATTTCAACTGGCTGGTGTTAAGCACTGTCATTATGAATAATTATAAAGATAGTATGAGATCATACAAAAGTCTTGTGACATGGCATTATAACCACATTAAGCATTATATCTGCAGGCTTTAAGTAGAGCGTTACAGAATGCTGTTTTTCTACCTTCACACAAGACCCAGCACAAAGCCTGTGTCTGACCAAGGCCTGTATCACGGTGGCCAATAAGATCGAGGAGGCCCTGGACCGCAGCGCTGACCCCTGCCAGGACTTCTACCAGTACGCCTGTGGGGGCTGGGTCCGCAAGAACCCTCTCCCCGATGGACGCTCTCGTTGGAGTACCTTCAACAGCGTCTGGAACCAGAACCAGGCTCTCCTCAAACACCTGCTGGGTGAGTTGGAACCAAAGACATGTACACAGACAGACACACACACACACACACAAGCAAGCATACACATCACATTTTATTTGTCACATGCGGCGAATACAGCACATGTAGACCTTAACGTGAAATGCTTACTTACAAGCCCTTAACCAACAATTTAGTTAAGAAAATAGAGTTAAGAAAATATTTACTAAATATACTAAAGTCAACAACAACAAAAAGTAACACAATAAAATAACAGTAATGAGGCTATGTACAGGTTAGTCGAGGTAATTTGTACATGTAGGTAGAGGAAAAGTGACTATGCATAGATCAGAAACAGCGAGTAGCAGCAGTGTAAAAACAAAGGGGGTGGGTGGTGTCAATGCAAATAGTCCGGGTGGCCATTGTGATTAATTGTTCAGCAGTCTTATGGCTTGGGGGTAGAAGCTGTTGAGCCTTTTGGACCTAGACTTGGCGCTCCGGTACCGCTTGCCGTGTGGTAGCAGAGAGAATGGTCTATGACTTTGGTGACTGGAGTATTTGACCATTTTTGGGGCCTTCATCTGACACCACCTAGTAACCACTGTAAGTCGCTCTGGATAAGAGCGTCTGCTAAATGACTAAAATGTAAATGTAAATGTATAGGTCCTGGATGGCAGGAAGCTTGGCCCCAGTGATGTACTGGGCTGTATGCACTACCATCTGTAGCGCCTTACGGTCGGATGCCAAGCAGTTGCCATACAGGCGGTGATGCAACCGGTCAGGATGCTCTTGATGGTGCAGCTGTATAACTTTTTGAGGATCTGGGGACCCATGCCAAATCTTTTCGGTCTCTCAGAGGCATCCACTGAGTCCGAATTCCCTACAGACAGCGACTCCAGCTACCATCACACACAGACTGTGTTTTTTTTTGCCCGAAAGCAGTACAACAAGGCTCCATGAAAGAAAATCAATGAAGTAGGAGAGACAAGTGGTCAAAGAGGGGATCAGGAACACAGGCCGTGGACACGGAGCTACAGCAGGACACAGTAATTAACCTCTCCAAAAAAGAGCTCACTGACGCACAAGACTGTCTTATCTAAGGGCCTCTCTTTTGTACCTACATGCACAGACAAACCATTTGATACGAAAGTAGATCTGTTTTAAATTATTTAGCAAGATTAAACTTAAGCACGTGTTTTCTCAAACCCTGTTTCTGGCCTAGAAACGCTATTCCATGCGAGAAATTGCCAAGAAACTGAAGATCTCGTACAACACTGTGTACTACTCCCTTCACAGAACAGCGCAAACTGGCTCTAACCAGAATAGAAAGAGGAGTGGGAGGCCCTGGTGCACAACTGAGCAAGAGGACAAATACATTAGTGTCTAGTTTGAGAAACAGACGCGTCACAGGTCCTCAACTGGCAGCGTAATTCAATCGTAACCGCAAAACACCAGTCTCAACGTCAACTGTGAAGAGGCGACTCCGGGATGCTGACCTTCTAGGCAGAATTTTAAAGAAAAAGCCATATCTCAGACTGCCCATCTTAATCTTTTATTTTTATTGGCCAGTCTGATATGGATTTTTCTTTGCAACATTCTTGTCGAACATCTCATTCCAAAATCATGGGCATTCATATGGAGTTGGCCCCCCCTTTGCTGCTATAACAGCCTCCACTCTTCTGGGCTTGGGATTACAAAATATATTTTTTATGTATGGCTCATCAGGCTCAGGTAGCATCAGTCTTGGATTTTCGGTCAAAGCTCCTAATGAAATCCAGACATAGGCCTATTTACAGTATATGCTTTATATGCTTTTGAATGATGCTTACGGTTTTGGCGGGAAATTCCGGGTTACCCGGGAGAAAAGTGAAACATTTTGTAAAATACCGGGAAAATATTCAACCCTAGTCTGAGATGATAGGGAACCTGCCCCCACAAGGTGCTTTTGTCTTGGCCCCAAGGTGTGTGTGTGTGTCCCAACCGTCCCACAGCGGTCACAGTCCAATCCCACAGCTCCCAACTGTCAGAACAGTCAGCCATGGTTCAGCCGCAGGTCAACCGTCCATGACGTACTGTTATTTGCTTCAAACCTGTCCAGATCTCATGTCATGTAGTCTGACGTTTACAGACACATTAGCCAAAATACATTTAAACTCAGTTTTTCACAATTCCTGACATTTCATCCTAGTAAAAATTCATTGTCTTTGGTCAGTTAGGATCACAACTTTATTTTAAGAATGTGAAATGTAATAATAGTAGAAAGAATGATTTTATTTCAGCTTTTATTTCTTTCATCACATTCCCAGTGGGTCAGAAGTTTACATACACTCAATTAGTATTTGGTAGCATTGCCTTTAAATGGTTTAACTTGGGTCAAACGTTTTGGGTAGCCTTCCACAAGCTTCCCACAATAAAATGGGTGAATTTTGGCCCATTCCTCCTGACAGAGCTGGTGTAACTGAGTCAGGTTTGTAGGCCTCCTTGCTCGCACATGCTTTTTCAGTTCTGCCCACACATTTTCTATAGGATTGAGGTCAGGGCTTTGTGATGGCCACTCCGATACCTTGACTTTGTTGTCCTTAAGCCATTTTGCCACAACTTTGGAAGTATGCTGGGGGTCATTGTCCATTTGGAAGACCCATTTGCGACCAAGCTTTAACTTCCTGACTGATGTCTTGAGATGTTGCTTCAATATATCCACATAATTTTTCTTCCTCATGATGCCATCTATTTTGTGAAGTGCACCAGTCCCTCCTGCAGCAAAACACCCCCACAGCATGATGCTGCCAAGGATGAACCAGACTTGTGTTTTTCTGAGGTCTTGGCTGATTTCTTTTGATTTTCTCATGATGTCAAGCAGCACTGAGTTTGAAGGTAGGCCTTGAAATACATCCACAGGTACACCTACAATTGACTCAAATGATGTCAATTAGCCTACCAGAAGCTTCTAAAGCCATGACATCATTTTCTGGAATTTTCCAAGCTGTTTAAAGGCACAGTCAACTTAGTGTATGTAAACTTCTGACCCACTGGAATTGTGA
Organism: Coregonus lavaretus; assembly: GCF_964263955.1. Classification (NCBI taxonomy): domain Eukaryota; kingdom Metazoa; phylum Chordata; class Actinopteri; order Salmoniformes; family Salmonidae; genus Coregonus; species Coregonus lavaretus. Next base: position 6,975,330 of record NC_140011.1, on the reverse strand, counting down.
TACAGTGAATTATAAGTGAAATAATCTGTCTGTAAATATTTGTTGGAAAAATTACTTGCGTCATGCACAAAGTAGATGTCCTAACAGACTTGCCAAAACTATAGTTTGTTAACAAGAAATTTGTGGAGTGGTTGAAAAACGAGTTTTAATGACTCCAACCTAAGTGTATGTAAACTTCCGACTTCAACTGTAGAAGGAAATTACAGTTATTCTTGTTTCCGCCTCACACAATCACATTATCCATCTCTTCCTCCTCATCCCTACCCCTCTTTTCTCTCCTCCTTCAGAAAACGGCACATTCAACTCCAGCAGCGAGGCGGAGAGGAAGACCCAGTTCTACTACCTGTCCTGTCTCAACAAGCAGCACATCGAGGAGCTGGGAGCCACGCCCCTTATTAACCTCATCACAAAGGTCAGCTTTGCTTCAGACCCCGCCCCCTTCACACACGCACATGCATGCAAATGCGCGCACACACACAGGTTACGTCCTAATAATCTCCGCTTTCTGCCAAAGTGTGTACCCTTTTACGGATTTGAAAGGAAATAGTATATAGAAACTCCCTCTATGCCATGCCAACACCAATCCATTGCTTTTAAGTTTGTGGAGTGGCGCAGTGGTCTAAGGCACTGCATCGCAGTGCTAACTGTGCCACTAGAGATCCTGGTTCGAATCCAGGCTCTGTCGCAGCCGGCCGCGACCGGGAGACCCATGGGGCGGCGCACAATTGGCCCAGCGTCGTCCAGGGTAGGGGAGGGAATGGCCGGCAGGGATGTAGCTCAGATAGAGCATGGCGTTTGCAACACCAGGGTTGTGGGTTCGATTCCCACGGGGGGCCAGTATAAAAAATAATAATATGTATTCACTAACTGTAAGTCGCTCTGGATAAGAGCGTCTGCTAAATGACGTAAATGTAAATGTAATGAACGAGTACACACGTCAGGAGAAATTAGATATTATTGGGACACAACCTCATATAGCTTTGAAGGATTCAATGTCATTAACACATTATGCTTGTGACCGCATGGGTTTGAATCTAGGATCCACTCCTACTTTGTCACAAACCCTCTTGTCACTTCCCTTCTATACTGTCCTTTCTCTTTTAATAAAAGTGTTTGAAAAAAGAACAGGAAAAAAATAAAGAAACTGAAACCTTTAATCTACCTATTACTTAGTACAGGCTCGTCAAAAATGGCATGATGTCATCTGATAAAATCCCCTGCAAAACTTGAAGGTTATAACATTTCTGGTAGTTTACTGGTAAACGTAGAAAGTTTCCAGTAATATACCCTCCCTTTGCAATCCTACTCAAGTGGCATGTCATTAGTAAAGATTGAAAAAAGTAAGGGGCCTAGACAGCTGCCCTGGGAAATTCCAGATTCTACCTGGATTATGTTGGAGAGGCTTCCATTAAAGAAAACCCTCTGTTCTGTTAGGCAGATAACTCTTTATCCACAATATAGCAGGGGGTGTACATACATTTTCCAGCAGCAGACTATGATTGATAATGTCTAACAAAAAAGCTACCACAATCTTTTTATCATAAATTTTTCTCGGACAATCATCATTCATTTGTGTAAATGCATGTTGAATGTCCTTCCCTGTAAGCGTGCTGAAAATCTGTTGATTTATTTGTTTACTGTGAAATAGCGTTGTATCTGGTCAAACACCATTTTTTCCAAAAGTTTACTACGGGTTGGTGACAGGCTGATTGGTCGGCTATTTGAGAAAGTAAAGGGGGCTTTACTATTCTTGGGTAGAGGAATGACTTTTGCTTCCCTCCAGTCCTGAGGGCACACACTTCTTGTAGGCTTAGATTGAAGATATTTACATTTTAGTCATTTAGCATACGCTCTTATCCAGAGCGACTTACAGTTAGTGAGTGCATACATACAGTGGGGGAAAAAAGTATTTAGTCAGCCACCAATTGTGCAAGTTCTCCCACTTAAAAAGATGAGAGAGGCCTGTAATTTTCATCATAGGTACACGTCAACTATGACAGACAAATTGAGAAAAAAAAATTCAGAACATCACATTGTAGGATTTTTTTATGAATTTATTTGCAAATTATGGTGGAAAATAAGTATTTGGTCACCTACAAACAAGCAAGATTTCTGGCTCTCACAGACCTGTAACTTCTTCTTTAAGAGGCTCCTCTGTCCTCCACTCGTTACCTGTATTAATGGCACCTGTTTGAACTTGTTATCAGTATAAAAGACACCTGTCCACAACCTCAAACAGTCACACTCCAAAATCCACTATGGCCAAGACCAAAGAGCTGTCAAAGGACACCAGAAACAAAATTGTAGACCTGCACCAGGCTGGGATGACTGAATCTGCAATAGGTAAGCAGCTTGGTTTGAAGAAATCAACTGTGGGAGCAATTATTAGGAAATGGAAGACATACAAGACCACTGATAATCTCCCTCGATCTGGGGCTCCACACAAGATCTCACCCCGTGGGGTCAAAATGATCACAAGAACGGTGAGCAAAAATCCCAGAACCACACGGGGGGACCTAGTGAATGACCTGCAGAGAGCTGGGACCAAAGTAACAAAGCCTACCATCAGTAACACACTACGCCGCCAGGGACTCAAATCCTGCAGTGCCAGACGTGTCCCCCTGCTTAAGCCAGTACATGTCCAGGCCCGTCTGAAGTTTGCTAGAGTGCATTTGGATGATCCAGAAGAGGATTGGGAGAATGTCAGATGAAACCAAAATAACTTTTTGGTAAAAACTCAACTCGTTGTGTTTGGAGGACAAAGAATGCTGAGTTGCATCCAAAGAACACCATACCTACTGTGAAGCATGGGGGTGGAAACATGCTTTGGGGCTGTTTTTCTGCAAAGGGACCAGGACGACTGATCCGTGTAAAGGAAAGAATGAATGGGGCCATGTATCGTGAGATTTTGAGTGAAAACCTCCTTCCATCAGCAAGGGCATTGAAGATGAAACGTGGCTGGGTCTTTCAGCATGACAATGATCCCAAACACACCGCCCGGGCAACGAAGGAGTGGCTTCGTAAGAAGCATTTCAAGGTCCTGGAGTGGCCTAGCCAGTCTCCAGATCTCAACCCCATAGAAAATCTTTGGAGGGAGTTGAAAGTCCGTGTTGCCCAGCGACAGCCCCAAAACATCACTGCTCTAGAGGAGATCTGCATGGAGGAATGGGCCAAAATACCAGCAACAGTGTGTGAAAACCTTGTGAAGATTTACAGAAAATGTTTGACCTGTGTCATTGCCAACAAAGGGTATATAACAAAGTATTGAGAAACTTTTGTTATTGACCAAATACTTATTTTCCACCATAATTTGCAAATAAATTCATAAAAAATCCTACAATGTGATTTTCTGGAGTTTTTTTTCTCATTTTGTCTGTCATAGTTGACGTGTACCTATGATGAAAATTACAGGCCTCTCTCATCTTTTTAAGTGGGAGAACTTGCACAATTGGTGGCTGACTAAATACTTTTTTCCCCCACTGTATATATTTTTTCTTCATACTGGCCCCCCGTGGGAATCGAACCCACAACCCTGGTGTTGCAAGCGCCATGCTCTACCAACTGAGCTACACGGACAAATAGGAGTGGCAATATTGTCCGCTATTATCCTCAGTAATTTTCCATCCAAGTTGTCAGACCCAGGTGGCTTGTCATTGTTGATAGACAACAATACTTTTTTCACCTCTTCCACAATCACGTTTCGGAATTCAAAATTACAATGCTTGTCTTTCAGAATGGTCAGTTATACTTGGATGTGTAGTGTCTGCATTTGTTGCTGTCATGGCAAATGTATTTAATGTATATAATCATTATTTTTTAAAGAGGATAGATCTGCTTTAATATTGCAGATAGATTGTACCTTCCATCAATGTAATTGTCTGCATCATTTTCAATCCCCCATATATATTTTTTGCTAAATATATACACTACCAGTCAAAAGTTTGGACACACCTACTCATTTCAAGGCTTTTTCTTTATTTTTACAATTTTTTACATTGTAGAATAATAGTGAAGACATCAAAACTATGAAATAACACATATGGAATCATGTAGTAACCAAAAAAAGTGTTAAACAAAATATATTTTATATTTGAGATTCTTCAAAGTAGCCACCGTTTGCCTTGATGACAGCTTTGCACACTCTTGGCATTCTCTCAACCAGCTTCACCTGGAATGCTTTTCCAACAGTCTTGAAGGAGTTCCCACATATGCTGAGCACTTGTTGGCTGCTTTTCCTTCACTCTGCCATCCGACTCATCCCAAACCATCTCAATTGGGTTGAGGTCGGGGGATTGTGGAGGCCAGGTCATCTGATGCAGCACTTGGTAAAATAGCCCTTACACAGCCTGGAGGTGTGTTGGGTCATTGTCCTGTTAAAAAAACAAATGATAGTCCCACTGAGCCCAAACCAGATGGGATGGCGTATTGCTGAATAATGCTGTGGTAGCCATGCTGGTTAACTGTGCCTTAAATTCTAAATAAATCAGTGTCACCATCAAAGCACCCCCACAACATAACACCACCTCCTCCATACTTTATGGTGGGAAATACACATGCAGAGATCATCCGTTCACCCACACCACGTCTCACAAAGACACAGCGGTTGGAACCAAAAATCTCCAATTTGGACTACAGACCAAAGTACACATTTCCACCAGTCTAATGTCCATTGCTCGTGTTTCTTGGCCCAAGCAGGTCTACTCTTCTTATTGGTGTTCTTTAGTAGTCGTTCCTTTGCAGCAATTCGACCATGAAGGCCTGATTCACACAGTCTCCTCTGAACAGTTGATGTTGAGATGTGTCAGTTACTTAAACTCTGTGAAGCATTTATTTGGGCTGCAATTTCTGAGGCTGGTAACTCTAATGAACTTATCCTCTGCAGCAGAGTTAACTCTGGGTCTTCCATTCCTGTGGCAGTCCTCATGAGAGCCAGTTTCATCATAGCGCTTGATGGTTTTTGTGACTGCACTTGAAGAAACTTTTAAAGTTCTTGACATTTTCCGTATTGACTGACCTTCATGTCTTAAAGTAATGATGGACTGTCATTTCTCTTTGCTTATTTGTGCTGTTCTTGCCATAATATGGACTTGGTCTTTTACCAAATAGGGCTATCTTCTGTATACCCCCCTTACCTTGTCACAACACAACTGATTGGCTCAAACACATTAAGAAGGAAAGAAATTCCACAAATGAACTTTTAACAAGGCACACCTGTTGAATTGCATTGAAATGCATTCCAGGTGACTACCTCATGAAGCTGATTGAGAGAATGCCAAGAGTGTGCAAAGCTGTCATCAAGGCAAAGGGTGGCTATTTGAAGAATCTCAAATATAAAATATATTTTGATTTGTTTAACACTTTTTTGGTTACTACATTATTCCATATGTGTTATTTCATAGGTTTGATGTCTTCACTATTATTCTACAATGTAAAAGTAAAGAAAACCTTGAATGAGTATGTGTGTCCAAACTTTTGACTGGAAGTGTATATATATACAGTTTTGAATCCAGCGTCGTTTTGCGTATCAGTTCATAAACCATGTGCCATGGAATCGGTACATCAAATCTCTTCCCAACTATTTTGCAGTCTATATGGCACAGCTGTCAATTTTTTGGTCCTTAAATGAAACTGGTATACTTTTTTTATTTATCACAATGTTCTTTAACCAAGTTTGGTCTTTAATGCAGGGCCGACAGACCAGTTCCTTACTTTTTCCCTCTTCCACTTTCCTCTTCCATTTTTGCAGTAATGCTGCAATTAGTTGGTTGTAATTTTGGGTAGAGCATACATTTCCATATATTTTTGTTAGCTTCATGTGTGACACAGCTCCACCAGTCCTATTTATGATATAATTTACAAAGATTAAACATTTTTTTTAATCAATTACCGTAGTATATTTGAGTTTAACCACAATATTTGTTGTATTATTTGTTCTGTATTTTCTGGTGGATTAAACTGAAATTGCACCAACTTTCTATGGCTTGTTTTAAAAATAGCGATATTTTGGAGATTTCATTTTAAAATATCAGAAAATGAGAGGTTGTAATCTGAATAAAGGGGGGAAAGGCCGTTCTTGAACATGGGGTGAGACATTCTTACTAATTTGCTAGAGAACCAGTTCGGATTTAAGTAACGTTTGTATGACTGACGCCTTTAGTGAGAGGTCTAATGCTTTAATATTTAATAATTTCTGCCCTCCGAATTCATATTCATTATATAAATAGACCCTTTTAATTTTGTCTTGCAATTCCAAATAAAATGGAATATCTTTTGCTCATATAATTTAAAAAACAGGTCGCTAGGTGTAGGCTAGACCATAAGCAAATAGGTAAACTGGGATATGACTAAAGAGTTAATCAGGGTGATTTTTCCACAAATAGACAGGTATTTTCCTTTCCATGGTAGCAAGATCTTATCTATTTTTGCTAACGTTCTATAAAAATGTATTGGAGTGAGAATGTCTTTCTTTCGGGATATGTATACCGAGTATGTCCACATCACCGTCAGACCATTTTATTGGTAAACTACACGGTAATGTAAAAGTTGTATTTTGTAGTTATCCAATACGTAATAGTACACTTATCATAATTTGGTTGTAATCCAGAGAGGTTAGAAAAAGTATGTAGATCCTCTGAGGCTGTGGAGGGATCCAAATTGTGGATTTAAAAGAAAACAACATGAATCATCAGCGTACAATGACACCTTTTGTTTTTAAGCCCTGGATTTCTAAGCCCTTGATATTATTGTTGTATCTGATTTTAACAGCTAACATTTCGATGGCAATAATAAATAGATAGTGGACAACCTTGTTTTACTCCTCTTGACAGTTTAAAGCTTTCTGAGAAGTAGCGATTATTAACTATTTTACACCTAGGGTTACTCTTCATAAATTTAACCCATTTTGTAAGAGATTCTCCTAAATTGAAATATTCCAGGCATTTACATATAAACTCCAGTCATACTTTATCAAAAGCCTTTTCAAAGTCAGATGTGAATAACAGGCCTGGTTTCCCATATTTTTCATAGTGTTCTATTGTTTCCAGTACTTGTCTTATATTATCTCCAAAGTATCGTCCATGTAAAAAACCTGTCTGATTAGGATGAATAATATCCGACGACACTTTTTAATTCTATGCATTTTGCTAGACATTTTGTATCACAACACTGAAGTGTAAGAGGCCTCCAATTTTTTTAATGGGCTGGATCTTTTATATTTACCACTTGAATCCTGTTTCAGTAATAATGAAATCAGACCTTGTTGAGTGTCTGATAATCTACCATTGATATACAGTGGCTTGCGAAAGTGTTCACCCCCCTTGGCATTTTTCCTATTTTGTTGCCTTACAACCTGGAATTAAAATTGATTTTTTGGGGGGTTTGTATCATTTGATTTACACAACATGTCTACCACTTTGAAGATGCAAAATATTTTTTATTGTGAAACAAACAAGAAATAAGACAAAAAAAATTCTAATTGAGCGTGCATAACTATTCACCCCCCCAAAGTCAATACTTTGTAGAGCCACCTTTTGCAGTAATTACAGCTGCAAGTCTCTTGGGGTATGTCTCTATAAGCTTGGCACATCTAGCCACTGGGAATTTTGCACATTCTTCAAGGCAAAACTGCTCCAGCTCCTTCACGTTGGATGTGTTCTGCTGGTGTACAGCAATCTTTAAGTCATACCACAGATTTTCAATTGGATTGAGGTCTGAGCTTTGACTAGGCCATTCCAATACATTTCAATGTTTCCCCTTAAACCACTCAAGTGTTGCTTTAGCAGTATGCTTAGGGTCATTGTCCTGCTGGAAGGTGAACCTCTGTCCCAGTCTCAAATCTCTGGAAGACTGAAACGGGTTTCCCTCAAGAATTTCCCTGTATTTAGCGCCATCCATCATTCCTTCAATTCTGACCAGGTTCTCAGTCCCTGCCGATGAAAAGCATCCCCACAGCATGATGCTGCCACCACCATGCTTCAGTGTGGGGATGGTGTTCTCGGGGTCATGAGGGGTGTTGGGTTTGCGCCAGACATAGTGTTTTCCTTGATGGCCAAAAAGCTCAATTTTAGTCTCATCTGACCAGAGTACCTTCTTCCATATGTTTGGGGAGTCTCCCACATGCTTTTTGGTGAACACCAAACGTGTTTGCTTATTTTTTTCTTTAAGCAATGGCTTTTTTCTGGCCACTCTTCCGTAAAGCCCAGCTCTGTGGAGTGTACGGCTTAAAGTAGTCCTATGGACAGATACTCCAGTCTCCGCTGTGGAGCTTTGCAGCTCCTTCAGGGTTATCTTTGGTCTCTTTGTTGCCTCTCTGATTAATGCGCTCCTTGCCTGGTCCATGAGGTTTGGTGGGCAGCCTTCTCTTGGCAGGTTTGTTGTGGTGCCATATTCTTTCTGTTTTTTTAATAATGGATTTAATGGTGCTCCGTGGGATGTTCAAAGTTTCTGATATTTCTTTATAACCCAACCCTGATCTGTACTTCTCCACAACTTTGTCCCTGACCTGTTTGGAGAGCTCCTTGGTCTTCATGGTGCCGCTTGCTTGGTGGTGCCCCTTGCTTAGTGGTGTTGCACACTTTCAGAACAGTTGTGTGTGTATATATACTGAGATCATGTGACACTTAGATTGCACACAGGTTGTCACGATCGTCTTCAAAATGAGCGGACCAAGGCGCAGCGTGATAAGCGTACATACTTTATTTTAATAAAGCGCACACACGAAAAATGAAACAAAACACGATCGTAACGTCCTCAGTGACAAAAACACGGAACACTGGAACACAGGAACAACAGGAACATAAAGGAACAAAAACCCACAAACACAAGGTGAAAACACACAGAATAAATATGGCTCCCAATCAGAGATAACGAGCCGACAGCTGACACTCGTTACCTCCGATTGGGAGTCACCAGACCAATCACCACAAAACACAAACAAATGAAACACACCCATACCCAACACCACCAAATGAAATACACTCTGGCTCTAATTACACAGTCCCGGAGCCAGAGTGTGACAGTACCCCCCCCCCAAAGGCGCGGACTCCGACCGCGCCTAACCCAAAAAATGGGGAGGGCTGGGTGGGTGTTACTCCACGGAGGCGGCTCTGGCACTGGTCGTGGTCCCCACCCCACCATAGTCACTACCCACTTAAGTAGCCTCCTCCTACTGACCACCCTACCACTTAACCCCACTGGATTAAGGGGCAGCACCGGACCAAGAGGCAGCACCAAACTAAGGGGCAGCACCGGACTAAGGGGCAGCACCGGACTAAGGGGCAGCACCGGACTAAGGGGCAGCACCAGGATAAGTGGCAGCACCAGGATAAGGGGCAGCACCAGGATCAGCACCGAGCTAAGGGGCAGCACCGGACTAAATGGCGGATCCTGGCTGGCTGGCTCTGGCGGATCCTGGCTGGCTGGCGGATCCTGGCTGGACGGCTCTGGCGGATCCCGGCTGGACGGCTCTGGCGGATCCCGGCTGGACGGCTCTGACGGATCCCGGCTGGACGGCTCTGGCGGATCCCGGCTGGACGGCTCTGGCGGATCCCGGCTGGACGGCTCTGGCGGATCCCGGCTGGACGGCTCTGGCGGATCCCGGCTGGACGGCTCTGGCGAATCCCGGCTGGACGGCTCTGGCGTATCCCGGCTGGACGGCTCTGGCGGATCCCGGCTGGACGGCTCTGGCGGATCCCGGCTGGACGGCTCTGGCGGATCCCGGCTGGACGGCTCTGGCGGATCCCGGCTGGACGGCTCATGGCTGGCTGACGGATCTGGCTGCTCATGGCTAGCTGACGGATCTGGCTGCTCATGGCTGGCTGACGGATCTGGCTGCTCATGGCTGGCTGACGGATCTGGCTGCTCATGGCTGGCTGACGGGTCTGGCTGCTCATGGCTGGCTGACGGATCTGGCTGCTCATGGCTGGCTGACGGATCTGGCTGCTCATGGCTGGCTGACGGATCTGGCTGCTCATGGCTGGCTGACGGATCTGGCTGCTCATGGCTAGCTGACGGATCTGGCTGCTCATGGCTGGCTGACGGATCTGGCTGCTCATGGCTGGCTGACGGATCTGGCTGCTCATGGCTGGCTGACGGATCTGGCTGCTCATGGCTGGCTGACGGATCTGGCTGCTCATGGCTGGCTGAAGGCTCTGGCTGATCCTGTCTGGCGGAAGGCTCTGGCTGATCCTGTCTGGCGGAAGGCTCTGGCTGATCCTGTCTGGCAGAAGGCTCTGGCTGATCCTGTCTGGCAGAAGGCTCTGGCTGATCCTGTCTGGCAGAAGGCTCTGGCTGATCCTGTCTGGCAGAAGGCTCTGGCTGATCCTGTCTGGCGGAAGGCTCTGGCTGATCCTGTCTGGCGGAAGGCTCTAGCGGCTCCGGTCTGGCGGACGGCTCTGATGGCTCATGGCAGACGGGCGGCTTTGCAGGCTTTGGGCAGACGGGCAGTTCAGGCCCCGTTGGGCAGACGGCAGACTCTGGCCGTCTGAGGCGCACCGTAGGCCTGGTGCGTGGTGCCGGAACTGGAGGTACCGGGCTGAGGACACGCATCTCAGGGCTAGTGCGGGGAGAAGCAACAGGGCATGCTGGACCCTGGGGACGCACATACGGCCTAGTGCGTGGTGCCGGAACTGGTGGTCCCGGGCTGAGGACACGCATCTCAGGGCTAGTGCGGGGAGTAGCAACAGGGCATGCTGGACCCTGGGGACGCACATACGGCCTAGTACGTGGTGCCGGAACTGGTGGTCCCTGGCTGAGGACACGCATCTCAGGGCTAGTGCGGGGAGCAGCAACAGGACGCACAGGACTCTGGGGACACACAGGAGGCTTGGTGCGAATAGCAGGAACGGGCTGGACCAGGCTGGCGACTCGCACCCCTGGTTTGGTGCGAGTGGCAGGAACAGGCCGGGCCGGGCTGGCGACGCATACCGTTGGCTTCGAACGTGGCACAGGAACCGGCCGGGCTGGGCTGGCGACGCACACCGTAGGTTTCCTACGTGGCGCAGGAACAGGCCGGGCTGGGCTGGCGACGCACACCGTGGGCTTGATGCGTGGAGTAACAACAGGCCGGTCCGTACTGGGAACACACACCACTGGCCTTAACCGGGGCTCAGGAACGGGCCGGACCGGACTGGTAACACACCTCAGTCTCTCACGCCGTGCCACAACAACTTCCCTCCCTCTACTCGCCAATGGCTCCCGTACTCCGATAGCCTTCTCTCCACGTCTACCTGTGGCAGCCTCCTGCTGCCCAGCTGCCCAAGCCATGTGCCCCCCCAAAAAAATTTCTTGGGGTTGCCTCTCGTCCACGGGCTTCCAGCCTCGCCTCCGTGCTGCCTCCTCATACCACCTCCTCTCGGCTTTGGCTGCCTCCAGCTCTTCACGAGGGCGGCGATATTCTCCCGGTTGTGCCCAAGGACCCTTTCCATCCAATATCTCCTCCCATGTCCATGAATCCTTGACAGGTGGATACTGTTGCCGCTTGACACGCCGCTTGGTCCTTTGATGGTGGGTTTTTCTGTCACGATCGTCTTCAAAATGAGCGGACCAAGGCGCAGCGTGATAAGCGTACATACTTTATTTTAATAAAGCGCACACACGAAAAATGAAACAAAACACGATCGTAACGTCCTCAGTGACAAAAACACGGAACACTGGAACACAGGAACAACAGGAACATAAAGGAACAAAAACACACAAACACAAGGTGAAAACACACAGAATAAATATGGCTCCCAATCAGAGATAACGAGCCGACAGCTGACACTCGTTACCTCCGATTGGGAGTCACCAGACCAATCACCACAAAACACAAACAAATGAAACACACCCATACCCAACACCACCAAATGAAATACACTCTGGCTCTAATTACACAGTCCCGGAGCCAGAGTGTGACACAGGTGGACTTTATTTAACTAATTATGTGACTTCTGAAGGTAGTTGGTTGCACCAGATCTTATTTAGGGGCTTCATAGCAAAGGGGGTGAATACATATGCACGCACCACTTTTCCGTTATTAATTTTTTAGAATTTCTTGAAACAAGTTATTTTTTTCATTTCACTTCCTTAATTTGGACTATTTTGTGTAAATCCATTTAAATTACAGGTTGTAATGCAACAAAATAGGAAAAACACCAAGGGGGATAAATACTTTTGCAAGGCACTGTAAGAGTGGTTAAAAATGCTAGTAATGGTCCTCTGAGTATATCAAAAAAGTTATGCCATCCAGCCCTGGATTTTTCCCAGACTTAAAGGCTTTAATTGCATTAAGAAGTTCCTCCTCTGTAATTTGACCTTCACATGAGTCTTTCTGTACAGCTGTTAATTTTATATTATTCATAGAAAAAAATCCATACAATTAGCTTCGGTTAGTGGAGATGGAGGAGACTGAAATGAAAACATATGCTTAAAGTACTTTAAGTCTTTCAAAATATTGTTTGGTGAATCATGGGTGACTCCGTCATTTGTAACAAGTTTCAGTAAATTCTTTTTGGTAGCATTTCTATGTTGAAGATTTAAAAAGAATGTGGTGCGTTTTCCCCATATTCTATCCTGTTCGCTTTATTTTTATAATATATTACACTTGATCTTTCTTGAATAAGTTCCTCCATTTCTTTTTGTTTTTCTTCTAACTTATTCTGAGCATCTATGGTACAGTTTTAATTGCTATCTATCTGTACTGTTAGACCTTCCATTTCCTTTGTTAATATGGACTCTTCTGACCCAAAATTGCTTTTGTTTAAGAGATTAGTACTGAATAGTATGGTCTCTAAAGGCACATTTAAAAAGTGCCCCAGACAATAAGGGGATCTGTTGTACCTATGTTATGTCGGAAAAAAGTTATCATCCAATAGGCTTTGATTAAATTTCCAATATCCTTGCCCACGTGAATTCTGTAAGAGTAATATACACTGCTCAAAAAAATTAAGGGAACACTTAAACAACACAATGTAACTCCAAGTCAATCACACTTCTGTGAAATCAAACTGTCCACTTAGGAAGCAACACTGATTGACAATACATTTCACATGCTGTTGTGCAAATGGAATAGACAACAGGTGGAAATTATAGGCAATTAGCAAGACACCCCCAATAAAGGAGTGGTTCTGCAGGTGGTGACCACAGACCACTTCTCAGTTCCTATGCTTCCTGGCTGATGTTTTGGTCACTTTTGAATGCTGGCGGTGCTTTCACTCTAGTGGTAGCATGAGACGGAGTCTACAACCCACACAAGTGGCTCAGGTAGTGCAGCTCATCCAGGATGGCACATCAATGCAAGCTGTGGCAAGAAGGTTTGCTGTGTCTGTCAGCGTAGTGTCCAGAGCATGGAGGCGCTACCAGGAGACAGGCTAGTACATCAGGAGACGTGGAGGAGGCTGTAGGAGGGCAACAACCCAGCAGCAGGACCGCTACCTCCGCCTTTGTGCAAGGAAGAGCAGGAGGAGCACTGCCAGAGCCCTGCAAAATGACCTCCAGCAGGCCACAAATGTGCATGTGTCTGCTCAAACGGTCAGTAACAGACTCCATGAGGGTGGTATGAGGGCCCGACGTCCACAGGTGGGGGTTGTGCTTACAGCCCAACACCGTGCAGGACGTTTGGCATTTGCCAGAGAACACCAAGATTGGCAAATTCGCCACTGGCGCCCTGTGCTCTTCACAGATGAAAGCAGGTTCACACTGAGCACGTGACAGAGTCTGGAGACGCCTTGGAGAACGTTCTGCTGCCAGCAACATCCTCCAGCATGACCGGTTTGGCGGTGGGTCAGTCATGGTGTGGGTGGCATTTCTTTGGGGGGCCACACAGCCCTCCATGTGCTCGCCAGAGGTAGCCTGACTGCCATTAGGTACTGAGATGAGATCCTCAGACCCCTTGTGAGACCATATGCTGGTGCGGTTGGTCCTGGGTTCCTCCTAATGCAAGACAATGCTAGACCTCATGTGGCTGGAGTGTCAGCAGTTCCTGCAAGAGGAAGGCATTGATGCTATTGACTGGCCCGCCCGTTCCCCAGACCTGAATCCAATTGAGCACATCTGGGACATCATGTCTCGCTCCATCCACCAATGCCACATTGCACCACAGACTGTCCAGGAGTTGGCGGATGCTTTAGTCCAGGTCTGGGAGGAGATCCCTCAGGAGACCATCCGCCACCTCATCAGGAGCATGCCCAGGCGTTGTAGGGAGGTCATACAGGCACATGGAGGCCACACACACTACTGAGCCTCATTTTCACTTGTTTTAAGGACATTACATCAAAGTTGGATCAGCCTGTAGTGTGGTTTTCCACTTTCATTTTGAGTGTGACTCCAAATCCAGACCTCCATGGGTTGATACATTTGATTTACATTGATACTTTTTGTGTGATTTTGTTGTCAGCAAATTCAACTATGTAAAGAAAAAATTATTTACTAAGATTATTTCATTCATTCAGATCTAGGATGTGTTATTTTAGTGTTCCCTTATTTTTTTTGAGCAGTGTATATACAGTGCTATGAAAAAGTATTTGCCCCCTTTCTAATTTTCTCTACTTTAGCATATTTGTGATACTGAATGTTATCAGATCTTCAACCAAAACCTAATATTAGATAAAGGGAACATAAGTGAACAAATAACACAACAATTACATATTTATTTCATTTATTTCATAAACAAAGTTATGCAACACCCAATTCCCCTGTGTGAAAAAGTAACTTACACTCAATAACTGGTTGTGCCACCTTTAGCTGCAATGACTCTAACCAAATGCTTCCTGTAGTTGTTGATCAGTCTCTCACGTCGCTGTGGAGGAATTTTGGCCTACTCTTCCATGCAGAACTGCTTTAACTCAGTGATGTGTGGGTTTTCCAGCATGAACTGCTCGTTTCAAGTTCTGCCACAACATCTCAATTGGGATTAGGTCTGGCCTTTGACTAGGCCATTCCAAAACTTCCAATTTGTTGCTTTTTAGCAATTTTCATGTAGACTTGATTGTGTGTTTTGGATCATTGTCTTGCTGCATGACCCAGCTGCGCTTCAGCTTCAGCTCACAGACGGATGGTCTGACATTCTCCTGTAGAATTCTCTGATACAGAGCAGAATTCATGGTTCCTTCTATTAAGGCAAGTCGTCCAGGTCCTGAGGCAGCAAAGCATCCCCAAACCATCACACCACCACCACCATGCTTGACCTTTGGTATGATGTTCTTACTGTGGAATGCAGAGTTTGGTTTTCGCCAGGCATTACTGGAACCATGTCATCCAAAAAGTTATACTTTTGAATCATCTGTCCATAGAACGTTCTTCCAAGAGTGATGATCATCCAGGTGCTTTTTGGCAAACTTGAGTCAACTTTTTGGACGAGATGGGTCCCATTTGGCCATAATGACCATCGTTATGTTTGGAGGAAAAAGGGGGTTACTTGCAAGCCGAAGAACACCACCCCAACCGTGAAGCACGGGGGTGGCAGCATCATGCTGTGGGGGTGCTTTGCTGCAGGAGGGACTGGTGCGCTTCACAAAATAGATGACATCATGAGGAAGGAATATTATGTGGATATATTGAAGCAACATCTCAAGTCATCAGTCAGGAAGTTAAAGCTTGGTCGCAAATGGGATTTCCAAATGGACAATGACCCCCAGCATACTTCCAAAGCTGTGGCAAAATGGCTTAAGGATAACAAAGTCAAGGTATTGGAGTGGCCGTCACAAAGCCCTGACCTCAATCCTACAGAAAATTTGTGGGCAGAACTGAAAAAGCGTGTGCGAGCAAGGAGGCCTACAAACCTGACTCAGTTACACCAGCTCTGTCAGGAGGAATGGGCCAAAATTCACCCATCTTATTGTGGGAAGCTTGTGGAAGGCTACCCCAAACGTTTGACCCAAGTTAAACCATTTAAAGTCAATGCTACCAAATACTAATTGAGTGTATGTAAACTTCTGACCCACTGGGAATGTGATGAAAGAAATAAAAGCTGAAATAAATCATTCTCTCTACTATTATTCTGACATTTCACATTCTTAAAATAAAGTAGTGATCCTAACTGACCTAAGACAGGGAATTTTTATTAGGATTAAATGTCAGGAATTGTGAAAAACAAAGTTTAAATGTATTTGGCTAAGGTGTATGTAAACTTCCGACTTCAACGGTAGCTGTACCATGATATTTGCATTGCTACTTATTAAACCTCCAATTGTTCCCCACTACTCCACCCGCTAAAACCCCTCCCCATTCCAGTGACCGGCAGACCACCCTCATCCCCCCGGATCCCAGGGCCCGAGAGACCGGGACCCATCGTTCAAAAAGAGCACACAGTGCCTCCCACAGA
Source organism: Coregonus lavaretus (assembly GCF_964263955.1). Lineage (NCBI taxonomy): Eukaryota > Metazoa > Chordata > Actinopteri > Salmoniformes > Salmonidae > Coregonus > Coregonus lavaretus. The sequence goes on along the minus strand of NC_140011.1, from coordinate 6,959,033 downwards.
ACAGAAGCAGATCAACCGCCAAAAGCATTTCCATTGCCCTCACCTCGATTTGCATTTATATGTAGCTATTAAAAAACATATAAAAAATCCTGCGTATCTTAATTTCCATAATTAAAAAATAAAATGCGTAATATGGTTGGCAGTTCATGCAAAGGATTGTTACCTATAACCAGGATTGCCATTACAAAAATTTCATTTTTGGCAAGCAATTATTATTTTGGCAAACAATTATTGTGATTCATCCTATATTGTCCCTAACATCATTAACCCCTAGCAACAGATGTGGGATACATACACATACTCATACACACACACAACCCCTTTCCCCCTCAAACAACCATAAGCTCAGATGCTCAACAGTTGTTCCATCCCTGAGATGCTCAACAGTTGTTCCATCCCTGAGCCCAACTCAAGAAAGGACTTGGTTTACGAATGCATATACAGTTGCAGCTGTTTGAGAAGGCATGCAAAATTGAGCAAAAAATCTGGGAGATTTTGATTAACCATTGTCAAGTCCTAAGTGATGGAGCTCAGATACACCCCTTTCCCCTGAAACACACACACTCTGGTCCACCGTTGTGTATCTTTGTGTAGTCAGACCTTTGATTATTTTGTGCCATCAGGGCCACAATAATATGCCCCCTCTCTGATTGTCCGAGTGTGACCCCCTCCCCATGGGTTACTGCAGCTAGTGTTGCCAGCACTGCCACTACCTGGGTGGGGGCACCCCACTGGAATCCCCACCGGCTAGGTACAAGCTCGTCAAGGTTCTCATTAGCAGCTTTGAGAATTTCCTTGTATATTACGCTCTCCCATCAGGGGGCTTTGGCTTTGTAGCACCAACCCTGCCAGGCAGGCTCAGAATCTTGAGGGGGTGGTACTGCTTTAGTAGGTCTCTAACATCAAGGCGGTGACCCGATCCTGTAGGTTCATGCTCTACAACATTCGGAGAGTACGACCCTGCCTTACACAGGAAGCGGCACAGGTCCTAATCCAGGCACTTGTCATCTCCCGTCTGGATTACTGCAACTCGCTGTTGGCTGGGCTCCCTGCCTGTGCCATTAAACCCCTACAACTCATCCAGAATGCCGCGGCCCGTCTGGTGTTCAACCTTCCCAAGTTCTTTCACGTCACCCCGCTCCTCCGCACACTCCACTGGCTTCCAGTTGAAGCTTGCATCTGCTACAAGACCATGGTGCTTGCCTATAGAGCTGTGAGGGGAACGGCACCTCCGTACCTTCAGGCTCTGATCAGTCCCTACACCCAAACGAGGGCATTGCGTTCATCCACCTCTGGCCTGCTGGCCCCCCTACCTCTGCGGAAGCACAGTTCCCGCTCAGCCCAGTCAAAACTGTTCGCTGCTCTGGCACCCCAATGGTGGAACAATCTCCCTCACGACACCAGGACAGCGGAGTCACTCACCACCTTCCGGAGACACTTGAAACCCCACCTCTTTAAGGAATACCAGGGATAGGATAAAGTAATCCTTCTACACCCCTTACCCCACCCCACACCCCAAAATATATATATATATATAAAAAAATAACATATTGTAAAGGGGTTATCCCACTGGCTATAAGGTGAATGCACCAATTTGTAAGTCGCTCTGGATAAGAGCGTCTGCTAAATGACGTAAATGTAAATGTCTCTGACTGCATTCATCTTTCTGATTTGGCTGCGTATAGGCTACTGACAGTAGGCCCATAAAACAGATAAGGATTTCTCCTTAGTGTATTGGTTGCTCAGGTGGGTGTCTAGGGCATAGGGTTGGGGACCGCTCCATCACGATAGGACAATAAATAAATAAACTATATTTATAATTTATTTTAAAATGCACAAAATTGAAAGCTCTCTCTCACAACCACTACTCACAAACACACATGGGCTCTAGGATTTGCAACTGTTTTCCTTTTTCATTCCCTTAACTCCACACCTTTCCAAACACAAAAACCTTCCATCACAATACATCCGCACATACCCACATACTGTGCCTTCTATGTCCTCTGTTTGCTGTGTTTTATCTCTACCATGTTGAGTACTTTTTTGTTCCAGTTCCTTATATCTGAAGATGGATTATTTAGCTAATTATCCTTTCTTCTAATGTGGTCTTATCAATTTATAAAATATTTTAAATACAAAGTCTAATACTAATTATTTTCCAACATTTCCTATCTAGAATGGTATAGTGTAGTTGAAGTTTATTTCTTTAACAATTGTTGGATTTGATCACTTTTCTATATATTTTTTGTATTACAATCCCTACCATGGCTAGTATTGGGTGTTCCATTATTCGACTCCTCTATGGGAACTTTGTAATATTTAGAATAGCCATGGAGTAGTCGGTGTCTCTGAACATTTGGTTATCAATATACAGTTTATTGACTACGAGAGCTACACGTTTCCCTTTTAATCTATTCTCCTTGAAGATTGGGTACAGAACTTTGCGCCGTTCTGCAATTTCCTTTGGGAACTGATCATTCATGCCCATTTTCGTGCCAGCGAGTCTTTTACCCAGGCTTTGAACCATTATTTTTTTCTTTAAAAAAAGCAAATTTGGCAACGTTTGGGCACTCATAGCTCTGTCCTCAAGGTCCGAAACGGTGTACAAGTTCGAGTTGGATTTTGTCGACAGCTTCGCGTGGGATCTGAAGCACTGTAAGAAATAATTCCTTCACCACCATTTCAGGAACTTCGCCTTCTTTTCCTTGGATACCAGTACGTACCATATTTTCTCTCATAGATCTAGTCTGAATGTCAAGTAAGGCTTCTCTCAAAGATGTTCTCCTTTTTAAGTTCATTAATGTCTGTTTCAATAGTATTGACTGTCCCTTTTAGCTTGTTTGTTTCTTTCTCCATTGTCACAGCTTTTTCATCACTCATTTCGAGGCTGGCCTTTAACTCCTTTTTATATCTTTACTGACTAATTCAAGTATTCCCCGTTTGTCATTTATCGATTTTAACAGATCGGTTCCACCCTTACCATTCCCGCTGGTGAAAGCATAAATCATCTGTGTTCGTCGAGGAGCCCAGTTTTCTTTTGGAGATTGGTTCTCCTTGTTTACTCTCTGTCATGTTTGGGTGTTGCTTGTTTTCGTAATATTTGTTGATACATTTCTCTAGCCTTATGATTTGTTTTGTGTTGTTATCCAGATTGAAGGTTGTTACCCACGACTATGTGAAGTGCTAATATGTAGTCTAACTTGCAGATATTGAATATTACTTTTTTATCTTGAGGTGATCTGCACCGCTGTGTTCAGTCCGCCATCTTACCTCTCATGTAATGCCTAAATTTGCTAATCTTGCCAATGGAAAAAAAGCAGAGTTTGCCTTTTTGCCCAAAAATTAATTTAAGGTGCTCCACAGCTTTCTACTATCATTCCTTATATCATTTATCTTTGTTTTATAGTACAGTTTCTTCTTTTTATTCAGTTTAGTCACATGATTTCTCAATTTGCAGTATGTTTGCCAATCGGTTGTGCAGCCAGACTTATTTGCCATTCCTTTTGCCTCATCCCTCTCAACCATATAATTGTTCAATTCCTCATCAATCCACGGGGATTTAACAGTTTTTACAGTCATTTTCTTAATACATTCTTATTAGTAACTGGAATAAGCAATTTCATAAATGTGTCAAGTGCAGCGTCTGGTTGCTCGTCATTACACACCACACACCAGCAAATATTATTTACATCATCAACATAGGAATCACTAAAAAAAAAAAAAACGTATATTAGGCCCAGCCTTTAGGATGTTGGTTTTTCTAGATAAGGCTACTATATTGTGATCACTAGATCCGAAGGATTTGGATACTGCTTTAAAGCAGATTTCTGCAGCATTAGTAAAGATGTGATCAATACATGTTGATGTTTTAATTTAAAGGTATCACTGTAAAACACACAACTCACCCAAGCCCAGAAAACGGAGAAATATATTTTCTCTCCCCCCAAAATTCTAATAAGATCCTAAATTGATCCCAGTTTCAACCATCCATGTTGTCCATCCCCCTAAAATCCCTCCTTCACCTATGTGAAGTAGAGTAAAGGATGTCAGTTCTCTGGGCTAAACTGGGTACAGCAAAATGGTAATGTTTGGACCGGATCCATGACAGACATAATGACAATTCAACAGTGCTTTCAGGAAGTATTCAGACCCCTTGACTTTTTCCACATTTTGTTACGTTACAGCCTTATTCTAAAATGGATTAAATACAAATATTTCCTCATCAATCTACACACAATACCCCATAATGACAAAGCGAAAACAGGTTTTTAGAATAAAAAAACAAACAAAGAGCTTATTTACATAAGTATTCAGACCCTTTGCTATGAGCCTCGAAATTTAGCTCAGGTGCATCCTGTTTCCATTGATCATCCTTGATGTTTTTACAACTTGATTGGAGTCCACCTGTGGTAAATTCAATTGATTGGACATGATTTGGAAAGGCACACACTTGTCTATATAAGGTCCCACAGTTGACAGTGCATGTCAGAGCAAAAACTAAGCCATGAGGTCGAAGGAATTGTCCTTAGCGCTCAGAGACAGGATTGTGTCGAGGCACAGATCTGGGGAAGGGTACCAAAAAATGTCTGCAGCATTGAAGGTCCCCAAGAAGACAGTAGCCTCATCATTCTTAAATATAGAAGTTTGGAACCACCAAGACTCTTTCTAGAGCTGGCCGCCCGGCCAAACTGAGCAATCGTCGGAGAAGGACCTTGGTCAGGGAGGTGACCAAGCACCCGATGGTCACTAACAGAGGTCCAGAGTTCCTCTGTGGAGATGGGAGAACCTTCCAGAAGGACAACCATCTCTGCAGCACTCCACCAATCAGGCCTTTCTGGTAGAGTGGCCAGACGGAAGCCACTCCTCAGTAAAAGGCACATGACAGCCCGCTTGGAGTTTCCAAAATACACGTAAAGACTCTAAGACCATGAGAAACAAGATTCTCTGGTCTGGTGAAACCAAGATTGAACTCTTTGGCCTGAATGCCAAGCGTCACATCTGGAGGAAACCTGGCACCATCCCTACGGCGAAGCATGGTGGTGCAGCCTCATGCTGTGGGGATGGTTTTCAGCGGCAGGGACTGGGAGACTAGTCAGGATCGAGGGAAAGATGAACGGAGTAAAGTAGAGATCCTTGATTAAAACCTTCTCCAGAGTGCTCAGGACCTCAGATTGGGGCGAAAGTTCACCTTCCAACAGGACAACGGCCCTAAGCACACAGCCAAGACAATGCAGGAGTGGCTTCGGGACAAGTCTCTGAATGTCCTTGAGTGGCCCAGCCAGCGCTCTGACTTGAACCCGATCGAACATCTCTGGAGAGACCTGAAATTAGCTGTGCAGCGACACTCCCCATCCAACCTGACAGAGCGTGAGAGAATCTGCAGAGAAGAATGGGAGAAAGTCGTCAAATACAGGTGTGCCAACCTTGTAGCGTCATACCAAAGAAGACTCAAGGCTGTAATCGCTGCCAAAGGTGCTTCAACAAAGTACTGAGTAAAGGGTCTGAATACTTATGTAAATGTGTTTTTTTATTTTTAATACATGTGCAAAAAAATCTAAGCCTGTTTTTGCTTTGTCATTATGGGGTATTGTGTGTAGATTGATGAGGAAAAAAATACAATTTCATCAATTTTAAAATAAGACTAACGTAACAAAATGTGGAAAAAGTAATGGGGTCTGAATACTTTCCGAATGCACTGTATGCGTTTCATGTGTCTTACAGGAATGAGGACTCCGTTCTGTGTGGTGCAGACCAAAAACAGAGGCTGAGCAAGCGGCAATATTGCCATAGGGAGGATGTGGATTAAATCAACATTTCTAAAAAGAATCACAGAATGGGTCCATGTTTTGTTCTGTTTTTTTCATACAATGCCTGTGCTGGTAATGTTTACATAACCAACTACAATTACAAGCTGAGCAAACAATGGAATGGAAAACAATTGCAATGTACAGAAAGACCCACATGTTCATTATAGTCTGCGTTCAGGGTCATTGACTACTGAGGATTTCCAATGTTACAATTTGTTTGAGGGGTCCTCCATAAGTACCGCTGAAATAATAACCATGTCTGTGCTCTAACAAGTCACACATTCCTCCTCTCTTGGCTATAACCTACTGTATGTTACAGTATACACATTCTGGTACAGGAATACTGGTGTTATTGTTCGGAGAATACAAGCTAACTAGTAATGTTGTACTCAAAACACATCAACAGTGTAATATCTGGATGAAGTTTGATAATACTAAGTAAATAATAAGGAACATTCAGTAGAATTACATATGTATACATTGTAAAATGTTTATTGCTAGGCAATGCATTTGGTACAGAGTATGATTTGACTAAGTGATAGCCTTACTCTAACCGGCTCATCAAAACAATGTGCAAGAAGTTGGGCTATTGTTTTAGTAGCTCGCTACAGTTCTATAAAATGATTGGTCCACATTCTAGCTGGTGTCCATCACTGATACAGGCAAGAGTTGCTTTCCTTGGCTCCCTACAAAAAGCTTTAGGGCCAACTGTTATATTGGTCATCTAGTAGCCTGATAGTGGGGATACTTGTAAACATTACAGCTGATGATATCTGGAAATGTGCATGTACACCCTGGCCCATCTACTGTTTCTAGCCCCAATTCTGACTTGTGCTCTGATATCTGCTTCACTGATTTCTGCTCTCTTAAAAGCCTGGGTTTTCTGCATGTTAACACTAGAAGCTTATTACCTAAAATGGATCAATTGAAAGTGTGGGTTCACAGCTCCAATCCAGATGTGTTGGTAATTACTGAGACGTGGTTAAGAAAGAGTGTTTTGAACACTGATGTTAACCTTTCTGGTTAAAACCTTTTTCGGCAAGACAGATCTTCCAAAGGTGGTAGAGTGGCAGTCTTTACCAAGGAACACCTTCAGTGCTCTGTTGTCTTCACCAAGTCTGTCCCCAAACAATTTGATTTGCTGGTTTTAAGCATTCAACTTTCAAATAGCTCTTTGTTGACTGGGTGTTATCGTCCACCATCAGCACCGGCTTGTACCCTAAATGCCCTAAGCGCTCTCCTGGCCCCTTACATTAAGTCTGAAATTGTCCTGCTATGTGACCTAAACTGGGACATGCTTAAACCACCTGACAAGTCCTAAAGCAATGGGACTCCCTAAATCTCTCAGATTATTACCAATCCCACAAGGTATGACTCCAAACACCCAGAAAAGGCTACTCTCCTTGACGTTATCCTCACAAATAATACTGATCGGTATCAGTCTGGTGTTTTCTGTAATGACCTTAGGGATCACTGTTTTACAGCCTGTGTTCGTTATGGCTGCTCAGTGAAACGACCTGTCCTGATTTGTCATAGACGCTTGCTAAAAAAACTTTAATGAGCAAGCCTTCCTTCATGACCTGGCCTTTGTAAATTGGTATAGAATCAGCTTGTTCCCCTCTGTCGAAGACCCTTGGACCTTCTTTTTGATATTTTCAGGGGTATTGTTAATAAACACGCCCCCATAAAGAAAATTATAATTAAAAACAGGTTCAGCTCGGCACACGCATACTCAGGCTGACTGGCTCTCGTTCAGGCAAATGAGAAACAAGTGCACTCAGGCTTTCTGGAAGGTCAAAATTAGTTACTTTAAGGAGCAGTTCTCTCTCTGTGGGTCTAACCCCAAGAAGTTCTGGAAAATGGTTAAAGACCTGGAGAATAAACCCTCCTCCTCACAGCTGCCCATGTCCCTTAATGTTGATGATGTGGTTGTTACTGACAAGGAGCACATGGCTGAGCTCTTTAATCACCACTTCATTAAGTCAGGATTCCTATTTGACTCAGCCATGCCTCCTTGCCCGTCCAACATTTCCTCATCTCCCACCCCTTCTAATGCGACTAGCCCCGATGCTCCTCCCTCTTTTTTCCCTGCCCCGCTATAAAGTTTCTCCATGCAGGCGGTCACTGAGTCCGAGGTCCTAAAGGAGCTCCTTAAACTTGACCCCAAAAATCCATCTGGGTCAGATGGTTTACACCCTTTCTTCTTTAAGGTTGCTGCCCCTATCATCGCCATGCCTATCTCTGACCTTTTTAACCTCTTTCTTCTCTGGGGAGGTTCCCATTGCTTGGACGGCAGCCACGGTGCGTCCTTTATTTAAAGGAGAGATCAAGCACATCCTAACTGTTATAGGCCAATTTCTATTTTGCCCTGTTTATCAAAAGTGTTGGGAAAACTTGTCAATAATCAACTAACTGGCTTTCTTGATGTCTATAGTATTCTCTCTGGTATGCAATCTGGTTTCCGCTCAGGTTATGGATGTGTCACTAAAACCATAAAGGTCCTAAATGATGTCACCATTGCCCTTGATTCTAAGCAATGTTGTGCTGCTATTTTTATTAACTTGGCCAAAGCTTTTGATACGGTAGACCATTCCATTCTTGTGGGCCGGCTAAGGAGTATAGGTGTCTCTGAGGGGTCTTTTGCCTGGTTTGCTAACTACCTCTCTCAAAGAGTGCAGTGTATAAAGTCAGAACATCTGCTGTCTCATCCACTGCCTGTCACCAAGGGAGTACCCCAAAGCTCGATCCTAGGCCCCACGCTCTTCTCAATTTACATCAACAACATAGCTCAGGCAGTAGGAAGCTCTCATCCATTTATATGCAGATGATACAGTCTTATACTCAGCTGGTCCCTCCCTGGATTTTGTGTTAAACGCTCTACAACAAAGCTTTCTGAGTGTCCAACAAGCTTTCTCTGCCCTTAACCTTGTTCTGAACACCTCCAAAACAAAGGTCATGTGGTTTGGTAAGAAGAATGCCCCTCTCCCCACTGGTGTGATTACTACCTCTGAGGGTTTAGAGCTTGAGGTAGTCACCTCATACAAGTATGGCTAGACGGTACACTGTCCTTCTCTCAGCACATATCAAAGCTGCAGGCTAAGGTTAAATCTAGACTTGGTTTCCTCAATCGTAATCGCTCCTCTTTCACCCCAGCTGCCAAACTAACCCTGATTCAGATGACCATCCTACCCATGCTAGATTACGGAGACGTAATTTATAGATGGGCAGGTAAGGGTGCTTTCGAGCGGCTAGATGTTCTTTACCATTCGGCCATCAGATTTGCCACCAATGAGCCTCATAGGACACATCACTGCACTCTATACTCCTCTGTAAACTGGTCATCTCTGAATACCCGTCGCAAGACCCACTAGATGATGCTTATTGATAAATCCCTCTTAGGCCTCACTCCCCACTATCTGAGGTACCTACTGCAGCCCTCATCCTCCACATACAACACCCATTCTGTCAGTCACATTCTGTTAAAGGTCCCCAAAGCACACACGTCCCTGGGCCGCTCCTCTATTCAGTTCGCTGCAGCTAGCGACTGGTACGAGCTGCAAAAACACTCAAACTGGACAGTTTTATCTCCATCTCTTCATTCAAAGACTCAATCATGGACACTCTTACTGACAGTTGTGGCTATTTCGCGTGATGTATTGTTGTCTCTACCTTCTTGCCCTTTGTGCTGTTGTCTGTGCCCAATAATGTTAGTACCATGTTTTGTGCTGCTGCCATGTTGTGTTGCTACCATGTTGTTGTCATGTTGTGTTGCTACCATGCTGTGTTGTCATGTGTTGCTGCCATGCTATGTTGTCTTAGGTCTCTCCTTATGTAGTGTTGTGGTGTCTTGTCATGATGTGTGGTATGTCCTATATTTTTTTTATCCCCCATCCCCACAGGAGGCATTTTGGTAGACAGCCATTGCAAATAATAATTTGTTCTTAACTGACTTGCCTAGTTAAATAAAGGTTAAATAAAATAAAAAAATACAGCTAGGTCGTTCCAGTTCAATTGGCTAGCCAGGTAGCTAGCAAGCTAGCTATATTTCAAGTACAGTAGCTAGCCACTAACTACCTAACCTTTACACTTCAGATAATGAGGTTATCAGAAAAACCGTTCAATGGTAGCTAGCTAGCATAGTTCAGACAGGAAACACCATGTATTCGTTTAACCATTTATTCGAAAGATTACAATACATGCAGTATGGTGTCTTGGTGTTAGGCACCGCCAGAGCATGCATCATGTTAAGATAATAATAATAATTGCAGGCAGTGAGCAAGTATGCTGTACCAATCCCCAAAACCGCAGAACCGCTGCCTGACAATAAACCTTATGCAGAAGAGTGCCATTTTAAGAGCTTAAAGATAATTCAGCAATGTCATCTGTTTGACACTGTGGGTGTTTCTCAATATGCATACTATCGTGCTCCACACTCTCATGCTCCTAGTGTTTTCTCTGAGGACGTTCTCTTGAGTACGTTCTTGTGAGGACGAGAGTGTGGAGAACACATAAAACATTACATTTGAGAAGCACTCTCACTCCCCCTACTGTATTACATTTACATTTTAGTCATTTAGCAGACGCTCTTATCCAGAGCGACTTACAGTTAGTGAGTGCATACATTTTATTTTTTTCATACTGGCCCCCCATGGGAAACGAACCCACAACCCTGGCATTGCAAACGCCATGCTCTACCAACTGAGCTACATCCCTGCCGGCCATTCCCTCCCCTACCCTGGACGACGCTGGGCCAATTGTGCGCCGCCCCATGGGTCTCCCGGTCGCGGCCGGCTACGACAGAGCCTGGATTCGAACCAGGATCTCTAGTGGCACAGCTAGAACTGCGATGCAGAGCCTTAGACCACTGCGCCTCATGGTGCACCTCCCCATTTACTGAACCTTCTTCCAGACTGAAACAAGATATACACAAAGCAAACGTTTTACTTCATAATTATCAGCTAGGTATATATGAATCGTAATAATCTAGCTAGCCAGCTAAATAAAGAGACAAAAATCACTTAAAACTAATGTTATGCAAGGTAGATGTAAATTTTCCATCGGTAGCTAGCTACCAATTTATCATGGCTAGCTAGCTAGCTAGTTAGCCTGATTTGACTTACTATGGACTTACCCATTCACTGAACCTTCTTCCATCCAGAACAATGGCAATTGAGACGAAAACAAGATATACACAAAGCAAACATTTTACTTCATAAGTATCAGCTAGCTATATGTGAATGGAAATAATGTAGCTAACCAGACAGTTTCAGGCAAAAATGACCTAAAACGAATGGGTAGATGTAAATTCTTCGTGGCTATCTGGCTAGCTAGCCAGTTAGCCCTATTGACTTACTATGGGCTAGTGATTTACGCGCACTACAGTGGGTATTGTAGGCAGGTACACATGCCAAAATTTTACACAGCATGCATTTATCAACGTGTCAACAAAATATTGTAGCCGGGCAACATATGAGATGTGAATAGGCAACATTTCATTCCGAAGTCGGAGTGTATTTTCTCTCGCTTCAGCTCAAATAATGCCTGTCATTGATTTCAAGAAATGTTGCTTAATTTTTTACGTGGTTGAGTCATATTTCTGTGCATACTTTCGGTGGAAGCGTACATCGACTCATGCTTCACAATATGTACTAACAGAGTACGCATTCGAGAAGTGCCCTCCGTGCTCCGTTTCGCATACTTTGATTTGGACTCATACTCCTACCGTCCCGTGCTCCAATTTGCGTGCTCGGAGCACGGTAGGAAGCATTTTGAGAAACCCCATATTTGCACCATAAAAACACCCAGCTCCCAGCCCCAAACTACTTCCCGCGGCGGCTATGAGAAACACTGTTTGTGTAACATGTAGATTAAACTATGTGTAGGCTATAGCAGGCACACCTTACTGAAATAGCTTCGCAGAATGTGGCAGTAGGCTTATTTCCCATGTTACTCACTGCCTGGTGAACCTGCCGTCTTGGCAAATGGAAATATTCTACACAAACAACACTGCCATAATTGCACTCTGCTAAGATGCTTCTCAGAATGATGAGTAGGGTTATTTTTCATATTACTCACCGCCTGGTGTCTTCGCTGAGGCAAGATGAACCTCCCGTATTGGTAAATGAAAATAATCTACACTGTGCTGTAATCACGCCACTGAGATAGCTTCTCAGACTATGAGTATGCACAGCCCAGTGTCCTCGCTGAGGCAAGATGAGCTGTCATCTTGGTACATTACAATATTCTACCTGTGAACCATGACAACCACCTGCACTGAATGTACAAAACATTAGGAACTCCTGCTCTTTCCATGACAGACTGACCAGGTAAATCCAGGTGAAAGCTGGTGGGAGGAGATATAGGAGGACGGGCTCATTTGAAATAGCTGAAATGGGATAAATGGAATGGAGTCAAACATATAGTTCCCATAAGTTTGTGTTTGATACCGTTCCATTTATTCTATTCCAGCCATTACAATGAGCCTGTCCTCCTATGTCTCCTCCCACCAGCCTCCACTGGTACAGATCTAGGAATCAGTTCCCCTCACCTTAGTGGGGGAAAATGTAAAACTGACCAAAGATCAGCGTCTAGGGGCAACTTTATCATATACCATCCAAAACAATAATTCATTTATCTGTGCCTCTGAACTTCTCGTCCCTCTGTTTGGTGTGTGTGTGTGTTCAGACAGGGGGCTGGAGCATCACTGGGCCCTGGGAGAAGGACAACTTCATGGAGGTGCTGAAGACTGTGTCGGGCACCTACCGCGCCCAGCCCTTCTTCGCAGTCAGAGTCAGTGTGGACCCCAAGAACTCCAATAGCAACGTCATCCAGGTCAGCTGCTCTGGTTTTGGGTCTATTTAAAATGAAAATAAATATGCTAGCACACATACACAAACACACAGGCATGCATGCACACAGACGCAGGGCTGTTAAGGTAACCGTATTACCGACACACCGGCAGTCATGAGTCATGATGGCAGTCAAATTCCAGGTGACCGTTTAGTCAAGGCAATTAGGCTTCTCCAAGCTCTGATGCTGTTGATGGTCATTAGTAGCCTACCAAACTTGCTAACTGCCAGGTACTCAGCACTCTATTGTCCTTTTAATCACTCTGACATCAATGCAAATGTAATCGAAAATCGAATCAAACCCTTCACGAGAGCTCATGTTGCGCAACATTTCTATCGGCTATGCAATTACGTGAGAAAAAAGAGTGATGGCCTCTATTAAAAAGAGGATCCCATCAGCTTTCTATAGACTAGGCCTACTATATTTATTTCTCAACTTTCCTAATATTAAGCACATTGCTTCTCTTTACAACAGGAGTATAGCCTACCTGGCTGGCATGAAAATTAACCATGTGAATAGCGTCCTCCATTTGCTATTTAAGTGCATAGATGACATGTATATTTTTCCCCTGCCCCTGTTTAGAGACAGGTGCATGATAATGATCCATTCTAAATCAAAACGAATTTCAAACATATATAATTTAGTATATGTAAAGATTAAATCAAGAATAGTCTGATGGGTGACAATACTAGCCTATCACTTATGAATGATGCCCAGCTTAAGGCAAGAAACATGCCTTTTTTTCAAATCATAGTCGCACACCTCATGTAGCCTAGCCCATAGGCCTATATGTTTTGATAAGGTTTGTATTACAACTAAAGTGGCCAAATACCTTCTTAAAATGAAGCACATTAATCCACTTTACAACGGGTGTAGAGCCTAACTGGCATACATACGCAGCGTGTGAGTTTCAAGTTTGGGGAAGATAATTTTCACCATAAAAATGCACCTTTATAATAAAAGCATTACATGCATAATCGCATTTGTGTGTTTTCCTGCTAATGGAACATTGCGCTTAGCCTACTGTCGTGTGCGCATTGCTGCACTTATAATGTGAAGAAATAGCCTAATAGTTTATCAACATTTTCAGCTAAACGTTCTGATCTGTTGCGTCAGCCTCATTACTTAAAAAAGGTTTTTGATGCTAGTGGTTGTATTAATTTGGGATCTATCGCATCCCACAACTGTCCCAGACTAAGTTTGGAATATTTATTTCTCACACAGAATAGAATAGATCAACTTTTGTACCATGGGGGATAGTAGATTGACATACGCTAGTGCTTTTGCTGTTTGTTAGGCCTACTCATCTTGTTGGCTGACGAAAAGTAAATGTGGACAGTTCTTCCAATATCTTCAATATGCACCTCGAAATTGGATAAGGACGTGCGCAGTTGCGTCCCCGATATTTTTGGTCTTCACTTGTAGCCTGTGAGAAAGACCCTATCACGTGATGGAGAGCCATGTGAGTGAGAGGTGCTTCGGAACACCCAGCCAGGAGAAGGGAATTATTACATTCAGCCCAAGGGCACAATGGCCACTGGCCGCAAAAGGCATGGATTTGCTTAGGGGGCATTACAGCCACACAAAGGGGATGCCGCCAGGAAATTCAAGGCATTATCAAGTGCTTGTCAAATTGTGAATGAGAGACTGATGAAGTGTGTACAGCCTGCGTAAAAATAAAGCAGAGCTCATGCCTTTCATGCGACTTTCTTCAAATCATCATTAGTCGGATCATGCAGCCTTAGAATGTATTAAAAATCAAAACATATAGCCCAATGTTTGAATCACAACTAAAGTTACATTAATAACTCTAAATTAAGCATATAGGAGTACCTGTTTCTTTGTTAACCGCTCAACACAGAATAGCCGCATGTGCGCACTCCCTCGACTCATTCGGAGAAAATATCCTTTCGATTTTTTTCAGCTATGTTCAATTGTATTCTTCATACTATAAAATAATATAAAATAATGCCACGAATTCTAAGCAAATCTTGTCTGCTAAATGAACTAGTGTAGCCCACAGCCATTTGGCATAGCCAGATCAGGACCTAACATAAGGACAACTCAAAGTATGCTATTCTGTTCTTCTCAAATAGACTACATTTTCTTCATATCATGTTTCTTTAGACCTGTCTAAAATGTATTGTTATGTGTAGGCTATATTACATGATGTTATGAGACTTTAAAATGGAGGTGTTCCAAAGGTCTGCATCAGTGGCTTGTAGGCTATGCGTGGAAGCCAGGAGATGCTAAATGTGTTTGTTCATTAATGGTCAATTACTGTGAGACCGGCAGTTATTTGCTTGACAATCACTGGCTGAATTTTTGGTATGACACCCCCACAGCCCTAGTCTCAGCGGAGGGATGGTGAGAGGCGGACCCTCTGCTGCTCTCTCCCGCCCTCTGCTGAAATTGACCATCAGATGCAGGCACCATCAGTCCAGTAAAATACAAAAAGCGAATTCCTCTGTGCCTCAAGTAATACAACAACACGGGTTTGCTTCACACTGTTACAGTGTGGTAGTCACAGGACCAAAACAGCGGAGAAGTTGAGACTCGCGCTTCAATGCTCTTAGTTGTTGCGGAAATTGACCCAATAGGCTGTTTACTTTCTGCATCTACGTCATATCGCTGAGTCTATACCTTTAAGAACATAAAGTTTGTGAGTGACAACATGCAAAAGATCAGTCATTCATTCCTTTATTGCAGTGGTCACCAACCTTTTAAAATCAAATCAAATTTTATTTGTCACATGCGCCGAATACAACAGGTGTAGACCTTACTGTGAAATGCTTACTTACAAGCCCTTAACCAACAATGCAGTTCAAGAAATAGTTAAGAAATTATTAACTAAATAAACTAAAGTAAAAAAGAAAAGAAAAAGTAACACAATAAAATAACAATAACAAGGCTATATACAGTGGGTACCGGTACCGAGTCAATGTGCGGGGGTACAGGATAGTCGAGGTAATTTGTACATGTAGGTTGGGGTAAAGTGACTACGCATAGATAATAAACAGTGAGTAGCAACACTGTAAAAACAAGGGGGTGGGGGGGTGTCAATGTAAATATTCCAGGTGGCCATTTGATTAATTGTTCTGCAGTCTTATGGCTTAGGGGTAGAAGCTGTTAAGGAGCCTTTTGGACGTAGACTTGGCGCTCCGGTACTGCTTGCTGTGCGGTAGCAGAGAGAACAGTCTATAACTTGGGTGACTGGAGTCTTGGACAATTTTTTGGGCCTTCCTCTGACACCGCCTAGTATATAGGTCCTGGATGGCAGGAAGCTTGGCCCCAGTGATGTACTGGGCCGTACACACTACCCTCTGTAGCGCCTTACGGTCAGATGCCAAGCAGTTGCCATACCAGGCGGTGATGCAACCGGTCAGGATGCTCTCGATGGTGCAGCTATATAACTTTTTGAGGATCTCGGGACCCATGCCAAGTCTTTTCAGTCTCCTGAGGGGGAAAAGGTGTTGTCGTGCCCTCTTCACGACTGTCTTGGTGTGTTTGGACCATGATAGTTTGTTGATGATGTGGACACCAAGGAACTTGAAACTCTCGACCCGCTCTACTACAGCCCCGTCGATGTTAATGGGGGCCTGTTCGGCCCACCTTTTCCTGTAGTCCACAATCAGCTCTTTTGTCTTGCTCACATTGAGGGAGAGGTTGTTGTCGTGCCACCACACTGCCAGGTCTCTGACCTCCTCCCTATAGGTTGTCTCATCGTTGTCTGTGATCAGGCCTACCACTGTTGTGTCGTCAGCAAACTTAATGATGGTGTTGGAGTCATGCTTGGCCACGCAGTCGTGGGTGAACAGGGAATACAGGAGGAGATTAAGCATGCACCCCTGAGGGGCCCCAGTGTTGAGGATTAGCGTGGTAGATGTGTTGTTGCCTACCCTTACCACCTGGGGGGCGGCCCGTCAGGAAGTCCAGGATCCAGTTGCAGAGGGAGGTGTTTAGTCCCAGGGTCCTTAGCTTAGTGATGAGCTTTGTGGGCACTATGGTGTTGAACGCTGAGCTGTAGTCAATGAACAGCATTCTCACATAGGTGTTCCTTTTGTCCAGGTGGGAAAGGGCAGTGTTGCGTGCGATTGTGATTGCGTCATCTGTGGATCTGTTGGGGTGGTATGCAAATTGGAGTGGGTCTAGGGTTTCCGGGATGATGGTGTTGATGTGAGTCATGACCAGCCTTTCAAATCACTTCATGGCTACCGACGTGAGTGCTACGGGGCGGTAGTAATTTAGGCAGGTTGCCTTCGCGTTCTTGGGCACAGGGACTATGGTGGTCTGCTTGAAACATGTAGGTATTACAGACTCTGTCAGGGAGAGGTTGAAAATGTCAGTGAAGACACTTGCCAGTTGGTCTGCGAATGCTCTGAGTACACGTCCTGGTAATCCGTCTGGCCCCACGGCCTTGTGAATGTTGACCTGTTTTTAAAGGTCTTGCTCACATCGGCTACGGAGAGAGTGATCACACAGTCGTCCAGAACAGCTGATGCTTTCATGCATGTTTCATTGTTGCTTGCCTCGAAGCGTGCATAAAAGGCATTTAGCTCATCTGGTAGGCTCGCGTCACTGGGCAGCTCGCGGCTGGGTTTCCCTTTGTAGTCCGTAATAGTTTGCAAGCCCTGCCACATCCGACAAGCGTAAGAGCCGGTGTAGTAGGATTCAATCTTAGTCCTGTATTGATGCTTTGCCTGTTTGATGGTTCGTCTGAGGGCATAGCAGGATTTCTTATAAGTGTTTCGGATTGGTGTCCCGCTCCTTGACAGCGGCAGCTCTAGCCTTTAGCTCGGTGCGGATGTTGCCTGTAATCCATGGCTTCTGGTTGGGATATGTATGCACGGTCACTGTTGGGACAACGTCGTCGATGCACTTATTGATGAAGCCGGTGACTAAATCAAGATCACTTTCTGAGTCAAAATGCAAGTCGAGATCTACTGCTCAGATTTGTTTTAAACATGACCTAAAAAACGTAAGCCTATGCAACAATAACCTATCAAAAATAGTTCTGTAGCAATGAGGTTTGTGCAGTAGGCTATAGGCCCAATACATTATCACTGGCTATGCTTGAATTGCCCTGTCAATGTTGTTCTTCTCAGACCATTTTAAAATTATATTTCAAAACTTAAGGTTTGTGATCACGCTGGTAATAGATCAGTTGTTATATTTTACTGGACTGATGGTGCCTGCATCTGATGGTCAGTTTCAGCAGAGGGAGGGAGAGAGCAGCAGAGGGTCCGCCTCTCACCATCCCTCCTCTCTCCCTCCCTCCGCTGAGACTGACAGTGACTGAAAAGGGACAACGTCTTCCAGCTGATCGTGAAACTCAAGTCCCACCGCATTATTTCTGCCACATGCACAAATTCATGTTTTTACTCCTATGACCAAAGAAAGTGAATTATTCCTTCATATTAAAATAGGCACAAGCCACTAACAATAACAATGCAAGCCTTTCGATACACTTTGCTACCCATTCATTGCAGCTGCAGTGCTTGTTGAAGCGCGAGTGAAAGTAGGGAGAAGCGCATTGTATGGCTTACAAAAGTGTTGAATTAAGTGTTGACAGAGCTGAATAAAAACGAAAACATTTACTCACTCATAAAAACAGCTGCTCTTTGCTGTATTCGTTGATATTATCTCTCTAGTCATGGTTTTAAAAGTTTAGAAATCTCACAGTATCAGCTTTGCTGTACGCTTGAGGAAGCTGCAGACACGGTTTTCTGAGCTATCCAAATGACCACCAGTAGGTGTACTTGATTTTCTCTCCGGGCCCGCGGGGTATGGCACATGTTTTGAAGGCTATACAGTGTGGGTCCATACTTAAAACTTGTGCTTAAACCGAAGGTTTAGACCTTTGGTCTAAAGTGGCTAGCTACTAGCTTTTCTCATAGGCAAACCTGGCACAATTAGCCGCCTGGCTACCACGAGTCATTTGTATGTCCGATAACAAAATAACTAATCAACCTATCGGAGATCTTAAACAGTAGAGCCACCATCCAATCGCATTTGTTTAACAGGTCAACTTGGCAAACTTCAAGGTTGACTTTGTTACCCTTGGTCTGTAACAAGAAGTGAAGTGTGCCAATATACAGGTAACTGCCAAAATAAAGGAAACACTTGAGTAAATGAGGGATGCAAAGTATTTTGAAAGCAGGTACTTCCACACAGGTGTGGTTCCTGAGTTAATTAAGCAATTTAAACATCCTATCATGTTTAGGGTCATGTATAAAAATGCCCAGTTGCTCATTATTATGGCTACCATAGCTAGAAGAAGAGATCTCAGTGACTTTGAAAAAGGGGTCTCAAAGGAGCATAGGGGGTTTAAAGGGTGTGTGTGTCACCAGATCTCAACCCAATTGAACACTTATGGGAGATTCCTGAGCGGTGCCTGAGACAGCGTTCTCCACCACCATCGACAAAACACAAAATTATGGAATTTCTCTTGGAAGAATGGTGTTGCATCCCTCCAATAGAGTTCCAGACACCTGTAGAATCTATGCAAAGGCACATTGTTCTGGCGGCTCGTGGTGGCCCAACGCTAGTGCTGAGCGATTAACCAACATTTTGGTTATTTTTCATTTTTTAAACAACTAATTGACCAACATCTGTTCAATAATTAGAATTCCATTTTGTTCCTTTTTTCTGTGAGCTAAATGCGCATTTTCTCACTAGTTTCTCTACAGATAAATCAGGTCAAGCCCGAACTCTGCGATGTAGTAGGAAGTTGTAGTTTCCAACACCCAATATTCTACATAGTTTAGTGCAGGAAATGTGGTAATTAACTACAATGACCATAATCCATTGCGCACCTAATTGTCCGGAGACGGAGAGAAGAGAGAATGTACGATTGAGAGGGATAAAGAGCAGTTGCTTTGCGAGGTCTCTCTACCTGAAAATCCATGAGCTACAGTGCCTTCAGAAAGTATTCACACTCATTGACTTTTTCCACATTTTGTTGTTACAGCCTGAATATAAAATGGATTAAATGTAGATTTTTTTTGTCACTGGCCTACACACAATAAAAAATGTAAAGCTGAACTATCTTGAGTCAATAAGTATTAACCCCTTTGTTATGGCAAGCCTAAATATGTTTTCTTAACTAACATTTGCTTAACAAGTCACATAAATTGCATGGACTCATCTCAAATAATAATCTGTAACGTCCCTCAGTTGAGCAGTGAATTTAAATCACAGATTCAACCACAAAGACCAGGGAGGTTTTCCAATGCCTCACAAAGAAGGGCACCTATTGGTAGATGGGTAACAACATTTAAAAAGCAGACATTGAATATCCATTTGAGCATGGTGAAGTTATTAATTAGGCTTTGGATTGTGTATCAATACACTCAGTCACTACAAAGATACAGGTGTGCTTCCTAACACAGTTGCCGGAGAGGAAGGAAACCGCTCAGGGATTTGGCCAATGGTGATTTTATAGAACAGTTATAGAGTTTAATGGTTGTGATAGGAGAAAACTGAAGATGGGTCAACAACATTGTAGTTACTCCACAATACTAACCTAATTGACAGAGTGAAAAGAAGGAAGCCTGTACATAATACAAATATTCCAAAACATGCATCCTGTTTCCGCACTAACATAATGCTTCAAAACATTTGGCAAGGCAATTCACTTTTTGTCTTGAATACAAAGTGTTATGTTTGGGGCAAATCCAATACAAGACATTACTGAATACCACTCTCCATATTTTCAAGCGTAGTGGTGGCTACATCATGTTATGGATTTGCTTGTAATCGTTAAGGACTGGGGAGGTTTTCAGGATGAAAAAGAAACGGAATGGAGCTAAGCACAGGCAAAATCCTAGAGGAAAACCTGTGTTCAGTCTGCTTTCCACTAGACACTGGGAGATGAATTCACCTTTCAGCAGGACAAGCTGAAACACAAGGCCAACTCTACACTGGAGTTGCTTACCAAGAAGACATTGAATGTTCCTGAGTGGCCGAGTTACAGTTTTGACGTAAATCTACTTGAAAATCTATGGCAAGATTTAAATGTTTGTCTAGCAATGATCAACAACAAAATTTGACCGAGCTTGAAGAATTTTGAAAAGAATAATGGGCAAATGTTGCACAATCCAGGTGTGGAAAGATCTTAGAGACTTACCCAGAAAGACTCACAGCTGTAATCGCTGCCAATGGTGCTTCTACAAAGTATTGACTCGGGGGGGTTGAATACTTATCTAATCAAGATATATTCGTGTTTTATTTTTCATACGTTCTAATTTTTCTTTCACTTCGACAGAGTGTTTTATGTAGATCGTTGACAAAAAATGACAATTAAATAAATTGTAATCCCACTTTGTAACACACATTGTGGAATAAATCAAGGGGTATGAATACTTTCTGAAGGCACTGTAAGTGATTGATAGTTGGCATTCAGCATTCATAAAAGTATGCCTTATTTGCTTTGAAGATCTACTAAAATAGTGAATTTGTCAGACAGCATAGGCAGCAGCTCTATAGAGATGAGATGATGACTTGGAATGAAATAATACAGTGCCTTCAGAAAGTATTCACACCCCTTGACTTTTTTCACATTTTGTTGTATGCCTACGCAATAGTGCACAGCGACAGACAGACGCACGCACGCACACTTGCACAACACACCGTGTCACTGTGTGGTGCTGGGAATAACAGTCTGGTAACACTTTACATGAGCCAGTTCCTTATGTAAGAACAAAACCATATATTGACCATAACGTCAACCAAATCAGCAATTCAGAGGTATGTGCAGGAGTATTTTTTTAATAAGGTGGTATGGTTCCCCTGTGGTTCTTTCCTGAGTTCGGTATTCATTTGTTTGAGAATAAATATCCAATGGCTTTTGCAAATCAAATCAAATCAAATTGTATTGGTCACATGCGCCGAATACAACAGGTGCAGACATTACAGTGAAATGCTTACTTACAGCCCTTAACCAACAGTGCATTTATTTTTAACAAAAAAAGTAAAAATAAAATAACAACAAAAAAAGTGTTGAGAAAAAAAGAGCAGAAGTAAAATAAAATAACAGTAGGGAGGCTATATATACAGGGGGGTACCGGTGCAGAGTCAATGTGCGGGGGCACCGGCTAGTTGCAGGTGCCAAATATGAAAGTGAATGGACTCTGCACACTGCAATTCCTTCTCCCTTATGATTAGTGTGTTTGCTCACCTATTGATGTGCTTCGGCCAGGTGGACCAATCAGGGTTGTTCCTCCCCCCGCAGGACTATGACCACAACACAGCCAATGAAAAGGTGAGTAAAGTTCAGGTGGCTAGAGGGGTGGGTGGGGGCCAGTAAGGGTGGGGTATTTACCTACCCATGGCTGTCAAAATGAGGTACTGTAACAAATTAACATATATTAGATTGATCACGTTGGCAATCATATCGCGTGAAACGATGCACACAAACTCTGTCAGGGTGGAATAGTCCATTATTATGAACCAGTCTGTGGCTGATTTAATGACACTTGTTTTTACTATTATGAGAAAAACTTTGATTATATCCCCTCCCACACATTTTAAGGCGTATCTGGACTACATGGTGCAGCTGGGCCTGCTGTTGGGAGGGGATAAGAACTCCACACAGAGCCAGATGCAGCAGATCCTGGACTTTGAGACGGCGCTTGCCAACATCACCGTATCGCAGGACAAACACTGCGACAAGAAGAAGGTCTACCACAAGATCACCATCACCGAGCTGCAGGTGTGTGTGCATCTGTCGGGTGGGGGTTAAATAATAATAAATAATAATATGCCATTTAGCAGACGCTTTTATCCAAAGCGACTTAGTCATGTGCGAACACATTTTTACGCATGGGTGGTCCCGGGGATCGAACCCACTACCCTGGCGTTACAAGCGCCATGCTCTACCAATTGAGCTACAGAGGACCACGAGAGTGGGAGAGAGAGGAGGTACATAAAGTGAAGTGGATTTTATGTGAGGTGGCTTTTGAGTGGATCAGAACCACATGCCATCAGATCAGGCTGGAAAACCTCTGGGTTTACTCTTAATCAATTAGTCTGTTCTCACCTTTCCTCCTGTCTCCATTACAGTGTCAAAACATGCATGGGTTTTCCACACAGCCCATCCCCCACCAACTCACCCTGAGCCTCTTCACACCTTTGTCTGTGTTTTATTCCTCCTCTGAGGACTAAAACTATCCTGCAGTCCTCTTCTTTGTTTATGAACGCTCTCCTGGTCTTGCCAAGAGCTGTTGCTGGGCCTTTCTATCTCCACAGCTGCAGCAGAACTGCACAGAGATGGTGAAGGGTAGGAGGAAAAGTAGGATCTTCTGTCAACAAATGGACAGGCCGTTGATATGGTGTTGAAGCAATTGAAAGTCAGCATTTGTAGGATGGTTTGAATCATTGAAATGGGTGGTAATGGGTAGATTGTGTATACCACTGGCATTTTTATGGGTTGTTCCACCTAAAAAAAACAAGAAAGAGGATTTCGACACCCACCATCTCAGAATGTTCTGAAATCATTTCTGTTGTTAGAAACGGATAAGATTAGCACTTCTGCAAAATTACTTTGTTGAAATATACACTGAACAAAAGTATAAACGCAACAAGCAACAATTTCAAAGATTTTACTCAGTTACAGTTCATATAAGGAAATCAGTCAATTGAAATCAATTAATTTGGCCCTAATCTTATGCATTTCACATGCATCTGTTGGTCACAGATACATTTTTTAAAAGGTAGGGGCGTGGATCAGAACACAAGTCAGTATCTGGTGTGACCACCATTTGCCTCATGCAGCGCATGCCGCATACATCTCCTTCGCATAGAGTTGATTAGGCTGTTGATTGTGGCCTGTGGAATGTTGTCCCACTCCTCTTCAATGGCTGTGTGAAGTTGCTGGATATTGGCGGGAACTGGAACACGCTGTCGATCCAGAGCATTCCAAACATGCTAATGAGTGACATGTCTGGTGAGTATGCAGGCCATGGAAGAACTCTGACATTTTCAGCTTCCAGGGATTGTGTACAGATCCTTGCAACATGGGGCTGTGCGTTATCATGCTGAAACATGAGGTGATGAATGGCATGACAATGGGCCTCAGGATCTCGTCACGGTATCTGTGCATTCAAATTGTCATCGATAAAATGCAATTGTATTCGTTGTCCGTAGCTTATGCCTACCCATACCATAACCCCACCCCCACCATGGGGCACTCTGTTCACAACGTTGACATCCGCAAACCACGACTGCCATCTGCCCGGTACAGTTGAAACTGGGATTCATCCGTGAAGAGCACACTTCTCCAGTGTGCCAGTGGCCATTGAAGGTGAGCATTCGCCCACTGAAGTCGGTTACAACGCCAAACTACAATCAGGTCAAGACGACGAGCACGCAGATGAGCTTCCCTGAGACAGTTTGTGCAGAAATGATTTGGTTGTGCAAACCCACAGTTTCATCAGCTGTCTGGGTGGTTGGTCTCAGACGATCCCGCAGGTGAAGAAGCCGGATGTGGAGGTCCTGGACTTACGTGGTTACACATGGTTTGTGGTTGTGAGGCCATTTGGACATACTAGCAAATTCTCTAAAATGACGTTGGAGGCGGCTTATGGTAGAGAAATGAACATTAAATTCTCTGGCAACAGCTCTGGTGGACGTTCTTGCTGTCAGCATGCCAATTGCACGCTGCCTCAACTTGAGACATCTGTGGCATTGTGTTGTGTGACAAAACTGCACATTTTAGAGTGGCCTTTTATTCTCCCCCAGCACAAGGTGCATCTGTGTAATGATCATGCTGTTTTAATCAGCTTCTTGATATGCCACACCTGTCAGGTGGATGGATTATCTTGGCAAAGGAGAAATGCTCATTAACAGGGATGTATTTGTCGCCAAATTTGAGAGAAATTAAGCTTTTTGTGCATATGGGAAATTTCTGGGATCTTTTATTTCAGCTCATGAAACATGGGACCAACACTTTACATGTTGCATTTATATTTGTGTTCAGTATCATTTGATCTCTGAGAAATTAAGCTAACTGATTGCATCCATTTTAATTTATAGGATTAATATAATATTCAATAAATATAGTACCTAACATCTGATTTGGACCAAACATGAGGAATCCAAAGGAATGGCCAAAAACCACCCACGGACCTCCCATACCTCACACCAATCCCATCCCAACAACGAGTATATACAGTAGTATCAGTTCTGTGTCTGACAAGTAGTATGGAGCTGCGGCTCGGAGTATTGTTTCTTCATCCTATGTAATGCATTCCCAGTGAATTTGGTGATAATTTTTTCCACAGGGGAATTTGTAATTGAAGTTGTTAGGTTTATGTCCCATCCTGCTATTACCAGATTCTGACCACTAGATGGTGCTGTTCCTGCTATTAGGTGAAAAAAGTTTGAAGATTCCCCCGACTCAATGTTAAAGGGATAGTTCACCCAAATTACAAAATCAAATACGTTTCCTTACCCGTGTAACCAATGGTTATGGATGAAGACCGTCATTAAAATAAAATAACCATCATAACCATTATTTAAAAAAAATATACTGACTAAAGACGGAACGGCCGGGCGTCCATGCAGTTGAGTCCGTTTCTGCCATAACATGGACCGTTAACTACGTGATGAAACTTTGTTGCTCCTTTCTGAAACAAGCAAGGTGTTATAGCAAACAAGTCTTCAGTTGTCTTGGCACTGCCCTCTGCAATGCAGCAGCAACACATATAACTAGAATGAATAGAACAGGTTTGGAACCTTTTTATTTTTTATTATTTGTAGAAATATTTATTATTATTAGGGTAATTCTTAAATTGTTGCTTTCCTGTCCCCCGCCTTAACCACCAGGAAAAACACTTAAACATTTCAGATAATAATAATAAAAACATTTAAGAGACCATTTGAGTATCGATTGATTTCATTACCTTCTTATTCGTACAGAGCGTAGTATTGAATGGGGCAAACTGATTATTTAAATCTACACTCTGAAAACAAAAGGTTCCTGGAGTATCCTTTAGGGGTTCTTCAAATTGAAAGTTCTGTCCTTGAGCTGTGCTTGTCTACTAATGTTCTGTATTATGTCATGTTTCATGTTTTGTGTGGACCCCAGGAAGAGTAGCCGCTGCTTTTGCAACAGCTAATGGAGATCCTAATAAAATACCAAATACCAAAAACTGTGGGGGAACCCATATAAGTTATTTGAAGAACCATTTAAAAGGGGTTCTTCAAAGAACCCCTTTTAATGGATCCTCAAATAACCTTTTGGAGTACATGTTTGAACTACCCCCCCCCCTCCCCTATTATTATTATTATTATTATTATTATTATTATTATTATTATTATTATTATTATTATAATTATTAATGTTAATAATAATATGCATAACAACAATAACACTATTTTAGTTCTCAGTGTTTATTATGATTTTAGTGGCAAAGCAGAATAAAAAAATCCAAAATGAGGTCAACTCCCAGCAGAGCCCCAAGTCCAATGGATATATCCTCTGGCATGTTAATGTGTAGGCCTCTACATTATGGACAAGGTATCTGTATGAAAACCATTATCAAACTTTTTTTCCATTAACATTCACCACAAAAACCAAGGTTTGAATACTGTCGTATGCATGTTTTGTAAATTATCTGTATAATTACTATTTTTTGGATTCACAGACTTCACCCTCCCTAGACCTCTGATGAATATAACAGGAAACCTGTTCGATCACCATGCACTGCAAAATCATTATGGCTATGGATATGGAGAACATCAATACATTAACATCAACACGCCAGAGGAAATACACATTGGACTTGGGGCTCTGCTGGGAGTTTACCTCATATTTGGATTTTTTTATTCTGCTTTGCCACTAAAATCATAATAAACACTGAGAACTAAAATATTGTGTTATTGTTAAGCATATTACTAATAATAATAGGGAAGGGGGGGGGGGGGGTAGTTCAAAAATTAACCCCAAAATGTTCTTCAAAAGATTCTTTGAGAATACATTAAAAGGGTTCTTCAAAGAACTTATAGGGGTTCCCCCACCGTTTCAATTTGAAGAACCCCTAAAGGATCCTCCAGGAACCTTTTACTTTTTAGTGTAGCTGATGCATTTCCTGCTTTTACTTATGCAGGAAAATTAAAGTTAGGCATGTGATATATAAATGTTTAATAGAATTAATGTCAACCTAAAATATTGTCGTATAATTAGAAGTATAGTTTATGCATGTATACAATTTTCGGTATAAATAGCCTCTAAAATAAATGTAAACAGGCCATAAATGTATAGATTGACTGCATTGTTTGACTGGAATATTGGCATATTGGTAGTTAATTAGATAAATTAATGGAATAATGTATCTAAAACTGGCTGGCTTGCTAGCTAACAAACATACAGTGCAGATAATCTTCAAATTCATTGTTTTAAACAATATCCTATCACAGCACTGGCAAACCATGGTTGACCAACTGCCTTACCAAAATGGCTGACCTTTATACCATAAGGTTAATGTCCATTCTCGTATTCTAATTCCTAATTCTATGTGTCTAATGCAATGTGTTGTGCGGATCCAACAATATGCCTCATTAATTGGGTCGATAGACACAATTTTGTGTGTGAAATCATGAAGATATGTGGGACACAGACTCCTTTTGACATGGATTCTGAAAATGTCTGAAAACTGTCCTTTTCACAAGGGTGACCTCTGACCTTTAACCTCTCTCGCCCTCAGCTGCTGGCTCCGGCGGTGGACTGGCTGGACTACCTGTCATCGGTCCTGTCCCCTCTGGACCTGAACGACACGGAGCCCGTGGTGCTCTATGCCAAGGAGTTCCTGCAGCAGGTGTCTGACCTGATCAACAAGACCGATCGCAGGTAAGGACCTGGACGGAACCCCACCTGGTCTTTCTTATCCCCCTACAGCCAAAGGCGCCGTAACGGGTCACGTGGTCATGAAGTACTCCAGGCTCCTCCATAGCTGCAGGAAGTAGGGATGCTGGAGGTGCTGCAGCACCCCCTGATAAGTAAAAATAATTTCATCAAAAACATATCATTATTTTTCAAAAAATTATATTACTCTTGTCTGAACAGACATAAATAACATCTTTCAAAAGTATGTGGATTCGGCTATTTCAGCCACACCCGACTTTCAACGCGGCACTGTCATAGGATGCCACCTTTCCAACAAGTCAGTTCGTCAAATGGAAATACAGAAAGGGTTTGTCGAGATCTGTGTGGAAGAACTTGACTGGCCTGCACAGAGCCCTGACCTCAACCCTATCGAACATCTTTTGGATGAATTGGAACGCTGACTGCGAGCCAGGCCTAATCATCCAACATCAGTGCCCGACCTCACTAATGCTTTTGTGGCTGAATGTAAGCAAGTCCCCGCTGCAATGTTCCAGCATCTAGTGGAAATCCTTCCCAGAAGAGTGCAGGCTGTTATAGCAGCAAAGGGGGGACCAACAGCATATTAATGCCCATAATCTTGGAATGAGATGTTCGACGAGCCATTTAGTGTGTGTGTGTGTGTTCCTCATATTGTGCAATCTGTGTCTCCATTGGCCTGTGCTATTGTTTGCATGCAAGACCAGGTCGTTTTTATTGCTCTGTTTGTCACTGTCAGAGTAGCCAGTCATTTGTGTGGTATTAAAAAAGATTATAATGTCTTCTATCATGTTAATGAGGTAGAATTGCTTGAATTGTGTTTATAAAAGGCACATATTTTCCTGACCATGCCAGAAAAAAAATCCCCATGTGTGAAAATAAAAAACAATGCCTCTGCTCAACTGTACAGTGCATTCGGAAAGTATTCAGACCCCTTCCCTTTTTCCATATTTTGTTATGTTATAGCCTTATTCTAAAATTCTTATACATCTACACACAATACCCAATAAAGACAAAGCAAAAACAGGTTTTTAGACATTTTTGCTAATGTATTAAAAACAAAAATACCTTATTTACATAAGTATTCAGACCCTGCTATAAGACTCGAAATTGAGCTCAGGTGCATCCTGTTTCCATTGATCATTCTTGACATGTTTCTACAACTGGATTGGAATCCAATGGTGGTAAATTCTATTGATTTGGACATGATTTGGAAAGGCACACAACTGTCTATATAAGGTCCCACTGTTGACAGTGCATGTCAAAGCAAAAACGAAGTCATGAGATCGAAGGAATTGTCCGTAGAGCTCAGAGACAGAATTGTGTCGAAGCACAGATCTGGGGAAGGGTACCAAAAAATTTCTGCAGCATTGAAGGTCCCCAAGAACACAGTGTCCTCCATCATTCTTAAATGGAAGAAGTTTGGAACCACCAAGACTCTTCCTAGAGCTGGCCGCCCAGCCAAACTGAGCAATCGGGGGAGAAGGGCCTTGGTCAGGGAGGTGACCAATAACCAGATGGTCACTCTGACAGAGCTCCAGAGTTCCTCTGTGGAAATGGGAGAACCTTCCAGAAGGACAACAATCTCTGCAGCGCTCCACCAATCAGGCCTTTATGGTAGAGTGGCCAGATGGAAGCCACTCCTCAGTAAAAGGCACATGACAGCCCTCTTGGAGTTTCCCAAAAGGCACCTAAAGGACTCAAACCATGAGAAACAAGATTCTCTGGTCTGATGAAACCAAGATTGAACTCTTTGGCCTGAATGCCAAGAGTCAAGTCTGGAGGAAACCTGGCACCATCTTTACGCTGAAGCATGGTGGTGGCAGCATCATGCTGTGGGGATGTTTTTGTCATTATGGGGTATTGTGTGTAGATTGATGAGGGAGGGAGGGGGAGGAGGGGGGGGGGGGTCAATTTAATCAATTTTAGAATAAGGCCGTAACGTAACAAAGTGGAAAAAGTCAAGGGGTCTGAATACTTTCCGAATGCACTGTACTCTACACAAATAATTTTTCTTCCACTTCGACAGAGTATTTTGTGTAGATTGTTGACCAAAAATGACAAAGCAATTTTAATCCCATTTTGTAACAACATTTTTTAGAAGGTCAAGGGGTGTGAATACTTGACCTGACCATAATGTCATGACAAATGTCATAATGACCTCCTTGCAACCAGTTTTGCCCAGCGGGAAAACAGTCATTGGATTGCCCTAACCAACAGGACGTTGGCTGTCGTTGTTTGTTTGCTTATTCTTGTCACCCACTTGTCCTCCTGTTTCCTCTTCCTCCTCGCCTCTCCCCTTCTATCTCTCCTGTCTCTCCCCGTCTCTCAGCCTGCTCAACAACTACATGATCTGGAACCTGGTGCAGAAGGGTGTGTCCAGTCTGGACCAGCGCTTTGAGAACGCCCAGGACAAGCTGCTAGAGAGCCTGTATGGAACCAAGAAGGTGTGTTTTAGGTTCAATCCTAAATGGCACCCTAATCCCTATGTAGTGCACTACCTTTGACTAGGGCCGTTAGAGCTCTGGTTAAAAGTAGTGCACTAGGGAATAGCGTGTCATTTGGGACGCTGGCATATTCTTACTTATGTCATTGATTAATCCTGCTTTGTGACATACCTGGTTAGGGCCGGTTTCCCGGACACAGATTAAGCCTAGTCCTGGACTAAAGAGCCATTTCAATTGAGATTTCTGTTGAGCATGCTTTTTAGTACTAGACAAGGCTTAATCTGTGTCCGGGAAACCAGGCCTTGCAATTTGTATGCGAGACTGTTTGGGCTCTTAGCAATTAATGTGTGCTTCCTCAACACACTTGCAGTACACAAACTTTTCACAAACAAAACGATAAGAGTAAACAGCTGGTGAGAGACTTGTCTGTCTGTCTCTGTGTGTGTTTTCAGTCCCGCACACCTCGATGGCAGACCTGCATTGATAACACAGATGACACGCTCGGCTTCGCCCTGGGAGCGCTCTTTGTTAAAGCGACGTTTGATAAACACAGCAAAAAGATTGTGAGTTTGATAGGCACACAACTGCATTGATGTCTATTCAAGCCTGTGGTGGGGTTTATTACCACGTGAACGATGCATGACTGCTCCCTAGTGGTTACCATGTGTAATAAAAGGTCATGTGGTCTCACTGTAAACAAAGCCATCATAAAATAACCCTATTTGCTAACACTTTATTATAATTTTCACGAGTAAGCTATTTTAAATTCTTATCAATGTTTATGAATGCCTATAGATGCTTTGTACAATGTTATAAATGCTTATGAATTGTAACACTAATAATGCTGATCGCTTATGCTAATTTCTTACAAATGTTTACAATTAATGAAATACTAATTTAGTTATAGTTCCCTGTCCTGTAGAGGAGCGGGAGAAACAGAGGGATAAAGGAGAGAAAAACTGGAATATTAAATGGAGAGATTGTTATTGGGTAGAGAAAAGAGGGGCAAATAGAAGAGGGAGACATGGAAGCAGAGATGCACAGTGGGAGGACTGGCAAGGGGGTTAGACTGTCACACATAATTGTTCATATTTTAGTGGTTACAAGTTTCTGTCATCCTTTCCTTATGTTTTTGAATTTGATGGATGGGCTGGTTCGGATTGCCGTGGGTATTTCGTTACATGTCAGAGTGTAATTGTAGAAGAAGTATCTATTCCATCTTTCTTCCTTCTTACATTTCATTTATATCTCTCACCCCACTATCAGGCAGAGGGGATGATCAATGAGATCCGTACTGCGTTCAAAGACGCTCTGGATAACATCAAGTGGATGGACAAACAGACGCGGAAGGCAGTCAAAGACAAGGTCATAGATGTCACCTACTGGATAGGCTATATATGGGTGCCAGAGGGTATAGTGTGTGTGTGTGTGTGTGTGTGTCTGCGTTCCTGCGAGTGTGTAAGAGGACAGGGAGGGAGGGAGGGAGGGAGGGAGGGAGGGAGGGAGTATTATTGGGTTCCAGGTTACAATACAGTGGTTTGAATAGATTGAGAGAGCCCTCTTTGTCTAGATCTCCAAATAATGGAACTAGGAGGTTTTCCGGCCCCATTCCTCTGTCTTGCCCTCTAATCCACTTTGTCCCCCTGATCTTTAGGCGGACACCATCTACAACATGATTGGATTCCCTGACTTCATCCTGGACCCTAAAGAACTGGATGATGTTTATGACGGGGTGAGTGGGTGCCTTTTGTTCAGTTGTCATGATTGAACCCTTGTCATTTCAAATGACAAGGGCACTGTAGATCAGTGAGTCATTCTTTCTCTGTCTGTCTTTCTGTTTGTCTATCCGTCTCTGTCCACAGTATGATGTCTCAGAAGACAACTTTTTCCAGAACACACTCAACTTCTACAACTTCTCCGCCAGGGTGATGGCCGATCATCTCCGCAAGCCACCCAACAGGGACCAGTGAGTCTTCATCAGCTACACACATCATTACTATACCTCAGTGCATATTTGAACTGTATATTAACTTGCTTCTTCATCTTAACCAGGGTTGGGTAGGTTACTTTCTAAATGTAATAAGTTAGTTACTAGTTACCTGTCTAATTGTAATCAGTATCGTAACTTTGATTACTTTGTTACTTTTGGATGACTTTCCCTTAAGATTCATTAGAAGAAGACACATAGGATCCATCAAACGCATTTGGTGTGTCATTATAGTGGTCAGACTTAAACTTGCGCCTTTTTCAATACTGAATTGTATGTCAGTAGCTAGGTTTACATCCAATTAGCAACAGATTTTAATGTGAATATTCTAAAATCTGCATAAGAACAATATGCGCATTTTCCCACCAGAGATGGTTTGTTGCAGATTGATTTGTTGCAGATAAAAGTCTGTGCGAGATGACGTAGTGCACAGAAAATTACTTTTGCGGTTAAATTCCCATATACCGAATAAAAAAAGACAAGTTAAATGGGTTTCCATCGCATTTGTAACACTACTGATTGGTTTTCTAACAAACATTTGTGCGTTATATAGCGAGTGTGCACACTCTGGGATTGGCACGTGCAGCACGTATAGCCTACATGATGAGATCATTGTTATTATTATTATTATGGACAAAAGAGGGAGATTTATTTGTATTTGTCAAACAGCAGCCAAGCATAGATTATCATGTCACAAGAATAAAACCTTTGATATTTATTGGAAAGGAGCATCAAGCTCATCACCTTGATACCCATCTCTTGATACTCTCACGAGCCTCAACTGGTTTGCTCTCTTACACACGTTTCCGCCACCTCCCCATAGATGGAGTATGACCCCTCCCACAGTCAACGCCTACTACATGCCCACCAATAATGGCATTGTCTTCCCAGCTGGAATCCTTCAGGCACCCTTTTACGCAAAGGATCACCCCAAGTGAGTGTGTGCATATGAGTGTGTGTGCGCGTGTGCTCGCATTTCTGACCCCATGTGAATTCTCTGCAGAGCCTTGAACTTCGGGGGGATCGGAGTGGTGATGGGACACGAACTCACGCATGCCTTTGGTGCCCAGGGTTAGTGTCCACCTTTAACTTACACTCCACGTAACTCATGAACACATCCTCACAAAACACCCACAGACCAACACACATCGGCATGTATACATATACTGTACATGATATATATATATATTTATATTCCTTTATCAGGCAGGGAATACGACAAAGATGGGAACCTTCGGCCATGGTGGCAAAATTCCTCTGTGAACGCATTTAAGAATCACACGGAATGCATGGTGGAGCAGTACAATGGGTATACCATCAATGGGGAGCACATAAATGGCAAGCAGACGCTGGAAGAGAACATTGCTGACAACGGAGGCCTAACGGCAGCCTATAATGTGAGTGGGTCTCCCTCCTTGTTAACGCATTACATTTAGTTGCTCACATACATGTCTGTGTAGTAACTCCGTAATCACTGTAGTAATTCTGTACTGTAGTAAAGTTCGGTCATATTGTAACAGTAATGGGTTTGAGCGTTATTGCCCAAATCCATTGCTATGTAATTCTAAAGCAATTACATAGTTACTGCTATGTAACATGTTACTAAGATGTTACTACACAGGACTCTTATTATACTATACTATAACTATAGTATTACTATACTTCACCTCAGGGCCAGCAGAGTGGTAGTTAATGTTTCTATAGTAATGGGGTTTTCTGTTGTGTTCAGGCGTACCAGGCATGGGTGCAGGAGAACGGTGAGGAGAAGAGGCTGCCGGCAGTCAACCTGACCAATGACCAACTGTTCTTTGTGGGATTCGCCCAGGTGGGTGATGGGAGTGTCAACAGAATGCATTACACACATCCTGATAGAGTTCACGTCAAATACACTACATGACCAAAAGTATGTGGACACCTGCTCATCTAACATCTCATTCCAAAATCATGGGCATTAATATGGAGTTGGTCCCCCCTTCGCTTCTATAACAGCCTCCACTCTTCTGGCATTAGAGGTCATTAGTGAGGTCGCACTGTGGAGATTGCATGGCTGTGTGCTCAATTGTACACACCTGTCAGTAACGGGTGTGGCTGAAATAGCCAAATCCATTAATTTGAAACAGTGTCCACATACTTTTGTATATATAGTGTACTGACGAGGAGTTTGCCTGACCATGTCATAGGTTGTAAAAGTTTTTCCTAGTCTCAGGATGAATTCCTGGCCCTACATCATGAAATAAGGAGGGGTGAATGTTTTTTTGGGGTTGGTAGTAAGAGTGGACTATTACAACTACTGTTTGAGAGGAGAAGTAGCAACCAAACTGAGTACAAATGAATGAATTATACAGAGAGAAGAACACTAGCTATTGTCTGGCTTATCGGGGGACCCTCTCTTCTCTCAGGTGTGGTGTTCCGTGCGAACCCCGGAGAGTACCCACAAGGGATTCATGACAGACCCCCACAGCCCCTCAAAGTACCGTGTCATCGGCGCCCTCTCCAACTCGCCAGCCTTTGCAGAGCACTTCCAGTGCCCCACTGGCTCCCAGATGAACCCTGGTCACCGCTGCACGGTGTGGTAGAGCCTAGGCAGAACCACAGGGAGGCGCTGTCTGTGGAGGCTGCATGGAGAACCAAGAGGAGGAGGAGGAAGAGAAGAGCTGAACTCTGCATTGGACCTCTAACTGACCATCGGACGTTTTTTGTTTTTGTTTTTTTCTTTGTACATAATGCTGGACTACTAGTGGTTTGTGAGTAGAGCAGGACAGACTCCAGGTTAGAGAGAAAAGTTGTCGTCTGCTGATGTATGTGTAATTCCAGTGTTAGGGGATGGTATTTTTCCTCTTTTTCCACGCTGCAGTCTCACACACCGGTGGGGCACAAAGACACGTTTTATTTACTGTTTGCTGGACATGGTAGGGGGCCGGGGAGGAGGAGCCACTAGGGGATGTCTGTCCACAACCCTTTCTCTATGCTTCCGTGTCATCGCTGTCCTCGCTGTGTGCCCTGTTTACAATTGAAACTGGAGCCGTCTTTTGACTGAGGGATGTCACTGAAACAACTGTAAGTGCTCAGCTCCCTCTGTGACCTCGCAGGAAGTGCAGAAACTTCACTCTGACATCCCATGATGGAGGTTCAGCTGCCTCTGTGACCTCATAGGAAATGCATAAACGTCAATGCTTCATCTCAAATGACATTCATATTCCCTATATAGTATACACAAATGGACAATTAGGGCCGGGATGATACCAGTATCGCGATACTCGTTAGTATCGTGGCAAGGAAACAAAACACAAAGCAGATTTAACTTATTTAGGAAAACAGCCCTGATGTTGGAAACAAACATTATGTTATCCAGAGTGAAATGTATTTATTTTCCAAGCTATAGCACACAATATTTTACATACAGTTTTAAAGGACCAAAGAGCTCTGCTTCGTGTTTTCATTTTTGCCAGTATCGTCCCGGCACCCTATGCACTATATGTGTGGCTCTGGTAAATAGTAGTGCCCTATATGGGTTGTCATAGGGTATCATTTTTAAATAGGGTGTAATTTGGGATGGAGCCAGATAGACTCACTTTTCTTTTTCTGTTGCTTCACAGTGACATCACAATGACTCCCCCAGCAGTGGCGGGGGATCTTAATACTTTAAAATGGCCTCCCCTCCTATTTACCATGTTCTACTGCTGGACAGATGAAAGCACTATGATAGCCTACTGATAACCCTTGCCACCATATTGCTTTTAGCTATCCCATTTCTAAAAGATTGGTGGCGAGCAATTTGAGTAGCTAGGAAAGGGTACATAGAAAAGCCACTTAACAGTGTTGATCCAACCAGGAGCAGGGTGACGTTGCCCCTAGACGCCGATCTTGGTTCAGTTTTGTATTCTCTCCACTAATGGTTAAGGTTAGGATTGGGGGAGGGGAAGCTGATCCTAGATCTGTACTTCACCCAGGAGCATCCAACCACAAGATGGGCAGAGGTCCCTCTGCGACCTATAGACTGGACTGGGCTGGCTGTGACTCCGGTTGTAGGGATGATCACCACTTGCTTATCTGTGTTTTAGTTGTTGTTGTTGGCATATTCTGAAGTTGACAAAATTGAAATGAGATGCACATCTTTAAAACGGCTTTTTGCCCCCCAAAAAATTTTTTGTACCTTGTGTCCAGTTGATTCTTTGTTTCTCTGTACGCTAAGGGAGTGTATTTCAGTGTGTGTGTGTGTGCATGAGCAGCCTTAGAAGCTTGTTTGATGTTTACTGTGTTTAATTTGTCAGCTTCATTGCGAATGGACAGTTTGTGTATGCGTGCGTGCATGAGCGAGTATGTATGTATGTGTGTCTGTGTGTGCATGGGTGCATCCGTGTGTGGTTGTGCACGTATGTGCACATGCGTGCACGTGTGCAGATTGCTTTGATACACCATCCCCACTTACGTTGAACTATCAACAATGTCAAGTCTGCTGCAGTGATTTTTACCTCACATTCCCCCAAATATACTAATTTGAAATGAATGGGTATGTTGAAGGGATATATTCCTAAATAACTTCTTGTTTGTACACACTCTACTCCAAAGTGATGGGTGACTGTCTTTTCGTGAGGCAGGGTGTGTACAGGATTAGTAATCGGGTTACTGCTGGACTCTTGTTCAATTAAACTGTGTTACTGTTCAATTAAACTGTGTTACTGTTCAATTAAACTGTGTTACTGTTCAATTAAACTGTGTTACTGTTCAATTAAACTGTGTTACTGTTCAATTAAACTGTGTTACTGTTCAATTAAACTGTGTTACTGTTTTATCTCTCCTCAGCCACTTTATGCACTAGTCCTACATTGTGCTTTCCGCTCCTGTCTGCACCTTGGAAATGTGTTTCACTACAAGACATGGAGATGTGTCATGACTCATGAGCATACGAGGACTGCACCCCACCACACTGTACCCCATACAGGACAATCCTATTGTCTTCCGACGGGTGGCACCACTCCAACTCAACACTAGTCCTTCGATGCAGATGGAGTTGCGCTATCTAATGTAAGACAATGAGGTGAAACAATCGGGGTCAGTTGCTATTGGCTGCTTTATATTTCAATGCTGCAATCAGATAACCTCCTGAACTGCTAGTCTGCAGAGTCATAGAAAGAGAACGTTTTGGAAAGATCCGCTGTTCAATTTCACAAAAATAAAGAACACCATGATGCATCCATCTAGTTCATTATAACGGTCATGTTCGTGCATTTTGTGAAATCAAATGTCTAACAGAGAGTTAGAAATGTGTTGTGTAGAATAGACATAGCTAACTATCTGAGCATTGTGCCCATGGAGATTCAGTGAGCTCCAAAAGTATTGGAACAGTGACATAGTTGTGGTTGTTTTGGCTCAGCACATTGGATTTGAAATGATACAATGACTATGAGGTTTAAGTGCAGACTCTCAGCTTTAATTTGAGGGTATTTTCCTCCATATCAGGTGAACCGTTTAGAAATTACAGCACTTTTTGTACATAGTCCCCACATTTTAGGAGACCAAAAGTATTGGGACAAATTCACTTATGTGTATTAAAGTAGTAAATGGTTAAGTATTTGGTCCCATATTCATAGCACACAATGACTACATCAAGCTTGTGACTCCAAAAACATGTGTTGGATGCATGACTAGTGCAGCTTGGTTCTGCTCAGTTCGGCTCAGCTCAGAAGTGTGAAAAAGGTATTACAGCCTGGCGAAGAGAGCGCTAACATTTTACTTACTTAGTCCTTTTCATTCCTATGTGGAACATTATGCTTTCACGAGAAAACCCCACTGCTACCATCTACTGGCTTAGCGGCCCACATTTCTGGGAGATTATTGTCAGCATAACTTCACTTTAGTGACTTTTAAGGCACATGGTTGAGCTCTGATTAGTAGAAATGGGGCTGACTAACTAAACCACCAGGGTTGTGTTCATTAGGGCATGCAACAGAAAACATAAAATGTTTTGCAACTGAAAATGAGCATTTCTTATTGACATAAGTCCAGAAAACAGCCTCCTTGTTTTAGTCAATTTCTTTCCATTTGGTGCCTAATGAACACTGTCCTGTCAGTCAGCACCTACCTAGCAACATTTTACATTTACATTTTAGTCATTTAGCAGACGCTCTTATCCAGAGCGACTTACAGTTAGTGAATACATATTTTTTTATACTGGCCCCCCGTGGGAATCGAACCCACAACCCTGGCGTTGCAAACGCCATGCTCTATCAACTGAGCTACATCCCGGCCGGCCATTCCCTCCCCTACCCTGGACGACGCTGGGCCAATTGTGCGCCGCCCATGAGTCTCCCGGTCGCGGCCGGCTGCGACAGAGCCTGGATTCGAACCAGGATCTCTAGTAACACAGTTAGCACTGCGATGCAGTGCCTTAGACCACTGCGCCACTCAGGAGTACTGCGCCACTCAGGAGGCCAGTCTGGCCTCCTGCTACCACCTCTCCCCATTTCTGTGAGGAACAAATAAGGCAGTCCGCTAACCTTTCAAGCGATCTCTGTAGGAGAAAAACTTCTTAGGACAGGGAGCGTACATGCTTACAGCTGGCGGTCACTTTTGTGTTTTAAGTATGTCAATGTGCAGTGTTCTAGATGCCAGACTCCTACTCGCCTGTGGCTGTGGAGCAGACTGGCCGCTCAGCTCCTCATGTCACTCTACTCCAGCCAGGGTTGGGGTAGATTCCCTTTCAATTATGTTGAATCAGGAAGTGAAATTCCAATTCCAAATTTTCCCCATAGAAAAGCATTGAAGAGAATTGTGTTATATATATATATATATATATATATATATATATATATATATATATATATATATATATATATATATATATATATATATATATATATATATATATATATATATATATATATATATACATTTTGTTATATCTCCGTGATTGTTTAACATAAGTATGAAATCTTACCCTAACTCATTAACTACCAGCATATGGATGGGAAAAAATCGTATTTATTATGCATGGTTATATCAAGTATTAAGGCATACCTGCAGAGACATTTATTTTTATTGGAATGTCAGTTTATGTCTGGATTGACTGAATTTATATGGATTTGCCCCGAAGTTGGTCAGCAGAGACCATATATTCCACAACATCTCCTTTACCACTGTCATCTCTCTTGTCTAGATTGGGAAC
Source organism: Coregonus lavaretus (assembly GCF_964263955.1). NCBI lineage: Eukaryota > Metazoa > Chordata > Actinopteri > Salmoniformes > Salmonidae > Coregonus > Coregonus lavaretus. The sequence goes on along the minus strand of NC_140011.1, from coordinate 6,919,918 downwards.
ATACACCACTAGGGTGCAGTAGAATGATGTAGTTAATATATGGATGTGAAATTTAGGAATCATGCCTAGCCATCAGCATTGGGGTGAATTTAATTTTAATTCAGGAAATCCAGGAAGTAAACTGAAATTCTAATTCCAGTTGTTCCATTGCCACACAGTACACCAACAGTCATTCTGGAAGTTCTCACTTGTCCATGTAAAATAACAGTCACATTTTTTTTTTTAAGTATAGAAATCTACACCGCTCACCATTCAAAGTGATTGAACTGAACCATCCTTGAACCCATCCATCAGATTTCTGAACATTCTTGATTAGCTACATTTCTTGATTGATTTTGTTTTCTTTAATTTCTTGATGTGCAGTATATGTAACGGGGGTCAGTGTGTTAACACCTTTGCATCCTACACTGTCCGACTGCCGCTATTGGGCTCGAACCAGTGATCCTCTGCTTCGCAACACACGTGACCGCCCTACTTGACAATGTCATGGGGCCGATATTAGCATTTTTTGCACATCATGTTCAAATCATCTAAAATGTTAGCATTTTGAAAAGGGTGCCAGGGAAACTAAACCAAAGCATGGATTGCTGTCATACCTTGTCCATAGACTGCTTACAGGGTAAGGAAACCAATGCAATTGTGCAATTTAGGTGAACTATCCTTTTAACTCCGTTACACTCACCCCTTCTAAGCTACCCCGGCCGTTGAGATGAGCACAACTGCCGATCCGGGTCACAGTACCACTAACGAGGGTCAGTGTGCTGCTAACAGCTTATCTTCCTCCACTGTCCGACTGCCCCGAACCAGTGATCCTCTGCTTCGCAAACACACCTGACCCCTCTCCTTGACAACATGTAAATCGATTGAACCACACAAAAGGTAGCGATTGGAGGGCTCCATCAGCTAGCTGTGGAGTGAGCTTATGGCACATTCTGAAATAAAACAACTCAAAAGTCAACTTGACCAATAAAAAATGTCAGTATTTCCTAATAAAAAATGTATAATTTTGAAAGGATAAACTATTGCTTGCTTGCATGAGTGCATGCATCTGGTGTGTTTGAGTGTGTGTGTGCATGTGTGCATGCATGTACCGGTATGTCTCAGAGAGTGTGGGGTGAAATTAGGTGAAAGTAGCTCCAGCTTCACAGCAAACAGCTGCCTCCTTCCCTCTCCCCCTCCCTTCCTTGTTAATGTTTCTTCCCTCATCTCATCTATCCTACCAGGATGTGTTATTCTGAGTGCTGTATCCTGCAGCGCCTCTGGCAGTAGCAACAGTTGGCGACAGTTGGCAGTTAGTAACAACTACTATGGTAGAGGAGGAGAGTACAGTAGTTGCTGCTACTGGAGAGACAACACAGGGACCAGCCTGATATTCTGGGGAGAACATAAACAGAGTAGGACTGCTGACGAGATCCTTCTCTTCCCACCTATAGTATCTGGACTGAGGAGGGACTCAACTTGTAACGTTGTGATGGTGATTGAGTGAAGGTTCTAACCTGGTTGTGCGCCATTTGTGAAACTGGATGAACACAGGTGAGCTTGAAAGGAGAGAAAGAAGCAGTAGCTTCAACTGTCCGGTGAAGTTCACAAAGCATATTGCATGTAACAAACAGTTACATGACCTACAGCATGGTCAAGCAAGTTAAGGATTCCAACATTTTTGGACTACTAAACAACTATTGATTTAGAACCACTGAGAGTTACCACAAGTCGCTAAGAAAACAGGAGAACATTATCCAATCACCTATGCTTAGTCTAATAAAGTGACAACTAAGATACCAAAAACTATTTAGTCCAATCAACGTAAGCTAAATGTGTGGCTGTCCATGGGACTGATTTATGTGTGTGTGTGTGTGTGTGTCTGTGTGCAAGTAGAAAAAACATGTTGACTCACCCTACTTGTAGAGAAACGCCAGTGACATCCTCTCTTTCATGACTCTGTCATACAGTACACGCTTTTAGTTTTTGTTGTCCTAGGCTACCTGGCTAAAATTCTTGCTCGCTCGCTAGCTAGCGTAACTTCCTTTCATGGGCAACAATGCGCCAGCTCGTTGACATTAGCCCACTACATCTAGCTACATATTGAACTTCCATCCTCTCAGGCCAGGGGCACAATGTATACATATATAGTTAGATCAGAATTGCCGTTCAAATCTTTGGGTAGTACGGAGAATTAAGTAAAATCAAAAAGTCAATATACCTATCTCCATCCGTGGCAAATTTCGGAAAGGGACGATTTTAGCTAGCTAGCCACCTGAGGACGACACAAGATGCAACAATTAAAATTGTTTCTGTAAATGTTGTGTGCTTTTGATGTGATGCGATTGGGGTGAAGCCAAATCCAAACTGGCTTCCCTTGACAGTTTTTTTAGGTGTGCCAGGACCATTCATAGTTGGGCTCACTCAGTTTAGCTCAACGCTGATTGGCTAATTTATCCCCCAAAAATATCAAGGGAAGCCAAATGCTCTGTGGCTTCCCTTCCATTCAATGCTACGGGGGCAACAATGTCATACTCTTTTAGACCAGACAGCATCAGATAGATGGCCTACACATACTTAGACAGGGGGGAGCTGTTTCGCTCGCTCGGATGCTTTCTCCGGTCAGATGCATTCAGCCTCTTGCGAATTGAAGGAAAATTATGAAACACAGAGAGACGAAAGATAAATTATTGGTTAATTTTTGGGGGAAGCCAGGCTTCCCTTGGCATCCAGGAAAACACGCCACAGGAAAGAAGAGAAGGGAAGACGGTGTAAATGAATGTGTTGATCTGAGAATGTATTAACTACATGTTGAGAGCATACCCTGGAGAGGGAGAGAAATTATTTACTCAGGATCATTATGAGATGATTATAATACATTCTATAAGGGATCATTTAAGCTGAAGACAGGTCTTACAATGCATTATAACTGCATTATACTTGCAGGCTAGTTAAGTGTTACCAAAGAAAGAAAAGTGAATAGATTACGGTCACAGGATAAAGCTGTTCAGGGCCTAAGGCTGGGATTCAGTCAAACCTGCTCTATGTTGACAGTGTCTACATTTTATTTACACCACTCCTTTGAACCAACACCTCTTTAGCTAAGGGGAGAGTGGGGGTTAGGAACAATCATCTAAGTGGATACATGATAATAGATCCACTATTCATGTTCACAGATGTCTCAGGTCAGCTCCTGGGACAAAAGTGTGTTCAGCGATGACATCACTCGCATCGGTAAGTATACTGATGGGATGGGATGATGCATAAAAAAACTAGTGTGAAAAACTGGTTGCAATGGTCAGGTTGTACACAGAATGTGTAAGGAAGTTTTCTTAACTTCTTTATCTGGTTGTAATCTTTAATCTGACTTGATAATGTTGAACACTTGAGAGGACATCTTCCTTTACAAGGACTTTTCTGAAGCTGTGCACCAGAGGCGGAAATAACTTATCCCAGCTATGAAAGCTGCCAGAGAGCGTGGGGACATTGTTTACATCCGCTACGACAGGCTTATTGTCCACAATCCCTCCCAAAAGCCTGGGAGCAGTGAGAGAGCCAAGCTTCCGGGTCAGTAGTTTCAGCCCAACATCACACCCGCACACTTATACACACAAGTGCCTGCTTGACTGACTCTATTAGCAGAACAACGTTTTTAATAAATAAATACAATTGTTCTCCTTATTATGTCGATCTCCGATAAGCTACCCAGGAAAGGGCTAATAATAGCCCATATTAATATATGCAGGCTTAGAAATAAGGTTATTGAAATCAGTAACTTGCTAACATCAGATAGCCAGTGTGTGAATGTTATCTCTGAGACTCAGTTAGATAATACATTTGATGATACAGCAGTAGCACTACAGGGATATAAGATCTAGAGAAGGGACAGGAATGCCTATGGAGGAGGTGTTGTTGCATATATTCAGAGCCATATTCCTGTAAAGCTTAGAGAGGATCTCATGTCTAATGTTGTTGAGGTGTTGTGGCTGCCGGTTCACCTGCCTCATCTAAAGCCTCTTCTTTTGGGGTGCTTCTATAGAACACCAAGTGCTAAGAGTCAGTATCTGGATAATATGTGTGAAATGCTTGATTGTGTGTGATAACATAGAGGTCTATTTTCTAGGTGACCTGAACATAGACTGTAGCTGGTTTTCATCAAGCTGTCCACTCAAGAGGAAGCTTACTGTAATCAATGCCTGTAATCTGGGTCAGGTTATCAATCAACCTACCAGAGTGTTTACAAACAGTACAGGAACTACATCATCCAAGTGTATTGATCATATCTTTACTAATGCTGCAGATCTTAGTTCTAAAGCTGTATCGACACCCATTGGATGTAGTGATCATAATATAGTGGCTATATCCATAAAAGCAAAGGTTCCAAAGGCTGGGCCTAAAATAGTGTATAAGAGATCATACAGAAGGTTTTCTAGTGATACCTATGTTGAAGATATAAACATATATAAGGCGCTGCACTTGATGCATTTATGAAATTGTTTCTTCCAGTTATCAATAAGCATTGTTAAAATGCTATTTTCTGATGATTATTCCCTATTGGAATTTGGCCTCTAGGTACCCTCTGTAAGGCCAGAGGTCAACGGAAAGCAGGTCTCCGTAACTGGTATCTGGGCCCCTGAGCCATAAAATCGGACATGGGTGTCCTTAAGCGATTAAGATGTTTCAAATGTGTAGTCTATTTTACCCCAAGGTCGCCACCTTGATTTAATGCTTTGGCACCTGGCACGGAAGGGTGAAACAGCGAACAGATAAAGCAAGAGTATTTAGGTCAGCCGTCCCCTCTGGAAGGAGAGAGATTGGCTGCGAACCTCTTAGGAACATATCTACAGTATCTTCCCATATGCATATGTCTGTCTATGTCTGTCTATTAAACCTTTAAATATAGACATTGTTCGCCTTATATTTTGCATCTAGGATTTCTCCACACCTTCACTGGTTTTCAATTCCTCACATTTGGCACTGCGAGCAGGGTGGGCTTCTCATCACCGGAGGACACGTAACAAAAGAGGTGAGTGCTTTTTCTTATTAATTTTGAATTATGTCAATCAATCAAATGTATTTATAAAGCCCTTTTTACATCAGCAGATGTCACAAAGTGCTAATACAGAAACCCAGCTTAAAACCCCAAAGAAAAACGACCTATAAAGGCAGGAACATAGGAAGAAACCTAGAGAGGAACCAGGCTCTGAGGGGTGGCCAGTCCTCTTCTGGCTGTGCCGGTGGAGATTATAAGAGTGTATGGCCATTAAGGTGAAATCATTCTTCAAGATGTTCAAATGCTCATAGATGACCAGCAGGATCAACTAATAATCACAGTGGTTATAGAGGGTGAAACAGGTCAGCACCTCTGGGGCAAATGTCAGTTGGCTTTTCATAGCCAAGCATTCAGAGGTCGAGACAGCAGGTGCAGTAGAGAGAGGGTCGAAACAGCAGGACCAGGATAAGGTAGCAGGTCTGGTGAACAGGTCAGGGTTCCATAGCCACTGGCAGAACAGCAGAAACTGGATCAGCAGCACGACAAGGTGGACTGGGGACGTGGACAGCCAGGAGTCGTCAGGCCAGGTAGTCCTGAGGCATGGTCCTAGGTCTCAGGTCTTCTGGGAGGGGAGAGATTGAGAGAGAGTGATGGGAGAATTAGAGAGAGCATACTTAAGATCACACAGGACACCAGATAAGACAGGAGAAATACACCAGATAGGACGGACTGACACTAGCCCCCCGGCAAATGACTATTGCAGCATAGATACTGGGGACTGAAACAGGAGGGGTCGGGGGACATTGTGGCCCTGTCCGACGATACCCCCAGACAGGGCCAACCAGGCAGTATATAACCCCACCCACTTTGCCAAAGCACAGCCCTCACACCAACAGAGGGATATCAACAGACCACCAACTTACTACCCTGAGACAAGGCGGAGTGTAGCCCACAAAGATCTCCCCCACCACACGAGCCCGAGGGGGCGCAAGACCAGACAGGAAGTTAACATCATTGACTCAACCCACTCAAGTCGAGTATAGCGGAAAAAGCCTGACAAGATATGATGCACCCCTCCTAGGGACGGCATGGGAGAGCACTAGCAAGCCAGTGACTCAGCCCCCGTAATAGGGTCAGAGGCAGAGAATCTCAGTGGAGAGAGGTGAATGGCAAGGCAAAGACAGCAAGGGTAGTTCACACCCCTGGGCCAGACTACACTCAATCATAGGACCTACTAAAGAGTTGAGTCTTCAGTAAATACTTAAAGGTTGAGACTGAGTCTGCGTCTCTTACATGGATTTGCAGACCATTCCATAAAAATATAGCTCTATAGGAGATAGCTCTGCCTCCCGCTGTTTGCTTAGAGATTCTAGGAACAATTAGCAGGCCTGCATCTTGTGACTGTAGCGTACGTGTAGGTATGTACGGCAGGACCAAATCAGAGAGATAATGAGTGAACAGAGATGATGCATTTGATATATGGGGGTCCCCTGTAGCTCAGTTGGTAGAGCATGGCGCTTGCAACGCCAGGGTTGTGGGTTTGTTTCCCACGGGGGGCCAGCATGAAAATGTATGCACTCACTAACTGTAAGTCGCTCTGGATAAGAGCGTCTGCTAAATGACTAAATTGTAAATTGATATATGAATTTGATATAGTTGCACAACCTCACATGTAAATTGAACATCATTAGTACAGTCGCCACTTGTATCTGTGTGTGACCCCATCAATTTGGTAAAGAACTGAAGTTAATCTGATAACTGTGTGTCTCCTTTTTGGGTTGTACGGCTGTCTGTTGGGTGAATGATTCCATTTAAGCCTTAGCAGGAGGAAACTATCTGTGTGTTTAAAAATAATCTCTGTTCATTGAGCAGAGTGAGGGTGACGGACTTCGGTGAAGCCCTATCTAAGGACAGGGCGGCAGGTAGCTTAGTGGGTAAGAGCGTTGTGCCAGTAACCAAAAGGTCGCTGGTTCTAATCCCCGAGCCGACTAGGTGAAAAATCTGTCGATGTGCCCTTGAGCAAGGCACTTAACCCTAATTGCTCCTGTAAGTCGCTCTGGATAAGAGCGTCTGCTAAATGACAAAAAAAAAAAAAAAGATAGGGTCAGGGTAAGGTTTAGATTAAGGGTGAAGTTTAGGGCTAGGTTTAGTAGATAGTTAGTTGAAATGTTAATAATAGTCTGAAAAAGCGTGTGCGTGCAAGGAGACTTACAAACCTGACTCAGTTACACCAGCTCTGTCAGGAGGAATGGGCCAAATTTCACCCAACTTATTGTGGGAAGCATGTGGAAGGCTACCCGAAACGTTTGACCCAAGTTAAACAATTTAAAGTCAATGCTACCAAATACTAATTGAGTGTATGTAAACTTCTGACCCACTAGGAATGTGATGAAATAAATAAAAGCTGAAATAAATCATTCTCTCTACTATTATTCTGACATTTCACATTCTTAAAATAAAGTGGTGATCCTAACTGACGTAAGACAGGGAATATTTACTAGGATTAAATGTCAGGAATTGTGAAAAACTGAGTTTAAACATATTTGGGTAAGGTGTATGTAAACTTCTGACTTCAACTGTAGGATATTACAGTTCTTCATATTACGTTGATAGGATAGTCTCAAACGGAGCTCGTCCAGTTTATTCTCCAGTGATTGCGCGTTCGCCAATAGAACAGAGGTTAGAGGCGGTTTATCCACTCGCCGACGTAGTCTCATCAGGTATCCCGCACGCCGGTCTATATACCGCCGCCTCTTTCTTCTTCAAGTGTTGGGGATTTGGGCCTGGTCCGGGATGATCAGTATGTCATTGGCCTCCAACTCATTGAAGTACAAGAAAAGTTGAGATCAGCGCAAAAAAACACAAAAAATAGCACAAATGGTCAGGAGCCCGTAAAATGGCTGCTTTTCCCTCCAGCGCCATCTCAATGTAGTGGAGCGGGTCGAGAGCTTCAAGTTCCTCGGTGTCCACATCACTGAAGACCCATCATGGTCCAAACACATCAACACAGTCGTGAAAAGGGCACGACAACGCCTCTTTCCCCTGAGGAGGCTGACAAGATTTGGCATGGGCCATCAGATCCTCAAAACGTTCTACAGCTGCACCATTGAGAGCATCTTGACTGTCTGCATCACCGCCTGGTATGGCAACTGCTTGGCATCCGACTCTAAGACGCTACATAGGGTAGTGCGTACAGCCCAGTACATCACTGGGGCCGAGCTCCCTGCCATCCAGGACTTCTATACCAGGCAGTGTCAGAGGAAGGCCCTAAAATGTGTCAAAGACTTGAGCCACCAAAGTCATAGACTGTTGTCTCTGCTATCGCACAGCAAGCGGTACCAGAGCTCCAAGTCTGGGACCAAAAAGGCTCCTGAACAGCTTCTATCCCCAAGCCATAAGACTGCTGAACATTTCATCAAATGGCTTCCCTTATTTGCACTGACTCTCTAGCACATGCTCTTTGCACACTCACTGGACTCTACCAACGCACTCACACATACTACACTGACACTCCAACATACGACTACATATCCTCACACACACACTTTCACACACAGTACACTGCTGCTACTCAGTTTATTATATCATGATGCCTAGTCACGATTTCCCCCTACCTACATGTACATAATTACCTCAACTACCTTGTACCCCTGCACATTGACTCAGTACCGGTACTCCTTGTATATAGTCTTGTTATTTTTTTGTCATACTTTTTAACTCTGATTGTTGGGAAAGGGCTCGTAAATAAGCTTTTCACAGTAAAGTCTACACCTGTTGTATTTGGTGCATGTGACCAATACAATTTGATTTTCAAATACAATTTGATTTTCAAAACCTGCAACGAGTTTCTAGCCCAGAGGGTATTTTCTTGCTCCCCACGTAACTGCGAATCTCAGTGTTTGAAAATCACTGGTTTTAATGATGTCATTGGGTAGAACTTAACTTGATATTTTTTTGGCCAATTTTCACATATGTTCACATTGGTATTGTGCTGGAGATAATGAAATGAAGTTTAAAAGTGATGGAGTTGCCCTTTAACTCAATTTGTATTTAAAGAAATGTATTGTTTTGAACCATAGAAAATATAAATGACTGATATGATTGTCTGCCATGTAGAACAGAGAAGCATGTCCGTTTCTATACATTACATTTATCTGTAATGTTCTGAACGTTTCACCGGACTGAATACATATGATAACACCGTCTGGTACGGCCTGTCTCTATAGACGGGTTGGTTGTTTAGCAACAAAACCAACGCGTGTGCAACTATGGGGCAAAACGGACTGGGTTGGCTTAGATTGTTGACATGTGACCTATATTTCATCTACAATGTTTATTGAAAACATAAGTACATTTGCACAATGAGCACTTATCTCTCAACTTATCTCTCAAATACATTGTTACAGTTGTTGGTTAGCTAACTAGCAGATTTGAGCCATATTAGCATAGGCATGACATCAGTCAAAACAAGACATGGTATAAAGAACAAGATAAAACTAGCCAGCGACGATTCCCCACATGGCATCTTATTGTCATTGTTGCAAGCCATCTGCTCATCCGGAATCACAGACTTCTGCCCCATTGAATCACGTGCATAGTTTTCGTGACGTTGTCAGCTAACCTGTGTTTTCCTTCCTTCTGTGAACAGCCAGCTCTGAGGCAGTTGTTTAACACACAGTAAATAAATGCAAGGCATTCCATGTGAAAAGAGCTTTCACATTCAAATATTTAAGTTCAAATATTTACGTTTTTTAGTCAGGATGACTTTAAAGCTACAGTCTGGGATCTGGGAATCTGGTAAATGGTCATTTCAAGTCTTGACACTTACCCATTGACTCTTGAAGAATATAACTTATATAGCCTCATGAGCCTATCCCAACATACTCTATTGTAATCCAAAATATAAGGTTTTATTCATTGATTACAAACAAGAACGTAAACCCCTCAATATGTTTAAAACTATTATGTGGATGTCATGTACTGTCAGTGAGTCAGTCCATGCATCTAGAGCGTGATCTATGAATTTGAGAGGGGTTAGTTTCCTAACCTCATCCCTCAGCTATATACCAAAACAAGCCGTGGGGTGGCCATTTTGTTGTTTTTCTGTTCCCAGAATGTAGCTTTAACAATCGTAACTATTGTGTCTAAGTCCTTCCACAAAGTCCTATATGACCAGTCTCCTGTCCGCAGTTCCTGTTCCTCCTCAGAGGTACTTGTAGACAGCCTTGTCCGCTAAGGTCTGGACCTGCATCTTGACGGGACACTTGTAGAAGTAGGAGAGCAGCGTCTCTGAGTAGCCAATAAGGAAGTAGAACTTCTGAGGAGGGAGTTTCTGCAGCATCAGGGCACACACCACCAGCATGTTCCCTCGCCGCTTTATCACAATCTCATTGGCCAGGCAGTTATGGAAGGTGCCAAAGAGGAAACGCCGCACGAACACGTCCTCTACTGTACGATCTGATGCTCCTCCCTCTCCCTGTAAGTTACCTAGGAGATAAAGAGAGGGAAGGACAGCGGATGGAGGGAGAAATAGACACGGAGACGTTAGGAATACTTTGACAACAATTATCAAGTTCATTTAGCTACATTAATAACTGATGAGTTTAAGGCTAGCCCCTTGGGCAGCATCCTCACTAATTAGGTTGGGGTTGTCTTTTTACATATATGGTCAGATAGCTCAGTGTGTATGATGTAGAGGTAAGCTAAAAACGCACTAGTGTGCTGGGAAAGCCAGCCCTTGCGGTGGCCTATGTGGTGGGGATGGAGGGCTTGCTCATAGGTCAGTGGTCGGTCTCCTTTCCCCACTCGGATACGGGCTGCCCGATTCTATGACAAAAGAAAAGTACAGATGTGAAGTTGGAAGCAGTCTTCTCAGCAGCAAGTGAGTAACTAGGTAATGTCCATTGTGGAGGATGGAAATTCTGTAACGTTAGTCTTCGAATAAAACATACCTTGCAGCATATTGCAGTGACATGAAGTGTTCGTGTTCCAGAGTTGATGCATATCGAAGTGCCGACTCTGGCAAGCGCGTTCTATGAGGCAAAGACATGAATGCAAAGACACTGAGCAACAGACAAGTAACATTGACAGCGAGCTAGCTAACGTTAACTGCTAACGTTAGTTACATCATTGGCTAGCCAGCCAGAAACACAAAAACGGGTCAAAGTTAAAATGTAACAATACTTTAAAGTTGATATGTAGAATATTCTCAAACAGTTGTCAAAGTATGGACTAAATGTAAACATGATTCTCACCGATAACGTCACACTCCGACAGCTCAAGGACGCAGCCATTTTGACTGACGAAAGTGTTTGTGGGAAGGGCCGTTGGCCTGGGCATGGCTAGAAGGGATACAGATTTTGTCCGATTTTACTTTTCGTAGCAGGTTAGGAGAATTTTCGCAGCAGGTTAGGAGAATTAACGTAGCAGGCTAGGAAAAGGGTTAGGGTTAGCTAAAACGCAAAATATTTCAAAGAGTTGAACAGAGTTCAAGTAACAGACACATCTCAACATCAACTGTTCAGAGGAGACTGCTTGAATCAGGCCTTCATGGTTGAATTACTGCAAAGAAACCACTACTAAAGGACAACAATAATAAGAAGAGACTTGCTTGGGCTAAGAAACACAAGCAATGGACATTAGACAGATGGAAATCTGTCCTTTGGTCTGATGAGATTTTTGGTTCCAACCGCCGTGTCTTTGTGAGACGCAGAGTAGGTGAACGGATGATATCCGCATGTGTGGTTTCCACCATGAAGCATGGAGGAGGTGTGATGGTGCTTTGCTGGTGACACTCATGATTTATTCAGAATTCAAGGCACACTTGACCAGCATGGCCTCCACAGCATTCTGCAGCGATACGCCATCCCATCTGGTTTGTGCTTAGGGAGACTATCATTTGTTTTTCAACAGGACAATGACCCAAAACACACCTCCAGGCTGTGTAAGGGCTATTTTACCAAAAAGGAGTGATGGAGGCAGCATCAGATGACCTGGCCTCCACAATCACCCGACCTCAACCCAATTGAGATGGTTTGGGATGACTTGGACCGCAGAGTGAAGGAAAAGCAGCCAATAAGTGCTCAGCATATGTGGGAACTCCTTCAAGACTGTTGGAAAAGTATTCCAGGTGAAGCTGGTTGAGAGAATGCCAAGAGTGTGCAAAGCTGTCATCAAGGCAAAGGGTGGCTACTTTGAAGAATCTCAAATATAAAATATATTTTGATTTGTTAAACACTTTTTTTGGTTACTACATGATTCCATATGTGTTTTTTCATAGTTTTGATGTCTTCACTATTATTCTACAATGTAGAAAATAGTAAAAATAAAGAGAACCATTGAATGAGTTGGTGTGTCCAAACTTTTGACTGGTACTGTATATACAGTGGGGAGAACAAGTATTTGATACACTGCCGATTTTGCAGGTTTTCCAACTTACAAAGCATGTAGAGGTCTGTAATTTTTATCATAGGTACACTTCAACTGTGAGAGACGGAATCTAAAACAAAAATACAGAAAATCACATTGTATGATTTTTAAGTAATTAATTTGCATTTTATTGCATGACATAAGTATTTGATACATCAGAAAAGCAGAACTTAATATTTGGTACAGAAACCTTTGTTTGCAATTACAGAGATCATACGTTTCCTGTAGGTCTTGACCAGGTTTGCACACACTGCAGCAGGGATTTTGGCCCACTCCTCCATACAGACCTTCTCCAGATCCTTCAGGTTTCGGGGCTGTCGCTGGGCAATATGGACTTTCAGCTCCCTCCAAAACTAACAGGTCTGTGAGAGCTGGAATTCTTACTGGTTGGTAGGTGATCAAATACTTATGTCATGCAATAAAATGCAAATTAATTACTTAAAAATCATACAATGTGATTTTCTGGATTTTTGTTTTAGATTCCGTCTCTCACAGTTGAAGTGTACCAATGAAAAAAAATTACAGACCTCTACATGCTTTGTAAGTAGGAAAACCTGCAAAATCGGCAGTGTATCAAATACTTGTTTATATGCTGGACACTGACATTGCTCATTCTAATATTTCTGTGTTTCTTCATTCCTTTATTTAAATTTAGGGATTTGCGTGTATTGTTTTGTATTGTTCGGTATTACTGCACTGTTGGAGCTAGGAACATAAGCATTTTGCTACACCCGCGATAACATCTGCAAAATATGCGTACGCAACCAATAAAATTTGATTTCATTTTACTAGTTTGAATATTGGCCCCTCATCTTGCAGACTCTACCCTTTTAAAGTACACAAAAAGTGATTAGGGGTTGATTATGGACTTGGCCCATCATGTCTCGGGTTTTCTGCACAGTCCATCCGTCTGTTTGAGCGTGTGGTGGAGCAGGACCGAGATAGGCAGCAGAGACAGGAGGCCCAGGTAGCGCCCCCCATGGTGCAGGAGCTAGAGGTACAGGCCACCTGGAGCAGCCGGTGGAGCCCAGGGGAGTCAGGACAGAGCCTGCTGCCCAGAGAGAGAGTTCTGCCTCGGGTTCTGGAGAGCCCAGCACAGCCTCTAGTACTAGGCCTACCTCTTCCAGCCAAGCCTCAATCTCTAATCCACAGCCCCAGAGCAGCAGTGCAGCCCAGCATTCATCACAGGAAGACCAGGCAGCAGCCAGCTCAGACTCTAGACCATCAGCTTCTACAGAGTTAGTATTGCACTGCTTGTCTTGGCCATACCAATAGGACTGGTTGTTTCTCAGTGCTTCTTCAAAGCTTTAGGAAAGGGTCCACAAAGTAATATGTGGTAACCTGTTCTAGATGGGACACTTGCTTTACATATTTGCACAATTGCCCTACAAAATAGATGTTGGCAGTTTTGAATTTGGTAGAATCTCTCTGTTGGCATGGAATCGATCCCAACCCTTTTGTATTGAGTAGGCCTATTCATTTGTGTGTGTGTGTGTGTCTGTCTATCAGTGGTCAGGTGGTGCACCAGGCCAGTCCAGACAGTTACAACGGGGCGGTAAGGGACACCTACAGCTGGTCTCTGGACTACACTGCAGGTAGCTTAGTGGTTAAGAGCGTTGTGCCAGTAACCGAAAGGTCGCTGGTTCTAATCCCCGAGCCGACTAGGTGAAAAATCTGTCGATGTGCCCTTGAGCAAGGCACTTAACCCTAACTGCTCCTGTAAGTCGCTCTGGATAAGAGCGTCTGCTAAATGACTAAAAATGTTAAAAAAAAAAAAAAAATACACTGACGTCGAGGTCCGCGTCAACGTCCCCCAAGACCGTTGTCAAGGGCAGACAGGTAACCACGGCGACCACATGGTTCCTCTTTCTACATATTTCAAACCGTTCATACCTGCCAGTGTTGTGATGAATTTCCTGTGTCCAGTTTATGTGATTCCTGAGTTAAACATTTCTCCAGGAGTTGAAACATGTATGTGAAGGATTAATGCTATAGCTTTACATATTTGCTCAAATGCCCTACAAAATACATTTTGACAAATTAGAATTTGGTAGAATCTCCCTATAGGCATTGAATTGAACCAAACAGGGCTCTACAGTGCGGCCATTATACTCACATATGCGGCCAAATATTTTGCTGTGCGACGTGGAATTTTAATTTAGGAGCACCAGTGCGCCTAGAAAAATTAAGGATTCTAGCTTTACTATCTGAAATATTTTTCATTGTGCACCTACATTTCTTTGTGTGCGCCCACATTTTTCAATTTAGCCGCACCGGTGCTCCTTGTAAAAAAGGTCAGCGTAGAGCCCTGCACAACCCAGTTTATATTGAATAGGCCTATTCATTTCTGTGTGTGCGCGTGTGTGGTTCTGTCCAGGTGTGTGTGAACATGCAGTGTGCGTGTGTGTTTGAAGGAGGGAACAGGAGAGAAGGTCCTGATGGAAGGAGAACTCACTATGGAACCTGGAGCCCGGACACTGTGTAGTGGTGAGTACACACACACATCAGGAACGGGCATTTGAAATTATTTCACTGTTCAAATAATATCATTAAATTTTTTGGGATATCCGGATAGTCGTAATTCTAAAAATAAAAATAATAATTGCCATTGACTCAAATGCTGAGGGCAGTACAATAGCGGAGTGTTCTAGTACTTGAATCGGACTCAAATCACCATTTTCGTGACTAGGCCAGCGGTGACTTTGTTGTCAGGAGATCTCTCCTTTGCATAATTCAACATACTAGCTACAACAGCAGATATTAAAGCTGCAATATTTGACTTTTTGGGCGAAATCCGTGACTAGGCCTGTGGTGACTTTGTTGTCAGGAGATCTCTCCTTTGCATAATTCAACATACTAGCTACAACAGCAGATGTTAAAGCTGCAATATATGACTTTTTGGGCCAAATCCGCATAGAAATCTGTGTTATAGATCTGTCATTCTCATTGAAAGCAAGTCTAAGAAGTGGTAGATATGTTCTATATGCGCTATTTCTATCCTTCCCATTCTTGAGTTTAGTTTTTGGCGTCTTTTACTTTCGGTTATGTACACCAGCTTCAAACAATTAAAAAATATAATATATGATTCTCTACACTATACTTGCTTGTTTTGTCACATAAACTGAAGTTAGGCGAACTATTCGAATTTGAGCAACCAGGAAATGGTGGCGCGATTTCTGCATATTGCACCTTTAAATAGCTCTATTATCTACTTAGCCTTACACAAATGTGCAACACTAATGAAATGTAGCTTAAAAATGGTTGGACAGCTACTTTTAGCACTACTGAGAGACTTGTGACTTGAGTATAAAGGACTTGGACATGGACTTGAACACTAGGGACTTGAGGTTTAGTGACTTGACTAGATAACTGTAACAGCGGACATGCTGCTTTTTCTTTTACTAACAGTGAACGAGAAGTCTGATGTTTGCCATGATAGAAATGATACAAGATACATTGATCTGTGTTATGTCCTCCGTTAGGTGCGCACCTGTAATCGCTATATGAAGAGGGGAAGTTAGCATACTGTTGTCAGGGCTGACTGGAGGGCTAAATGCCTAGCAGTAGCTCAAGCGACATTCAAAAGTTTGTTGTTTTATTAAAATTAAGAATTTCAAATATCATGGTATATCCTTGTATGTAACAATGTCACAATGATAATTTAATTAAGACAAAGCTTTTTAATTGATAAAAAATAAGAATACTCGCGTCCGTTCAGATATTCAAATAACCGTGCCCATCCCTAACACGCACATGCACCGATAGTCGGACACACACCTACAAATATGAATAGACTCTAACACACACTCTCCCTCTCTCTCTCTTGTCTGTAGTTGTCTCTCATTAAGAGTGGTGAGGTGTGGTGGAGTGCGGTGTTGAAGGGAGAGAAGGAGATTGATGTGAACCAGATCAACAGGGAGCGCTCCATGGCCACGGTGGACGAGGAGGAGCACGCCGTGCTGGACAGACTCACCTTCGACTACCACCAGAAACTACAGGGCAAGCCCCAGAGCCACAAGATGGTGAGAGCACACGAGCGAGCACACGAGCGGGCACACACACGGACGCGCGTACATACGTAAGCACACACACATACACTACCATCCAGAAACGAACCAAGTCTCATGATCTTGAAAAGGGTATAGGGGTACATGTGTATAGGACAGTGTTTCCTCTGGAAAAAAATATACCAGTGGGGGGGGGGGGGTTGAAGGGTCCCCCCCCCAGATAATTTTTATGTAGAGAAGCTCAGTTCTGGTGACCTTTTAAAACGGACATTGTACTCGAAAATGAATGAAAATAAAATGACGCTGACACCATCTAAAATATAATTTCCACCTCCAAAAATTAAGCCCTATAACATATTGGTAAAATTAATTGTTAAAATGATTTTAACATATCAATTATGCTATTTGCAATAAACATTATCACCTGTAGCCCAACTGATGCAGCATAGCGGCTATAAATAAATATGCTGAAGCATGGGGTTGGCTATCTGCATTTACCCTATTGGGCTAATCATTAGCTAGATCCCAAATGTAATATTTTAACTAGTTAGCATCCTGTTGATTTAATTTTATGTCCCAAAAAACTTGCATAAACACAGTGAATATAATATAGGCCTACCAGTTTTGGTAACTTGGGGTAACACGCTCCTTACCTGTACTTCTCACAGAAACATTTTACATTTACATTTTAGTCATTTTAGCAGACGCTCTTATCCAGAGCGACTTACAGGAGCAATTAGGGTTAAGTGCCTTGCTTAAGGGCACATCGACAGATTTTTCACCTAGTCGGCTCGGGGATTAGAACCAGCGACCACTTCATGTCACAGTTTTTTCCCCCAACACTTTCCCTGGTTGCCACTACTCTTGCTCAACTAAAAATGTAATCTGTCTCATCACAATTTAAGTCACTCCAAAAAAATGATTTTTAGGTAGGGTGGCATTTTAACACAAGTTACCATACAATTTACCCGCACTCTCCCCTACGCACTCACAGGGAATTGCAGAACATGCTTAACCATGACGCTCCTAAAAACTCCAGGCTTAAAATGGTGCAGTTTGCGCATATTTTTTAGTTGAGAAATAGATCAAGTAGGAATGGAAAGCTGGGAACCCCCTCTTTTTAACAAAGGCCATTAAAACTGCTGTTTTCCCCACGATTGCAAAAATGTGTGTGCATTGACTGCTTGTCAGAATGCAGGTTTCCCTCCCTATGGCACTCGTAACTTGAATGCGCCCTTAGAGGAATATTTATCTCGCATAGAACGCACAACAAGCAGCCGATTCAGGTAAAGATACTAAACAAAAATATAAACGCAACATGCAACCATTTCAAAGATTTTACAGAGTTACAGTTCATATAAGGAAATCATTTAATTGAAATAAATTCATTAGGCCCTAATCTATGTATTTCACATGAATACAGATATGCATCTCTTGGTCATAGATACCTTTAAAAAAAGTTAGGGGTGTGGATCAGAAAACCAGTCAGTATCTGGTGTGACCACCATTTGCCTCATGCAGCGCGACACGACACATCTCCTTCGCATAGAGTTGATCAGGCTGTTTATAGTGGCCTGTGGATTGTTGTCCCACTCCTCTTCAATGGCTGTGCGAAGTTGCTGGATATTGGCGGGAACTGGAACATGCTGTCGTACACGTCAATCCAGAACATCCCAAACATGCTCAATGGGTGACATGTCTGGTGAGAATGCAGGCCATGGAAGAACTGGGACATTTTCAGCTTCCAGGAATTGTGTACAGATCCTTGTGACATGGGGCTGTGCATTATCATGCTGAAACATGAGGTGATGGCGACGGATGAATGGCACGACAAAGGGCCTCAGCATCTCATCACGGTATCTCTGTGCATTCAAATTGTCATTGCTAAAATGCAATTGTGTCCGTTGTCCGTAGCTTATGCCTGCCCATACCATAACCCCACCACCACCATGGGGCACTCTGTTCACAATGTTGACATCAGCAAACTGCTCACCCTCATGACGACATACATGTGGTCTGCGGTTGTGAAGCCGGTTGGACGTACTGCCAAATTCTCTAAAACGACATTGGAGACGGCTTATGGTAGAGAAATTAACATTACATTATCAGGCAACAGCTCTGGTGGACATTCCTGCAGTCAGCATGCTAAATGCACACTCCCTCAAAACTTGAGACATCTGTGGCATTGTGTTGTGACAAAACTGCATATTTTAGAGTGGCCATTTATTGTCCCCAGCACAAGGTCCACCTGTGTAATGATCATGCCGTTTAATCTGCTTCTTGATATGCCACACCTGTTAGGTGGATGGATTATTTTGGCAAAGGAGAAATGCTCACTAACAGGGATGTAAACAAATGTGTGCAAAATTTGAGAGAAATAAGCTTTTTGTGTGTATGGACGAATTCTGGGATCTTTTATTTTAGCTCATGGGACCAACACTTGACATGTTGCGTTTTATATTTTTTTCAGTGTAGACAAATCAGACAACCCCATAGTAGAATCGTTTTTCTATTCATTACTTGTTTTGTTTTCAGAGGGAAAGTAAATATGGACTGTTCTAGCATCTTCAAAGTGTGCCTCAAAATACCTATTGTTTAATGTTTCATTTTTTGGGGCAGTGATGGCAATGATTTTGCCGTGGCGCAGCGCCACAGTTAAATGAGTGCAGCAGAAACAGTGGTATAGTGTATGGGCTGGACGTGTAGGATTGTGGTGCTGAACTATGTTGAGCCCAAGAGTGTTATTGTTAGACAAATTGAAAGCCCAATTGTGCAGTTTTGTATTTAGATTGTATGTACGTATGTATGTGGACATTCCATTCTATTTCTCTCTCCCCTGCATCTCTCTCTCTCTCTGTAGAAGGTACATGATATGCTGAAGAAGGGCTGGGATGCTGAGGGCTCTCCCTTTAAAGGACAACAGTTTGATCCCTCCTTGTTCGAAATCCCCCCCAGCGCCGTTCGACATCCCCCCCAGCACCGTTCGACATCCCCCCAGCACCGTTCGACATTCCCCCCAGCGCCGTACAGATGTGAACACAAACACACAATGTTGGGAATTGGTGTTGAGACTGAGGAGAGTTGGCTGTTTATTCAGTGGAAACAGGCTGGTATTTTAAGACAATTTTCTTTATTTTTTTGTGCAAACTTTGAATAGGAGGGAGAGAAACCCTCTGGAAGCTTTGTTTCTGTGTTCTGACTTATATGTAAGAACAGACTGAATCTGGGAGGTATCAACTGGTCTCCCTGAAAGCTCATTTTCATTTTCTGTTGCAAAATTTTTTTTAATGTTTTCCGTTGTGGGTCCTAATGAACACAACCCTGAACTTACCTGTTTATGTATCTGTCCACTGAACAGACCTGGAAGATAGCTGTACAGTCACAGATCTATGATCAGCGTACCTTCCCAAATCCTAACCTTCACCATTGAGGTGGAGGATGCAAAACTGGCCTTAGATCAGTGTCTAGGGGTAACTTCCAGGTCCAGATATGTCTCAGTGGTGTTTTACATGTAGATTACTTTTATTAGTGGGCTAAATACCTCTCTGCCGTTTTCCTTTTACCAAGGTGTGTCAATATTTTTGTGTGCCTGAAATAAATTAAATTAAAACTTTAAATATGCACTGACGTGTTCTCTCTGTGTGTAGACTGTGTTTTTGTCACAGAAGGTTGGTGGCACCTTAATTGGGGAGTGCTGGCTTGTGGTAATGGCTGGAGCGGAATGAGTCGAATGGTATCAAACACATCGTTTCTATGTGTTTGATGCCATTCCATTTGCTCCGTTCCAGACATTATTATGAGCCGTCCTCCCCTCCGCAGCCTCCACTGGTGTTTGTGTGCTGTGGAGTGTCACTAAAACCTATGCGGTTTTAGATCTACAGGAGTGCCAGGCTGGCGGTCGACTTGAGATTCAGCAGTAGGGCCACAGGAGGGCGCTATCACAAGATTTCTGTTTCTCCTGCAGTATAATATCCCTTTGAGAATGGCTGTATCAGATGAATAGCTAGATAAGGATGAATATCAGAACTGATATAGCTAGAGCTAGTCAGATGCTTACAGAAATCACTTGCAGACAGGTCTTTGAAGCTCAAAAGGATTCTCTGTCTTTTTCAGATCTGAAGTGTAGATGCTTTGTTCCTAAGAATACAGTTGTTAGTGGTGACAGTGCAGAGGAACAAGCCAGGAATATAGACAGTAGTTGCCTATGACTATGCAGATATCTTCCTTCCCGGGTCAGTTACACTGGTACTTGACTTCACCCAGTACTTCAAGTGGACTGAAATAGGTGCCGGTAGGCTACTTTTTTTATTTAGGTGAAAGTATTCATACTTCAGAGGCAATTCTATAAGAGGGGCCAGTTATTTCAGGAGAAAATGTGGGGTACAGCGTTGAGCACCGGCCCACTTCAAGCACTGATGTTGCCAATGGACCAGACCTTGCTTTGAATTGGAGATGTAGGTGGTGTTGATCATCCTGAAAATACCATAATCCAAGTAGGCCTAAAGCAACCACTAAAATGTACTTTTGTTTGCATATTTGTATTTGTACAAATACCAGTTTACGTATCAGTCTAAAAGTTTGACACACTAAAACATAATCCATTTTTTTTTTGGTAGGCTAGAACAACAAAAAGACGTCAATCAATTGTATAGCCTGTAGGCTGGCTTATACCTGTTCCAGCAGCAACACATGATGATGGTGATACTGCCAAAGCCTGTTAAATTATAATAAAATGTAAATGTACAGTCTATAGAATCTCTGATGCTGTGGCTTCAGGTGTTATCGAGCAGATGCAATGCCCCCTGGTGGTAAGAAAAATATGTGTTGTATTTACAGCGCGCTCGATGGTGTAGTAGCGGCGTGAAAGGCGATTGAACGACACACTTTAGGAGAGCGAGAGAGTAGCACCACTGCCTCTCCTCCACTCGAATACATATCTGTAGATCCTAGTGCTCTCTGGTCAGAAAACGCATTACACCGCGGCATTTTTTTACATAGTATAACTAGGCTACTCAACGGATACATCCTATTTCAATTCACTTGAGGACGGGATTATTTCGGGCGCACAACCCCGCGAATAAACGGACCATGGCAGTGATTACCTGTACACGTTTTACGGACGATTTCCAACTATATGAAGAACTCGGAAAGTAGGGTTTGCTGTATTATTGCTTTACGTTATGGCACGGATGCGGAAACAACATAGCCTTCACTGTATCGTTCTTACCCTGTTATTCTATGGTTGCTTTGCATCGTTGCATGTCTGCAGGTGTGTGTGTGGGTTGTTCGAGCGGCGGAATGGGGGTCAGAGCTCATCTCTACTGATGATCTGTCACGTTCGCTGCCACACAGCCCTCTAAACAAAACGCACGCTGTCGCTCTGCTTTGAGGTGTAGCCCCGAGACGACCCGATTTAAACGTGAAGATAAAATATAGCCTACATTTGATCCGCTTGCTGCATGGTCTGTAACGGCAGTGATGGGGACTGGGGACACGCTGTAGCGATCTGGAGAGAGAGAGTGTGACAATTTGAGCTGTCAAAGAGCAGAGTGGGATGGGCTGTTTTGTAATTAGGGTCTTTAGAGCAATGGGAGACTGCTGAGGGGAGGACGGCTCATAATAATGGCTGGAACTGAGTAAATGGAATGGCATCAAACAAATGGAAACGTGGATAAGAGCATCTGCTAAATGACTAAAATGTAAATGTGAAAATGTGTTTGATACCAATCCACCTATTCTGCTCCAGCCTTTACCAAGAGCCTGTCCTCCCCAATTAAGGTGCCACCAACTCCTGAGAGAGAGAGAGAGAGAGAGTTAATGTGCCACAGCAAGATAGGCATGTCAGGCTGTGCGTGGGTGGGGCTGGGTAGGGGGAGGTTTTCTCCTCATTCTCAAACAGGAGGAGAAACATATTTTCTAGATCATAATGCATCTTTATGCAAACACAACTGTAGAGATTAGGAACCAAACACACATTTGCTGTATGTATTAACATGAAGTTTAGCCTACTACTATGAGTTCCACCAAGAGGTCTTGACCTTTAGGGCACAGCATGTAGTACACAGGGTCGCTGGTGTGTGTATGTGTGTGTTCTGGCCTGTGTTATAAGCCAGAGACAATAACCATGCTGTGGTAGAAGCAGTTGCCCAGTAGATAACAGGACCTTCATTACACTACAGTTCCTGTAAGGACAGCAGTTTGTCCCTTTTTGGTGTGTGTGTGTGTGTGTGTGTGTGTGTACTTGCGAGCATGTGTGGGTGTGCAATATATCTTTTTGTGTGTATCTCACATGTCATTCTCTGTCTTTCTCTACTGTCTCTGACTCGGAGCATTCCCAGTGGATACCCTTACACCCTCACCTGTCATAGCATCTACGAGTGTGTGTGTGAGAGACGTGGGGTCTAGTGTATGCCTGAGAGTGTGTGAGACACAGTGGACGGGTAAGAGTGTGTTATTGTGTAACGTCTATATATAGCTCAGAGAAACGACAGAGACGGTTACTGCTGTTTTTCCCTGCTGAGTTAGTTATGCAAGCACTCCCCAAAATATCAGCACTGCTACAGTACACACACACTCTCTCGCTCACTCTCGCTCTCTCGCTCACAAAAATGGACACACAGACACATGTGCATACACACACACACAAGCACACAAAGAGATATCCTTGAAAGACAGTTTTGTTGTTTTCTCTTGTCTTCTCATTTGCATATATCCTAAGCAGGATGTGCTGCTGTGCGGTGTGTCACATGTGTCACACTCAAATTACTCCATACAGGAGAAATGTCTTTACTCATGAATGGCAGGTGTGAAATGACAGGATACTAGGTGAAAGCAGTAGAGGGGTAGTGGACAAGGATATGCTTTCAACCTGTCCAGTTCTTTCAGATCAGTGGGAATGAAGGAAATGAGACAATGGACAGTAAAGGAATTGACTCTAGAATATTTAGATGCTGCCAGTGCTATATGATGTCTTAACACCTGTTTTTACCTTCCTTTGTTTCCCAGGGGAGCGTTTTCAGTGGTGCGCCGCTGTGTCAAACTCTGCACTGGCCAGGAGTACGCTGCCAAAATCATCAATACCAAAAAGCTCTCAGCCAGAGGTGAGACATACACCCTCCCACACACAACAACTGAGTGCCATCTGCACAGTGGGTAAACTGTGTGGTATCTGGTTAAATTAGAAACTCTAACGTTATCTTAGTCCTCATCCTTATGCAACGTGTGTATGAGAGAGAGAAGGAGGGATGGATGGAGAGAAAGAGAGAGAGAAAATGGGTACGTCTGCTCATCAGTGGCTGAGGCTAACAGGAGAAAGCAGAGGCGTTTGGCTGATTGTTCCTCCTCCTCACACTGCCTCTAAGTGTGTATGTGCATGCAAGCATGTGTCTCTGTGTGTGTGCGCGCTACTGCTGTCCCAGATCTGCAAGCGAACATTAGCATATTTTAGCTCATGCTTGATGAGAGAGAGAGAGAGAGAGAGAGAGAATATATATAGAGAGAGAGAACATGATATATATATATATATATATATATATATATATATATATCGAGAGAGAGAGAGAACATGATATATATATATAGTGAGAGAGAGAGAGAATGATATATATATATATATATAGAGAGAGAGAACATGATATATATATATATAGAGAGAGAGAACATGAGATATATACAGTGGGGGAAAAAAGTATTTAGTCAGCCACCAATTGTGCAAGTTCTCCCACTTAAAAAGATGAGACAGACAAAATGAGAAAAAAAAATCTAGAAAATCACATTGTAGGATTTTTAATGAATTTATTTGCAAATTATGGTGGAAAATAAGTATTTGGTCAATAACAAAAGTTTCTCAATACTTTGTTATATACCCTTTGTTGGCAATGACACAAGTCAAACGTTTTCTGTAAGTCTTCACAAGGTTTTCACACACTGTTGCTGGTATTTTGGCCCATTCCTCCATGCAGATCTCCTCTAGAGCAGTGATGTTTTGGGGCTGTCGCTGGGCAACACGGACTTTCAACTCCCATCAAAGATTTTCTATGGGGTTGAGATCTGGAGACTGGCTAGGCCACTCCAGGACCTTGAAATGCTTCTTACGAAGCCACTCCTTCGTTGCCCGGGCGGTGTGTTTGGGATCATTGTCATGCTGAAAGACCCAGCCACGTTTCATCTTCAATGCTCTTGCTGATGGAAGGAGGTTTTCACTCAAAATCTCACGATACATGGCCCCATTCATTCTTTCCTTTACACGGATCAGTCGTCCTGGTCCCTTTGCAGAAAAACAGCCCCAAAGCATGATGTCCACCCCCATGCTTCACAGTAGGTATGGTGTTCTTTGGATGCAACTCAGCATTCTTTGTCCTCCAAACACGACGAGTTGAGTTTTTACCAAAAAGTTCTATTTTGGTTTCATCTGACCATATGACATTCTCCCAATCCTCTTCTGGATCATCCAAATGCACTCTAGCAAACTTCAGACGGGCCTTGACATGTACTGGCTTAAGCAGGGGGACACGTCTGGCACTGCAGGATTTGAGTCCCTGGCGGCGTAGTGTGTTACTGATGGTAGGCTTTGTTACTTTGGTCCCAGCTCTCTGCAGGTCATTCACTAGGTCCCCCGTGTGGTTCTGGGATTTTTGCTCACCGTTCTTGTGATCATTTTGACCCCACGGGGTGAGATCTTGCGTGGAGCCCCAGATCGAGGGAGATTATCAGTGGTCTTGTATGTCTTCCATTTCCTAATAATTGCTCCCACAGTTGATTTCTTCAAACCAAGCTGCTTACCTATTGCAGATTCAGTCTTCCCAGCCTGGTGCAGGTCTACAATTTTGTTTCTGGTGTCCTTTGACAGCTCTTTGGTCTTGGCCATATTGGAGTTTGGAGTGTGACTGTTTGAAGTTGTGGACAGGTGTCTTTTATACTGATAACAAGTTCAAACAGGTGCCATTAATACAGGTAACAAGTGGAGGACAGAGGAGCCTCTTAAAGAATAAGTTACAGGTCTGTGAGAGCCAGAAATCTTGCTTGTTTGTAGGTGACCAAATACTTATTTTCCACCATAATTTGCAAATAAATTCATTAAAAATCCTACAATGTGATTTTCTGGATTTTCTTTCCTCAATTTGTCTGTCATAGTTGACGTGTACCTATGATGAAAATTACAGGCCTCTCTCATCTTTTTAAGTGGGAGAACTTGCACAATTGGTGGCTGACTAAATACTTTTTTCCCCCACTGTATAGAGAGAGAACATGATATATAGATATATATATAGAGAGAGAGAGAGCACATGATATAGACAGAAAGGAAGAGAGATGGCGAGAGAGGATAACCATTTCTACTGCCAACAGATATGGCACGATAACCACTGAAGCGCTTCATTTCGAGACAAAGGCTGCATCTCAATAGTCTACAGTTGCTACCTTCCCTCATCTCCTCTGCCATTTGCACTGATCTGAAAGAGCTGAACATCTAAAGGAGCTGGTCCTCCATATTCTATTCTTAGATCAGAGGATGGAAAGAACAGGAAAAGAGTAAGCAAGGAGAGGACACAAGGAAATGAGGACACACACACGACAGCATGCCCCCCCAGCCTGAGGGATCTAGTTCTTCATCTCTGATTTGGTCTGTTTTGTCACGAATCCAAAGCTGCTCCCTCCATGTCCTCAAAGAGAGGGTTCAGGCTGTGTGTATGTGCGTGCGTGCATGCCTGCATGCGTGCGTGTTTGTGTGTGCAGTCCCTGTAATAGTTGCTCAGCCCTGAGTACTGTATAACTCAGCATGATCTGTGGTGACAGCTTCCTGTCTGGACAGGAACAGGAAGTCCCAGAGGCCAGTCTCAGGATGTAAATAATACATATAATAGGATTTCAAAAATGAACAATGAACAGTTTCCTCGAGAAACCTGTAAGATATATACACACACACACACACACACATCCCTCACATGAGGCTACTGAACAACACCAAGCATGCTTTTCAAGTCAACAGTCTAAATTCCCCTGCTCTCCTCATCTCCTCTCCCTCTGAACTGACGTGAGAGAACAGGACAGCTGAATTTGCTTTCACGTCAGTGCAGAGGACAAATGAAGGAGAGGAGGCAAGAAGAGGAAGACATCTTAAACTATTTAGATGCACCTGGTTTTCAGCTGTTGCTAGCCAATAGGAGATATCTTATGAAGAGAGAGAGATAGATAGAGCCTGGGGTGTAGTCCCCTGTAGCTCAGTTGGCAGAGCATGGCGCTTGCAACGCCAGGGTTGTGGGTTCGTTTCCCACGGGGGGGCCAGTATCAAAATGTATGCACTCACTAACTGTAAGTCGCTCTGGATAAGAGCGTTTGCTAAATGACTAAAATGTAAAATGTGTATTCAGTGAGGTGAAACGTTCACAATGTTGCAGATATGTTGCAAATGATATGTTGCAAATGTAATAAAAAGAGCTGACGACATTCCCTAATCTGCATGTACATATTATGTTCTATATAACACATTTCTTTCTAAACATTACGTAACATTGCGCCCTCTTGAACAAACCTCTGGTATAACTGGGCTGAGCTGAACTGGCTGTTATACAGGATATAAGGCTGGGTTGTACTATATTGTACAGCGCTATAGTACCCATTACTATGTTTGCAGTGGGACTCCCTGACAGTGTTACCAGACACAGCAGATCACTGGCACCCACCATGTACAACAATGTTCTACTTTTAATAGGTCAGATACTGCAGAGCTCTGTGCTGCAGGAGCCTGGAGGAGGACACCTTGGACTAGAGGGGAAAACACAGGCTAGAAGCTGTGTTTCTCAACCTTTTGTGTAAAAAAAGTTTAAGTTGAGATGTGTCGAAGTGCTAAGTGCTGGTCTAGTGGTAGTGCTTCCGCCCCCGGACCACACTTTGCCCCTGGAGGCATGGGTTCAAACCCAGCCTGCGCAACTTTCCATTCTATGTCCCTCTCCTCTATCTCCTGATCTCTGACACAACCTAACATCTAGGATATGTATGGGTTATTTACATACAAAGACCAACACTTCCCTCTGGGGAAAAAGTTGGTTGTGTGTGTCAACATAGATTCCTTTTTATTTCAACTGAAATATCTCTCCATTGCTCTCTATTCTGTATCTCTCCTCTCGTCTCCTTTGTTCTACTCCTCCCCCTCTCCCTCCATCCCTTATTAATCCCACCATCATCTGACTGTGGTAATGGGAGTTAATATGGGGCAAATGCAACTCTCAGGGTATCTACTGTATGCACAACACTGTGTGTGTGTGCCCATACTTATATTGATGGGGACTTCATATTCCACAATGTTGCTCGCCTCCTGTTGAATACACTTACAGCAAACATTTGATATCCTTCTCTTGTGATAATATGAAAGATAATATTGTAT
This sequence comes from Coregonus lavaretus, assembly GCF_964263955.1. Classification (NCBI taxonomy): domain Eukaryota; kingdom Metazoa; phylum Chordata; class Actinopteri; order Salmoniformes; family Salmonidae; genus Coregonus; species Coregonus lavaretus. The sequence goes on along the minus strand of NC_140011.1, from coordinate 6,892,131 downwards.
CATATTATGATATGATTGTACCAAGATTATATCTCCATCTTCTCTCCTCAGATCACCAGAAGCTGGAACGAGAAGCCAGGATCTGCAGATTGCTCAAACACTCCAATATCGGTCAGTACTTTGTAGCTCTCTGTCTGCTGCTGCACAGGAATAGAATAGAGAATGCTTTCTGCTGACGTTCTCAACCCATCTCTCTTTTCTCCCTCCTCTTCTCTCTCTCTACCCCCCCCCCCCCCCCCCTCACCTTCCTCTCTCTCCCTCGGTTCTCCCTACCCACCCTACTCTCTCTCTCTCTCTCTCTCTCTCTCTCTCTCTCTCTCTCTCTCTCTCTCTCTCTCTCTCTCTCTCTCTCTCTCTCTCTAGTTCGTCTCCATGACAGTATATCAGAGGAGGGCTTCCACTACCTTCTGTTTGACCTGTGAGTGGCAGCGCTCACATCCCTCTCTCTATATTTGATCCCTCCCTCCTCCTTCTATCTTTCCTCTCTCCGTTCTCTTTCCCTTCCTTCTTATCTCCCTCTCCTCTTCCTTCTTCCTCATCTCTTCTTCTCGCTCCTCTTTTTCTGTCCTTCTCTCCCCGTTTCCAAGGAGATGTCCCCCAATTACGTAACCATCCCCCTTTGCACACACTCAGTACGATCTTCAGCCTTGCACACACACACTCAAGCACACATACACACACACTGCCCCGCAGTGAGCCTGTCTCCATGGCAACCCAGCCAGAGAGATTCCTGCAGAGCAGAGGGTTTCCCCCTAATGAGGACATCCCCCTCCGGTGTGTGTGTGTGTGTGTGTGCATACATGTTTGGTTGTGTGTGTGCTTGCGTACATTTGTGCATGTCACTATATGTGTGTGTGTCCTTACAAAAAATTAAATAAAAAAAATCAGCTGGAAAAACATATGTAAGAAAAAGCATGTGGTTTTAAGACACATGTATGAACACACATGTATGAACAAATCACATGTGAAAAATGTCAAGTGTTTTTCAGACACATGTGAAGTTTCACATGGATCTTTCAAGTACATTTTTCACATGAACACAAGATAGTGGTTTCCCAACATTTCACATGTGATATTCTAAGTTTAACGTGTGCTTTTGTAACCGGCAGGATTAGAACCCAGGTCTCCCACGGGAGAAGCCAATGTCTTGACCATTAGAGGGCCAAGAGGGCCGACACTGAGTTTCTGTTCTATTGACTGTTCAATTCAAAATAGGGCTGTCAAACAAACAAAATGTAATCGAGTTAACTTGAGTTAACTGACTAACTCTGACAGCCCTAATTCAAAATCATATCTTTGTTGAAAAGTATCTGTTTACATTCATTCCAAAAGCAAACACATTCACACATTTTCAAATATGTTAAAATCCCTTTTAAGCCTGTGTATTAAATGTAACAAAAAACAATGGACAGCTAACAAAAACAGAAGCTAAAAATAGCTAGCTAGGACGAAATGGAAGGCTAGCTATCACCTATCACTAAGCTAGCTCTAAGCTAGCTAGCAGTTAGCAATTAGCATTCGACCATTAGTTTCGCATTTCACAAAAAGTAACCTTCTAAAATACATATAATTAGCATGATTCATGTGTACACATGTAAATACACTCAATAGGAGCCATTGTTTGTAAAAATAAAACCATTTTAAGAGACAAAAGAAATCATCCCAAACGCCATCTTGTTCTCATTGACTTGCATACAAAAGGGAGCAGCTAGCTAGCTACTTAGCTTGGCTACAGTCATGTAAATGTGTGTAAAAAAAAAAAAAAAAAAAGGTAAAAATCTCACTTGTTTTTCACTCGGTCAAAACAATTAAAATATACATCAAAATGAACAGAGAACTCAACACAGTTTAGTTAAACATGTTATCTATAGATTTTGAAAAAACATAACGATGCATACAAACCAGAAAACAGGATTTAAAAAAAAGGAGACACAGAGAGCTAGCTTCTGTTCTTTTCACTGGGCTTCTTCCAACGGTCACGGACCAACGTACGAAGAAAAGAGGCGCATGTCTGCAGTAGTAACAGAGAGAGAGAGAGATGCCTCTCCCTAATGGTAGCGTGAAGTATACATGTATATCAATGCAACACCATGGAGGACTACAATAATAATGGAGCGGATGGCTCAGAAATAATTATTTTTAACGCACTTGAATTATTACACGTGAAACTGCAAATGTGATTTTCACATATTCATGTTTTTCAAATGTGAACTTGCAATTCAATTGTGAGGTGAACATGTAATTCTCTGCACATGTGAAAAAAGGGTGTTAACGCATGAAATTTAAGCTCAACATGTGAAAACAGCCATTTCACATGTGAAAATGCGATTTTCACATGTGAAACTGCATTGCCACGTTTTTTTTTTTGTACGGTTGTGTGCGTGTGTGTGTAAACTAGTCTCTTTGTGTTGTAGAGTGACAGGTGGAGAGCTGTTTGAGGACATTGTGGCCAGAGAGTACTACAGTGAAGCAGATGCCAGGTAAACACCTTTTTACACAGTTCACCCTCTTCCATCTATTCATCAGCTTGTTTCTCATGTGCTCTCTCTCTCTCTCTCTCTCTCTCTCTCTCTCTCTCTCTCTCTCTCTCTCTCTCTCTCTCTCTCTCTCTCTCTCCCTCTGTCCCTGTTCACTCTCTCTCTCTCTCTCTCTCTCTCTCTCTCTCTCTCTCTCTCTCTCTCTCTCTCTCTCTCTCTCTCCCTCTTCTCTCTTCCCTCTGTCTGTTTCTCTCTCTCTTCTCTCTCTCTATCTCTCTCTCTCTCTCTCTCTCTCTCTCTCTCTCTCTCTCTCTCTCTCTCTCTCTCTCTCTCTCTCTCTCTCTCTCTCTCTCTCTTTCTCTTACTCTTACTCTTAACTTTCTCTCTCTCCTGTTCAATGTTACTCTCAGCTTGCACACACACAGACACAGACAGACACACACACAGACAGACACACAGCCTTGCCCCTCAGGAGGGAGACTTAAATCAATTTGACAGTGGAGGCGTTGTGTGGGGGTGGAGAGAGAGAGAGAGAAAGGGAAGGAGGACAGAGTGAGGAGAGGTGAGTTAGAAAATAGCAAGGATAGAGGGAGTATGAGGGGTAGAGGAATTGAGAAAAGATTGCAAGTGCACATACATATTTCATGGTGTGTGTGAAATTTGCTACATTGCCCTACCCTGAGTGTGTGTGTGTTCAGATTTTTGCCGCATGCATGTGTTATCTGTCCGTCTGTCTGCCTATCCAAGACTGGTTGTATGTTGCTCGTGGTAACAAAAGATAGTGAAAGTCAGAGAGAAAAGAGAGTTAGAGGGAAAGTATTTCTCAGTCAAAGAGACTGGGAGTAAGTCCACCCACTTTTGAAATTATAATTGTTATAATTTGGTGAAGTATATTTTCTATTTTGTGCTTTGATACTTGTGCAGTTTTTAAATAAATAAGCCTGAGAAAGTCACCAAGTTAGACAGCCTCTCCTACACAAACACACACTGTCACGTCTCTCTCTCTCTCTCTCACACACACACACACACACACTGTGACAGGTTACACTATTCTCCAGTCAATGTGGAGTGTTTTAGGTGTGCTGATATTTAAGAGCATCCACTCCTTTGTAGTCCAGTGATAACACAGAATATCACACAGGACAGAAAGACACAGGGGTGGACTTGAGCGGGGGTGTATAGACATTTTAATGCACTTTCACTGTACAAGTGTGCGTGTGTCAAATACCTTCAAATACTTGAAAGTTGAGGGGCGCTTGATTTAGCTTGGAGTTTGCATTTTTGGGACTAAAATAGAATAGAACATCATTTGTCTTGCACAATTTAAAAGCACTGCAATACACCACACAGAAACAGATCAGATGCAGTACACTGTAGAGACTAACTGACTCCCCTGGTGTTGTTATACAGTCACTGCATCCAGCAGATCCTGGAGGCCGTGCTACACTGTCACCAGTCAGGCGTGGTACACAGAGACCTCAGGTGAGTTACTGTTTCTTTTAATCACTTTGGCACTATTTTCACAAGTATGTTGTGAATTTTTAAACGATTTGTATAAAACTCCAAACTGGTAACACTAGTAACGCAGCCAGTCTTACATTCAACACCTTTCATTGTGTATTCATTTTGTTTTTTGACATCTTTCACCACACAACCATTGATCCAAAATATAAGTTTACTGTGAAATGTAATCATCAAAACACAACATATTGATATCTTCTCAATTTAGATATTTTAACAATGTAAGATACATGTTTAATAATTGCCCTGTAGTATGCTACAGTACTGTAAAGTACAGTACATTCCACTGTTTTCACATTAGGCAATACACTTGCACTACTCATTAAAATTGACTGAACACCACATTTCCATCATTTCTATGTGATATCAAAGGTGTGATCACTGAAGACATCGTTCACAATGTAATCAAATGAAATAAATTAAAGAAACAATGTTTAGCAGCACTAGTTTGCATCAAGCCTGTCTTGAGCATTTGGACATAGGTTCCCATCGAAATCGCAGTAAATATCCTCATTGTTCATACACCTGGGGAAAAAACCTTTTGGCATGGCGAATCCAAGCCTGACATACAGTGCATTCGGAAAGAATTCAGAACCCTTTACTTTTTCCACATTTTGTTACATTACAGCCTTATTCTAAAATGGATTCAAATCATTTTTTTCCTCATCAATCTACACACAATACCCCATAATGACAAAGCGAAAAAAGATTTCTAGAAATGTTTGCACATTTAAAAATAAATAAATACTTTATTTACATAGGTATTCAGACCCTTTGCTATGAGACTCGAAATTGAGCTCAGGTGCATCCTGTTTCCATTGATCATCCTTGAGATGTTTCTACAACTTGATTGGAGTCCACCTGTGGTAAATTAAATTGATTGCACATGATTTGGAAAGGCACACACCTGTCTATATAAGGTCCCACAGTTGACAGTGCATGTCAGAGCAGAAACCAAGCCATGAGGTCGAAGGAATATTCCGTAGAGCTCCGAGACAGGATTGTGTCGAGGCACAGATCTGGGGAAGGGTACCAAAAAATGTCTGCAGCATTGAAGGTCCTCAAGAACACAGTGGCCTCCATCATTCTTAAATGGAAGAAGTTTGGGCAATCTGGGGAGAAGGGCCTTGGTCAGAGAGGTGACCAAGAACCCGATGTTCTGAGGAAACCAAGATTGAACTCTTTGCCCTGAATGCCAAGCTTCACGTCTGGAGGAAACCTGGCACCATCCCTACGGTGAAGCATGGTGGTGGCAGCATCATGCTGTGGGGATGTTTTTCAGCGGCAGGGACTGGGAGACTAGTCAGGATCGAGGGAAAGTTGAACCGAGCAAAGTACAGAGAGATCCTTGATGAAAACCTGCTCCAGAGCGCTCAGGAACTCAGACTGGGGAGAAGGTTCACCTTCTAAACGACCCTAAGCACACAGCCAAGACAACGCAGGAGTGGCTTCGGGAACAGTCTCTGAATGTCCTTGACTGGCCCAGCCAGAGCCCGGACTTGAACTTAATCGAACATCTCTGGAGAGACCTGAAAATAACTGTGCAGCGACGCTCCCAATCTAACCTGACAGAGCTTGAGAGGATCTGCAGAGAAGAATGGGAGAAACTCCCCAAATACAGGTGTGCCAAGCTTGTAGCGTCATACTCGAGGCTATAATCGCTGCCAAAGGTGCTTCAACAAAGTACTGAGTAAAGGGTCTGAATACTTATACCTACATTTGCAAACATTTATTTCTAAAAACCTGTTTTTGCTCTGTCATTATGTGGTTTTGTGTGTAGATTGAGGGTTGACAATCATACATCTTCCACCTGTATTGTAATCGTGTATTGTATTTTACAGTATTGTATTGTACTTATGTATTGTAGTGGTCCTGTAAGTGGCTCAGTTCATAAGCGCATGGCACTAGCAACCCCAGAGTTGTGGGTTCTATTCCCACTGGGGTCACATACCAAAATGTTGTTGTCACTTTGGATAAAAGTGTCTGCTACATAAATGCATGTATTACCATATTACAGTACTGTATTGGCCAATGCAATTTTAGTAATTTGTGTGTTGTTCTTAGTCAATTCAAGATGTCCTTAGAGTTTAGAATTTGAAACAACTGCCTTTTTGATTATCTGTTTTGAGGTTTGTACAAGGAGTTGTAAACATTTACCACGTACTTGTGAAAATTGCACCAAAGCGATAAAGAAAAACTGTAACTGTGTGTGAGAGTGTGTGTGTCTCTCTGTGTTTGTCGTGTGTGTGTGTGTATCTTGGTGTCTGCTGGACGGAAAGAGAGATACAGAGAGATACAGTGTGTGTATCTCTCTGTGTGTACAGATTTTACAGTTGAAGTCTGAAGTTTACATACACCTTAGCCAAATACATTTAAACTCAGTTTTTCACAATTCCTGACATTTAATCCTAGTAAAAAGTCCCTATCTTTGGTCAGTTAGGATCACCACTTTATTTTAAGAATGTGAAATGTCAGAATAAAAGCAGAGAGAATTATTTATTTCAGCTTTTATTTCTTTCATCACATTCCCAGTTGGTCAGAAGTTTACATACACTCAATTAATATTTGGTAGCATTGACTTTAAATTGTTTAACTTGGGTCAAACGCTTCGGGTAGCCTTCCATAAGCTTCCCACAATAAGTTGGGTGAATTTTGGTAAATTCCTTCTGACAGAGTTGGTGTAACTGAGTCAGGTTTGTAGGCCTCCTTGCTCGCACACGCTTTTTCAGTTCTGCCCACACATTTCTATAGGATTGAGGGCAGGGCTTTGTGATGGCCACTACAATACCTTGACTTTGTTGTCCTTAAGCCATTTTGCCACAACTTTGGAAGTATGCTTGGGGTCATTGTCCATTAGGAAGACCCATTTGCGACCAAGCTTTAACTTCCTGACTGATGTCTTGAGATGTTGCTTCAATATATCCACATAATTTTCCTTCCTCACGAAGTGCACCAGTCCCTCCTGCAGCAAAGCACCCCCACATCATGATGCTGCCACCCCGTGCTTCACGGTTGGGATGGTGTTCTTCGGTTTGCAAGCGACCCCCTTTTTCCTCCAAACATAATGATGGTCATTATGGCCAAACAGTTCTATTTTTGTTTCATCAGGCCAGAGGACATTTCTCCAAAAAGTACGATCTTTGTCCCCATGTGCAGTTGCAAACCGTAAGTCTGGCTTTTTTATGGCGGTTTTGGAGCAGTGGCTTCTTCCTTGCTGAGCAGCCTTTCAGGTTATGTCGATATAGGACTAGTTTTACTGTGGATATAGATAATTTTATACCTGTTTCCTCCAGTATCTTCACAAGGTCTTTTGCTGTTGTTCTGGGATTGATTTGCACTTTTCGCACCAAAGTACGTTCATCTCTAGGTGACAGAACGCGTCTCCTTCCTGAGCGGTATGACAGCTGCGTGGTCACATGGTGTTTATACTTGCATGCGATTGTTTGTACAGATGAACGTGGTACCTTCAGGCGTTTGGAAATTGCTCCCAAGGATGAACCAGACTTGTGGAGTTCCACAATTTATTTGGCTGATTTCTTTTGATTTTCCATTGATGTTAAGCAAAGAGGCACTGAGTTTGAAGGTAGGCCTTGAAATACATCCACAGGTACACCTCCAATTGACTCAAATTATGTCCATTAGCCTATCAGAAGCTTCTAAAGCCATGACATCATTTTCTGGAATTTTCCAAGCTGTTTAAAGGCACAGTCAGCTTAGTGTATGTAAACTTCTGACCCACTGGAATTGTGATACATGTATACATTATAAGTGAAATAATCTGTCTGTAAACAATTGTTGGAAAAATTACCTGTGTCATGCACAAAGTAGATGTCCTAACCGACTTGCCAAAACCTATAGTTTGTTAACAAGAAATTTGTGGCGTGGTTGAAAAACGAGTTTTAATGACTCAAACCTAAGTGAATGTAAACTTCCGACTTCAACTGTATACACACACACACACACACACACACACACACACACACACCCCTCCTCTTTCCCTCCTCTGCCCTGCATGCCACAAATCAATTACCGGTACTCTCAATAATCACCACATGCTGCAGTGGTTCACTAACTGTGTGTGTTTGTGTGTATGTGTGTGTGTGACTGTTAGCACTGGCTAATCACAGTAGCAGAACACAGCTGTTAACAGACAGATTGGTTCCTAATAAATAAACAAATACATGAAATAAATTAAAAACTGATACGTCTGTTAACGATGGGACCATCTGTGTGTGCGCGCGTATGTGCATGCTTGTGTGTGTGTCTCTGTGTATGTTTGTGTGTGTGTATGTGTAAGTGCGTTACTACTACATTATTTTAGGCCTAGCACCATGGAATAACATATTAGAATATATTTAATAGGATCTCTGTGCCCAGTACCCCATGGGAAGTGTTTGACTTCATGTCCCATCTGTCCCCTGTGTAGCCAGAGAACTTGCTGCTGGCCAGTAAGTGTAAGAACGCTGCAGTGAAGTTGGCTGACTTTGGACTGGCCATCGAGGTGCAGGGAGACCAACAGGCATGGTTCGGTACGTCCACACACACATTGTATTCATGCTTGAACGTGTGTGTGTGTGGGTGGGTGGGTGGGTGGTTGGCTGGGTGGGTGGGTGTCCCAGAGACTAGCTGTTCTCTTGTTAGAATATTTTTTCATATTCACATTTTAAACCTCAATTTATTTTTTATGAAAACCTGCTCCAGAGTGCTCATCAACCTTATCTTAAAGGTATACAGTGCATTCGCAAACTATTCAGAACCCTTCACTTTTTCCACTTTTTCCAAATGTTCTTACTTTACAGCCTTATTCTAAAATTGAGTAAATAAACATTTTCCGTCCTCAATCTACACACAATAGCCCATAATGACAAAGCGAAAAAAGGTTTTTAGATTTTTTTGCAAATGTATTAAAAATAAAAAAAATGTAAGTATTCAGACCATTTTCTATGAGACTCGAAATTGAGCTCAGGTGCGTCCTTTTCCATTGATCATCCTTAAGATGTTTCTACAACTTCATTGGAGTCCACCTGTGGTTAATTCAATTGATTGGACATGATTTGGAAAGGCACACACCTGTCTATATAAGGACCCTCAGTTGACAGTGCATGTCAGAGAAAAACCAAGCCATGAGGTCAAAGGAATTGTCCGTAGAGCTACGAGACAGGATTGTGTAGAGGCACAGATCTGAGGAAGGGTATCGAAACATATCTGCAGCATTGAAGGTCCCCAAGAACACAGTGGCCTCCATCATTCTTAAATGGAATAAGTGTGGAACCACCAAGACTCTTCCTAGAGCTGGCCGCCCGGCCAAACTGAGCAATCGGGGGAGAAGGGCCTTGGTCAGGGAGGTGACCAAGATCCCAATGATCACTGACAGAGCTTCAGAGTTCCTCTGTGGAGATGGGAGAACCTTCCAGAAGGACAACCATCTCTGCAGCACTCCACCAATCAGGCCTTTATGGTAGAGTGGCCAGACGGAACCATTCCTCAGTAAAAGGCACGACAGCCTGCTTGGAGTTTGCCAAATGACACCCAAAGGACTCTGACCATGAGAAACCAGATTCTCTGATCTGATTAAACTAAGATTGAACTCTTTTGCCTGAATGCCAAGCATCACGTCTGGAGGAGACCTGGCACCATCCCTACGGTGAAGCATGGTGGTGGCAGCATCATGCTGTGGGGATGTTTTTCAGCGGCAGGGACTGGGAGTCTGGTCAGGACTGAGGGAAAGATGAACAGAGCAAAGTACAGAGAGATCCTTGATGAAAACCTGCTCCAGAGCGCTCAGGACCTCGGACTGGGGTGAAGGTTCACCTTCCAACAGGACAACGACCCTAAGCACACAGCCAAGACAATGCAGGAGTGGCTTTGGGACAAGTCTCTGAATGTCCTTAAGTGGCCCAGCCAGAGCCCGGACTTGAACCCAATCGAACATCTCTGGAGAGACCTGAAAATATATATATTTTAATACATTTGCTAAAATCTCTAAAAACCTGTTTTTGCTTTGTCGTTATGAGGTATTGTGTGTAGATTGGTGAGGGGAAAAAACAATTAAATCCATGTTAGAATAAGGCTGTAATGTAACAAAATGTGGAAAAAGTCAAGTGGTCTAAATACTTTCCGAATGCATTGTAAATGCTTTGTTTTGCTTAGGTGAAAGTTGTTCCACTAAACTACACTGCTCAAAAAAATTAAGGGAACACTTAAACAACACATCCTAGATCTGAATGAATTAAATAATCTTATTAAATACTTTTTTCTTTACATAGTTGAATGTGCTGACGACAAAATCACACAAAAATTATCTAGGAGCATTCCGTTTAAAAATTAAATTGGCTTGAAAATCTATGGCAAGACTTGAAAATTGCTGTATAGCAATGGTCAACGGGATACCAAGGTCATATTTTTCCATATTCTGTTTCAGTTTAAGCATGGTTCAGATTCAATTAGATCTGTGGACCATACTTTTTTAATGGCTAGCTCAGAATATGAGCTTTCCAAAAGTTGTTATATACACTGCTCAAAAAAATTAAGGGAACACTTAAACAACACATCCTAGATCTGAATGAATGTAATAATCTTATTAAATACTTTTTTCTTTACATAGTTGAATGTGCTGACAACAAAATCACACAAAAATTATCAATGGAAATCAAATTTATCAACCCATGGAGGTCTGGATTTGGAGTCACCCTCAAAATTAAAGTGGAAAACCACACTACAGGCTGATCCAACTTTGATGTAATGTCCTTAAAACAAGTCAAAATGAGGCTCAGTAGTGTGTGTGGCCTCCACGTGCCTGTATGACCTCCCTACAACGCCTGGGCATGCTCCTGATGAGGTGGCGGATGGTCTCCTGAGGGATCTCCTCCCAGACCTGGACTAAAGCATCCTGGACAGTCTGTGGTGCAATGTGGCGTTGGTGGATGGAGCGAGACATGATGTCCCAGTTGTGCTCAATTGGATTCAGGTCTGGGGAACAGGCGGGCCAGTCCATAGCATCAATGCCTTCCTCTTGCAGGAACTGCTGACACACTCCAGCCACATGAGGTCTAGCATTGTCTTGCATTAGGAGGAACCCAGGGCCAACCGCACCAGCATATGGTCTCACAAGGGGTCTGAGGATCTCATCTCGGTGCCTAATGGCAGTCAGGCTACCTCTGGCGAGCACATGGAGGGCTGTGCGGCCCCCCAAAGAAATGCCACCCCACACCATGACTGACCCACCGCCAAACCGGTCATGCTGGAGGATGTTGCAGGCAGCAGAACATTCTCCACGGCGTCTCCAGACTCTGTCACGTCTGTCACGTGCTCAGTGTGAACCTGCTTTCATCTGTGAAGAGCACAGGGCGCCAGTGGCGAATTTGCCAATCTTGGTGTTCTCTGGCAAATGCCAAACGTCCTGCACGGTGTTGGGCTGTAAGCACAACCCCCACCTGTGGACGTCGGGCCCTCATACCACCCTCATGGAGTCTGTTTCTGACCATTTGAGCAGACACATGCACATTTGTGGCCTGCTGGAGGTCATTTTGCAGGGCTCTGGTAGTGCTCCTCCTGCTCCTCCTTGCGCAAAGGCGGAGGTAGCAGTCCTGCTGCTGGGTTGTTGCCCTCCTACGGCCTCCTCCACGTCTCCTGATGTACTGGCCTGTCTCCTGGTAGCGCCTCCATGCTCTGGATACTACGCTGACAGACACAGCAAACCTTCTTGCCACAGCTCGCATTGATGTGCCATCCTGGATGAGCTGCACTACCTGAGCCACTTGTGTGGGTTGTAGACTCCGTCTCATGCTACCACTAGAGTGAAAGCACCGCCAGCATTCAAAAGTGACCAAAACATCAGCCAGGAAGCATAGGAACTGAGAAGTGGTCTGTGGTCACCACCAGCAGAACCACTTCTTTATTGGGGGTGTCTTGCTAATTGCCTATAATTTCCACCTGTTGTCTATTCCATTTGCACAACAGCATGTGAAATCTATTGTCAATCAGTGTTGCTTCCTAAGTGGACAGTTTGATTTCACAGAAGTGTGATTGACTTGGAGTTACATTGTGTTGTTTAAGTGGGTAGGGCTTCCATGGATGGGGCTTCCATGGATGGTTATAAAGTTGATCGTGTTCAGGGCACGCTCAGCATCGGTTGGGTTAATTATAACATATTTGACATAACCGTATACGAGTGAACAAAGGATTATTTTGTTCCGATCGACCCGGATGGAGCAGTTGTGGTTGGTGCCATTTAAGATGATAGCTTTAAGCCACTACATGATACTCTCATTTTCCCTATACCCATCATGAGGTTGCTACAACCTAGCCTATGAATAAACGTTTACAAATATAGCTAGCTAGCTCTCTCTCTCTCTTGCTTCTCCTTCTTCATTTATAAATAAATAAATTTGATCAAATCTATTGTCTTTCTCTCTCTTTGAGTCAACTACTCACCACATTTTATGTACTGCAGTGCTAGCTACCTGTAGATTATGCTTTCAGTATTAGATTAATTCTCTGATCCTTTGATTGGGTGGACAACGTCAGTTCATGCTGCAAGAGCTCTGATAGGTTGGAGGACGTCCTCCGGAAGTTGTCATAATTACTGTGTAAGTCTGTGAAAGGGGGTGAGAACCATGAGCCTACTAGGTTTTGTATTGAAGTCAGTGTACCCAGAGGAGGACGGAAACTAGCTGTCCTCCAGCTACACCATTGTGCTACACTACAGAGTGCTGTTGAGGCAACTGTAGACCTTCATTGCAAAACAGTGTGTTTTAATTAATTATTTGGTGATGTGAATATATTTTAGTATAGTTTTATCTAAAAAGGATAACTTTCTTTATGTTTCACTATTTTTATTTTTATTAAATTCACTGAGGAGGATGGTCCTCCCCTTCCTCCTCTGAGGAGCCTCCACTGGGATGGAGTGTATATCCCCGATAGGCCTGAACTTGTAAAATAAGACAGCGCTAGTGACCTCTTGGTGGAGATCACCAACATACAGGGAGACCCTGGGGTTTCTGGGCCCGCTGGGAGCCATGTATGACGGAGCATACATTCTTGTGGTGTTCACGTTGGTTTGTTTGCAAGTCCTTCTTTTTTTTCTTTACAAATCTTGTAAAGTTTATGTTTTAGCTGCTGATCGATGGTTGCTCAAGAGAACAGAATGACAGGAGGATGATAGAATGTCAGGTGTTGGAACCCCTGGAACCCCTAGATCTCCTGGATCCCCTAGATCTCCTGGAACCCCTGGATCCCCTGGAACCCCTAGAACTCCTGGAACCCCTGTAACCCCTAGAACCCCTAGATCTCCTGGAACTCCTGGAACTCCTGGAACCCCTGGAACCCCTAGAACCCCTAGAACCCCTAGAACTCCTGGAACCCCTAGTCCCCTGGAACTCCTGGAACCCCTAGATCCCCTGGAACCCCTAGAACTCCTGGATCCCCTGGAACTCCTGGAACTCCTGGAACCCCTAGAACCCCTGGAACTCCTGGAACCCCTGGAACTCCTGGAACCCCCTCATTTGTTATGTCATAGGTCATGTTAGATCAAATAGAATCTATCCAATTACAATACTTTCTTTATTGCATCATAGTCAGTTAGACAACATGATTTACATTGCAAATACAAAATATAAAAAGAAAGAAATACACAAACACAGTAGGCCTAAGCTTACATATAAATAGCAAATAACCTGTCAAAAACTACCATTTGTACAGCAGGACTTCCCAGTTCAGCTTTCCATTCCAGTTAAATAAATGTATTTCAGTTTAAAATTACATTGTTGATTATGGTATTTGGTTACGGTTTTCAACAAAATAAAAGACATACAGTGGAATCAGTTTCGTTGCGTTATTTGGTCTGCTCTGTTCGACTACCTCAATCATCATGTGATACATCATCCACAGCACACGACTAAAGTAAAATACAGCTTAATGACTCTGTGCGTGTCGGTGTGTGTGTGTAGGTTTTGCAGGTACCCCAGGCTACCTATCTCCAGAGGTACTGAGGAAGGAGGCCTATGGTAAACCTGTAGACATTTGGGCCTGTGGTGAGTACAGATCACTTTATTATCTCTCTGTCTTATCCCTCTCTCCATCTCTCTCTCACCCTCTCTCTTCAATATCTCCTGCCCCTCTCACCACTCAACGTGTGTGTGTGTGTGTGTTTATGTATAGGTGTGATCCTGTACATCCTGCTAGTGGGGTATCCTCCATTTTGGGATGAGGACCAACACAAACTCTACCAGCAAATCAAAGCAGGAGCCTATGACGTGAGTTTTACATACACACACACACACACACACACACACACTCACATGCAAGCGCACACTCACAAGCACACACACACTCTGTCACCTCTGTCTATCAATCTCTTTGACAAAAGGGAGGGTGTGTGTGTGTGTGTCTGTGTTTGTGTGTGTGTCTGTGTTTGTGTGTGCGTTTTTGCATATGTGTGTGTGTGTGTGTGTGTGTATGTGTATGTTTGTGTGTATGTAGTTTCCATCTCCAGAGTGGGACTCGGTGACTCCAGAAGCCAAGAACCTGATTAACCAGATGTTGACTATTAACCCTGCCAAGAGGATAACTGCCCAGGAGGCCCTCAAACACCCATGGGTCTCCGTAAGTACACACACACACACACACACACACACACTTTTCCTCTCTGTTTGACATTGTCTATCTCTCTCTCTATCTCTCTCCAGCAACGCTCCACGGTGGCGTCCATGATGCACAGACAGGAGACAGTGGAGTGCCTGAAGAAGTTCAACGCCAGGAGGAAACTCAAGGTCTGCTCTCTCTTAATAATCTCATAATCCACAGGAATAGCTTCACTTTAAACATATGAAAGCCTTCTCACTAACTTAGTAACCTACCACTCACCCAGTCTCTTTATTTCTCTATTCCTCTCTCTCTTCCCGTCTCGCTCTCTCTCTCCCCCCATCCCTCTTCCTCTCTCCCCATCCCTCTTCCTCTCTCTGTCCACAGGGAGCAGTCCTGACTGCTATGCTGGTGACGAGGAATTTCTCCGGTAAATGTGTGTGTCTTCATTAACACTTCCACGCATGCACAGCAGGTTGGCATTTATTGGGATGACTCGTGTACTGGAGGCATCTCTGCAGAGTGGTGACTAGCTGGCACAGCCACAAAGTCATACAATCTGATTCTAAACCTAACCTTAACCCCAACCACACTGCTAACCCTAATGCCTAACCCTAACCTTAAATTAAGTTTTCATGAATCTTTACAATATAGCCAATTTCTGCTTTGTAGCTCGCCAATCTAGCGGAAATCGCTCAGTTCTGCCTCCAGGGCAAGATTCATGACAATAAACGTCAAACTGCGCATGCATGCATGCATGCTACAGTCACACACACACCCACACAAACACCCTCTCTTTCTCATTATCACAAATTGAGTTTCACCTCCAATTTACTAAGTTTGACTACAATGGTAACCTGCATGGATCATTACATGTTGCTCTTCCACTTAGGGGTGTGAACTTTTAAACTTTAAAAAGTTTAAATGAAATAGGGATCTTTAAAGTGAATATTAAATGTTTCCCCACACAATTTAAATCACAGTGCAGTTATCACCAAACATGTTCTTTGCCGTGTTATAGCCTAACTAGACGATAGGCTATAAAGGCCTGGGGAAAGTTGTGCCATTTTAAATAAAACCAAAAAGGCGAACTTTAGGTTACTTTGGTGAATTTGCGAGGCATTGCAAGACAAGACATTGCGAGATACAGATTACCAAAACAAATGCGCACAGTTCTTTCTGCCTGCCCCCTCCTCTCTCTCCCTCACGTTGGCTCGCCTACTTTTTCTCTTTGCTAATGATACGCGTTCGTGTTCAGTCTTTGGTCTGTTGCGTGTAGAATATCCTAGCCTATTCATTGAAGATGGTTCCTGCTTTACTGAAGTTGCCAGACATTGCAAGATACAGCATTCCATTGCAAGGTACAGCTTTTGATTACCGATTGAACAGTTCTGAATCTGTCTGCCTAGTGGCCGACCTGCCTATACTCCTCTCTCCGTCCATCGCTAGCTCGCTATGCAAGTGTTCGTGTTCTTGGAAGTACAGCAACTAATCAGTGTCCTCCGTTCCAAAAACACTGAATCTTAGGAGTCGATGAGTCACTCAGAAATGGGAGTTGACACCTGGAGTCGATGTGCAAGAAGTCGGGGAATCTATTATTTTGGAGTCGACTCTCCACCACTACGTCATTGTCGTTAACAGTTGGAAAAAAGACAGAGAAAGGCAAATGACAGCAGTGAAGTCCTACATGGCAATACTTTAAGAAGTTAAATGAGAAGGTGGTGGAATTGAAGTACAGTAATGGTAGTACAGGTGCAATTCTTAACTATCTGAAAGGGACGCACCGTGAGACCCAAACAAATCCTGGCAGCAGCGCAGGCCCCCAACAACAGACATTAGACAAGTTCACACGAAAGCCTACTTTATGACTGTCGTAAATAGAAGTTAATTGAGCGCAATAGCAATTGTGGAATTTTAGGAATGTTTATTTTCGCTTTAACAGAAAACCTATGGCCGTTTAAACTTTAAAGGGATAGTTCACCCAAATTACAAAATTACATAGTGGTTTCCTTACCCTGTAAGCAGTCTATGGAAAAGGTATGACAGCAATCCATGTTTTGGTTTAGTTTCCCAGGCACTGTTTCCAAATGCTAACATTTTAGCATTTGTGGCACAAATGCAATTCAACTCATGGAACGGATATTAGCATGTTTTACGCATTATGTCGAAATAATCCGAAAGTATCTAAAATTGATTGTGAAGCTCACCAAAGTCACTTATAGATTATTTGACCATGATGTGCGAGAAATGCTAATATCAGTCCCATGACTTGAG
The DNA here is from genome assembly GCF_964263955.1 of Coregonus lavaretus. NCBI lineage: Eukaryota > Metazoa > Chordata > Actinopteri > Salmoniformes > Salmonidae > Coregonus > Coregonus lavaretus. Next base: position 6,875,278 of record NC_140011.1, on the reverse strand, counting down.
TGGGATTTGTTCCACAAATATAAAACGTTAGCATTTAGAAACAAATCAAATTTGTGGTGTGGACTAACAGTGAAATGCTTACTTACCGGCCCTTCCCAACAATGCAGAGAGAAAGAAAATAGAGAAATATTAGAAAAGTAAAACACGTAATAATAGATACACAATGAGTAACGATAACTTGGCTACTATATACAAAAGGGTACCAGTACCGAGTCAATGTGCAAGGGTATGAGGTAATTGAGGTATGTGGACACAACTTCAAATTAGTGGATTCGGCTCGCCACCATTGGACTCTGGAGCAGTGTAAACACGTTCTCTAGAGAGATGAATCACACTTCACAATCTGGCAGTCCGACGAACGAATCTGGGTTTGGCGGATGCCAGGAGAACGCTACCTGCCCAAATGCATAGTGCCAACTGTAAAGTTTGGTGGAGGAGGAATAATGGTCTGGGGCTGTTTTTCATGCTTCGTCTAGGCCCCTTAGTTCCAGTGAAGGGAAATCTTAATGCTATAGTATTCAATGACATTCTAGATGATTCTTTGCTTCCATCTTTGTGGCAAGGCCCTTTCCTGTTTCAGCATGACAATGCCCCCATGCACAAAGCGAGGTCCATACAGAAATCGTTTGTCGAGATCGGTGTGGAAGAACTTGACCGGCCTGCACAGAGCCCTGACCTCAACCCCAATGAACACCTTTGGGATGAATTGGAACGCCGACTGCGAGCCAGGCCTAATCGCCCAACATCAGTGCCCGACTTCACTAATGCTCTTGTGGCTGAATGGAAGCAAGTTCCAGCAGTAATGTTCCAATATCTAGTGAAAAGCCTTCCTAGAAGAGTGGAATGAGATGTTCATATACTGTTTGCCATATAGTGTAGATATGTACATATAACTAGGAATAAAGTGACATATAGTAAACAGTAGCAGCAACGTATGTGATGAGTCAAAAAAGTTAGTGCAAAAAGGTTGAATGCAGATAGTCTGGGTAGCTATTTGGTTAACTATTTAACTAACTATTTAGCAGTCTTATGGCTTGGGGGTAGAAGCTGTTCAAGGTCCTGTTGGTTCTAGACTTCAAGTCAGAGAACAGTCTCTGACTTGAAGAGAGGAGTGCCAGCCACTGCCAGGGAAAGTAAACCAAAGCATGGATTTCTGTCATACCTTGTACATAGACTGTTTACAGGGTAAGGAAACCTATGTGTAATTTGGTTGAACTATCCCTATAAGAAATGTTTTCCATTTGTCACTTCCTCTGCACTCACACTGTGTTTGCCGACCCAGGTAAGAGGGGAGTGAGACTTGTGACTCGACTCTTGGCCCTTATTCATTAAGTGTCTCAGAGTAGGAGTGCTGATCTGATATCCGTTTTGCCTTTTAGATTATAATGAATGGACAGGGGGGGACCTGATCCTAGATCAGCACTCCTACTCTGAGACGCTTGACTTACCTTGGACCTAATGTGACTTCAATCTGTCCTCCTCTTCACACTAACACACTCCTCTCTTCTCCTCCCTCGCTCCTTTCCCCTTTTCTGTTATTTGCTTTCACTTGCTCTCTGTCTTCCTCTATTTCTATCTCTGCATCAGTTGGTAGACAGTCTACATCTCCTGCATCAATCACTACTGTGTCTGAAACTACCGCTGGGATAGTGGAGCAAGGTATCCTCTTCCTCTCCTCCCTCCACCACTCGCTTCTATACCTCCTCCTCCACATTTATACCTTTTCTCCTCTCTTCTTCTTCGCTCCTCTCCCTCACACTCCCTTCCTCATCCTACCCTTTTGCACTTCTCGTGTTCTTCCTCTCCTCCACTGCCTCGCTATCATCCCTCCCCTCTAATGAATAAGGCATGTCCATCTCCACATCCTCCCTCCCTCCCTCCCACCCACCCACTCTCCCACTCTCCCACTCACCCACCCGCTCTCTACCTCCCTCCCTCCCACCCACCCACTCTCCCACTCACCCACCCACCCACCCACCCACCCACTCTCTACCTCCCTCCCTCACACCCAGCCACTCTCTCTCAACCTCCCTCCCTCCCACCCACCCACCCACCCACTCTCCCACTCTCCCACTCTCCCACCCACTCTCTCCCTCCCACCCACCCACCCACCCACTCTCCCACTCACTCACCCACCCACTCTCTACCTCCCTCCCTCACACCCAGCCACTCTCTCTCTACCATGCTTTAGTCTTTTGTATCTTTGGAGTCGTTTTCTGTCTTTCTTTTTCTGCCTTTTGTTCCCTCCCTCATGAGCAGTGGGTTAGGTGTATGAGGTGTGTTTGCTGTGTGTCATAAATACAGGTAACTGCCAAACTAAACTTTACGCTTGAGTAAATGACGGATACAAAGTATATTGAAAGCAGGTTCTTCCACACGTGTGGTTCCTGAGTTAATTAAGTAATTCACATCCCATCATGCTGAGGGTCATGTATAAAAATGCCCAGTTGCCCATTATTTTGGCTACCATGGTTAGAAGAAGAGATTGACTTTGAAAGAAGGGTGTCAAAGGAGCATAGGGGGTGTAAAGTCAGTCAGTATGTCAGTCACCAGATCTCAATCCAATTGAAAACTTATGGGAGATTCTGGGCCGGCACTTGAGACAACGTTTTCCACCATCATCAACAAAACACCAAATGATGGAATTTCTTGTGGAAGAATGGTGTCACATCCCTCCAATAGAGTTCCAGGCTTGTAGAATCTATGCCAAGGCACATGAAAGCGTTTCTGGCGGCTCGTGGTGACCCAACGCCCTATTAAAAAATCCTTTATATTTGTGTTTCCTTTATTTTGGCAGTTACCTGTGTGTGTGTGTATATATGTATATATATATATATATATATATATATATATATATATATATATATATATATATATACTACCAGTCAAAAGTTTGGACACACCTACTCATTTAAGGGTTTTTCTTTATTTTTACAATGTTCTACATTGTAGAATAATAAGACATCAACTATTGAATAACACATATGGAATTATGTAGTAACCAAAAAAGTGTTAAACAAATCTAAATATGTTTTATATTTGAGATTCTTCAAATAGCCACCCTTCGCCTTGATGACAGTTTTGCACACTCTTGGCATTCTCTCAACCAACTTCATGAGGTAGTCACCTGGAATGCATTTCAATTAACAGGTGTGCCTTGTTAAAAGTTAATTTGTGGAATTTCTTTCCTTCTTAATGCGTTTGAGCCAATCAGTTGTGTTGTGACAAGGTAGGGGGGTATACAGAAGATAGCCGTAGTTGGTAAAAGACCAGCTCAAATAAGCAACGAGAAACGACAGTCCATCAGTACTTTAAGACATGAAGGTCAGTCAATACGGGACATTTAAAAAACTTTTTTTTCTTCAAGTGCGGTCGCAAAAACCATCAAGCGCTATGATGAAACTGGCTCTCATGAGGACCGCCACAGGAATGGAAGACCCAGAGTTACCTCTGCTGCAGAGGATAAGTTAATTAGAGTTACCAGCCTCAGAAATTGCAGCCCAAATATATGCTTCACAAAGTTAGTCACAGACACATCTCAACATCAACTGTTCAGAGGGGACTGTGTGAATAATAATAATAATAATAATATGCCATTTAGCAGACGCTTTTATCCAAAGCATGCATACATTTTTTGTGTATGGGTGGTCCCGGTGAATCAGGCCTTCATGGTCGAATTGCTGCAAAGAAACCAGTAGTAAAGGACACCAATAATAAGAAGAGGCCTGCTTGGGCCAAGAAACATGAGCAATGGGCATTAGACCGGTGGAAATTTGTCCTTTGGTCTGGAGTCCAAATTTGAGATTTTTGGTTCCAACCGCCGTGTCTTTGTGGGACGCGGTGTGGGTGAACGGATGATCTCCGCATGTGTAGTTCCCACTGTAAAGCATGGAGGAGGAGGTGTTATGGTGTGGGGGTGCTTTGCTGGTGACACTGTCTGTGATTTATTTAGAATTTAAGGCACACTTAACCAGCATGGCTACCACAGCATTCTGCAGCGATACGCCACCCTGTCTGGTTTTGGCTTAGTGGGACTATCATTTGTTTTTCAACAGGACAGTGACCCTCAGCATATGTGGGAACTCCTTCATGACTGTTGGAAAAGCATTCCAGATGAAGCTGGTTGAGAGAATGCCAAGAGTGTGCAAAGCTATCATCAAGGCAAAGGGTGGCTACTTTGAAGACTCTAAAATATAACATATCTTCATTTGTTTAACACTTATTTGGTTACTACATGATTCCATATGTGTTATTTCATAGTTTTGATGTCTTCACTATTATTCTACAATGTAGAAAATAGTACAAATATAGAAAAACCCTTGAATGAGAAGGTGTGTCCAAACTTTTGACTGGTACTGTGTGTATATATATATACACACACACACATAGTCAAAAGTTTGGACACACCAACAAATATTTTAGATTTTATATTCTTCAAAGTAGCCACCCTTTGCCTTGATGACAGCTTTGCACACTCTTGGCATTCTGTCAACCAGCTTCATGAGGAATGCTTTTCTAACAGTCTTGAAGGAGTTCCCACATATGCTGAGCACCTGTTGGCTGCTTTTCATTCACTCTGCGGTCCGACTCGTCCCAAACCATCCCAATTGCGTTGAGGTTGGGGAATTTTGGAGGCCAGGTCATCTGATGCAGCACTCATCACTCTCCTTCTTGGTAAAAAATAGCCCTTACACAGCCTGGAGGTGTGTTGGGTCAATGTCCTGTTGAAAAACAAATGATAGTCCCACTAAGCCAAAACCAGATGGGATTGCGTATCACTGCAGAATGCTGTGGTAGCCATGCTGGTTAAGTGCCTTGAATTCTAAATAAATCACAGACAGTGTCACCAGCAAAGCACCCCCACACCATTAAACGTCCTCCTCCGTGCTTCACTGTGGGAACCACACATGCGGAGATCATCCGTTCACCTACTCTGCGTCTCACAAAGACACGGCGGTTGGAACCAAAAATCTCAAATTTGGACTCATCAGACCAAAGGACAGATTTCCACCGGTCTAATGTCCATTGCTCGTGTTTCCTGGCCCAAGCAAGTCTCTTCTTATTATTGGTGTCCTTTAGTAGTGGTTTCTTTGCAGCAATTCCTGAGTGGCACAGCGGTCTAAGGCACTGCATCTCAGTGCTTGAGGCGTCACGACAGACCCCCTGGTTCGATTCCAGGCTGTATCACAACCGGCCGTGATTGGGAGTCCCATAGGGCGGCGCACAATTGGCCCAGCGTCGTCCGGGTTTGGCCGGTGTAGGCCGTCATTGTAAATAAGAATTTGTTCTTAACTGACTTGCCTAGTTAAATAAAGGTAAAATAAAAATGAAGGCCTGATTCACACAGTCCCCTCTGAACAGTTGATGTTGAGATGTGTCTGTTACTTGAACTCTGTGAAGCATTTATATGGGCTGCAATCTGAGGTGCAGTTAACTCTAATGAACTTATCCTCTGCAGCAGAGGTAACTCTGGGTCTTTCTTTCCTGTGAGAGCCAGTTTCATCATAGCACTTGATGGATTTTGCGACTGCCTTGAAGAAACTTTCAAAATTCTTGAAATGTTCCGTATTGACTGACCTTCATGTCTTAAAGTAATGATGGACTGTCATTTCTCTTTGCTTATTTGAGCTGTTCTTGCCATAATATGGACTTGGTCTTTTACCAAATAGGGCTATCTTCTGTATACCAACCCTACCTTGTCACAACCAAACTGATTGGCTCAAACGCATTAAGAAGGAAAGAAATTCCACAAATTAACTTTTAACAAGGCACACCTGTTAATTTAAATGCATTCCAGGTGACTACCTCATGAAGCTGGTTGAGAGAATGCCAAGAGTGTGCAAAGCTGTCATCAAGCTGTCAAAGGGTGGCTACTTTGAAGAATCTCAAATATAAAAAACACTGATTGAAGTGGATTTAACAAGTGACATCAATAAGGGATCATAGCATATTATTATTATTATTATAGCTTTCACCTGGATTCACCTGGTCAGTCTATGTCATGAAAAGAGCAAGTGTTCTTAATGTTTTGTACACTTAGTGTGTATATACAGTGCATTCAGAAAGTATTAAGACACCTTCCCTTTTTCTACATTTTGTTACGTTACAGCCTTATTCTAAAATGGATTAAATAAAACATTTTCCTCATCAGTCTACACACAATACCTGATAATGACAAAATGAAAACAGGTTTTTAGAAATTTCAGCAAATGTATAAAAAATCCTAAACAGAAATACCTTATTTAGATACGTTTTCAGACCCTTTGCTATGAGACACGAAATTGAGCTGTGGTCCATCCTGTTTCCATTGATCATCCTTGAGATGTTTCTACAACTTCATTGGAGTCCACCTGTGGTAAATTCAATTGATTGGACATGATTTGGAAAGGCACACACCTGTCTATTTAAGGTCCCACAGTTGACAGTGCATGTCAGAGCAAAAACCAAGCCATGAGGTCGAAGGAATTGTCCGTAGAGCTCAGAGACAGGATTTGTCGAGGATCAGATGTGGGGAAGGGTAGCAGAAAATGTCTGCAGCATTGAAGGTCCTCAAGAACACAGTGGCCTCCATCATTCATAAATGGAAGAAGTTTGGAACCACCAAGACTCTTCCTAGAGCTGGCCTCCCGACCAAACTGAGCAATCGGGGGAGAAGGGTCTTGGTCAGGGAGGTGACCAAGAACCCGATGGTCACTCTGACAGAGCTCTATAGTTTCCTCTGTTTAGATGGGAGAACCTTCCAGAATGACAACCATCTCTGCAGCACTCCACCAATCAAGCCTTTATGGTAGAGTGACCAGACAGAAGCCATTCCTCAGTAAAAGGCCTGTGACAGCCCGCTTGGAGTTTGCCAAAAGGCACCTAAAGAATCTCAGACCATGAAAAACAAGATTCTCTGGTCTGATGAAACCAAGAACTCTTTGGCCTGAATGCCAAGTGTCACGTCTGGAGGAAACCTGGCACCATCCCTATGGGGAAGCATGGTGTTGGCAGCATCATGCTGTGGGGATGTTTTTCAGCGGCAGGGACTGGGAAACTAGTCAGGATCGAGGCAAAGATGAACGGAGCAAAGTACAGAGAGATCCTTGATGAAAACCTGCTCCAGAGCGCTCAGGACCTCAGACCTGGGCGAAGGTTCACCTTCCAACAGGACAACGACCCTAAGCACACAGCCAAGACAACGCAAGAGTGGCTCTGGGACAAGTATCTGAATGTCCTTGAGTGGCCCAGCCAGAGCTCAGACTTGAACCCGATCTAACATCTCTGGAGAGACCTGAAAATAGCTGTGCAGCAACTCTCCCCATCCACCCTGACAGAGCTTGAGAGGATCTGCAGTTACGAATGGGAGAAACTCCCCAAATACAGGTGTGCCAAGCTTGTAGCGTCATACCCACGAAGACTCGAGGCTGTAATCGCTGCCAAAGGTGCTTCAACAAAGTACTGAGTGAAGGGTCTGAATACTTATGTAAATGTGATATTTCTGTTCTTTCTTTTTTTTTACTGTTTTTGTTTAATAATTATGGGGTATTGTGTGTAGATTGGGGGGGAACTATTCAATCAATTTTAGAATAAGGCCGTAACCTAACAAAATGTGGGGGTCAAGGGGTCTGAATACTTTCAGAGAGAGAGAGAGAGAGACTACAGAAAGATTAATAAACCTTCCTTAAAGAAATGCAAGCACTAATGAGTATCTATGTGTGCGTGCATATGTGTATGATCCTACTGTAATGTAAAGTGTTTGCCTTGGTAGCCTCTAGTGGGTGCAAGATCTCATCTAGGCTTAATGTGCTCAGCTGGAAATACACTCGTGTCCCCCGGTGACCGGTTCTTACATAAAACATCCTCCATTCAGGCTGCAAAGGCATCGGTTTCCACCTTAACTAGCTTTAATGGCGTGCCGCTGGGAAAAAAAACGAGTTAAATATGCATACTCTCTTAATACAGTTGAAGTCGGAAGTTTACTTACACTTAGGCTGGTGTCATTAAAACTCATTTTTTCAACCACTCCACAAATGTCTTATTAACAAACTATAGTTTTGGCAAGTCGGTTAGGACATCTACTTTGTGCATAACATAAGTAATTTTTCCAACAATTGTTTACAGACAGATTATTTCACTTATAATTCACTGTATCACAATTCCAGTGGGTCAGAAGTTTACATACACTAAGTTGACTGTGCCTTTTAAACAGCTTGGAAAATTCCAGAAAATGATGTCATGGCTTTAGAAGCTTCTGATAGGCTAATTGACATTTCTGAGTCAATTGGAGGTGTACCTGTGGATGTATTTCAAGGCCTACCTTCAAACTCAGTGCCTCTTTGCTTGACATCATGGGAAAATCAAAAGAAATCAGCCAAGACCTCAGAAAAAGAATTGTAGACCTCCACAAGTCTGATTCATCCTGGCGAGCAATTTCCAAACGCCTGAAGGTACCACGTTCATCTGTACAAACAATAGTATTCAAGGATAAACACCATGTGACCACGCAGCCGTCATAACGCTCAGGAAGGAGATGTTTTCTGTCTCCTAGAGATTAACATACTTTGGTGCGAAAAGTGCAAATCAATCCCAGAACAACAGCAAAGGACCTTGTGAAGATGCTGGAGGAAAGAGGTACAAAAGTATCTATATCCACAGTAAAACGAGTCCTATATCGACATAACCTGAAAGGCCGCTCAGCAAGGAAGAAGCCACTGCTTCAAAAACCCGCCATAAAAAAGCCAGACTACGGTTTGCAACTGCACATGGGGACAAAGATAGTACTTTTTGGAGAAATGTCCTCTGGTCTGATTAAACAAAAATAGAACTGTTTGGCCATAATGACCATCGTTATGTTTAGAGTAAAAAGGGGGTTCTTGCAAGCCGAAGAACACCATCCCAACCGTGAAGCACGGGGGTGGCAGCATCATGCTGTGGGGGTGCTTTGCTGCAGGAGTGACTGGTGCACTTCACAAAATAGATGGCATCATGAGGAAGGAAAATGATGTGGATATATTGAAGCAACATCTCAAGACATCAGTCAGGAAGTTAAAGCTTGGTCGCAAATGGGTCTTCCAAATGGACAATGACCCCAAGCATACTTCCAAAGTTGTGGCAAAATGGCTTAAGGACAACAAAGTTAAGGTATTGGAGTGGCCATCACAAAGCCCTGACCTCAATCCTATAGAAAATGTGTGGGCAGAACTGAAAAAGCGTGTGCGAGCAAGGAGGCCTACAAACCTGACTCAGTTACACCAGCTCTGTCAGGAGGAATGGGCCAAAATTCACCCAACTTATTGTGGGAAGCTTGTGGAAGGCTACCCGAAACGTTTGACCCAAGTTAAACAATTTAAAGTCAATGCTACCAAATACTAATTGAGTGTATGTAAACTTCTGACCCACTGGGAATGTGATGAAATAAATAAAAGCTGAAATAAATCATTCTCTCTACTATTATTCTGACATTTCACATTCTTAAAATAAAGTGGTGATCCTAACTGACCTAAGACAGGGAATTTTTACTAGGATTAAATGTCAGGAATTGTGAAAAACTGAGTTTAAATGTATTTGGCTAAGGTGTATGTAAACTTCCGACTTCAACTGTATAACACCATTTTCCACCACCATTTCCTGATCTTCGGACGACTTCCGGATGTTGCACACAGTGTTCAGGCAATCAGGTTGCAGCAGTCTGTTGTTTACCCCTGGCTGACCGCGGGGCGCAACGTCAGGAAGTACCATTACCCACTCTAGCAAGGTGGTGGAAAATTGTGTTTTATTAAGAGAGTACGCATATTTTAACAAAATAATTTTGCCAGCGGCGCACCATTAAAGCTAGTTAAGGAGGAAACCGATGCCTTTGCAGCCTGAATGGAGGATGTTTTATGTACAAACCGGTCACCGGGGGACAGGAGTGTATTACCGGCTGAGCACATTAAGCTTAGACAATAGTGGAGATCTAGCAGCTAGTAAAGTGTGCGTTCATCATCATTTGCATGGTGCTCCGTACTGTATTATATTCCTGTATTATATTCACGGAGTGGAATCCCCTAATCTGAATTAATCCCACCTGCCTCGGAGATTAACAAAGCCATTATTATACACCTGCTTCTCCATTCCATATTCCCCTGCCTTTTCTCCCCTAATCCCCTGTGTGTGTGTGTGTGTGTGTGTGTGTGTGTGTGTGTGTGTGTGGTGGGGGGGTGGGGGATAGGGGTATTGAGGGAGTATAAAATATAGTTTCATTATAGAGTAGGTCGCTGTTGTCACACAGTGAGAATGTGTGTGTGTGTGTTTATAAATGTTAGGGTTCGGTGTGTGTGTGCATGCTAGCAGACTGAGAGTTCAGTGTGTGTGTGTTAGCTAGCTAGGAGTAAGATAGGTATCGACACTCGTGCGTGTGTATGTTTGAGGTGTGTTTGAGTAAAAGAGTGTGTATGATGAGTACTTTACCCTCTGAGAGTGTGTTCTCAATCTCCTTTGCAGCCAAGAGTCTCCTCAACAAGAAGGCTGACGTCAAGGTAAGACGCAAAAACACGTGTATCCTCCCCTCTCCTCTCTGTTCTCTGTTCCCTCTCCCCTCTCTCCTCCTCCTGCAATTGACAGTGTTGTGTCGTGTTTTGTGGGCATGCTCTTTGGGTGTGTGTGTTTATTCTCACTCTTTGTGTACACTGGGCATTCTGTCTGTGTCGTGCGTGCGTGCGTGTGTGTGTTTGTTTGTGTGTGTGTGTGTGTGTGTGTGTGTGTGTGTGTGTGTAGCCTATTAGTCTGACTTTCCAGCATAGTCTGATGCGCTCTAGCTACAGTGAGGGGAAAAAAGTATTTGATCCCCTGCTGATTTTGTACGGTTGCCCACTGACAAAGAAATGATCAGTCTATAATTTTAATGGTAGGTTTATTTGAACAGTGAGAGACAGAATAACAACAAAAAAATCCAGAAAAACGCATGTAAAAAATGTTATAAATTTATTTGCATTTTAATGAGGGAAATAAGTATTTGACACCCTCTCAATCAGAAAAATGTCTGGCTCCCAGGTGTCTTTTATACAGGTAACGAGCTGAGATTAGGAGCACACTCTTTTTCTGGGAGTGCTCCTAATCTCAGTTTGTTACCTGTATAAAAGACACCTGTCCACAGAAACAATCAATCAATCAGATTCCAAACTCTTCACCATGGCCAAGACCTAAGAGCTCTCCAAGGATGACAGAGACAAGATTGTAGACCTACACAAGGCTAGAATGGGCTACAAGACCATCGCCAAGCAGCTTGGTGAGAAGATGACAACAGTTGGCACGATTATTCGCAAATGGAAGAAACACAAAAGACCTGTCAATCTCCATGCAAGATCTCACCTCATGGAGTTGCAATGATCATAGGAACGGTGAGGAATCAGCCCAGAACTACACGGGAGGATCTTGTCAATGATCTCAAGGCAGCTGGGACCATAGTCACCAAGAAAACAATTGGTAACACACTACGCCGTGAAGGACTGAAATCCTGCAGCGCCCGCAAGGTCCCCCTGCTCAAGAAACCACATATACAGGGCCGTCTGAAGTTTGCCAATGAACATCTGAATGATTCAGAGGAGAACTGGGTGAAAGTGTTGTGGTCAGATGAGACCAAAATCGAGCTCTTTGGCATCAACTCAACTCGCTGTGTTTGGAGGAGGAGGAATGCTGCCTATGACCCCAAGAACACCATCCCCACCGTCAAACATGGAGGTTGAAACATTATGCTTTGGAGGTGTTGTTCTGCTAAGGGGACAGGACAACTTCACTGCATCAAAGGGACGATGGATGGGGCCATGTACCGTCAAATCTTGGGTGAGAACCTCCTTCCCTCAGCCATGGCATTGAAAATGGGTCGTGGATGGGTATTCCAGCATGACAATGACCCAAAACACACGGCCAAGGCAACAAAGGAGTGGCTCAAGAAGAAGCACATTAAGGTCCTGGAGTGGCCTAGCCTGACTCCAGACCTTAATCCCATAGAAAATCTGTGGAGGGAGCTGAAGGTTCGAGTTGCCAAACGTCAGCCTCAAAACCTTAATGACTTGGAGAAGATCTGCAAAGAGGAGTGGAACAAAATCCCTCCTGAGATGTGTGCAAATCTGGTGGACAACTACAAGAAACATCTGACCTCTGTGATTGCGACAAGGGTTTTGCCACCAAGTACTAAATCATGTTTTGCAGAGGGTCAAATTCTTATTTCCCTCATTAAAATGCAAATCAATGTATAACATTTTTGACATGCGTTTTTTCTGGATTTTTTTGTTGTTATTCTGTCACTCACTGTTCAAATAAATCTACCATTAAAATTAAAGACTGATCATGTCTTTGTCATTGGGCAAACATACAAAATCAGCAGGGGATCAAATACTTTTTTCCCTCACTGTATGTAGTTAAAATGTTCCATTCATGTGGACTGACCTGATCGCACAGAGGTCAAACCAAACATACGGTATACATATAACGTAAACTGTTCTTTTTTTGTGACCAACTTTTTATTTACAGTGGGGGGAAAAAGTATTTAGTCAGCCACCAATTGTGCAAGTTCTCCCACTTAAAAAGATGAGAGAGGCCTGTAATTTTCATCATAGGTACACGTCAACTATGACAGACCAAATGAGATTTTTTTTCTCCAGAAAATCACATTGTAGGAAATAAGTATTTGGTCAATAACAAAAGTTTCTCAATACTTTGTTATATACCCTTTGTTGGCAATGACACAGTTCAAACGTTTTCTGTAAGTCTTCACAAGGTTTTCGCACACTGTTGCTGGTATTTTGGCCCATTCCTCCATGCAGATCTCCTCTAGAGCAGTGATGTTTTGGGGCTGTCGCTGGGCAACACGGACTTTCAACTCCCTCCAAAGATTTTCTATGGGGTTGAGATCTGGAGACTGGCTAGGCCACTCCAGGACCTTGAAATGCTTCTTACGAAGCCATTCCTTCGTTGCCCGGGCGGTGTGTTTGGGATCATTGTCATGCTGAAAGACCCAGCCACGTTTCATCTTCAATGCCCTTGCTGATGGAAGGAGGTTTTCACTCAAAATCTCACGATACATGGCCCCATTCATTCTTTCCTTTACACGGATCAGTCGTCCTGGTCCCTTTGCAGAAAAATATCCCCAAAGCATGATGTTTCCACCCCCATGCTTCACAGTAGGTATGGTGTTCTTTGGATGCAACTCAGCATTCTTTGTCCTCCAAACACAATGAGTTGAGTTTTTACCAAAAAGTTATATTTTGGTTTCATCTGACCATATGACATTCTCCCAATCCTCTTCTGGATCATCCAAATGCACTCTAGCAAACTTCAGACGGGCCTGGACATGTACTGGCTTAAGCAGGGGGACACGTCTGGCACTGCAGGATTTGAGTCCCTGGCGGCGTAGTGTGTTACTGATGGTAGGCTTTGTTACTTTGGTCCCAGCTCTCTGCAGGTCATTCACTAGGTCCCCCCGTGTGGTTCTGGGATTTTTGCTCACCGTTCTTGTGATCATTTTGACCCCACGGGGTGAGATCTTGCGTGGAGCCCCAGATCGAGGGAGATTATCAGTGGTCTTGTATGTCTTCCATTTCCTAATAATTGCTCCCACAGTTGATTTCTTCAAACCAAGCTGCTTACCTATTGCAGATTCAGTCTTCCCAGCCTGGTGCAGGTCTACAATTTTGTTTCTGGTGTCCTTTGACAGCTCTTTGGTCTTGGCCATAGTGGAGTTTGGAGTGTGACTGTTTGAGGTTGTGGACAGGTGTCTTTTATACTGATAACAAGTTCAAACAGGTGCCATTAATACAGGTAAAGAGTGGAGGACAGAGGAGCCTCTTAAAGAAGAAGTTACAGGTCTGTGAGAGCCAGAAATGTTGCTTGTTTGTAGGTGACCAAATACTTATTTTCCACCATAATTTGCAAATAAATTCATTAAAAATCCTACAATGTGATTTTCAGGATTTTTTTTCCTCAATTTGTCTGTCATAGTTGACGTGTACCTATGATGAAAATTACAGGCCTCATCTTTTTAAGTGGGGAACTTGCACAATTGGTGACTGACTAAATACTTTTTTTCCCCACTGTAGTTTTGTAATTTTTATTTTACAGGGGGGGGGGGGGGGGGTTACAGGTACAAAAACAATCAAATAAATGCATACAAAGAACCCTGACCCATTCCCCACTCAGTCCCTATCCACCCGCCCGTATCATGCCTCTCCACCCGGAAACCATGCTTCCCACCCCGCCTTCCTTGACTAGCACAATTAATTCTAATGTTATAACTTCTAATAGTAACTGTATCCGCTGGTTAAATGGCAGAGAGAGGTGGTTGCCATCTTAGAATTTAAAAAAAGTCACAGCAGTGCTGCCTTTCAGCAGTAATCTTCTCTGATTGATTGAGAGATTCAAGGGGCTATCATCGTTAAGTAACATAATAGATGGAAAGTATTGAATATTTAAATTCATGCACTTCAAAATGAATGTTGTAACTTTGCCCCAGAAGCATTTACAGTGCCTTCAGAAAGTATGCACACCCTTTAACTTTTTCCTCATTTTGTTGTGTTACCGCCTGAATTTAAAATTGATTCAGTTGAGAATTTGTGTTTCTGGACTACACACAATACCCCGTAATGTCAAAGTGGAATTATGTTTTTAGATTTTTTTTTACAAATTAATAAAAATGAAAAGCTGAAATGTCTTAAGTCAATAAGTATTGATACACCAGTATCCCTTTGTTATGACAAGCCTAAATAAGTTCAGGAGTAAAATATGTCTTCACAAGTCACATAATAAGTTGCATGGACTCACTCTGTGTGCAATAATAGTGTTTAACATGATTTTTGAATGACTACCTCATATCTGTACCCTCTACATTATCTTTAAGATCCTTCAGTCGAGCAGTGAATTTCAAACACAGATTCAACCACAAAGACCTATTGGGAGATGCGTAAACATTTTTTAAAAAGCAGACATTGTACATCCTTTTGAGCATGGTGAAGTTATTAATTACACTTTGGATGGTATATCAATACACCCAGTCACTACAAAGATACAGGCGTCCTTGCTAACTCATTTGCCGGAGAGGAAGGAAACCGCTCAGGGATTTTACCATGAGGCCAATGGAAGCCTGTACAGAATCAAAATATTCCAAAACATGCATCTTGTTTGTAATAAGGCACTAAAGTAAAACTGCAAAAAATGTGGCAAATAAATTAATACAAATACAAAGCGTTATGTTTGGGGCAAACAACACATTCAAGCATGGTGGTGGCTGCTTCATGCTATGGGTATGCTTGTCATCAGCAAGGACTAGGAGGTTTTTTAGGATGGAAAGAAACGGAATAGAGCTAAGCACAGGCAAAATCCTAAAGGAAAACCTGGTTCAGTCTGCTTTCCAACAGACACTGGGAGACCAATTCACCTACAGCAGGACAATAACCTTAAACACAAGGCCAAATATACACTGGAGTTGTTTACCAAGATAACATTGAATGTTCATGAGTGGCCTAGTTACTGTTTTGACTTAAATCTATGGCAAGACTTGAAAATTGCTGTCTAGCAATGGTCAACGGGATACCAAGGTCATATTTTTCCATATTCTGTTTCAGTTTAAGCATGGTTCAGATTCAATTAGATCTGTGGACCATACTTTTTTAATGGCTAGCTCAGAATATGAGCTTTCCAAAAGTTGTTATATACACTGCTCAAAAAAATAAAGGGAACACTTAAATAACACATCCTAGATCTGAATGAATGAAATAATCTTATTAAATACTTTTTTCTTTACATAGTTGAATGTGCTGACAACCAAATCACACACAAATTATCAATGGAAATCAAATTTATCAAGCCATGGAGGTCTGGATTTGGAGTCACCCTCAAAATTAAAGTGGAAAACCACACTACAGGCTGATCCAACTTTGATGTAATGTCCTTAAAACAAGTCAAAATGAGGCTCAGTAGTGTGTGTGGCCTCCACGTGCCTGTATGACCTCCCTACAACGCCTGGGCATGCTCCTGATGAGGTGGCGGATGGTCTCCTGAGGGATCTCCTCCCAGACCTGGACTAAAGCATCCGCCAACTCCTGGACAGTCTGTGGTGCAACGTGGCATTGGTGGATGGAGCGAGACATTATGTCCCGGATGTGCTCAATTGGATTCAGGTCTGGGGAACGGGCGGGCCAGTCCATAGCATCAATGCCTTCGTCTTGCAGGAACTGCTGACACACTCCAGCCACATGAGGTCTAGCATTGTCTTGCATTAGGAGGAACCCAGGGCCAACCGCACCAGCATATGGTCTCACAAGGGGTCTGAGGATCTCATCTCGGTACCTAATGGCAGTCAGGCTACCTCTGGCGAGCACATGGAGGGCTGTGCGGTCCCCCAAAGAAATGCCACCCCACACCATGACTGACCCACCGCCAAACCGGTCATGCTGGAGGATGTTGCAGGCAGCAGAACATTCTCCACGGCGTCTCCAGACTCTGTCACGTCTGTCACGTGCTCAGTGTGAACCTGCTTTCATCTGTGAAGACCACAGGGCGCCAGTGGCGAATTTGCCAATCTTGGTGTTCTCTGGCAAATGCCAAACGTCCTGCACGGTGTTGGGCTGTAAGCACAACCCCCACCTGTGGACGTCGGGCCCTCATACCACCCTCATGGAGTCTGTTTCTGACCGTTTGAGCAGACACATGCACATTTGTGGCCTGCTGGAGGTCATTTTGCAGGGCTCTGGCAGTGCTCCTCCTGCTCCTCCTTGCACAAAGGCGGAGGTAGTGGTCCTGCTGCTGGGTTGTTGCCCTCCTACGGCCTCCTCCACGTCTCCTGATGTACTGGCCTGTCTCCTGGTAGCGCCTCCATGCTCTGGACACTACGCTGATAGACACAGCAAACCTTCTTGCCACAGCTTGCATTGATGTGCCATCCTGGATGAGCTGCACTACCTGAGCCACTTGTGTGGGTTGTAGACTCCGTCTCATGCTACCACTAGAGTGAAAGCACCGCCAGCATTCAAAAGTGACCAAAACATCAGCCAGGAAGCATAGGAACTGAGAAGTGGTCTGTGGTCACCACCTGCAGAACCACTTCTTTATTGGGGGTGTCTTGCTAATTGCCTATAATTTCCACCTGTTGTCTATTCCATTTGCACAACAGCATGTGAAATGTATTGTCAATCAGTGTTGCTTCCTAAGTGGACAGTTTGATTTCACAGAAGTGTGATGGACTTGGAGTTACATTGTGTTGTTTAAGTGTTCCCTTTATTTTTTTGAGCAGTGTATTATAGAGATCAGTCCTTTTGGGGGCCCAGATAATGTTTTTATCAATCCCATCATTGGATGTTTCGGTAGTTGGGTTTCCCAAAGGACTCCATAGGCCAGCATAGCTGACCTAAGTTGTAAATATAGAAACAGGAGTTGTCTGGTAATGTGTATGTGTCTTTCAAATTTTTGAATGTTCTCAAACCATTACTGTCCATGGGTACGGATTCCACATTTGTACCATTGGGGTGGTGCAAAAGGCCGCTCTCCAGATCACAAGGCGTTATAGCGAAATATTGGCGTATGGGCATGCCATGCTGATTCCCAGTTACATTGTTTTTCAATTTTGCACCAAATAGAAATTGTGTGAACATAATCTGTTCTATAGAATTCTAAAGAGTTTTTTAGATGGGTGAAAAATGAAAGTCGATGGAGTCTCATCAGCCTCAAAGACGGATTCTGCTGGCATTGGTACGCTAACACACACACAGCATAGGATGTACACCCAGATTACACACACTAAACAGTATCCCAGCCAAATATTTCACCTGTGACCTTTGAACTGAGGGCAGAGCTGTCAGGTGTATAACCCATCCTCAACCTCTAATCTCCATCTTTCTCCCTCCATCTCTTCTCCCTCCATCTTTCCCTCTTTCTGTCCCTCCTCTCTGTCCCTCCCTCTCTCTCTCTCTCTCTCTCTCTCTCTGGGTGGCAGGGTGCTAATCTCAGATTATTTCTCTCTCATGATTAATCTGTCGTTATGTAATCTTTCTCTGCACAACCCTCTGCACTCCCTTCTTCCCTCCCTCTCACTCTCTGTTCCTCTCTCTCTGACTCTGCAAACAACACTGGAGCTACAGTGCCTAGTGAAAGTCTACACACCCCTTGCACAGTTGTCACATTTTGCTGCCTTCAAATGTAATAACAAAAAGTTTAAAATGAAATGTTTTACCTACTGATCTACACAACCTGCTCCACATTTTCAAAGTGAAAGAACAAGTATAGAAATGTTTCTAAATTAAAAGCCCAGTGCAGTCAAAAACGTGATTTCCTGTTTTTTATATACAGTACAGGTAACTGCCAAAATAAAGGAAACACTTCAGTAAATGAGGTATACTCTGGCTGCATTTAGACAGGCAGCCCAATTCTGATCTTTTTTTCACTAATTGGTATTTTGACCAATCAGATCAGCTCTGAAAAATATCTGATGTGATTGCTCAAAAGACCAATTAGTGGAAAAAAGATCAGAATGGACTGCGTGTTAAGTACAGTGCATTCAGAAAGTATTCAGACCCCTTGACTTTTTCGACATTTTGTTACGTTACAGCCTTATTTTAAAATAGATTAAATTGTTTTTTCCCTTCATCGATCTACACACAATACCCCATAATGACAAACCAAAAACTGGTTTTTATAACTTTTTGCAAATGTATTAAAAATAGCTCTAGGAAGAGTCTGGGTGGTTCCAAACTTCTTCCATTTAAGAATGATGGAGGCCACTGTGTTCTTGGGGACCTTCAATGCTGCAGAATTTTTTTGGTACCCTTCCCCAGATCTTAGCCTCAACACAATCCTGTCTCAGAGCTCTAAGGACAATTCCTTCGACCTCATGGCTTGGTTTTTGCTCTGACGTGCACTGTCAACTGCGGAACCTTATATAGACAGGTGTGTGCCTTTCCAAATCATGTCCAGTCAATTGAATTTACCATAGGTGGACTCCAGTCTCATAGCAGAGAGTCTGAATACTTATGTAATTAAGGTATTTTTTAAATATATTATTTTATACATTTGCAAACATTTCGAAAAACATGTTTCGCTTTGACATTATGGTGTATTGTGTGTAGATTGCTGAGGATAATAAAAAAAAAATCAATTTTAGAATAAGGCTGTAACATAACAAAAAGTCAAGGGGTCTGAATACTTTGTGAATGCACTGTATATTGAAATCAGATGCTTTCACACAGGTGTGGTTCCTGAGTTAATTAAGCAAATAACATCCCATCATACTTAGGGTCATGTATAAAAAGGCACAGTTGCTTATTATTATTTTGGCTACCATGGCTAGAAGAAGAGATCTCAGTGACTTTAAAAGAGGGGTATCAAAGGCGCATTGCGGGTTTAAAGGTCCAATGCAGCCATTTTTATTTAAATATCTAATTCTTTCTAGGTAACAATTAAGTACCTTACTGTGATTGTTTTCAATGAAAATTGTAAAATATAAACTAAAATAGCTTCTTAGCAAAGAGCAATTTCGAAAGCAAGAATTTTGCTAGGACTGTCTGGGAGTGGTCTGAATGAGGAGGGGGAAACTGAAAACTAGCTGTTATTGGCAGAGAGGTTTGGAACTCTCTTACCTGGGCGGCAGGTAGCTTAGTGGTTAAGAGCGTTGTGCCAGTAACCGAAAGGTCGCTGGTTCTAATCCCCGAGCCGACTGGGTGAAAAATCTGTCGATGTGCCCTTGAGCAAGGCACTTAACCCTAATTGCTCCTGTAAGGATAAGAGCGTCTGCTAAATGACAAAAACATTTTTAAAAAACTATTTGTGATGTCACCAGGCAGTCCAAAACTCCATCCCAATCCATCCTAACAGGCTAAATCTGAGGCAGTCTTTTCAAACAACTCTTACAATAAAAGGGCATTATCATCCTTTTCACAATTTCATAGTATTATTGCAACCTCATATGTACTGGAGTGTTGGTCAGGATCAAAATCAATATTAAAGGAGCAAAGCCCAGGTCTTTTGAATACCGAACCCTGGGATAGAGTTGTATTTTTCAGCGGGACAATAAACACATTTTTATGCAAAAGACTCACCAGAATGGCTTTCCAAGAGTGTTCCTGAGGGGTCCAGTCTCAGTCCTGACTTAAATCTGCTTGAAAATCAGAGACAAGCTTTGAATATTGCTGTCCATCAATGACTCCCAACCCAGTTCACTGAGCTTGAGCAATTTTGACTAAAACAATGGATATACAGTATATTGCCCTAAAAGTTGTGCAGAGTTGGTAGAATCTTCTTCAAAATGATTTACAGCTGTAATTGCTGCCTAAGGTGTTTCCACCAAGTATCTGGGGTGAGAAGACATACGCAATCAAGACATCTTTGTTTTTTATTAGTTTTTTATTTTGAAAATGTTCTATAATTTTTCCTTCACTTTGAAAATGTGGAGCAGGTTGTGTAGATCAATAGGGAAAAAAATCAAATTAAATAAATTGTTAGATTTAATTTTAAGGCAGCAAAATGTGACAACTGTGCAAGGGGTGTGTAGACTTTCACTAGGCACTGTACTTGGGTTCAGAACACAAGCACACACACACACTATATCTCCCTATGAGCAGCGGGCGGTTGTAATCTCTCTCTGTGCAGCCCAGCAACTAACAGTAATGGACAAGGACCACTTACTCTACCTCTCTCTCTCCCTCTCTCTGTCTGAATCACCCCTTCATCTCTCATCCTCTCCACCCCTCTCTCGCTCCATCACTCCATCCAAATCCTCCCACACCTACAGACCCCCACCACTCTCCACCACATCAAGGATGAAATGGTTTCACCTACACTGGGATGTGTGTGTGTGTGTGTGCGTGTGTGTGTGTGCGTGCTGTCGGATGGGAATACTACTCTTGCTGTGTGTCTGAACTTTGGGAACCAGGAAGACAGAAATAGAAGCTACAATATCATCCGCTGCACCTCTGGCGTCGCTTAGCAATCATCTCAATACACACACACATACGTTTTTTCTAATATTCTTGCTGTGAGGCAGTATTCTACATCCACTAGTTATATATCCACTCCATTTATATCCACCATATAGGAGCATAATCGAAGTGTCAGATCTCTTACATTTGAATGATTATGAGTTTGATTATTTAATTGTTTCTAAATTGTTCTAGGATCATTTGTGTAACTGTAAATCATTCCTTTTTACATACAATCCACACTCATCCTCAGCATTCTTCACGTCCCTTATGGTGTTCATCTCTGTCTCACTCTCTCCTCTCCTCCATCTCATCACTTCATCCAGAGATGGAAATCCAGCCCCAAAGTTCAGACCTTGGTGAGGATATCACTGTATCCCCCTTTCCCCCCTCTTCTCCTTTTCTTCTCTCTCTCTCTCCACCTCTTCTCCTCTCCTCTTCTTCTCTCTCCACCTCTTCTCTTTCTCCCTCCTCCTCTCTCTCCATCC
Source organism: Coregonus lavaretus (assembly GCF_964263955.1). Classification (NCBI taxonomy): domain Eukaryota; kingdom Metazoa; phylum Chordata; class Actinopteri; order Salmoniformes; family Salmonidae; genus Coregonus; species Coregonus lavaretus. The sequence goes on along the minus strand of NC_140011.1, from coordinate 6,853,869 downwards.
TCCTTTCCTCTTCTTCCTCTCCTCTTCTCCTGTCTTCCTTCTCTATCACTCTTTCGATTGTCTCTTACTCATCCTCTCTTCATGGGTCACGTCTCAGTGATTGCTCATTCAGACACAGTCCACCTGAGAGTGTGTGAGAGAGACAGACAGATATGCCAAGTTGCATTGTTACGGTTGTGACATGACAAGCTATTATCCGACTTGGTATGAGGGGCTAGCCATTCTCCCAAACACATAATCGGTTATTGTGTGTGTGTGTGTGTGTGTGTGTGTGTGTGTGTGTGTTTCCTCTCTCTTTTCTACTCTCTAAAGTGTCTGTGTTCTGGTTTATGTTGTTGGTCTTGGTCAAATATTCTACGTTTCAGGTTCCACCAAAACTCCTGATATGCGTTGATATGATTGATGGAATTGGATCGCGGATGTAAGTGGTGGATGAAGAGACCTAATCCAATTCACCTCTAAACCATTTGATCCATTTAGCTTCCAGTTGATCAGACTTGTGGGTAAACAATGTTATATGAGCTGTAGGTTGTCTATCCATCTCTGCTCAATCACTTCTAATACTGCCACACTCTAACCATGCCCTCTGATAGGCTGGCTGCACACTAACCAGACCCTCTGATAGGTTGGCTGCACACCCACTGACTCACAGTATTGATCCTGCCCAGTATATCAGTCCATTGGGGTTGAATGAGTCCATTTCCTGATAGATATAGACCACAGTCATATTAGCCTCAGCGGGGTCATAAACAACCGGATGTTCCGGTTTTCAGGGGAAATGGAAGAAAGAGCCTGTGACACGACTTCCGTTTTTGGACGTTAATAAGGCAACATTCCATCTCAACTCCTCCTCTACATTTACTGGCTTGGTTGAACAGTGCAGAAGAGAACATCCCACAACAGTTTTCTTTTATTCTCGTCAAGACCAGAATGTGGGGGATCTATTTTCAGGCTGCTACGTTAGGTTATAGCCATGTAGACTTGGATCTGATATAACTTCTAGTATATTTGAGAGAGAGAGATGTGAAAGATAGTGGCTTATTTATTATTTAGAGGTAGAGGTTGTCCCTTGGCACAGATATAGGAGTAGGTTTCACTCCCTAAATCCTAAACTTAAAGACGTCCTTCAGCGATTTCTGAACTTTTACTGTTGAAAAGCAATATCCCAAGTATAGATACAGTATAGAACACACACTAAAGGGTAAAAAAAATATTTTTTTTGACAACTGCAAACTTTAAGGAGTTGGTCTGATGGGAATCCGTAATGTCATCGGCCTCCCCCCTTGCTTGAGGAACAACAGAGGAGCAATAGAGAACAGAAGAGGAAAGGCCCACCCCCCACTTGTGCTATGTCGTGACATACCTGGACCACCTATTGAGATGTGTCTTTATTTGAATACATCTGGTGTTAAATGAGGTGAAAAGGAGACTGGAGTGCCACTAACTGTTAAGGGGGAAATTGCATAACTGACCTTAGATCATAGGGTCTAGTCTAGTGGCAACGTCATCATACTCTTTCTTTTTTTTTTACAGATATATAGATAGAAGTGTAGATGGAGAGATAGATGAAAGGAACAGGGTGTAGAAAGTGAGTGACGGAACAGGGAATCTAACCGCTGCCTTCAGGGGCATAATATGTGGTCCGGGCGTGGCAGCGTAACCACAAGACCAGCCTCCGGCATATACACCTTATTTCTAACCTCACCCACATCCTTACACCCAGACCTCTCACTTTCCATGTCTGTTGTGCCATATTTTAACCCATTGTCTTTTCTGCACCGCTGCAGCCTAACAGCACGAGAAACAGCACAGTCACCAGCCCCAAAGGAACCCCCTCTGCTGCACTGGTACACTCCTCCTTTATATATCACTCCATCTCCCTCTGTTTCTATTCAACTTTATTCTCTATTTGTCTCTGTCAGTCTCAATTTCCTCTGTGTTTTTGTTGGTCTGTATCTGTTTTTCTCTCTGTCTCTCTCTCTCTCTGTCTCTCTCTCTCTCTCTCTCTCTCTCTCTCTCTCTGTCTTTGTCTTTGCCTGTCTTAACCCCTCATCACCTACCTGTCAGTAGCGGTTCAGTGTGATTCTTTGCATGTGTGGTTTTGTGTGTGCGACTGTGTGTACATGTCATGGTCAGTCAGATTGTAGTAGCTTTCAGGTGCCATCATCGAGTAGCTACCATGACTAACTGGTTGAAGCGCAGTCACCAGCCATTGCCCTGTGACATTTGGTCTATTTGTGGGTGATAGTGTTGTTGTGTGTCACTCAGGTGTATGTAAATCTGTGTTCTGTTCGGTCTAGTTTGAACTGTGGTCCTCTGTAGCTCAGCTGGTAGAGCACGGCGCTTGTAACGCCAAGGTAGTGGGTTCAATCCCCAGGAACACCCATACACAAAAAAAAATGATGCACGCATGACTGTAAGTCGCTTTGGATAAAAGCGTCTGCTAAATGGCATTTTCTTTCTTTCTTTTAAGAAGATATCCACAACGTATGACCTCCTGGAAGATATGGGTGCTGGTTGACTTTGGGGTTTGATGTGGGTTCATTTTAGGTTCTTGCCAGTGTGAGAATGCGTGGCTATGTGAGACTAGTTTTGTGATTTAGTTTTCTTAGAGGAATTCTTCAAATAACCATTTCCTTCCTTCCATTAACCCTTAGATTTCCCCCTGTGAAAGGGTTATCAATCTCTTTCTCTTCCTTAAATGTAACCAGTCTCTTCTTCTCTCTCTCTCTCCCTCCATATCTCTTTCTCTCTCTTTTTTCTCTGCTCCTACAACCCTGCTCTCGAGCATCCGTATTTCACCTCTTATGTGTCATACCTTTCTCTCTCTCTCTCTATAGGAGCCTCAGACCACTGTTATCCATGTGGATAGGAACAAGGTACATCCTTCTTCCATCCCTCCATCATTTTCTCTACTCCTTTCAGTCCTCTCATCTTTGTCTTCTCTTGCTGGTGTTTTTAGCGTGTGATAGCCCATGCGTGCTTGGATGCGCACGTGTGTGTGAGTGAGTGTGTCAGCGGGCATGCCTGCATGCGTGTCTATCATGACTCCTGGTTGGGGAGTGTTTTGTGGGTTGTAGGTCTGGTCTTTGTGTTTTTTTTTAGGTCTGGTGTGCCTGCATTCCACAGTCATACAGACCTGGGAACAGCAGCTAAATATAATCACACTGACACAAAACTACCCACACTACATTATGTGGAGATATATTGTCCACTATCGCCACCTTTTGGAATTAAATGGAACTGGGCTCTGTTGCGCCATGTCTTGCAAACTCTGGTGGTTTAGACTGGTATAGATCCCTGCATGTATGGGACAGCACACTGGATGTGTGTCATGTTTAAGGTGGACGGCGGGCGAATGTTCTGTTTTGGGTTTGTGTGCGTGTGCGTCTGCATTGATGTGTGTCATTGACAGGTCTCTCTGTGTCTACAGGACTCGTCTGACAGCAACACCACTATTGAGGACGAGGATGTGAAACGTGAGTCTGACACACACACACACACACACACACACACACACACACACACACAGAAAAGAGGGAGAGTAAAGAGGGAGGAGAGAGGAAGGAATGGAGAAAGAGAGAGGAAGGAAGGGCATATTAGGATGTAAGTATAAGCTCTACTGCTGGGCTACTGAAAGAGAGCAAGAGCGAGGGATGGGGGGAGGGGTAGAGGGAGACGGACCTTCCCTGGTAAGTCTTATCTAGGGACGGGAATAGCATGATGAGCTCAACGTGCCACACATCAAATGAGAGAGGGTAGAGGAAAGGAGAAAGGGGGGGAAAAGAGAGGAGAAAGCGACACAAAAGAGAGGAAGAGAGTAAAAGAAAGAAAGGAGTTCTTCATTGAGGATGAAATACTTTTCCTGGGAAGGTTCTAGTGACTGTAGCCCAGTGAACTATATCTGGTCGAGTCTTTCTATTGGAGAGGTCTTCATTCTGCGAGGCCCTGCTTATACCTCTATGGAGCCCTGAGTGGCAGGACTGTACGTTATGGGTGAGTGTGTATACCATGCTAGGAAAGGGTGTGTGAGTGTACTTATACGAGGCTCAGAGGATGAGAGAGGGAGATAAGAGAGAGCGATAAAGAGAGAGAGCGATGAATGAGAGGATTTACCAACATGAATAGCAAGCCGTCTGGTGAGTAACTCTGCTATGACAACAACCCTCACTCTGTAGTTGAGTTCTGAGTTACACAATGCAGTGTGTGTTTGTGAGTGTGTGACTATGTTGGTATGTGTGAGTGTACACAGTATGTGTGTGAGCTTCTGCTGTGTGTTCAAGTTCAAGAGTGTAATATGTTGTAATGTGTTGCTCAACCGTTTTACTGTCCCGTACCTGCGGCCACTATGTTATTGGTTCACTCTGCAGTGCGAAAACAGGAGATCATCAAGATCACTGAGCAGCTGATTGAAGCTGTCAACAATGGAGACTTTGAGGCCTACGCGTGAGTACACTACAACTCGCAGCCTGAACCTTACCAAATACTACACCTCTGAGGCTGCACCTCACCCCAACACTGCAACTCCCAGCACGCACCTCACTTCACCCTAACACTGCAACTCCCAGCACGCACCTCACTTCACCCTAACACTACAACTCCCAGACTGCACCTCACCCTAATAGTTTCCTCTATATTGTTGTAAGTAGTAAGGTAATTTTCCCAGAGATCAGTGCATTTTAGCTAAGGCAAAATGATGCCCTATTACTCCTAGCCTGCGCCTCACTATAACAAAACAACTCCCATTCGGCACCTCACCATCACCCTACAACTAGAGGTTCTAAACTGAAATTGCTTGGCTGCCATTGTAGCCTAAGCTGTTGTTCTGAGCGGATTTGTTTTGAGCTGATGTGTTGTATTGTGTTGTGTGTTTTCAACAGAAAGATCTGTGACCCATCCCTGACATCATTTGAGCCAGAGGCCCTGGGGAACCTAGTGGAGGGCATGGACTTTCATCGGTTCTACTTCGACAACCGTAAGACAATTATTACACAACCACTACACAACCACTACACAACCATAATAAGACAACAAGTGTAGACAACCGTAAGACAACCACAACACAACCATAAGACAACCACGGCACAACTGTAACAACAAGTGTAGACAACCGTAAGACAACCATTACACAACCACAAACAACAACAGGCACCACAAACAAACCTTTCTCCCCCCCACCACACAACAACTACACAACTATTATACAACCGTAAACAAACCCATCTCTTTCTCCCTCTCCCTCTAGTTCTGTCTAAGAACAGTAAGCCCATCCACACCACCATCCTCAACCCTCACGTCCACCTGATTGGTGAAGACGCCGCCTGCATTGCCTACATCCGGCTCACACAATTTGTCGACGGCACGGGCCGCCCACGCTCCAGCCAATCAGAGGAGACGAGGGTGTGGCATCGCCGGGAGCGCAAGTGGCAGAACGTTCACTTCCACTGCTCTGGAGCACCGGCTGCACCGCTGCAGCAGTGAACTGGTACGCATAAACACACACGCACAAAACCACGTACACTCTCACTCACTCACTCACTGTATACGCGTGTGTGTGTGTGCGCTTTTGTCTTCCAGGAGGAGTAAGAGCCTTCGAGAGGAAAGGGAGAAAGAGAGTTGTAGAGGAAGATGAAGAGAGATGCCTGTCCCCCTCCCACCCCCCACCCCTGCTCCTCCCTCTATCACTGTAGCGCTCTCTAATGGCCAGTGCATGCTACTGCAGCGCAACAACGCACAACCTCAACCCCTCCTGGACACACACACACACACGCGCGCACACACACAAGCTGCAGCAGCGACTGCTACTGCAACCATATCAATCCATTACAAATGCCTACAGACTCAAGCCACCAGTCCTGTATTCAAGCTCTTCCCTCTGCTATAGACCCACCCCTGGCACACATACATATAGGATCTACAGTTTAAATCAAGTGTATTACTGTATTATTATTATTTATATTATTACTATTACTACTATTGTTGTTATTATTATTAGTATTATTATTATTAGTAGTAGTAGTATTATTACTATTATTGCTGCAAGTAAGTTGTTGTTGTTATATTGAAACTGTACAATATCTTTAATGGTCCAGTTGAAACTCTTTAAAGTGGTTGTCCCTGGCTTGTTCTTAAAGACAAGCATGACTTCTCCAGTGTTATTCCCACTGATTATTGTTGAGTTGTGCTCCTCCAGTGAAGTCAAATTTTTACTTCACGCATACCAAAATTAGCTACGCAAAAAGGTGTTACAATTTGCGTGCTTGCATTTTTTCCTGCTTATTTTCATGATGCAAGTACTAAGAACAGACATTTTTCGTAGCTAGTTGCGTACTTGTGTAAAGTTTAAGTTAGGCTTAAGGCTGCTTCCTACCTGCTGTATGAACTGACCACACAATCCACAACAAACCCACTGGATTAGTGTAGTTGTGTGTTTTTCCCCACTGTTTTGCTTGTCTTTTATTCTGAAATATGGAAACCGGCTACCCTCTAATGAACTATATCCTCCCCCACCCCCACCCCACCCCATCGGCGCGAGAAGACGATGCAGCATGTACCTTTCTGTATTGTTGTTCTTATACTTGATTCTCTGAGTGTTGAGCATTGGAAATAATCACTGACTATACCTTACATTTTAAATGATTACACACTATATTGTACAACTACAGTTTAATTGTGGTGACTATAATGCGTTGTTTGCATGAATTTGAAACATGACGATAAATGTAGTGTTGTTGTTCGTTGTGTGGATTTTTTACTGAATGCTGGTGATCTATGAACTCCTATGTCTATTTTCGGAACTTTGTAAAGTGCATCAAAGTATTTTTGTCTGGAGACTATACCGTGATGATGATGATGATAATGATGACATGTGTAATGATGAAGATGATAAACATGCTTTTGTACAGGCTCTACTGCTGAGGCAGAGTGGGTTGGTTGGTTGGTCACTAACAGTGTTTCATATGGTTATTGGTTTGAATTTATTGTGAACAGATTTGGTACCTATATATATCCAGGGGCATCATTTATAAAATGTTAGTACGCATAGATTTGATCATAAATTGTCCGTCTGGAGAAATCCACATCAACGATGTGATGACAATATGCAATTTACATAGATTTTGCATTAAGTTTTGTGATTTATAAATGAAAAGTGCTTTTTTGTGAACAACTATTTATGGGTGTCGACATTTCATCATATTTTAAGAAATGATTGTACAATTGTATGATGGCAGAAATGTAATATAACAAATAAGAACTTTTATAAATGAAGCCCCAGGTCCAGGGGACCCACAGGGTGTGCACTGCAGGCTTTTGTTCCAGCCCAGCACTAACACACCTGATTCACCTAATCAAGGGCTTGATCGTTAGTTGATGAGTTGAATCGGGTGCATCAGTGCTGGGCTGGAACAACAACATGCACATTGTGTGGTTCAGTTGAGTCTACCAGTATGTAATGTCCCTCCGTTCCTGTTGACTTGCCTTGCTTTGCTGTCTGGCAATGCACTTAACCCTAGGGGGAGCCACCATATACACTGAAGCGCTGCACCTTTATCTACAAGGTTTGGAAATTGGGTTAAAAATTAGGGCTTGTCCTAAGACTTGTCCTGGCATACACACACTTTAAGGCCCCAGTCACACACAGGGCCATGCACTTTGTGTCTTTCCAGTAGTCCTTTACCTGTGTAGTCTCAGTAATGGGATCAGTGCTAATCAGGCCTGCTAACACCTTCAGGTTAAGGTCACTCAGAGTGATGGCATTACCTCACACGGTCAATGATGAAATGAAAACTCTGTGCGCGTATATTCATCCTATCCCACTCTAGTTACATAAAGCCAACCGCTCCAGTTTTAGTAGAGTCCTGTTAGTCGTAACCTTCATTTTAAGTCTCCTCTGTAGAGAGTCAACTATGGGCTTGCCATCAGACTCACATCATCCACTTTCACAAGATGAGTTTGTAAATGTGAATCCAATATTTATCTTCTTGGTTCTTCTTCATTGACGATGAATTCTGTTCTTCCAATTAGCATTTCTTGTGTTCTATAACAATGACGTGTGTTGAGGTGTTATACAATATGTTACCAATAAAGAGAACTCCTGTCAGTGCTAAGATCAGCTGTGTCTGGATCTCTTCCTGACACCAAGGGAAACACACACACACACACATGTCCTAAATCATATTGGGAGCAGAATAAGCACTATTGGCTCAAACCTTGTGTGTGTTTTTACACTTCCTCTTCCTGTTATAATGTAGGGAGGTCAAATAATGAAAAACGATCTACCAAATCTATTCATTTTAAAATGTTGATTACTTATCCTTGCCATTATCATTCACCTGATAAGTCAAGATGTGATTTATTTATTTTTTGCTAACGTATGAATTAAAGGTCCCTGGGTCACCGGTTTTCCTGGGAGGGGGTCCCTGGGCAAGAAAAGGTTGAATACCCCTGAAATAGGTCATTGATAAGATAAGCTGGAATGGAACAGTGAATGCCTGACAGAGTTTAGTGTGAGGAACCTGACCATGCCCAGTTTATCACCAATATAAGACAATTAAACTCCTTATTATTCCATATTATAAGCTACACTTGTACACACCTATTTTAATACTTTGTTACTATATCATTATTAAAGGCTACATTGCAAATGTTTTGTAGCACAAAGTTACACTTACTGCTGTTAAAGGTCCAATGCAGCCATTTTTATCTCAATATCAAAGAATTTCTGGATAACAGTTAAGTACCTTACTGTGATTGTTTTCAATTAAAGTGGTCAAAAAGAAACAAAAATAGCTTCTTAGCAAAGAGCAATTTCTCAAACAAGAGAAACTGTCTGTGAGTGGTCTGAGTTGGGAGGGGGAAACTGAAAACTGGATGTTATTGGCAGAGGTTGGAACTTTCTTTTTTATATATTAATTAATTTACCACCTGGTGATGTCGCCAGGAAGGCCAAAACTTCATCCTACCAAAACAGGCTGACATTTCCAGCCGTTCTTTTCAAACAGCTCTTACACTGAAAGGGTATTATCATAATTTTCACAATTTCACAGTATTATTCCAACCTCATAGTGTGGAAGCACATACAAAACACAGGGAAACATTTATGACAGAAAAGCGTATGTTTTTCTGCCCAAATATACATTCCCAGTGGGCGAAAACTGTGAAATGTAGTTGAATCAACGTGGAAAACTGATTGGATTTGCAAAAAGTCATCAACGTAAGGGAATTTCGATTTTTTCCCCCAACGTCTATCTGCAGGCTGCTAGCTAGCTAGGGCACACCGGTAGACGGTGTCCTTCGCCCCCGCCTGCCAAGCACTGCTTTCAAGTTCTGTTAATGTTACGGCGAGGGAAGTAGCTAGCTAGCTAGCTCGGACACTGGTACGCCACAGATAGAACAATTAGACAGATGTTTCACTGGATGTATAAATCTGAAGCATCCGGTTGGCGTTTCCACTCACCACCAAATATGGTGATGAGAGGAAGCCCAGTGGCCTGCAGTGGGTGAAGATGGAGCTAGATGGATTTTGGCCAACATTCTGCTAATTTTCTCATCGATGAATCTCAATAGAGTTCTCTGTTCCTAAAACTAGAATCTGTTATGAACAGAGTGGACTACGTTTTGTAGACTTTACCCTTTATCAACGTTTTTTAAATGGTGTTGTTTAGGAGTGCAAGAGTGAATTATTACTACTGCCTGGAATAGAGATGGCGCTGGAGAAGATGGCTTTGATGCCGTTTTACAGCCCTCTAACCAATTGTACTATTATGTGTGTTTTTTCGCGTTATTTGTAATTTATTCTGTACATAATGTTTCTGCCATCGTCTCTTATAACCAAAAAGAGCTTCTGGATATCAGGACAGCGATTACTCATCTCGTATTGGACGAATATTTTTTCATCAACGAGTCGGACGCGAAGGATATCCTACAGACACCAGACAAGGCCCAAATCCCCGTCATTCGCAGGAGAAAGAGACTGCGATATCGTGGACGTAGGTTGGGGTGCCTTGTAAGGATCCGACGGCGAGCGAGTAAACTGCCTCTTCCATCAATCCTATTAGCCAATGTTCAATCATTTGAAAATAAATTAGATGACCTAAGATTACGGTTATCCTACCAATGGAACATTAAAAACTGTAATATCTTATGTTTCACAGAGTCGTGGCTGAACGACGACATGGACAACATACAGCTGACGGAATATATGCTACATCGGCAGGATAGAACGGCTGACTCCGGTAAGACAAGGGGTGGCGGTCTGTGTATATTTGTAAACAAACAATAGCTGTTGCACAAAATCAAATACTAAGGAAGTCTCGAGGTTTTGCTCGCCTGAGGTAGAGTATCTTATGATAAGCTGTAGACCACACTATTTACCAAGACAGTTTTCATCTATATTTTTCATAGCTGTCTATTTACCACCACAAACCAATGCTGGCATTAAGATTGCACTCAATGAGCTGTATAAGCCAATATACTAAACAGGAAAACGCTCATCCAGAGGCAGCGCTCCTAGTGGCCGGGGACTTTAATGCAGGGAAACTTACATGCATGTGCTCATCAACATTCCCAACATGTCCCTGACTGAGTCTATAATACCAACATGTTTCAAGCAGACCACCATAGTCCCCGTGCCCAAGGACACTAAGATAACCTGCCTAAATGACTATCGAACCGTAGCACTGATGTCTGTAGCCATGAAGTGCTTTGAAAGGCTGGTCATGGCTCACATCAACACCATTATCCCAGAAACCCTAGACCAGGGTTCTTCAATTCCGGTCCTGGAGGGCCGAAACACTTCTGTTTTTTATTTCTACCTGGTAGTTAATTGCACTCACCTGGTGTCCCAGGTCTGAATTAGCCCCTGATTAGAAGGAGAGGATGAAAAACAGAGGTGTTTCGGCCCTCCAGGACCGGAATTGAAGAACCCTGCCCTAGACCCACTCTAATTTGCATACCGCCCCAACAGATCCACAGATGATGCACTCCACACTGCCCTTTCCCACCTGGACAAGAGGAACACCTACGTGAGAATGCTATTCATTGACTACAGCTCAACTTTCAACACCATAGTGCCCTCAAAGCTCATCACTAAGCTAAGGATCCTGGGACTAAACACCACCCTTTGCAACTGGATCCTGTACTTCCTGATGGGCCGCCCCCAGGTGGTAAGGGTAGGTAACAACACATCTGCCACGCTGATCCTCAACACGAGGGCCCCTCAGGGGTGCGTGCTCAGTCCCCTCCTGTACTCCCTGTTCACCCATGACTGCATGGCCAGGCACGACTCCAACACCATCATTAAGTTTGCCGACGACACAACAGTGGTAGGCCTGATCACCGACAACGATGAGACAGCCTATAGGGAAGAGGTCAGAGACCTGGCCGTGTGGTGCCAGGATAACAACCTCTCCCTCAACGTGACCAAGACAAAGGAGATGATTGTGGACTACAGGGGAAAAAAGAGGACTGAGCACGCCCCCATTCTCATCGACGGGGCTGTAGTGGAACAGCTTCAAGTTCCTTGGTGTCCACATCACCAACAAACTATCATGGTCCAAACACACCAAGACAGTTGTGAAGAGGGCACGACAAAGCCTATTCCCCCTCAGGAGACTGAAAAGATTTGTAATGGGTCCTCAGATCCTCAAAAAGTTATACAGCTGCACCATCGAGAGCACCCTGACTGGTTGCATCACCGCCTGGTATGGCAACTGCTAGGCCTCCGACCGCAAGGCACTACAGAGGGTAGTGCGTACGGCCCAGTACATCACTGGGACCAAGCTTTCTGCCATCCAGGACCTCTATACCAGGCGGTGTCAGAGGAAGGCCCTCAAAATGGTCAAAGACTCCAGCTACCCTAGTCATAGACTGTTCTCTCTGCTACCGCACGGCAAGCGGTACCGGAGCACCAAGTCTAGGTCCAAAAGGCTTCTCAACAGCTTCTACCCCCAAGCCATAAGACTCCTAAACAGCTAATCATGGCTACCCAGATTATTTGCACTGCCCCCCCCCCCCACCCCCACCCCATCTTTTTACGCTGCTGCTACTCTGTTAATTATTTATGCATAGTCACTTTAACTCTACCCACATGTACATATTACCTCAACTACCCAGTGCCCCCACACATTGACTCTGCACCGGTACCCCCCTGTATATAGCCTCCCTACTGTTATTTTATTTGACTTCTGCTCTTTTTTTCTCAACACTTTTTTGTTGTTGTTGCTTTATTTTACTTTTTTATTAAAAAATAAATGCATTGTTGGTTAAGGGCTGTAAGTAAGCATTTCACGGTCATGTCTACACCTGTTGTATTCGGCGCATGTGGCAAATAACATTTTATTTTATTTTATTTAATTATTGCAAACTTGCACTTCATAGAGTAGGCGTTCCCTAACAGAAATATGCAAATACATGCTAGAACGGGCCAATAGGATCTCGCAAGCTCGTGCTTGGCTCTGCCCACCTCCTTGCTCGTTCTGCCCACTATGATTAATTTGCTCCCATTGGAAACGACAGGCTGTGCTCTGTCTTGGGTTAGTTATAAACAATATTTGGGTACATAGTGTCCTTCACCCCTGCCTGCCAAGCACTGCTTCCCCGCAGTTCTGTTAACGTTACGGTGAGGGAAGTAGCTAGCTAGTGTAGCCAACCCAACTCTCGCATGGCACTACCGAGTAGTGATTACCCTCACCGTAACGTTAAAATAACTGTGGGAAAGCAGTGCTCGGCAGGTGGGGGGCGAAGGACACTGTGTGCGGGTGTCCTAGCTAGCTTGCAGCATCAATGGTAGTGGGCGCCGTAGGTAGTAAGTCACGCTCATTGGGCGCGCCATGTAGCAAACGCCGTCTGCAGATAGACCCTGTTTTGTTGATTTTACGTTGAATTCCTGTTAGTTGACAACTCAACCAAATGTTTATCAAAACTAGACGTTGAACTGTCCAATAATCAATAGATCACATGTACCTTATCTCTTACATACAGAAAGCAGAAAATGTGTGCACCGCGCTCCTCTCCTAATAGGATGACGTAACGGTGTGACGCATATCAGCACTTGAGTCCGACAGTGCCATCAGAAAGCCTGCCAGCCAGTGTACAGAAGAGACATACGGTGAGAACAGTCTCAGAAAGCGTCTAGCAAGCAAGTTAAGCTAGTAGCCTACGAAAAGCAGCAAGTCGCGCAAGGTAAGTACAGTAGCCTATTTCTAAAATTATTATTTCGTTATTTGAGTAAAACGCGCCAGCCATAGATTTTTAGACCGTGACTAGTATAGGTTGTCGAATTCGTGGGTATTGCAGTTTTCTTATTTTTCTAAATATATACATTTACCGGCTCCTATTTTTATATATACAAATCTAAAAGCATGAATTCTATTTTTTCCAGCCAAGTGTAGGGTACCAGTAGCTGACACACATGATGCGCGCAGAAAGCGCAACGCAAGGTCACGTGTTGAGTAGCGGTGTGTGGGTAAAATCACTGGGGAAGCAAAGCCAGCAAAAAAGCCATAATACAACCTATGTTGTGATAATTGCGTTGCTTGCGCTATAACCGATTCGTTCATACGCCACAGTGATATACAATTGGCCGAGACAACAAAAATACAACAGTCACACAGTGGTGGAATAAATTCAACCACACATATGTTTGTTTGATCCCAAAACCGGAGAACAACATCTGTCTGGTGAAGTCCACAAAGCAAATATTGCATGTAACAAACAGTTACATGACCTACAGCATGGTCAAGCAAGTTAATGTTTCCGACAGTTTACTAAACAACTACTGATTTAGAACCATGGAGAGTTACTGCAAGTCAGCACAAAGAAAACAGGAGCACTGCCTGCACTATTCCAGCACCATTTCAACTTAAACATGAAAACATTATTCAATCAACAAGGCTATATGCTTAGTCTAATACAGTTAAAACAAACTTAAAGATACCAAAAACAATTTAGTCCAATCAATGTTGCTAAATAACTTGGCTGTCTATGGTACTGATTTCTGTGTGTGTGTGTGTGTGTGTGTGTGTGTGTGTGCTCAAGTAGAAAAAAAACATGGACTCACCCTACTTGTAGACTAGAATGACAATGCCATCCTCCTCTCAACATGAAAGACTGTCATACAGTAGGCCTAGTACACACTTTTAGTTCTTGTTGTCATAGGCTACCTGGCTAAAATGCTTGCTAGCTTAATGCTTCATGTCCACCAGATGCATCAAACTCTTTGCGTTCATGTGGATGTCATTCATTGTCAATAGAGCAGTCCGCAACAATGTGCGTTTAATATTTTGAACTTGTGTTGCTTTACGGTGCGGTGGTCCAAACGGAAGTACACACACAGACTCCAACTAGCTAGCTTTTAGCTAGTTGAAAAGCGAAGCACGATCGTTAAGTACGGAAAATGTGGGCTAGACATAATGCATATACATCTGGTGGACATCGGGCATAAAAGCCGATTTATGGTCAATCTGGTTCTGTATTGGCCATACAGCATTTATTGCAATGCAGCCTCTGCAGAAGTCAGGGCATTCATACTTCTTGCGGAGCAGAGCTGTTGTGAAGGAAGTGAGTTTGTGTTTATACAGGACGTACCGCCCACACCTACGTCAATCAATCATGTCAATGCGGAGCTATACGGAGCCCTCCGCTTTGTTACAAAATTTGGGAGGTGCAAGGAGCTTGATTTGGCCTCCGCAAGCCTCTGGAGGCTCTGCAATTGTGTCACACCCTCCGTACGGATCTTCTGGACCTCATTGCCGGATCAAGCGTACTGTAAATCGGCTTTAACTTCCTCACATGGGAAACAATGAACCAGCTAAATTAACTAACTAGTTAACGTGAGCCTACTAGGCAACATCTAGGCTAAATATCTCACACCGTTATAATCATTGGCCTGTACGGAGAATTAAGTCAAAACCACAAGCCCAAATCCCCCTCTCTATGGCTTTGGAAAGGGCCAATTTAGCTAGCTAGCTACTGCAGGACAACAACACAAGCAGACCAGAAACAGACAAGTTTTTCTGACAATTACGTTTTGATTTTGATGTGATTTGATTGATGTGAAGCCAAATCCAAACTGGCCTCCCTTGGGGAGTGGTTTTGCTGTGCCAGGACTATCCACAGTAGAGCTCAGCTCAACGCTGATTGGCAAATTATTTTATAATTGTTTTATCAAAGGGAGGCCAAACACTTGCTGTCATCAATCAATCAAATGCTACGCCGGCAACATGTCATACACTTTTTGTCCAGAGAGCATGAGATAGATGGACTACACATACTGAGACAGAGGGGCACTGTTTCCCACGCTCTGATGATTTCTCCGGTGAGATATAGATTCAGATAATTGAAGGAAAATTATGAAAACACAGAGAGATGAAGTCCTCCAGACTCTCCTGCCAGTCCCCAGTCTTTAAAAAAATATATATATACAGTGGGGAGAACAAGTATTTGATACACTGCCGATTTTGCAGGTTTTCCTACTTACAAAGCATGTAGAGGTCTGTAATTTTTATCATAGGTACACTTCAACTGTGAGAGACGGAATCTAAAACAAAAATCCAGAAAATCACATTGTATGATTTTTAAGTAATTAATTTGCATTTTATTGCATGACATAAGTATTTGATCACCTACCAACCAGTAAGAATTCCGTCTCTCACAGACCTGTTAGTTATTCTTTAAGAAGCCCTCCTGTTCTCCACTCATTACCTGTATTAACTGCATCTGTTTGAACTCGTTACCTGTGTAAAAGACACCTGTCCACACACTCAATCAAACAGACTCCAACCTCTCCACAATGGCCAAGACCAGAGAGCTGTGTAAGGACATCAGGGATAAAATTGTAGATCTGCACAAGGCTGGGATGGGCTACAGGACAATAGGCAAGCAGCTTGGTGAGAAGGCAACAACTGTTGGCACAATTATTAGAAAATGGAAGAAGTTCAAGATGACGGTCAATCACCCTCGGTCTGGGGCTCCATGTAAGATCTCACCTCGTGGGGCATCAATGATCATGAGGAAGGTGAGGGATCAGCCCAGAACTACACGGCAGGACCTGGTCAATGACCTGAAGAGAGCTGGGACCACAGTCTCAAAGAAAACCATTAGTAACACACTACGCCGTCATGGATTAAAATCCTGCAGCGCACGCAAGGTCCCCTTGCTCAAGCTAGTGCATGTCCAGGCCCGTCTGAAGTTTGCCAATGACCATCTGGATAATCCAGAGGAGGAATGGGAGAAGATCATGTGGTCTGATGAGACAAAAATAGAGCTTTTTGGTCTAAACTCCACTCGCCGTGTTTGGAGGAAGAAGAAGGATGAGTACAACCCCAAGAACACATTTACATTTACGTCATTTAGCAGACGCTCTTATCCAGAGCGACTTACAAATAGGTGCATTCACCTTATAGCCAGTGGGATAACCACTATACAATGGATTTTTTTTATTATCTTTTTTTTTTATATATATATATATATTTTTTTTGGGGGGGGGGAGAAGGATTACTTTATCCTATTCCAGGTATTTCTTAAAGAGGTGGGGTTTCAAATGTCTCCGGAAGGTGGTGAGTGACTCCGCTGTCCTGGCGTCGTGAGGGAGCTTGTTCCACCATTGGGGTGCCAGAGCAGCGAACAGTTTTGACTGGGCTGAGAGGGAACTATGCTTCCGCAGAGGTAGGGGAGCCAGCAGGCCAGAGGTGGATGAACGCAGTGCCCTCGTTTGGGTGTAGGGACTGATCAGAGCCTGAAGGTACGGAGGTGCCGTTCCCCTCACAGCGCCGTAGGCAAGCACCATGGTCTTGTAGCAGATGCAAGCTTCAACTGGAAGCCAGTGGAGTGTGCGGAGGAGCGGGGTGACGTGAGAGAACTTGGGAAGGTTGAACACCAGACGGGCTGCGGCATTCTGGATGAGTTGTAGGGGTTTAATGGCACAGGCAGGGAGCCCAGCCAACAGCGAGTTGCAGTAATCCAGACGGGAGATGACAAGTGCCTGGATTAGGACTTGTGCCGCTTCCTGTGTAAGGCAGGGTCGTACTCTCCGAATGTTGTAGAGCATGAACCTACAGGATCGGGTCACCGCCTTGATGTTAGCGGAGAACGACAGGGTGTTGTCCAGGGTCACGCCAAGGCTCTTCTCACTCTGGGAGGAGGACACAACGGAGTTGTCAACCGTGATGGCGAGATCATGGAACGGGCAGTCCTTCCCCGGGAGGAAGAGCAGCTCCGTCTTGCCGAGGTTCAGCTTGAGGTGGTGATCCGTCATCCATACTGATATGTCTGCCAGACATGCAGAGATGCGATTCGCCACCTGGTTATCAGAAGGGGGAAAGGAGAAGATTAGTTGTGTGTCGTCAGCGTAGCAATGATAGGAGAGACCATGTGAGGATATGACAGAGCCAAGTGACTTGGTGTATAGCGAGAATAGGAGAGGGCCTAGAACTGAGCCCTGGGGGACACCAGTGGTGAGAGCACGTGGTGCGGAGACAGCTTCTCGCCACGCCACTTGGTAGGAGCGACCGGTCAGGTAGGACGCAATCCAAGAGTGAGCCGCGCCGGAGATGCCCAGCTCGGAGAGGGTGGAGAGGAGGATCTGATGGTTCACAGTATCAAAGGCAGCAGACAGGTCTAGAAGGACAAGAGCAGAGGAGAGAGAGTTAGCTTTAGCAGTGCGGAGAGCCTCTGTGACACAGAGAAGAGCAGTCTCAGTTGAATGACCAGTCTTGAAACCTGACTGGTTTGGATCAAGAAGGTCATTCTGAGAGAGATAGCAAGAGAGTTGGCTAAAGACGGCACGCTCAATAGTTTTGGAGAGAAAAGAAAGAAGGGATACTGGTCTGTAGTTGTTGACATCAGAGGGATCGAGTGTTGGTTTTTTGAGAAGGGGTGCAACTCTTGCTCTCTTGAAGACGGAAGGGACATAGCCAGCGGTCAAGGATGAGTTGATCAGCGAGGTGAGGTAAGGGAGAAGGTCACCGGAGATGGTCTGGAGAAGAGAGGAGGGGATAGGGTCAAGCGGGCATGTTGTTGGGCGGCCTGCCGTCACAAGTCGCAAGATTTTATCTGGAGAGAGAGGGGAGAAAGAAGTCAAAGCATAGGGTAGGGCAGTGTGAGCAGGACCAGCAGTGTCATTTGACTTAACAAACGAGGATCGGATGTCGTCAACCTTCTTTTCAAAATGGTTGACGAAGTCATCCACAGAGAGGGAGGGAGGGAGGGGGGGGGGATTCAGCAGGGAGGAGAATGTGGCAAAGAGCTTCCTAGGGTTAGAGGCGGATGCTTGGAATTTAGAGTGGTAGAAAGTGGCCTTAGCAGCAGAAACAGATGAAGAAAATGTAGAGAGGAGGGAGTGAAAAGATGCCAGGTCTGCAGGGAGTCTAGTTTTCTTCCATTTCCGCTCAGCTGCCCGGAGCTCTGTTCTGTGAGCTCGCAATGAGTCATCAAGCCACGAAGCTGGAGGGGAGGACCGAGCCGGCCGGGGGGGATAGGGGACATAGAGAGTCAAAGGATGCAGAAAGGGAGGAGAGGAGGGTTGAGGAGGCAGAATCAGGAGATTGGAGGGAGAAGGATTGAGCAGAGGGAAGAGATGATAGGATGGAAGAGGAGAGAGTAGCGGGAGAGAGAGAGCGAAGGTTGCGACGGCGCATTACCATCTGTGTAGGGGCAGAGTGAGTAGTGTTGGAGGAGAGGGAGAGAGAAAAGGATACAAAGTAGTGGTCGGAGACTTGGAGGGGAGTTGCAGTGAGATTAGTAGAAGAACAGCATCTAGTAAAGATGAGGTCAAGCGTATTGCCTGCCTTGTGAGTAGGGGGGGATGGTGAGAGGGTGAGGTCAAAAGAGGAGAGGAGTGGAAAGAAGGAGGCAGAGAGAAATGAGTCAAATGTAGACGTAGGGAGGTTGAAATCCCCCAGAACTGTGAGGGGTGAGCCATCCTCAGGAAAGGAACTTATCAAGGTGTCAAGCTCATTGATGAACTCTCCAAGGGAACCTGGAGGGCGATAGATGACAAGGATATTAAGCTTAAATGGGCTAGTGACTGTGACAGCATGGAATTCAAATGAGGAGATAGACAGATGGGTAAGGGGAAAAATTGAGAATGTCCACTTGGGAGAGATGAGGATTCCTGTGCCACCACCCCGCTGACCAGATGCTCTCGGGGTATGCGAGAACACATGGTCAGACGAGGAGAGAGCAGCAGGAGTAGCAATGTTTTCAGTGGTAATCCATGTTTCCGTCAGCGCCAAGAAGTCGAGGGACTGGAGGGTAGCATAGGCTGGGATGAAGTCTGCCTTGTTGGCAGCAGAACGGCAGTTCCAGAGGCTGCCTGAGACCTGGAACTCCACATGGGTCGTGCGTGCAGGGACCACCAGGTTAGAGAGGCAGCAGCCACGCGGTGTGAGGCGTTTGTGTAGCCTGTGCGGAGAGGAGAGAACAGGGATAGGCAGAGGCATAGTTGACAGGCTGCAGCAGATGGCTACAATAATGCAGAGGAGATCGGAATAAAATGAACTAAACATCTGGGAAAGGAGAGAGCCACAACTCCCAAATATAACTCTCCCAACTTCCACCTCAGAAACTATAATTGTTGTAAACTACAGCGGTTCAATGTTTTCTAGGAATAGACTAACCTAGTTTATTCAGCTAGCTAACTAGGTGCAGTATTATTCCGTGAAAAACGTCCGGGCACCTCGTCATAACACACGGCACGAACACACAGAGAGAGCCAAACTAACGTTAGCTAGTCACCCATGTCCCGAATTCCTTGAGCGACTCGGGCTATCAATATGTAAAAAACAAAACACAAGTGTAGGTTATGACTTACCCCTAGCAGCTACTATTAGCTAGCCAAGTGCAAAGCTAGCCACCGTCCCAACCGTGAAGCATGGAGGTGGAAACATCATTCTTTGGGGATGCTTTTCTGCAAAGGGGACAGGACGACTGCACCGTATTGAGGGGAGGATGGATGGGGCCATGTATCGCGAGATCTGGGCCAACAACCTCCTTCCCTCAGTAAGAGCATTGAAGATGGGTCGTGGCTGGGTCCTCCAGCATGACAACGACCCGAAACACACAGCCAGGGCAACTAAGGAGTGGCTCCGTAAGAAGCATCTCAAGGTCCTGGAGTGGCCTAGCCAGTCTCCAGACCTGAACCCAATAGAAAATCTTTGGAGGGAGCTGAAAGTCCGTATTGTCCAGCGACAGCCCCGAAACCTGAAGGATCTGGAGAAGGTCTGTATGGAGGAGTGGGCCAAAATCCCTGCTGCAGTGTGTGCAAACCTGGTCAAGACCTACAGGAAACGTATGATCTCTGTAATTGCAAACAAAGGTTTCTGTACCAAATATTAAGTTCAGCTTTTCTGATGTATCAAATACTTATGTCATGCAATAAAATGCAAATTCATTACTTAAAAATCATACAATGTGATTTTCTGGATTTTTGTTTTAGATTCCGTCTCACACGGTTGAAGTGTACCTATGATAAAAATTACAGACCTCTACATGCTTTGTAAGTAGGAAAACCTGCAAAATCGGCAGTGTATCAAATACTTGTTCTCCCCACTGTATATATATATATTTTTTGATTGGTCAAATATTTGGGGAAGCCTGGCTTCCCTTGGCATCCATGACTACACACCACTGCATGTGTTTTGACACGCTACCAGCTGGCTCTACACAGTTTAGCACAGAATTTATGGGCTCCAGGGCCGTGCACAGACCTTTCAGGGGGCCAAAAAATAAATAAATATATTTTTGGGATACTTACAGGGGTCAAAATCAAATAGCTAAATGATCCTTGGTATGACCATCTTAAAACAATTCCATATGTTTGCTTAGTAGAAACACAGCCCCGGGCCCTTATACCTTAGGAGACATGATTGACATCGGGAAAAGAGGATGGACTATCAGCTGATCTTTGATGATTGAGACTCTCTAAAAACACACCACTTCGATACAGCTACGACCAGAATTTACTTTTTTGTAGCAGATTAGAATTTACGCAGCAGTTTAGGAGAATTATCGTACCAGAATTAGGTTAAGGTTAGGAAAGGGGTTAGCAAACATTCTCTCCTAACCTGTGCGAAAAGTCACAGACAGTAGTAGCTGTATCGAAGTGGCGTGATTTTAGTGATTCTCATTGATGATTGACGTAAATCTGCTAGTTCGCTAGCTCCATTTTTTTTTGTTGCTGATTATGATTTATCGTCAATGCTTAAGTGATAATGCCTGAGAAGCCATACCAACACCCATACCAATATATCCTCCAACCACAGGCTTCGAGGGCATTATTACTATACTATGGGTTACCAACATATTCAAATAATGATTGACATATTTTAATTAAAAACTTTATTTGGATATATGTATTCATACTAGTTCATCCTTCCACTAGATATAGTCCCAACACAAATCTAGGGTTGCTAACCAAGCCGGCTGGTCATTCATTCTATCGGTTAGGTTGCCAGAGACGCAACCCAGTCGTGAAGTTTTTTTGTTCTATATCTTTGGACGCGACCCAGTCGTTCGTTCTAAATGTTCAGTTTCCAGCCCTTATCCCTTGCTTGCTAGCTAGCCAACTTCGGCTAACACAGTCACGTCAAACAGTGCAGCCAGAATAACAGCAAAGTAGCTGCATTTGAGTTTGGTTAACCTTTTACTGCAGTGGGCTAAATCAGGGTCACACAGAGTGTTCCTTGGTAGTCTTAAACACATCTACTCTGAAGCAAAAGTATACACCTCACATACATGGTTATGGGATTTAAAAAAGAAGACACCTGTACCATGTCAGATATAGAGTTAAAATGTATTCAATTTTGAGGTTGCATCCCAATATTACACTTTAAATACATCACAGAAGACTGAAATATAACAAAACCATTTGACATAGAAACACTGGATTTTCAGCGGGATTTATTAATTATGAAATTATGAAAATATTAATAACATTCCACCCATGACGCCACTAGGTCATTTGACTGCAGGAAAGGGCTACGCTTTTCTCTAGTGAGATTTATTTGGAGACATCCATAAAAATTAGCTAATGATGCACGATTGCGCCTGGCATAGAAAAGTGCACTCTCACTCAGACACTCAGCTTGCCATCTACACAGCAACACAATCACTTCAAACTGAACCTGGAAAGACGGCAAAGTAGCTGCATTTTGTTTCGTTTCACCTGTTTTTGTATTTACATTTCTTTGTATATATCAATACAAATTATGCTGAATTATGATTTCGGCAGAAAAACTGCCTGCCTGTCTGGCTCGTCCCGACTCCCGACATGTTCATTACTATGGGAAAGTTACTATGGGAAAGCTGGAGATCGAATTTCAATATTGAAACAATGTGTGTGGGTGGGGGGGTGGTCAGTGTGTGTGTGTGTGTGTGTGTGTAGGCCTACTTGTGGTACTATTATTGTGTCTGTGTGTGTGTGTGTACGTGGAGGAGTGTGTGACTGTAAATGTGAATGTGACTAAGGTGTTTTTTTTAGCAGACTCTTATTTGCCATTTAGGCAGCCAGGTCTAAATACATAAATAATGATATATAATCCAGCCCATGTCATAAATGTGTTACATGTGCACACAGCACAGGCTGGGTCAGTGGGAACTGGGAAGTATGCCTGTGTGTCTGTCTGATTATGTAATCTCTCTCTACACAGCCAGAGGAAATAACGATTTACAGGACTGGACCAAAACCCCCCTGAGACAACGACAGAGAGTAAAAGAAAGAAGAGGCCGGAAGCAGAGGAAGAGAAGCCGTACAGAGGACACCCTGTACTTTGTGTGTCCCATGCTCCTGGGAGAAGTTTCCTGTAGGCCCCAGATCCAGGATCAGCTGCCCCTCCTCCAATCTTAATCTTAATCATAGGAGGGAAGCACACAACTGAACTAAAATCAGCATCTAGAGGATAACTTCCTCCTAATCCTGGCGTTTCCTGGCGACAGGTGTTATTGATCTACTTCCTGGTTTAGCGAAAGGAGCCACTGCTGATAGGCTACCATGCACCGCTTAAGGACTACGGTTGTTAGGCTAGGGCCTATCACGGCCACCCAGACAGCCAAGAGCCAATCACAAGCCAGGTCGGCGGCAGTGGGAGGGGCTTTGAGGACGTTTCAGCCAATAAGGAGTTACACTGCGTCAGTGTCGGCCGAGCCTTTTCTGAATGGGACCAGTTCTAATTATGTGGAAGAGATGTACTACGCATGGCTGAAGAACCCTAGGAGTGTACACAAGGTAGGAGTGTGTGTGTGTGTGTGTGTGTGTGTGTGTGTGTGTGTGTGTGTGTGTGTGTGTGTGTGTGTGTGTGTGTGTGTGTGTGTGTGTGTGTGAGAGAGTGTGTGTGTGCGCGTGGAGCTGCTTCCCAGTACTATGGGTTCTTTATGTTCAGAACGCAGTGGGACAAGAATTATGCAAACACCTGCACAATCAATAACCTTTGGTCAGGGCAAACACACATGGGCGCATACCAGTGGAGGATCCTCAGAGGAGGAAGGGGAGGACCGTCCTCCTCAGTGAATTTCATAAAAATTGAAATTGAAAAACATTAAAAAGGTTATCCTTTTTAGATAAAACTATACTAAATATATTCACATTTCACCAAATAATTTATTAAAACACACTGTTTTGCAATGAAGGTCTACAGTAGCCTCAACAGCACTATGTAGGGTAGCACCATGGTGTAGCCGGAGGACAGCTAGCTTCCGTCCTCCGCTTGGTACATTGACTTCAATACAAAACCTAGGAGGCTCTTGGTTCTCACCCCCTTCCATAGACTTACACAGTAATTATGACAACTTCCGGAGGACGTCCTCCAACCTATCAGAGCTCTTGCAGCATGAATTGACATGTTGTCCACCCAATCAAAGGATCAGAGAATGAATTTAGTACTGAATGCATAAGCCACAGCTAGCTAGCACTGCAGTGCATATAATGTGGTGAGTAGTTGACTCAAAGAGAGAGAAAGACAATAGTTGAACAGTTTTCAACAAATTAATTTCTTCAAAAATGAAGGAGAAGCAAGTTTCACTTACTTAGCTAGCAAATGCAGCTGGCTAGTTTAGCCTACTCAAACACTTAGCTATGACTATCCAACACAACACTGGAACTCTTCCAAGTCAAGGTAAGCTTTTGGTTTTATTAATTTATTGCCACCGGGTCCCACTGGTGTAACTGCTTCGTGACTGTGCGCTGTTACGTTACTGCATGATTGTAGAAGGTTTACTAATGCATTAGTTCTATTAGCTATGTTGACTAGGACGTTACTTTAGCTAATATGGAGACAATGATGTAGGCTGTGTGTAGCGATTATGACATGGTTTGGCTTGGAAAGGTTTTTTCGCCTGGTCACATACAGCTGATGTGTTGTACATTGAAGTCCACAAAGGAAGGGAAAAGGTGAGAGGAGGAGAGTGCATAGAGGCTAGAAGGAATACAACGTGGTGTTTACGCGTGATCAGGGGTGTATTCATTCTGCCGATTCTGTTGAAAAACGTTTCTTAAACGGAAGCAAATGAAACGGGGATAAAAATAACTGAATTTGTCCAATAGAAACTCTCGTTTGCAACTGTTGGACTAATGATTACACCCTAGATCAGCTAGATGCGGGCAAGAGTGTGCAAGGCGATATTGAATGTGTCACTGTCTGTCCATGTGTCACTGTCTGTCACGTCAAATGTTTCTCTCGACCTGTGTGCTCCTACGTTGTAAACGTTCATTCATAGGCTAGGTTGTAGCAACCTCGTGATGGGTATAGGGAAAATTTGAGTATCATGTAGTAGCCTAAACCTATCGCTGTTACATTGAACTGGGTGAATGGAATATAAATGACAGTCATCCAATATGCTGTAATAGAAATAAGGCCATGCTCATGAAAAAAAATGGCACTGACTGCCACTAGTGATGCGCGGGTTGACTCATAACCCACAGAACCTGCAGTTATATCCGCGGGCCGAGCAGGTTTAGGGTC
This sequence comes from Coregonus lavaretus, assembly GCF_964263955.1. NCBI lineage: Eukaryota > Metazoa > Chordata > Actinopteri > Salmoniformes > Salmonidae > Coregonus > Coregonus lavaretus. The sequence goes on along the minus strand of NC_140011.1, from coordinate 6,828,916 downwards.
ATGAAATATTGTGTGGATGGAGGGCTGGTGGGTGGCGGGCGGTTTGAATAAAGAGAAAACAGTGCATTAAAAATCCATAAATGTATCATTCTTGTGCAAGTTATATCTATAGGCTACATTGAGGTTTTTCTTTCATTATTTTTATCTGCCGTTGTTGCGTAAGCCTAAGCTTTAGGGCCTAACTGTACGCTCGCCAAATACACAGCAATTGTCGAATGCTTTTGGGAGCTTGGACAGAAAAAGTCAACTTCGATCCACTGAGGCAAAAAGGACAATGTCGGAGTTTAATTCCATAAGAGAAAATCTGCAAAATGGAGAGTTGAAAATAAAGAGAAGGGAGGGCCAGAACAGTTGCCTGTTTGGGAAAGATGTTATATGTGGTGATTGTTCGGCGCTATACAAGTTTGAGTCACAAGACGGGGTCTTCAAATATGTGACCGACCGGCTCGATTTGATCTTATGTAGCAAAATTTGAAATTGTGTTTTTTACATTGGATAAAAGTAGAGACTCAGTGCTAGAAAATTGTATATCATACGCTACAGTTGAGGAACAATGGGAAAGTAATTCTGCTTTGAAAGTTGATAAACTTGTAACCCCACTTTTGAGAAAATGGCCCTTTAATGTTTTGGGACACCTACTGGAGAGCTCTTCTTTGTCTACACCCTATTCAGCATCGTTCACACACTCTTAAACCTTATTCCCACCCATCTCTTTAAGGATTCACATTTGAGGCCATGTGCTATACAGAGTGAGTACGGTAGTGTACTAAATAAATAATGACCATATCATATAGCTGACAACATCTTAACTTTAGCTCATTTGTATTTGTTATTACAGGAAAATAAACTCACAACAAGATCATTATTTACAAGTTAATGGCGAGCTAATTACAGAAAATAGCTAATGGTTGTGAGTGTGATGAAATAAAAGCAGGGCGTTCTACCAGAGAATTTTTTAACTTGGACACTGTCTCGTTGGCCTAGCGTTATATCCTGATTTGACTTTGGTGCTGGTCATGTTTGTCTTCACATTACCGTCTCTGGTAAACACACACTATATCAAATAAAAGCAAAGTTTATTTGTCACATGCACAGGATACAGAAAGTGTAAACGGTACAGTAAAATGGTTACTTGCATAGTGGAGACTTTTGTTTAGACATGTAGCTAGCTAGCTAAACAATGAACCATAATCCTAACTCATAACATTACTACCCTGCATGAATCTGCTGGTAGCTAAAGCTAACCAACTAGCTAAGTTCAATGTTAGCTAGATAGCTAACATTAGGCTATAACTAGCTATGCAAATGCTAGCTAGCTAACAGTACAATGAAAATGACTTTCTGACAAAATTAGAAAAGTATCATATCTGAAAATGTAGCTAGCTAGACTATCTTACCCGTATACATGTATGAACACTTCTCCCTCTCTGTCACAGATGCCATGGTTGCATTTAGTTTGAAGATGTAATCCGGAGACAGGTGTTTTATACAACAGCCTTCTGTGTGTTTTCTTTTAGACTCCCTCTGCATATTTGCAATCAAACGCCAGAATTTCTCAATTTCCTTAGCTATCATACTCTGCTTCCACCAGGCATTCCACTGATTTCAAAACTCGGTCCTCCAGAAAGTGGAGAGCATTAGCAACACTTATGCAGTTCTTTGTGATATCTTTCAAAACAGCCGTGTTAGAAAGGATTACCTACACATACTGAGTAGCTCATGCTATAGACAGAAGCGAGCTACATGGCAGACCAATCCAAACTCATCTCTCGGCATGTCCAGCCCATCCATTATCTCAGCCAATCATGGCTAGCGGGAAGGTTCCTGTCTTTTTCCATGGCTAAACCAATTAGGCTCGTAATTTAACAATTTTATTCGTATTTACAGATGTCATACAAGTTTGTTATTAAGGCACATAAAAGTTAACATGTTCCGGAAGACATTTCTGCCCAAAAACACATTTTGTGTCTTAACATTTTTTTTTACATTCAAATGCCCCACCTGTAGAGTAGTGATGCGCGACATATGCCTAGTTTCCTGAAACAAGTACATATGGCACGTCAAGGGAACTGTACTGTTCAGATGGGTTAAATGGAATAGTACTGAAATCTGGACACTGAATGTAGGTCTATAACCTCTCACATAGCCTAAAATAATATTAACTCCTGCATAATTAAGCAATTCTTGCAGTAAAATGATACACCAAATGTACAGGAGGGGAGAAATATGATTTCTTTCTTTCAGCATCTTGAGAGAATGAATGCGCGGTTAGGGACCGCCTTTAAATGTTGTATCTTTATCAGCATCATAAACGCTGATAGTATTTCAACCACATAAAATATGCATCCAAGCCGAACTGAATGACATGTTGGGTCATTTTCATAGCTTTTAATTCCCTTAACCCACAAGTCTAAGCCCTGTCCAAGCCAGAGGAGGGGTTCTACTAAGCTATATGGAATTGTTTTAAGAAGGTCATATCAAGGATTATTTTGCTTATTTGATTTTGAATTTTAAGACCCCTTGAAGTATCAAAAAATAGATAAAATAAATTATTTGATGAAAAATTATTTCTGGTCTTAGCCCATACATGCTATTAGCCCATACAAACGCATTGAATAACAGAGTCACTACATGGAACAACAGATAGTCCCCCAAAAAATCTAAATGAAGTTTGTTTTGAAGTGTCTGTCCTACTGTGCCTTGCAAAAGTATTCATCCCCCTTGGAGTTTTTCCTATTTTGTTGCATTTCAACCTGTAATTTAAAGGGATTTTTGTTTGGATTTCATGAGATGGACATACAAAATAGTCTGCAACACTACTAAGCAAGGGGCACCACCAAGCAAGCGGCACTGTGAAGACCAAGGAGCTCTCCAAACAGGTCAGAGGCAAAGTTGTGGAGAAGTACAGATCAGGGTTGGGTTATAAAAAAATATATGAAACTTTGAACATCCCACGGAGCACCATTAAATCCATTATAAAAAAATGGAAAGAATATGGGCAGAAAAAAGCCATTGCTTAAAGAAAAAAATAAGCAAACAGGTTTGGTGTTCGCCAAAAGGCATGTGGGAGACTCCCCAAACATATGGAAGAAGGTACTCTGGTCAGATGAGACTAAAATTGAGCTTCCCCAGGGTGCAGGGTGGTGGCAGTATCATGCATTTTATTTTATTTTTTAGCAGACGCTCTTATCCAGAGCGACTTACAGTTAGTGAGTGCATACATTTTTCTTTTCATACTGGTCCCCCGTGGGAATCGAACCCACAACCCTGGCGTTGCAAGCGCCATGCTCTACCAACTGAGCTACACGGGACTTAAATTCTTGAGGGAAAACTGTTTCAGTCTTCCAGAGATTCGAGACTGGGACGGAGGTTCACCTTCCAGCAGGACAATGACCTTAAGCATACTGCTAAAGCAACACTCAAGTGGTTTAAGGGGAAACATTGAAATGTCTTGGAATGGCATAGTCAAAACCCATACCTCAATCCAATTGAGAATCTGTGGTATGACTTAAAGATTGCTGTACACCAGCATAACCCATCCAACTTGAAGGAGCTGGAGCAGTTTTGCCTTGAAGAATGGGCAAAAATCCCAGTGGCTAGATGTGCCAAGCTTATAGAGACATACCCCAAGAGACTTGCAGCTGTAATTGCTGCAAAAGGTGGCTCTACAAAGTATTGAGGGGTGAATAGTTATGCACGCTCAAGTTTTCTTTTTTTTGGTCTTATTTCTTGTTTGTTTCACAAATTGTTTTATTTTGCATCTTCAAAGTGGTAGACATGTTGTGTAAATCAAATGATACAAACCCCAAAAATGTTTTAATTCTAGGTTGTAAGGCAACAAAATAGGAAAAATGCCAAGGGGGTGAATACTTTCGCAAGCCACTGTACCTTCAGACAAGTCTTGTGAGACCTGTGGGCGTCCTATACAGTGGCGGCTCCTGAAAAAATTCTCAGGAGGGGCAATTTTTCTGATGATTTAGGTGACCTACACACATTTAAAAAAAGATATGTCCAGCAACAACATGAAGACAGGGGCAGCATATAAGTCAATACCAGAAGCATTTATTGACTGATCTGGGGAGATGGATTCCAGTTTCTGTGACAGATTATAAATAATCTCTGATGCCTTTGTTATATTAGCTTTTGGTTGAATGTACTGTCGTAGTAAATATATAATGTTATAGCTTGGTCTGACTAAAATCTTGTGCATGACCCATTTTGTGTTGGGCGTTTGTTTTCAATCAATGCTGTTCCTATCCTATAACAATGGACAAAAGAGTCCTATCTTGTCAGCCTTGTCAGCAGGTGGCCAAGGACAACACCCACGCCATAGGTCTCTCAGTTCTTCCAACTCACGAGTTCTTGCTCTGAGGACACACACACACACACACACACACATCATCACTGATAACACACACACACACACACATCATCACTGTTAAACACACACACACACACACACACACATAATCACTGTTAAACACACACACACACACACACAAAAATCCCCTCTCTTTAGGCTGAACATTTGAAGACAGAGAACCCGACTCAGAGCCAATGCAACAGTGGAGGGGACCTCGCCCAACTCATCAGGACCAATCAGAAGATCAGAACTACTAGATTCAACCTACATCATTTATTGTATAAAATGTCAGCACACAATGTTTTCGGGGCTCTCTTCAGATAGCTCCCTAAGAGTTTGACGAACGAGTCCGTGCACGCGATTCCAGATATCTTTACCTCTGAATAAACTGCCTTTATTATACCATATCCACCCTGTCCAAAGTCTCTACTTGGTCTCAGTTCTCCAGTAAACTTGTGATTATCAACAGTACACAACGGTAACAAACAATTGGGGGAACTCACGGGGCAGATAGTAAGGTCACAGTGACACAGAAAGCAGTTCAATGTCGGGGCTCGGGGGTACAGAGTCGCTCTCTTACCAGGATCGATTTTCCCTGTGACTGTCAGATCGAGGTCCGCTCCGACCAGGGTGAAGCCGGCCGGCTCCACTTCTCTGTCCGGGACTCTGTCATCCAGCCAAGTCTCCCAGCTGTATTGGATTCCGCTGCCAGCAACGTTTTCATTATTTAGTCCGTTCGTAGCGGGTATGTACACGATCAACAAGATCAGTCCAAAACCCACCACTCGAAATCCATGGTTGGCAGAATGTTTGTAAACTAAGTGTACAAATTAAAAACATAAAATAACGCCACTAAGTGTACAAATTAAAAACATAAAATAACGCCACACTGCAGGTCGCAAAGAGACGCTGCTAGCCGCTATTTGCTTAGTTACGTTCATGGTTACGTCACGTATGACGAAAGCGCGTAAGTGCAAGCCCACAGACACCCATAGAGAATGTATTGAAAGCTTTGAAATTTGAAAAAAATAGATTTTACATGACAGGCTATGAGAGACTTCTGGGCGATTTTCAACCTGACTGAAATCGCCCAAAAACGGGCGGGGCCATTTGAAGCACGACTTTAGCCTGATTTGACATTTAGTGGCAGTCAGATCAGATTACAACACTGATAACTACTGTTGCCGTGATATAATTGATTAGAAAAAAAATCCCTTCCTTTTCCCGTTTGGCAGTGCGTCGCCCATATCGCCCTATTGAACAGGCCGTCCCTGGTCCTATAGCAAAAACAACCGACATGTACATTTTTGTGAGAGTCTCACCTTTCCACAGTCTGTAGCCAAAACAATTCGGACACTACAGACAGAAGTTGGCAGATTGGCTGTACCAACTTCAGACTGTACCGACTTCAGTCCCAAGATGCTTGTGGAGGTCACAGAGCAAAACGGAGAACACCATTGAGTTCGTGATAATAGTAGGCCAAACCGTTCGGACGCTATAGACGATTTTGTGAGAAGACCGATTTTCGGTATGTCTCATGGTCTGACAAATACCACTCTAGCTCTGTCACCTTTCACCGCAGATGCGGAAGACACATCCAATACAAAAATACAGATCTCTCTGTCTTAAACTGATGGATTTGTATGGGGATTTCTTTATGATGCTAATTAGATTTATACTCAGTGTCAGGAGACCAGTGAGATGTTAGAATAGAAGGTTTCTGATTAGGAATATTAGTTCATGGCATTGTGTCGTGTCAATAGAATGGACTTCTTTTTGGGATTTGCGTGTATTGTTTTGTATTGTTAGGTATTACTGCACTGTTGGAGCTAGGAACACCCGTGATAACATCTGTAAAAATGTGTACTCGACCAATAACATTTGATTTGATTTAGAGGCTGATGGTCTGTGTGTGTGTATGTGTGTGTGTGTGTGTGTGTGTGTGTGAGAGATAGTGTGTGTGTGCGGGGAGTTGCAATATTGTGTGGCCTATAGGGGCATACGCAGATGCGCATACGCATGCATGGACACACAAGCCCCCCCCCCCCCCCCCCCCACACACACACACACACACACACACACACACACACACACACACACATGCACATACACATACATACTGTGGTATTCCACTGACAACTGACTAATCTCTAAAGCCTGTAAACTCATTAGACTTCTCCCAGGTTAGAAACAGTTACACACTTCTCTGTGTGTGTGTGTGTGTGTGTGTGTGTGTGTGTGTGTGTGTGTGTGAGTGTGAGTGTGAGTGTCATTGACCGCATGGTTGACCCAGTCTTACTCAATATGCCAAGTCAGAGCCTGGAAGCCTCACCAGTGAACCAACTCAATGCCTGTTTGTGTCGTCATCATTGAATAGCTGTGTGTGTGCCTATATGTGTGTGTGTCTGTGTGTGTGCGTACTTGCCTGCATACATCCTATGTGAGTGACTTTGTGTGTGACACAGCTGTTCTAACAGTTTGTTCTAGTTTATATAACCCAGAGCCCTGATTATGAAATGGTGTGTGTTACTGCATCCCAGGATTTAACCAGCTAAAGAGTTCTGCCTGGCCCACTTTGGAAGCACTCTCAGATGCCTGATCTGATCAACCAATGCTTAACATGGCTTACTGACCTAAAAACCAAGCCCTATAAACTACTGTTCAGTAGGAGCACTACCTATGTTCATGTTATTGTTCATGTTATGGCAAGGTATTGAATAAACGTGTAACTGCATGTTATTGTACATCAAAATATTTGTATATTGTAGAGCAGTTTTTGGCTCAATTACAGCGTTTTGGTCAGATTAAAACTTGCAAATATTGCAAAGCCTGTTCAAAAGCACTCACTGTGACTGATATGGCATGGGTCACATCCAAAAGAGAAATGTACTAAATTAATATTAAGTGTTTGTTTTCTCCCCTTGTGCTAAATTAGTTTAAAGGGCGACTGCACTTCCTCCTTTGGCCTCATTTTAGATTTGGTTCATTAAGAAATGCTAGCATCCGTGACTGAATTCAAACGTGAGTTGGTTTCGGGGTGTGGTTTGATGTGGTTGTCTCTTGTGTATGTTCACAGGTGGGAGAGTTAGCTAAATTATTTAGCCAATTAGCTTCAGCTAGCTGGTGTGCGACGTTGGCAAAGTTGGTTTTGACTTCGTATAGCCTAACTCTGGGGCTAGTTAGGGAAATGAGACAACATTTTGTAAATATTTTAAATGCTTTCAATATTTGTATATGTGTAGTGGAAAAAGAAAGACAGTGAACAAATGTGAACAATGATGAAGGCCAGTGATGAAGATGCGTCTAGTGACTTGCTAGCGCCGAGGCCCAGCGTGATGACAATCATAATTTATAGCATTAGTAGAATGACAGACCATCTGTGGGCTATCACAGGGGTCAAACACCTTATCTGTGGCAATCTCAATGAAGAGACATTCCCACAGAAGTCCAAGGGTCACTGAAGACAGGAGAGGTGAAGACTGATGAAACCTGAATAGACAGAATGTATGTTACTGTGTGAATTTAATTGTCATGTTTGGATTGTTTCCAGAGTTCATAAAGAGCTATGAATGTTGATATATTTAATTGTACTGTTACAGAGAAACTGTGTTATTCTGTTCGTCGGACAGCGCATAGTTCAAAGAGGAGCGACACAGGGGTGCGCCCGTATAATTTAGATAAGAGTTGTGATAATTAGATCCAAGAATGTGTGCGTTGTTTTAATGTTTTGAGCCATGCAAAGTGATGTTAATTAATGGTGATAGGAGATACAGGGATTTGGCGCTCTTGGAAGAATAAAAGCTGGGTTTAAATGTTGATCATGGAGTCATTGGTAAACCGATCTCCTGATATACGCTTGTATGTCATAGTAGTGAGTTTTCTATGCTGTTAAAGACTTAGGATATTTTGGATTATTTTCATCGTGATGATTTCTGGTATGTACCATTTGTTAATTGTATTCTTACTTCATAGCTGTAATAAATCGGATTATTTATAAATGGATACGAACCGTAGTCCTCACATTTCTGAGTAATATTCCTTGAATTATTATTTGATGAAATGTCCAATGGTAAATGTTATTCACAATATACATAGCACATGTGCTCGGTCTCTAACTGTGCATCTCTGAGCTAAGGGTTAACTCAACCATTTAATGCTAGGACATTGATTGCAAAAATATTAGCACTTAGTTCCTTAGCCTCTTAATAATAGCATAACGGTAAACCTAGGCACGTGCATCTTAGTATTCCGAGTGGTGACGCAATGCTCGCAACCTTGGCTATACCCACTGGATACGATTCTGGACCTATAGCCTTCGAACAAAAATGGAGTCAGATAGTGCATTTCAACAATTTGTAGTTAGTTTGAGGTTTTTAACTCATTGAAATTTGGAGCTATTGAAATGTTAACATATTGTCCCATGTATATTGTGTAATTTACCTAAGGTCCCTAACTAGCCCAATATGGATATCCAAAGATGATTTCCAAATTGATGATTTCTTGTGTGCTGCCAGCTGTGGGCATGTGGGCAGGATTGAAACAAACCCAACCTTCATTTATGTTGTGATGCGGTCACGACCACAAGTCTTACAAAACCCTGTTTTGGATGAGACTGACCAAAAGTATCCTATTTACACTGTAGTCAATTTTGACAGTAGAATATATGTTTCTGACTCATATCAATGCCACATAGGCTGTTTTCTAAATGAGAAGTCGTTTTTTAGGGGCAGTTGCTCTTTAACGTTGCTCAATGTGGCTTGGCAACCTAAGATCAATAGATAATATTAGGCAATGCAGTTGCTAACTATCTGGTACCAAATGGTGTCTCGTAGTGGTGCTAGTTTTTAAATGAATTCCAAAGAGGCAAAAGTAATTCATAGGTTTTTACTATGTAATTACCATTTTACCATGTGATTTATTGGTAAATACCTGGCATACCTGGATTGATGGTTTTCTAACCAAGCCCTCTTTCTGTTCTTCTGTCTTTCTTCCCTCTCTCTCTGTCTCTCTCTCTGTCTCTCTCTCTCTCTCTGTCTCTCTCTCTGTCTCTTTGTCTCTCTGTCTCTCTCTCTCTGTCTCTTTGTCTCTCTCTCTCTCTCTCTCTCTCTCTCTCTCTCTCTCTCTCTCTCTCTCTCTCTCTCTCTCTCTCTCTCTCTCTCTCTCTCTCTCTCTATTTCTATTTCTTTCTCTCCCTCTCTCACTCTGCAGTCGTGGGATATTTTCTTCCGGAATGCCAACGCGGGGGCGCCACCAGGCGCAGCCTATCAGAGCCCTCCTCCTCTGGGTGGTGCTGCTCTGGGATTGGCCAACGCCCAGGCGATGGTCGGGGTGCAACCTAACGTGGAGAAGCTAGTGGAGGACCATCTGGCTGTACAGTCGCTTGTACGGGCATACCAGGTACTGTACACACACACACTGACACACTGAGTGTAACACCTGTGTCTAGGATGTTCCTCTGAACACACACACACACACACACACACACACACACACTGAGTGTCATTGCCCTGTATGTGTCTAGGTGCGGGGGCACCACATAGCCAAGCTGGACCCTCTGGACATCAGTGTGGTAGACTTTGATGAGGCCCCAGTAATGGTGGGCTTGAAGAAAGTTGGTGAGAAACGTGTGCCCGCCTGCCTCGCCTCGCTGCCGTGTGTGTGCCAACTCTGATTAAGCGGCTTGTTTGTTAACCTTTCTGATTGATTGTCTTTCTTTCTTCTTCCTGTTCTCCCTTCGTTTATTTGTTCTCTTTTTCTCTTTTTCCCTCCCTCTTGCTTTCTTGATTTATTTTGTCTTTCACCTCTTTTTGATTTGTCTTTCCTCCCCTCTGCTCTCTTTTGCTGTTTCATTTATTTTGTATCTTTTAATTTGTTCCCTCCCTTCTCTCGAACCCGCCCCCTGCCCCCCTGTAGATTCGGGGTCACCACGTGGCACAGCTGGACCCTCTGGGCATCATGGCTGCCATCGACCCAGGCCCTCCCCCCTCTGACATCATCACCTCCAATGACAAACTGGGTGAGGAGAGGAGGGGAAGGGTAATTGAGACTGATGGGTTTTAGGCCTTAAATATAGTCTGTCACCACATATCTAACCCTAACCCACACCCATATCCTCACCCTCCACATGGTTTAACCCACCTGTCACCAGCCTGTCACCCAACTATGCAATTTCCTTAGCGTGTACTATAGCATACATGCTGCTTCTTCTAGCAGTATACTAAACTATATATTTGTCTGTGCTAGTGTTGCATTTGCCATGGGTAAATATTACCATCCCGCCATTTTGTTTAATTCATTCTCAGTCACATTTAGGGCACAGAGTCAGATTGTCGTACTGTTAAACCATGGGATCTAGTCATCTCTCCAGGCATACTGTTATCTAATCACCCCTTCCTCCTGCCTGGGTAATCTCTAGGGAATGATCTCCGACAGTACATATAACACACTAGTATTCCACAGTATTCTCTGTACGTGCTAGAGATAAGAGAAGATGAGGTTTGTGGCCACTTTAACCCTTTGAGGACAGAACGTTTTTAGGAACGTCATCATTCCCAGTGTTCTGTGCCGTAATTCTCCAGTGGAATTCCCCCATTGTGGTGTCATCATGGAATCTGTCAGAGATAAGTGTAGAGATAAGATAAGAGAAGTGTTTCCCCACCCCCGCAACTCATGTAGGGTTAACTGCATAGGGGACTGGGGGTTAAAAGTTCTGACAATGTCATGATGACGTTGTGGACTGGTTGTATTGTGCCGCCTGCTATCTTACAAGGCCTTCACATAGAACAACACGTCATTGTCAGCACACTATTGTGACGTTCACACAACCAACGAAAGGGAAGGCAGTGAAAGGGTCACTGAGAGTGTGTGTGCATGCATGCGTGAGTGTGTGTGTGAGTGCATATGCATGTGTGTGCACTGAAAGGATTACAGAGTTAAACAAATTGTGATGACATGGAATTTACAGTTGGCCTATTGCTAAGTGGTGTTGGGGTCAAAGAGGTCTCTTCTGCACTCTTAGAAAAAAGGGTTCCAAAGGGGTTCTTCGGCTGTCCATAGGAGAACCCTTTTTGGTTCCAGGTAGAACTCTTTTGGGTTCCATGTAGAACCCTCTGTGTAAAGAGTTCTACATGGATCTCAACAGGGTTCTACCTGGAACCGAAAAGGGTTCTTCAAAGGGTTATCCTTTGGTTCTGTGTGTCTCAAATGAGTATTGTTGAGCTTCAGTAGTGTGTCTGACTAGCTGACTGACTGGCTGTCACTTTTAGCTGATGTCAACAGGGCCCTCAACAACTTTGAGGAATGCTAGGCTATATGAAGCAATATCCGGGTTTGTGTGTGGGTTTGAGAGACATCTATGGGTGTGCACCAGAATGTGTGTGCGTGTTTGTGTGCATGTGTGCGTCACCAACCTGTTCGTGTGTACGTTTCACTAACCCATATGTGTGTGTCTCTCTCTGTGTCCCCCAGACCTCTCTGGGTATAAAGAGCGTCTGTATGATCTCACTGCTGAAGGTATGGACACAGCCCCTAGACTACAATACCCAGGATCCTCTACTTCCTTTTTAGCTCTGCTACAGCTCCGCTGCTGCTGCGGCCTGATTCCAAATCGACACCATGCCCCTGTCTCTACGTATTTGTTGTCTATGCCCCTAAGACTACGCTCTCAGATGGAGAAGCAAGGGTCTAGGGATCAGGTCACAGTATTGGTTTGGAACTGGACCTAAGGATTTCTCTGTAGCATTCAGGTGATGTTTCCCTAGTCCCACTGATGAGTGATGGTAGGATAGTTCCCTAGTTCTAACTCTTCTTTTATCTCTGGGTTGCTCTGTGGGCAGTTTATTGTAGAAGTAGAGTTGTGTGTGTGTGTGTGTGTGTGTGTGTGTGTGTGTGTGTGTGTGTGTGTGTGTGTGTGTGTGTGTGTGTGTGTGTGTGTGTGTGTGTGTGTGTGTGTGTGTGTGTGTGTGTGTGTGTGTCTGTGTCTGTGTGTGTGTGTGTGTGTGTGTGTGTGTGTGTGTGTGTGTGTGTGTGTGTGTGTGTGGCAGGTATCCTAGCGGTTAAAAGCGTTCGCCCAGTAATCGAAAGGTTGCTGCTTCCAATCTCCGAGCCAACTAGGTGAAAAATCTCTTGATGTGCCCTTGTGCAAGGCACTTAACCCTAATTGCTCCTTTAAGTCACTCTGGATAAGAGCGTCTTCTAAATGACTAAAATGGAAATGTGTGTTCTCAGGGTCAGTGAGAGGCCTGTGTAGACATGTCTCTCCGGCTGCCTCAACTCTTTAACTTGATTAGATTTCATTAAGACTTCATCTGCTTGGCTGGATTCCCCCCAGTCTCATAGTGTTAGAGAACGCTGCCCTGTTGGTTTATGTACTCCATCCATATCAGGACTGTTACTCATACACCTACAGGGAGATCACACACACACCTAAGATTCCTTCTGTAATAAAAAGCATATTATAAATGTATTGGCTAAAAGTATAGACTTTGACCTATAGTCTTTCTGTTAAAGTAACTGTCCAGTAAAAATCTATCTTCTAAAAGTTCATATTCTGTTAACTCATAACCAAATAATGTTGTTGACTCGTCCTATACTCGTATTTGTGGCCAAAGCATAAATAATAAAAATACATTTTATAAAAAACACCTCAAACTTGTATCTCAAACAGACTGTTTCAAAAATACTTGCTATTTCCTAATAGAACATGATGTCATGTTGGCTCATTGGCTGAGCTGGCCAATCAACGGTCTACTCGCATGAATATTTTTAATGACGGGTATATGCCTACACCATTCTGCTGTTAGGTGTACGTGGTACGCCCACACCATTCAAACACCTAAATGCTGCTTTTTAACATACTTACAATTGTTTGGAAGGAAAACTATTTCAATCATATTGTAATTAATTCTAGTTAATTTTTCATAGAAATCTGTAAACACTGGACAGTTACTTTAACATAACAGAAACAGCTGTTTAGGTCATCAGTGTAGCACTGATGCTACCGATGCTCCTAGGTTTTACACACTCAAGCATAACATATGGCAATGGAAACTTTCAATAAAGAACACATGTACAGTGCCTTCAGAAAGTATTCACACCCCTTGACTTTTTCCACATTTTGTTGTGTTACAAGGTGGGATTCAAATGGATTTAATTGTAATTTTTTGTCAATGATTGTCAACGTCTGGGTGAAGTGGTGAAACTGAATCAGGCGCAGGACACAGAACTGAGAAAAGTATGGCTTTACTAAACACAAAGTAAACCATAGCAAACCCTCCACGCAGGGAAGAGCAAAACAACAGCTCAACAGACAACGTAACAACGAACAATCACGCACAAACCCAGGAGGGAAAACAGACGTAATATAGGGAAACCAATAAGCCTAATGAGTAACAGGTGTGAATAATAAAGACAGGACTAGTGTGACACAGAAACATCAATCGGTGGCAGCTAGTACTCTGGTGACGACGAACGCCGAAGCCTGCCCGAGCAAGAAGGAGGGGCAGCCTCGGCTGTATCCGTGACAACGATCTACACAAAATTATCTGTAATGTTAAAGTGAAAGAAAAATTCTAACATTTGTAAAGAAAATTACAAAAAATAAAACACTAATATATCTTCATTACATACATAAGTATTCAACCCCCTGAGTCAATACATGTTATAATCACCTTTGGCAGCGATTACAGCACTAAGTCTTTCTGGGTAAGTCTCTAAGAGCTTTCACACCTGTATTGTGCAAAATATGCACATTATTTTTTTTTTACATTCTTCAAGGTCTGTCAAGTTAGTTGTTGATCATTGCTACGCAGCTGATTTAAGTCAAAACTGTAACTACGCCACTCAGGGACATTCAATGACGTCTTGGTAAGCTACTCCAGTGTATATTTGGCCTTGTGTTTTCGGTTATTGACCTGCTGAAAGGCGAATTTGTCTCCGAGAGTGGTACTTAGTGATTTTTTGTGACCCTGAGCAGTTTCCTTCCTCTCCGGCAACTGAGTTGGAGTTTGGGAAACTTTGCACTACAAAGATACAGGCGTTGGGTTTGTGCAGGGTTTCTCAAACTCGGTCCTCGTGACCCCAAGGGGTGCATATTTTTGGTTTTTGCCCTAGTACTACACAGCTGATTCAAATAATCAACTTATCATCAAGCTTTGATAATTTTCATCAGCTGTGTAGTGTTATGGCAAAAAACTAAACGTGCACCCCTTGGACCAAGTTTGGGAAACGCTGTATGTAGTGACTGGATGTATTGATACACCATCCAAAGTGTAATTAATAACTTCACCATGCTCAAAGGGATATTCAATGTCTGCTTTTTTTCTTTCTACCCATCTACCAATAGAGGTGCCCTTCTTTGCGAGGCATTGGAAAACCACCCTGGTCTGTGGTTGAATCTGTGTTTGAAATTCATTGATCGACTGAGGGACCTTACAGATAATTGTATGTGTGGGGTACAGAGATAATAATAATAATAATAAGCCATTTAGCAAACGCTTTTATCCAAAGCGACTTACAGTCATGTGTGCATACATTTTTTTTTGTGTATGGGTGGTCCCGGGGATCGAACACACTACCTTGGCGTTACAATCGCCGTGCTCTACCAGCTGAGCTACAGAGGACCACGGTAGTCATTCAAAAATCATGTTAAACACTATTACTGCACACAGAGTGAGTCCTGCAACTTATTATGTGACTTGTTAAGAACATTTTTACTCCTGAACCTATTTAGGCTTGCCATAACAAAGGGGTTGAATACTTATTGACTCAAGACATTCATTCAATTTTTAAATAATTGTGACCAACCGGCTCGATTTGATCTTATGTAGCAAAATTTGAAATTGTGTTTTTTACATTGGATAAAAGTAGAGACTCAGAGCTAGAACATGGTATATCATACACTACAGTTGAGGAACAATGGGAAAGTAATTCTGCTTTGAAAATTGATAAACTTGTAACCCCACTTTTGAGAAAATGGCCCTTGAATGTTTTGGTATACCTAATGGAGAGCTCTTCTTTGTCTACACCCATTCAGCATCATTCACACCCTCTTAAGCCTTAGCCCCACCCATCTCTTTAAGGATTCACATGTGACGCCATGTGCAAAACAGAGTGAGTACGATGGTAGTGTGCTAAACAACCAAAGATTTCAAGACTAAGTTAACGTTAAGTTAGCTGGTTAGCCAGTTCAAATAATGAGCATATCATATAGCTGACAACATATTCATTGTATTCATTATTACAGGAAAATAAACTCACAACAAGATCATTACTTACAAGTTAATGGCGAGCTAATTACAGAAAATAGCTTATGATTGTGAGTGTGATGAAATAAAAGCAGGGCATTCTACTGGAGAATTTTAGAACTTGGACACTGTCTCTTTGGCCTAACATTATACAGTGGGGAAAAAAAGTATTTAGTCAGCCAGCAATTGTGCAAGTTCTCGCACTTAAAAAGATGAGAGAGGCCTGTAATTTTCATCATAGGTACACGTCAACTATGACAGACAAAATGAGAAAAAAATTCCAGAATATCACATTGTAGGATTTTTTATGAATTTATTTCCAAATTATGGTGGAAAATAAGTATTTGGTCAATAACAAAAGTTTCTCAATACTTTGTTATATACCCTTTGTTGGCAATGACACAGGTCAAACGTTTTCTGTAAGTCTTCACAAGGTTTTCACACACTGTTGCTGGTATTTTGGCCCATTCCTCCATGCAGATCTCCTCTAGAGCAGTGATGTTTTGGGGCTGTCGCTGGGCAACACAGACTTTCAACTCCCTCCAAAGATTTTCTATGGGGTTGAGATCTGGAGACTGGCTAGGCCACTCCAGGACCTTCAAATGCTTCTTACGAAGCCACTCCTTCGTTGCCCGGGCGGTGTGTTTGGGATCATTGTCATGCTGAAAGACCCAGCCATGTTTCATCTTCAATGCCCTTGCTGATGGAAGGAGGTTTTCACTCAAAATCTCACGATACATGGCCCCATTCATTCTTTCCTTTACACGGATCAGTCGTCCTGGTCCCTTTGCAGAAAAACAGCCCCAAAGCATGATGTTTCCACCCCCATGCTTCACAGTAGGTATGGTGTTCTTTGGATGCAACTCAGCCTTCTTTGTCCTCCAAACACGACGAGTTGAGTTTTTACCAAAAAGTTCTATTTTGGTTTCATCTGACCATATGACATTCTCCCAATCCTCTTCTGGATCATCCAAATGCACTCTAGCAAACTTCAGACGGGCCTGGACATGTACTGGCTTAAGCAGGGGGACACGTCTGGCACTGCAGGATTTGAGTCCCTGGCAGCGTAGTGTGTTACTGATGGTAGGCTTTGTTACTTTGGTCCCAGCTCTTTGCAGGTCATTCACTAGGTCCCCCCGTGTGGTTCTGGGATTTTTGCTCACCTTTCTTGTGATCATTTTGACCCCACGGGGTGAGATCTTGCGTGGAGCCCCAGATCGAGGGAGATTATCAGTGGTCTTGTATGTCTTCCATTTCCTATTAATTGCTCCCACAGTTGATTTCTTCAAACCAAGCTGCTTACCTATTGCAGATTCAGTCTTCCCAGCCTGGAGCAGGTCTACAATTTTGTTTCTGGTGTCCTTTGACAGCTCTTTGGTCTTGGCCATAGTGGAGCTTGGAGTGTGACTGTTTGAGGTTGTGGACAGGTGTCTTTTATACTGATAACAAGTTCAAACAGGTGCCATTAATACAGGTAACAAGTGGAGGACAGAGGAGCCTCTTAAATAAGAAGTTACAGGTCTGTGAGAGCCAGAAATCTTGCTTGTTTGTAGGTGACCAAATACTTATTTTCCTTCATAATTTGCAAATAAATTCATTAAAAATCCTACAATGTGATTTTCTGGATTTTCTTTCCTCAATTGGTCTGTCATAGTTGACGTGTACCTATGATGAAAATTACAGGCCTCTCTCATCTTTTTAAGTGGGAGAACTTGCACAATTGGTAGCTGACTAAATACTTTTTTTCCCCACTGTATCCTAATTTGACTTTGGTGCAGGTCATATTGTTCTTCACATTACTGTCTCTGGTAAACACACACTATATCAAATAAAATCTAAGTTTATTTGTCACATGCACAGGATACAGAAGGTGTAAATACTACAGTGAAATGGTTATGAGTCTTTTGGTTAGACATGTAGCTAGCCAGCTAAACAATGAACCATAATCCCAACTGATAACGTTACTACCCTGCACGAATCTGCAGGTAGCTAAAGCTAACCAACTAGGTTCAATCTTAGCTAGCTAGCTAACATTAGACTATAACTAGCAATGCAAATGGGTCTGAGATACGAATAATATTGCTACACAGATCATACACGTAAAATTAGCTAGCAAGCCAGCCAGCTAACGTTAGCTAGCTAGCTAACAGTACGCTTTAACTTGCAATGAAAACGACTTTCTGACAAAATTAGAAATGTATAATATCCGAAAATGTAGCTAGCTAGACTCTATTTCCCGTATACATGGATTAACACTTCTCCCTCTCTGTCACGGATGCCATGGTTGCCCTTAATTTGAAGATGTAATCCGGAGACAGGTGTTTTATACAACAGCCTTCTTCTGTGTGATTCCTTCCGCATATTTGCAATCAAACGCCAGAATGTTCTCCATCTCCTTAGCTATCATACTCTGCTTCCACCGGACATTCCACTGATTTCAAAACTTGGTCCTCCAGAAAGTGGAGAGCATTAGCAACACTTTTGCAATTCTTCGTGATATCCTTTAAAAAAGCAGCTTTAGAAAGGATTACCTACACATACTGAGCAGCTCATGTTATAGACAGAAGCGTGCTACATGGCAGACCAATCCGAACCCATCTCTCGGCATGTCCAGCCCATCCATTATCTTAGCCAATCATGGCTAGCGGGAAGGTTCCTGTCTTTTTCCGTGGCTAAACTAACTAGGCTCGTAATTTAACAGTTGTATTCGTATTTACAGATGGCATACAAGTTTGTTATTAGGGCACATGAAAGTTCACATGTTCCAGAAGGCATTCTTGCCAAAAAATGCATTTTGATAAAAAATAAATGTTTACATTCAAATGCCTCTTATGTGAAGTAGTGATGTGCGGCATACGCCTAGTTTCCTGAAACGAGTCACAATTTGTACATTTTTTAAAACATAATTCCACTTTGACATTATGTGTGTAGGCCAGTGACACAAAATTGCAATCTATTTTAAATTCAGGCTGTAACACAACAAAATGTGGAAAAAGTAAAGGGGTGTGAGTACCTTCTGAAGGCACTGTAATATAAAGCTGCTGGGACTCTGCTGACTCTGTGACAGCCTTTCACGTTCACGCACTGCCTGCTACCATTTTGTATATGCATCATCACTTACCCCTACATTCCAGAAAATAATTCAACCCTCTCTCCTGTTGCCATACCACTGTAGAATATAATTTCTAGAATCAAGTATTCTAGAATGAGTAGACTGACATTGTTTTTGTCACCCCTCCATCCCTCCCCACCACCCCTCTTCAGCTTACTGCTGACATTGTTATTTCACCATCACCATCACCTCTTGCTCTGTTTCTCTTTCTCTTTCTCTCGCTCTACCTCTTTCTCTCTCATGTGCTTTGTCCCTCCCGTCTATCTCGTGTAATGCAATAACCCTGCTTGTGGCCATCAAACTAATCAATCAATGTTGTGCTTTTTTGGATGTCTGTATAACTTAGGTATTCAAATATAGAGTGGGTTTCTCTAGATATCATGTCGTTTTGATGTTTAAATTAGCCTTCCTTCTCTATGCCCCCCTCTCTCTCCCACTAATTCCCTCTCTTTCTGCTTTTCTCCATCTCTCTCTCTCTCTTTCTCTAACTCTCTGATCACCTCTTCCTCTCTCCATTTGTCTATTATGTTTCTTTACCCCCCCGGTCCGTTCGTCTCCATGGTAACGATGGCAGAGTTCTATGGTCTGGATGAGTCCGACCTGGACAAGGTTTTCCGGCTCCCCACCACCACTTTTATAGGTGGCAGCGAGAGCGCTCTGCCCCTCCGAGAGATCATACAGCGCCTCGAGGTAGATCCGCCGCATTGCACACACTCACTGCTTACAAAAAACTCAACACACACATGCACACACACACGCGCACACACACTGACCTCTCCTCTCCTGTAGATGGCGTACTGTCAGTCTATCGGAGTAGAGTTCATGTTCATTAATGACCTGGAGCAGTGCCAGTGGATCAGACAGAAGTTTGAGAGGCCAGGCATCATGCAGTTCACCCTGGAGGAGAAGAGGACCCTTCTAGCCAGAATGGTTCGATCCACCAGGTCTGTCTGTACACCGATTTCACATTAAAAAAACAAGTGTGTGCATATTTACCAATTGTGCAGGTTACAAAAAATGTCACATAGAAGAAAAGGAATTCCTCTACGCTGTTGAATGCTCCCCCAGTTTATTGCATAAGCATATTGCTATTACCATATTGCTTATGTTATGATATGTTTAGTGTGAGGCACATAGATGGACAACATACTACACTTCAACACCTCATTGACAGGGGGCAGCAGCAACCGGTTTAGATGATGTGCTCTGCCAGGAAGCCTTACATTTGACATTTTAGTCATTTAGCAGACGCACTTATCCAGAGCGACTTACAGTTAGTGCATTCATCTTAAGACAGCTAGGTGGGACAACCACATATCACTGTCACAGTAAGTACATTTATCCTCAATAAAGTAGCTATCAGCAAAGTCAGAGCTAGTAAGGGGGGGAAAGGTCAAGTGTGAGTGTTAGTTCACGAAAGCCTTGATAATTACTCAAGTGTTGGCAATCAGGTGGTTTGTCAGTGCGGGAGAGAGAGGAGGCCCGAAGCCTCTCAGACGGCCTCTGTTTGTTTCTTTGTGTTAGTTAACCTCTTTAGTTGGGCATGCCTTTTTGTAGGTTGGTTTTTGTACATATTTATTTTGAACATATGAATAACCTGCTTGAACTGGCCAACCAAGAGGTCAAGACGGAGCTGGCCCTGAACATGGTAAGATTGCTGTCTCCTGGGTACATGTACATACAACACGGTCCGGACACTCCTACTTTCACGTTAAAGCACACACCTAGTCAGGTCACAGAACAATTAGGCAAGCCTAGGTCCCCTAGACAAAGTGAGTATAGTGTAACAGAAGGTTGTCTAATCGGTTCTGTAACACGTACACCTATCAAATCCTCTCACATCTCCACAAATGCATAGAGCGAAAGGGCGATTTGGAATTGGGAATAGGGGTGATTTCTGGACTGGGCGACATATGTTAAACCTCCTGTTTAACTTCCTGTTTCCTGTTGGCAAGGTTCGAGGAATTCCTGCAGAGGAAATGGTCATCAGAGAAGCGTTTTGGCCTTGAGGGTTGTGAGTCTCTCATCCCAGCCCTGAAGACCATCATCGACAAGTCCAGCATGAACGGAGTGGAGAGCATCATCATGGGCATGCCCCACAGGTACTGTTACCACAGAAACACCAATCACAGGCTGCCCCACAGGCAGCGGGTCCATCGAAACACCAATCATAGGCCGCCCCACAGGTACTGTTACCACATACACACCAATCACAAGCTGACCCATGCATAGGGTAGCTGAAAGTTGTTCTCCCTCTCTCCACCCTTCTCTCTCTCTCTTTCTCTTTCTGTCTCCAGGGGGAGATTGAATGTGTTGGCCAATGTGATCCGTAAGGAGCTGGATCAGATCTTCTGTCAGTTTGACTCCAAGCTCGAGGCTGCTGATGAGGTACATCCTACAACTAGCAGAGAGCATGGTCCTGTTCATTAACTACCAGAAGGGGAAATAAATAACTGAAGCAGGGAGGGACTACCTGGACTTGTCCAATAAGAAACACTGATTTTCGTATTCTGTTGCAAAATATTTTAAAATGCTGTCCGTTGTGTGCCCTAAAGATCACGACCCTGGTAATACAATATGGAAAGTGATTAACATGGAAAAAGTATTCCATATCAGAACCTAAAGAAAATGAAGAAGTTGTACTCATGCAATTAATTTGCCCTTGTTTTCTCCCCCTCCTCTCTCTCTCCCCCCCTCAGGGTTCTGGAGATGTGAAGTACCACTTGGGGATGTGGCACCGGAGGATCAACCGGGTCACTGATAGGAACATCACACTGTCACTCATGGCTAACCCCTCCCACCTGGAGGCTGTGGACCCCGTGGTGCAGGGCAAGACCAAAGCTGAGCAGTTCTACTGCGGGGACACAGAAGGCAACAGGGTAAGTACACACACTCACAGGCAGACAGACTGTGTATGTATATGTATGTTTTTGTGTGTGTGTGTGTGTATTTATATTTCTGTTTGTGTGTATTTCCAGGTAATGTCCATCCTACTCCATGGTGATGCAGCTTTTGCAGGCCAGGGGGTTGTCTATGAGACCTTCCACCTCTCTGACCTGCCCTCCTACACCACACATGGCACTATCCATGTGGTGGTCAACAACCAGGTAACACATGCACGCACACACACATGCACGCACACACACACGCACACACACACACACACACACACACACACACACACACACACACACACACCCTTCCCTTAATTTAGCTTCCCTCTTTTCTCTCTCCCTCCCTGTAGATTGGTTTCACCACCGACCCCAGGGTGGCGAGATCATCCTCTTACCCTACAGACGTGGCCAAAGTGGTCAACGCCCCCATCTTCCATGTCAACGCTGACGACCCCGAGGCTGTCATGTACGTGTGTAATGTCGCCGCCGAGTGGAGGGCCACCTTTCACAAGGACGTGGTCGTCGACCTGGTGAGTGTGTGTTTCCTGACCAGGGTGGTGTTCATTAGGCATGAAACGGAGGAGAACGGACTGAAACGGACTACCTGTCCAATAAGAAACGTGTGTGTGTGTGTTTCCTGATCAGGTATTTGTAATGGTCATAATGAGATGATCATTATAATAGGGCTATTAAGCAGCCACCTTTAGTGACTTACCGAACAGTCAGCATATGTATATGGGTCTCTCTATAAATAAAGGGACCAATGTGTGACATCAGGGTCAAAACAAATAAATGGTTTGATATACATTTAAAAAAGATTTTCTTGCATCTTCACATGGGTACTAACAGGAATAAGAGTCTAGATAGACACAATGAGACCATAACTCCTAGCAACAACAAAACATCTACATGTCATTCAAAATGTCACATGAAACATGGATACTGCATGGATACTGCATGTTTCTTTGTCATGCCTAGTAGCCAGGTCTGTTTGTGCTGTAGTCAACTTCTCTATCATTTATAGCCATGCTAAACCTTCCAGCAGAATGAAAAAGATAAACAAAAGCATTTCTGTATTTCTTAATAGTTTATATAATAATTTAGTACAATAACATAATACAATGGCCTCTGTCATAATTGACAATAATAATAACCAATAATGAAATCATTATAATCAGTAAACTCTTCAAGTAGTGTGTGTGTGTGTGTGGGTGGGTGTGTGTGTGTGTGTGTGTGTGTGTGTGTGCGTCTGTGTGTGTGAAAACTAGACATCACATTCTTGCTTCCTCTGTCCTTGTTTCCTCCTATCCTTGCACCTCCTTGAAAGTGCATTGGAGCCCAAGAGGAGGAACCTTCCCTACTCTCCCACAATGTGCTTTGAGAGGGAGGTGAGGAATGGAGGAAACAAGGGGAGAATCTCAATTGCATTTCCTTCATTCCTCACGTCCTCTCCCCTTGCCTCCTTCTTAAAACCCATTGAATAAGAAGGTGACAGGGAAGGGACCTCTGACCTTCTCATATAACAAATCAAGGAAATGCAATAGAAATTCTCCCAAAGACGGAGGAAGCAAGTATTTGACAGCTATTAACATTTTTTGACAGTGCCAGACTGACTGACTGACTGACTGAGCTACCATAATACCCATGGCCTGTCCAGGAACAACCCGCATCCCCTACTGCCCAGAGTCTAGACACTTGTGGAGATCTGAGAGGGACTGATGGGTGGTAACATGGTGAGAACTCCACCTTAACCTCTGATAGGCTTGGTGGAATTTTGGTGGTATTGCTTACACCTGTCCAATTCTCTCAGATCTCCACAAGTGTCTAGGGGTAGGGGCTAGGGGTTGTTTCTGGACAGGACCCCACAACACTTTGGGTGTGTGGTGGACCTAGAGCACAACACTTGAGGCATTGGTTGGATGTTTAATTCCATTGCTATACACACACACAGAGATTTTCACAGGTGTAATCTGGACACACTCACGGGACCCTATCAGGCTGATCAGACAGGTCTGGGTAATTGGAGACCTGCTGTAAACAGGATATATTTACATGTCTGCTATTCAAACCCTTCCTTCATTCCAGCTAGTTAGATGTGCAACCACTGACTAACTATATATCTAGGGCATATCTCTAGTCTAGCAATAGATACTGTTGTTTTGGCTGTATAGCATCATTTAATAAGATTACCAATGATTAGCTAGGTAGCTAGGATATATCAGTCAGCTAACTATTTACAGTAACAGCAGTTCATTAATAAGTCAATACACACAACATTCTATGCAGAAATGTAGAAATCGTCTTTATCTTGGCACTGTGGCATGGTATGGGCAGCTATTAATCAATTAATTAATAGATCATAGATTCATAGAATGGAGTTTGAAGAGTGACCTCGTACTTTGAAAGGACAGGATGTTTTGGCTGTGCACTTGACCAGGCATTCCACATTTAACCCCAGCCACATTTGAACATCGAAATATCAAATAGTTTTTTGGTTTTATATGCAAAAATGAAAAGAACAAGCAATTTTCATATTTTTCTGTTTCTATTCAAAAACGAATAAACAAGCCGTTTTAACGTTGCCGCTTGCTCCGTTTTAACTCGGAAAACAAACGATCAAAACGTACACAGACTGTAATCTTACCTTAGGAATCTTGATTTAATGTTCTCCACGAAGTGGGCTATTTATCTTTACCACCGTAACAACAGACACCGAAATGTTCTGTCAATCAATCCTCGAGATCAACATTAATTCCTGCACTTTGGCTGTTGTTAAATCGCGTGCTCTTTATCACTTGACTGTCATTCAGAAAATCCTTTCCTGAATCAGCTGATGTTGTGCGATAATGTCCCCATGTAACTAAACAGCTAGACATCAAACGCACATCAAACAAATGCTCGCTGGCTTCCCGTGCATTTAATGCTACGGGCGATAACAGTGTAATACTCTTTTTGACCAGACAGCATCAGATAGATGGGCAACACATCCTGAGACAGAGGGGGCGCTGTTTCTTTCATTTGGATGCTTTCTCCGATGAGATACATTCAGCCTCTTGCGAATTGAAGGGGGGGGGGGGGGGGGCATCCATGAATACAATTGTAACAGCTCCAAACAGTTGTACACTACTAGAGATGCACACTGGTACCCTAGTTTATAGAAAGACCCATATATGTAGCCCATGCAGGTAACATGCCATAACCATGAACGAGCCGACAACCTCTAATGTGTGTGTGTGTGTGTGTGTGTGTGTGTGTGTGTGTGTATGTGTGTGTGTGTGTGTTACAGGTGTGTTACAGGCGTAATGGCCACAATGAGATGGACGAACCCATGTTCACCCAGCCGCTGATGTACAAGCAGATCAAGAAGCAGAAAGGAGTCCTAAAGAAATACGCTGAGAAGCTCATAGCAGAGGGAGCTGTCACCAGACAGGAGTACGAGGTAACATATATTGCCATATACACTGAGTATACCAAACATTAGGAACACCTTCCTAATATTGAGTTGCACCCCCCCTTTTGCCCTCAGAACAGCCTCAATTCGTCGGGGCATGGACTCTGCAAGGTGTTGAAAGCGTTCCACAGGGATGCTGGTCCATGTTGACTCCAATGCTTCCCACAGTTGTGTGAAGTTGGCTGGATGTCCTTTGGGTGGAGGACCATTCTTGATACACACGGAAAACTGTTGAGAGTGAAAAACCCAGCAGCGTTGCAGTTCCTGACACAAACCGGTGCCCCTGGCACCTACTACCATACCGCATTCAAAGGCACTTAAATATTTTGTCTTGCCCATTCACCTTCTGAATGACACACATACACAATCCATGTCTCAATTGTCTAAAGGCTTAAAAATCCTTCTTTAACCTGTCTCCTTCCCTTAATCTATACTGATTGAAGTGGATTTAACAAGTGACATCAATAAGGGATCATAGCTTTCACCTGGATTCACCTGGTCAGTCTATGTAATGGAAAGAGCAGGTGTTCTTAATATTTTGTACACTCAGTGTATACTATACACCATAGACTGCCCATATAAATCATGTACCATAAACAGTCCTTACAAACCTGTACTTTGATATCGTATTTTGTCCTCTGTCTTTATATAAAAGACTGTCCTTATATAGAACGCACCCGCTGATTGATATGAGGTAGCAAGGTGTTGTCGTTGAGGATTACTTAATTTAACATGAAATGGATATTAACCCTCTCCCCTCTGTAGGAAGAGATAGCCAAGTATGACAAGATCTGTGAGGAGGCTTATGCTCGCTCCAAAGACGAGAAGATTTTACACATCAAACACTGGCTAGACTCACCCTGGCCCGGTCAGTGTGTGTGTGTGTGTGTGTGTGTGTGTGTGTAAACCTAAGTTTTACAATATATTGTAGGTGGATATGTGTGTGTGTGTTTTATTCTCTATGTGTAAGCATACACTAAAAGTGTGTATCTTTTATCAATATGTGTGTGTGTTTGTGTGTGTGTGTGTAGGTTTCTTCAACGTGGATGGCCAGCCTAAGAGTATGACCAGTCCGTCTACAGGCCTGACTGAGGAAGAGCTGGGACACATAGGACACATCGCTTCATCTGTCCCTGTGGAAGACTTCACTATACACGGAGGTAGACAACCACGCACATCCACTCAAACACACAAGTGCGCGCACAAACCCCCACACACACACAAACACACACAGACGTGTGGACACACACAATACCTCTGGAAGACAAGTACAGCGTAACCTATGTACATGCTCACATATCCTCATATCTGTGTGTGTGTCAGGTCTGAGTCGTATACTAAAGGGTCGTGCAGCGATGGTGGGCCAGCGTGTGTGTGACTGGGCTCTAGGAGAGTACATGGCCTTTGGCTCGCTTCTCAAGGAAGGAACACACATACGTCTCAGCGGACAGGACGTGGAGAGAGGAACCTTCAGGTGCTAATGTCACTCTTACAACAGCTTATGTCAACGTTATGACTGTATGTCATTCTAAAGTCTCTTGTTTGACAGTGTTATGTGTTGTTTGTCATTATATATATTCAAGGTTTATTTGGAATTGTATACATTTGCAGCTAAAAGCTGAATTGCAGCATACATACTATACTGTAGGTCTACATAAGTAAGTAAATAAAATGCTATAAAAAATATGAAATATACATTGCATTTGGAAAGTATTCAGACCTCTTGACTTTTTCTACATGTTGTTACGTTACAGCCTTATTCTAAAATGGATTCAGTTGTTTTTTTCCCTCATCAATCTACACACGGGGCCTCCCGAGTGGCGCAGCGGTCTAAGCCGTCACTACAGATCTGGGTACGATCCCGGGCTGTGTCGCAGCCGGCCGCGACCGAGAGACCCATGAGGCGGCACACAATTGGCCCAGCGTCGTCCGGGTTAGGGGAGGGTTTGGCCGGGCGCTCTAACGACTACTGTGGCGGGCCGGGTGCATGCAAACAATTGGTGCGGCTGGCTTCCGGGTTAAGCGAGCAGTGTGTCAAGAAGCAGTGCGGCTTGGCAGGGTCGTGTTTCGGAGGACGCATGGCTCTCGACCTTCGCCTTTCCCGAGCGTACGGGAGTTGCAGCGATGGGACAAGACTGTAACTAACAATTGGGGAGAAAAAGGGGGTAAAAGAAGAAACAAAATCTACATTTTTAAATTTGAGTCATTTAGCAGACGCTCTTATCCAGAGTGTTATGTGTTCATGGTGACCTTCAATGCTGCAGACATTTTTTGGTACCCTTCCCCAAATCTGTGTCTCGACACAATCCTGTCTCGGAGCTCTACGAACAATTAATTTGACCTCATGGCTTGGTTTTTGCTCTGACATGCACTGTTAACTGTGGGACATTATATAGACAGGTGTGTGCCTTTCCAAATCAATTGAATTTACCACAGATGGACTCCAACCAAGTTGTAGAAACATCTCAAGGATGATCAATAGAAACAGGATGCACCTGAGCTCAATTATGAGTCTCATAATACTTATGTAAATTGTTGTAGTATCTGTCAGTCCGAGTAGGGGGAAGGTTCAGTTTGTGACTGGATTGGGTAGATCTGCCACTGACATGGCCTCTCGTCTGAGGCTGCCATTTGTTGTAATCCTGGGATTTTGCAAGCTTCTGGGCAAAGAATCTGCAGAGGTGGGTGCGGCGGGACTCCAAGGACTACAAGCCCATGTCATTGCATGCAGAGTCGTAGGAGGTGTAGGTGGGATGATTTTGGTTGCACGTCATTGGATCTTCTCAAGTTGGTTGTGTTGGTGGGCTGGGAGACCTGGGAGACCTGGGTGCCATACTGGAGCGTTATTGTCACATCTTGGTGGTGTATTAACTCTTGGTGGTGTATTAACTCTTGGTGGTGTATTAACTCTTGGTGGTGTATTAACTCTTATTTACTCTCTTTCTCCCTCTCCATCTCTCTCTCTCGCTTCTTCTACCCACACCTCTCCCTCTCCCCTTCCTCTCTTTCCTCTACCCATACATCTCTCTCTCTCTCCTTCTCTCTCTCTCTCCATCTCTCCATCTCCCCCTCTACAGTCACAGACACCATGTTCTCCATGACCAGAATGTAGATAAGAGGATCTGTATTCCCATGAACCACATCGCTCCTAACCAGGCTCCATACACTGTCTGTAACAGCTCTCTGTCAGAGTACGGAGTACTGGGTTAGTACACAGACACATAAACACACACACACGTACATGTACGCAGACATGCAGACGCAGTCTTTTATTTTGCACTCGTTACGGTACAGCACGCCACAGCATTATGAGGGGTTGTCTGTTTTTTTAGTAACCTCATGCTTTCTGACTTGAACATCTCTCTCTCTCCTTTCCTCCCCCCCTCTAGGTTTCGAGCTGGGTTTTGCCATGGCCAGTCCCAATGCTCTGGTTCTGTGGGAGGCCCAGTTTGGAGACTTCCACAACACAGCCCAGTGTATCATAGACCAGTTCATCTGCCCAGGACAGGCCAAGTGGGTCAGACAGAACGGAATAGTCCTCCTGCTACCCCATGGCATGGAAGGAATGGTAGGAACTACTGTCTGTCCGTCCATCCATCTGTGAGGCAGAGTATGTGAGTGTAAACCTGTGTGAGTGTGTGTCCGTCCACCCGTCTGTCTGTTTGTCTGCCTCAGTCTCTGAGAACAGAATAGCACTGCTGCTCCCATCACTTATCTATAAGTCTGTCTTCGCTTTGAAGAACATTGTCTGTGGTCACAAATTGCTGATAAACTACGTATCCCATGATCCTATACTCAGGGTCCAGAGCACTCGTCGGCCCGACCAGAGAGGTTCCTGCAGATGTGTAATGAAGACCCGGATGCATACCCTGTAAGTGTGTGTGTGTGTGTGTGTGTGTGTGTGTGTGTGTGTGTGTGTGTGTGCGTGTGCGTGTGCGTGTGCGCGTGCGCGTGCGCGTGCGCGTACGCGTGCGCGTGCGCGTGCATGTGTGTGTGTGTATGACCTGTCCCTTCTTTCATGTATAGAAATTCTCCGCTGAGGAGTTTGCTGTGCGTCAGCTGTATGACTGTAACTGGATCATAGTCAACTGCTCTACACCTGCTAACTACTTCCACGTCCTCCGCAGACAAATTCTACAGCCCTTCAGGAAGCCTGTGAGTGCCACACATGCACACACACACATGCACACACACACACACACACACACACACCACATCTCTCCTCTTTTTCTCTGTCTTCCAGCTGATAGTCTTCACCCCCAAGTCTCTGCTGCGCCACCCTGATGCCAAGTCCAGCTTTGACGACATGCTGCCAGGTGAGGGAGAGAGGGAGGAATGGAGAGAGATGAGGGATGATTTAGGTTAGCAAGGCGAGGAGGTTGGGAGCTAGCTATGGTCATGATGGCTGCTTCTAACATCTGACATACAGTACTGTCGTTAAGTTAGATGGTAGAAAAGTTATCTTAGCTAAGTTATCTGGTGGAATGGGATGAGAATGATTGTCTGAAGTGTCTGCTTGTCACCAGACCTGAGTCAAATGGTATTTGCTTTCTATCAAATGCCTTGAGCGTTTGACTGAGCCTGGGCGGGGGTTGCACTTTTGGGACTATTCCATTTGGTTCCATTGCACCAGGCGAGTATTTGAAAGAAAACAGATACTATTTAAATACTGCTTATCAGACCAATGAGAGTCGAATGTGTGTGTGTGTGTGTGTGTGTGTGTGTGTACATGTATGTGTGTACCATACATGTGTGTGTTTCTATAATGTGTTTGTGTGTGTGTCTTTCAGGTACCCACTTCCAGCGTCTGATCCCAGACAGTGGTCCTGTGTGTGAGAAGCCAGATGGGGTGAAGAGGATTGTGTTCTGTACTGGGAAGGTCTACTATGAACTGACCCGAGAACGCAAGAACAGAGGCATGGACGATACTGTGGCCATTGCACGCATAGAGCAGGTATACACACACGCATGCATACACGCACACAGGTACAGTGCACACACTCAGGCATACACACACAAACACACACTTCCAATCTCACCTCTCTCCTCCATCTATCTCTCTCCTCCCTCTCTCTCTCTTCTCTCTCTCCTCCAGCTCTCTCCCTTCCCGTTTGACCAGGTGAAGGTTGAGACAGATCGTTATCCCAACGCTGACCTGGTGTGGTGCCAGGAAGAGCACAAGAACCAGGGTTACTATGACTACGTCAAACCCCGCCTCCGCACCACCGTCGACCGCACCCGCCCCGTTTGGTACGACCCACCCTTCTTCACTCACACCTGCTCACAGGGGAAGATACCAATGAAATTTCTGATAAAACGTGGGGGTAGAGTTGTGTTTTGTATTAATTGTGTGCTCGCTTCTTTCTCATGTTTGTGTGTGTATGTGTGTGTGTGTGTGTGTGTGTGTGTGTAGGTATGCTGGTCGTGGGCCAGCAGCAGCTCCAGCTACTGGGAACAAAGCAGCTCACCTGGTGGAGTTACAACGCTTCCTAGATACAGCTCTTAACCTAGATGCATTCACTGGACAGTCCTAACACACTTATACCATAATCCCTATGCCCAATACCCCTCAAACTCAACTCTGAACCTCGAAGCCAGTTCCACTGCGTTTTTTCATTGTCCCCCTCTAATCAGGGACTGATTTCGACCTGGTGGGTGCAATTAATTATCCGGTAGAAAAGAAAACCAGCAGGCTCCGGACCTCGTAGGGCAAGAGTTGAATACCCCTGCCCTATACTCTACACACTACCCTTACCTCACCTGCTTTACAGGTTACACCGCTTTTTAGTCAGGTTTTAACCTGGATGCATACACTTGAGTCTTAGCACACTTATACCCTACACTCTAAACCCAACACCTTTAACCCTACCCTTATCCCTAAACCAGCATACACTGGATAGTCTTAATACACTTCCCCTGAACCCTCCTTCAGTTTCTCTATATTATTTATATATCAAGACACACTATGAACTGTCTGCTATGAAAGACTTTAGATACATTGATATGCACACTGACTGACCATAGGTCCATGCAGTCTGACAATGGATCAATTTTATGAGGAATGTATTCAACCATACAAATGCCCTCCATTTTCCTCTCTCCCTACTCATTCTCCATCTTCTCCATCCCTCTCTTCCTCTGTTTTAATCCTCTTTCCTTTATTCTTCCCACTCATCATCTCTTTCATTCCCCTCTTCTTCTTTCTCTCCTCTTGACCACTCACCTCCTTCTCTTTTCTCCTCCCTTCTTCTCCCTCTCTTCCACCCCCTGTGCCAAATGTAAACAAACTGTTGGGAGATGAGAAATTACTATTATATTATATAAAAACAGTGTATAAGCTCCACTAATTTATGAAGAGACAAGGTAAAAAATGCCTACTGGTCTGGTGGGGATCTCTTTGGGACTAAGTAAAGGATTTATTTATTTTCGGATAGTGTTTTATGTTTGTTCTTTTATCATGTATTCATTCAATAAAGACATTGTCTGTGTCATCGTGTGAGCCTTAAAATACTTTTCAGTTATCATAATATCTTACATATTAATAACTTACTAATAACATATATTGTGTGTGTCAGCAGTCAGTCACAATACAGGGCTCCACAATGCTCTGTTTATTTTAACATAGTGACGTCATCAATGAAGGAATTTATTCATAATGTTTTGAGAAAGAATGATCATTGTGGACTTTTGTTTTTTTACAGTACACTTAACAGATAGTGCCCAGTTTTTGGTTACATTGGGGTGGCCATCACCAGAGGGTTAAATCACAAAAAAGTATAAATTAGTAAGCCAGAAAGTTTTTATACTCAAACAACTTCATATTTTGTACTTCATAATAGGAACATCAACTTGGAATGGGCATGGTATAACTGCTTATTAAAAACATAATAAGCCATATCTAACTACTGATATAGCTTTCTCAATGCACCAGAAAATTAGTTGTATCAAAATGAGCTGAACGCCTTTTAGTTTATCATATCACTAGTACTACATAAACTGAGATTGACACCAGAGTCTAATTTATTGTAATTCATAAACAATACATGGTTTTATAATGAGAAAATATATAAATACAGTTGTTATTCAGTATATAGGCTTTCATCAAAGTGAGTACACTGGTACATTGAGATCAATGTGAATGCACAAGATTGAAACACTGCCATTTTTTGGGGCAAAAAGGAAGAAAAGAAAAGAGCATACTAAAGTATCTCTCTAGTAAGGGGAACTTTACCACAGCTTACACAGCTCATCAAAAGCAGTGTAGACAAAAAAAACAAGATATTGCGGGTCTGAGTAAATGTGGTCTGGACTCTTGTGGAGGAGGGTCATTGTGTCAGAGATGCTCTACAATAGTAGTATTCAAAGTCGGGGTCATGGGGGAACTGCAATGGGGTCGCCAAAATGTAAAACATATATCATATATATATATATATATATATATATATATATATATATATATATATATATATATATATATATATATATATACTGAACAAAAATATAAACACAACATGTAAAATGATGGTCCCATGTTTCATGAGCTGAAATAAAAGATCCCAGAAATCTTCAATACGCACAAAAAGCTTATTTCTCTCAAATTTTGTGCACAAATTTGTTTACATCCCTGTTAGTGCGCATTTATCCTTTGCCAAGATAATCCATCCACCTGACAGGTGTGGCATATCAAGAAGCTGATTAAACAGCATGATCATTACACAGGTGTACCTTGTGCTGGGGACAATAAAAGGCCACTCTAAAATGTGCAGTTTTGTCACGCAACAGTTTTGAGGGAGTGTGCAATTGGCATGCTGACTGCAGGAATGTCCACCAGAGCTGTTGCCAGATAATTTAATGTTAATTTATCTACCATAAGCTGCCTCCAACGTCATTTTAGAGAATTTGGCAGTATGTCTAACCGGCCTCATAACCGCAGACCACGTGTAATCACGCCAGCCCAGGACCTCCACATCTAGCTTCTTCAGCTGCGGGATCGTCTGAGACCAGCCACTTGGACAACTGATGAAATTGAGGAGTATTTCTGTCTGTAATAAAGCCCTTTTGTGGGGAAAACTCATTCTGATTGGCTGGGCCTGGCTCCTCAGTGGGTGGGCCTATGCTCTCCCAGGCCCATCCATGGCTGCGCCCCTGCCCAGTCATGTGAAATCCATAGAATAGGGCCTAATTTATTTATTTCAATTGACTGATTTCCTTATATGAACTGTAACTCAGTAAAATTGTTGAAATTGTTGCATGTTGCGTTTACATTTTTGTTCAGTATATATTTCGTTTGTTTGTCTTTGAAAAAACATCGAAATTAAGTCAGGTTAATCCAGATTAATCTATATAATCATGTTGTCATATTGACACTTTGATAAGTGATAAGAATATAACCAGAAGATAACCAGAATATGATGGCAATGGCATCGGATAAGTAATTTCAGTTGAATGATGCCGATGCAGTTTATTTCTGAACAGTATAAATAGCCTATGTTTTGTTCCAGAACGGATCTAGAAAGCTTCGCTGACCGAACGTGAAAGTGGAGCAATTCTGAAAATTCAAGTGAAATGTAGTCTAGGTTGGTAGGGATATTTTCAAGCACGTCACCTGTGACATATAAAGCCATAAATTGACTCACCTTTTGTTCAATTTGCACTTTTGTTAATGTATCATTGTACATTTAGCCAGGGGCGCAACTTTGGTTTCAGAAGTGGGGGGGACATAATTTTTATACTTTTTGTTTCAATCAGATAAACACCCCAAACAGCCTACCCGACCGCTCGGAGGCGTCCGCATGGTCCAAAGCAGTTGCCTCGTTTGTATCCCCCCCCATCCACAGTGAAAGTTGCGCCCCTGCATTTAGCACGAATAAACGCATGATTATTAGGCCTATCTGTCATAATCATCACAACAACATGCAAGTTGGCTTTGTGAAAGAGTAATCATCAATTCCGCTCTTGAACAGAAGGTGGTAGTGATGTACAGTAATCCACAGGCTATGCGCTTCCTCATACTGCAGCACAGCGTTTCCCATTTGCTCTGATCTGAAAACACAGAATAGGAGGCAAGGGCTTTTAGGACACAGCATCTGTCTTTCATCAACATGTTTCTGAGCAGATGGAGGGGCTGTGTGTGTGGGTGTGCGTTTGTGTGTGTGTGTGTGGAACAGTACGTGTGTGTGTGGCGCATGTGTGGGCCTCTACTTTGTGTGTGTGTGTGTGTGTGTGTGTGTGTGTGTGTGTGTGTGTGCGTGCGTGCATGCAGTCAGGGCACACAGAGACAGGTGTGTAGGGTCAGTAGGCCAGTCTGCAGCAGTGAGTGTAGAGGGGCAGATAGGCAGATGGCAGCTGTATCGGCTTACCTTAGGCATGTGGTCTGCAGATATGAGGGGGAAAACCCATGTGCTGGAGCGGGATATGTCTGTGTCTTTACATGCACGAGTTGAGTGTACAGTGCATTCGGAAAGTATTCAGACCCCTTCACTTTCTCCACGTTTTGTTACGTTACAGCCTTATTCTAAAATGGATTAAATTGTTTTGTTTTTCTTATCAATCCACACACACTAACCCAAAATGACAAAGCAAAAACTTTGGCAGCGATTATAGCCTTGAGTCTTCTTGGGTATGACGCTACAAGCTTGGCACACCTGTATTTGGGGAGTTTCTCCCATTCTTCTCTGAAGATCCTCTCAAGCTCTGTCAGGTTGGATGGGTAGCGTCGCTGCGCAGCTATTTTCAGGTCTCTCCAGAGATGTTTGATCGGGTTCAAGTCCGGGCTCTGGCTGGGCCACTCAAGGACATTCAGAGACTTGTCCCGAAGCCACTTGTTTCTCATGGTCTGAGAGTCCTTTAGGTGCCTTTTGGCAAACTCCAAGAAGGCTGTCATGTACCTATTACTGAGGAGTGGCTTCTGTCTGGCCACTCTACCATAAAGGCCTGATTGGTGGAGTGCTGCAGAGATAGTTCTCCTTCTGGAAGGTTCTCCCATCTCCACAGAACTCTGGAGCTCTGTCAGAGTGACAATCAGGTTTTTGGTCACCTCCCTGACCAAGGCCCTTCTCCCCCGATTGCTCAGTTTGGCCGGGCAGCCAGCTCTAGGAAGAGTCTTGGTGGTTCCAAACTTCTTCCCTTTAAGAATGATGGAGACCACTGAGTTCTTGGGGACCTTCAATGCTGTAGAAATGTTTTGGTACCCTTCCCCAGATCTGTGCCTCGACACAATCCTGTCTCGGAGCTCTATGGACAATTCCTTCGACCTCATTGGTTTTTGCTCTGACATGCACTATCAACTCTGGGAACTTATATAGACAGGTGTGTGCCTTCCAAATCATGTCCAATCAATACAATTTACCACAGGTGGACTCCAATCAAGTTGTAGAAACATCTCAAGGATGATCAATGGAAACAGGATGCACCTGAGCTCAATTTCGAGTCTCATAGCAAAGGGTCTGAATACTTATGCAAATAAGGTATTTCTGTTTTTTATTTTTTTAAATTTGCAAACATTTCTAAAACCTGTTTACACTTTGTCATTATGTGGTATTTTGTGTAGATTGATGAGGGAATTTTCTTTTTTACTAAACAATTTCATCCATTTTAGAATAAGGCTGTAACGTAACAAAATGTGGAAAAAGTCAAGGGGTCTGAATACTTTCCGAATGCACTGTATGTGCGTGTTTCTGTATGTAGGCTTACTTTATGTGGCTGACTCTGAACGAGGGTGGAGGGTCTTGCTCACTCTTCCTGCCTTACTGTGTGTGTGTGTG
This sequence comes from Coregonus lavaretus, assembly GCF_964263955.1. Lineage (NCBI taxonomy): Eukaryota > Metazoa > Chordata > Actinopteri > Salmoniformes > Salmonidae > Coregonus > Coregonus lavaretus. Next base: position 6,793,090 of record NC_140011.1, on the reverse strand, counting down.
TGTGTGTGTGTGTGTGTGTGTGTGTGTGTGTGTGTGTGTGTGTGTGTGTGTGTGTGTGTGTGTGTGTGTGTGTGTGTGTGTGTGTGTGTGTGTGTGTGTGTGTGTGTGTGTGTGTATTATTGTGGGTCAGCCATTTCTGTGGAATGTTCCACCCCTGGCCATTGAGGAGTCACCACAATGGAATGCACTGAGAAACCGGAAAAACACAACACTGACTAAAAAAGGCCAGAAAATGAAGAAAGACTTTGTGTGTGTGTCAATCTAGCATCTATAAAAGAATGTTAGAGGATTTAAGAGACAGAAGCTCAGCACAGGAGAAAGAGAAATGGAAAGAGAGGGAGAGAGAAAAAGAGAGAGAGAGAGAGAGAGAGGAGGGAAAAAGAGCTTTCCTTCCCTTTGTCTCCATCGTCAGTTCCACCAATAATAGTGCAGACAGACATCATCACATGCACCCAGTGGCATTCACACGCTCTCTCGTTCTCCTCCTTCTTTTCTCTCTATTGTCCCCGCTCTTTCTCCCCCACCTCTCTCTCTCTTTCTCTCTCTCCCTCCTCTCTCTCTCCTCCCTCTTCTCTCCCTACCTCCCTCTCTTCTCTGCTTAGAGATTAGCTGGAGGTCCGATTGCTGCAGCAGTGATCCTCATGTCTCAACCACACACACAAAGGGGAAAATTAGATCAATACTGAAGCACTATTTGACCCTGCGCCCTGTAAGCGTGTGTTTCAAATCAAATCAAATTTTATTGGTCACGTACACATATTTAGCAGATGTTATTGTGGGTGTAGCGAAATGCTTGTGTTCCTAGCTCCAACAGTGATGTAATATATAACAATACACAACAATACATGTATACAAATCTAGAAGTAAAAGAATGGAATGAAGAAATATAGAAATATTAGGGCGAGCAATGTCGGAGTCCGGAGTATAAATATATATACAGTGGGGGAAAAAGGTATTTAGTCAGCCACCAATTGTGCAAGTTCTCCCACTTAAAAAGATGAGAGAGGCCTGTAATTTTCATCATAGGTACACATCAACTATAACAGACAAAATGAGGGAAAAAAATCCAGAAAATCACATTGTAGGATTTTTAATGAATTTATTTGCAAATTATGGTGGAAAATAAGTATTTGGTCAATAACAAAAGTTTCTCAATACTTTGTTATATACCCTTTGTTGGCAATGACACAGGTCAAACATTTTCTGTAAGTCTTCACAAGGTTTTCACACACTGTTGCTGGTATTTTGGCCCATTCCTCCATGCAGATCTCCTCTAGAGCAGTGATGTTTTGGGGCTGTCGCTGGGCAACACGGACTTTCAACTCCCTCCAAAGATTTTCTATGGGGTTGAGATCTGGAGACTGGCTAGGCCACTCCAGGACCTTGAAATGCTTCTTACGAAGCCACTCCTTCGTTGCCCGGGCGGTGTGTTTGGGATCATTGTCATGCTGAAAGACCCAGCCACGTTTCATCTTCAATGCCCTTGCTGATGAAAGGAGGTTTTCACTCAAAATCTCACGATACATGGCCCCATTCATTCTTTCCTTTACACGGATCAGTCGTCCTAGTCCCTTTGCAGAAAAACAGCCCCAAAGCATGATGTTTCCACCCCCATGCTTCACAGTAGGTATGGTGTTCTTTGGATGCAACTCAGCCTTCTTTGTCCTCCAAACACGACGAGTTGAGTTTTTACCAAAAAGTTGTATTTTGGTTTCATCTGACCATATGACATTCTCCCAATCCTCTTCTGGATCATCCAAATGCACTCTAGCAAACTTCAGACGGGCCTGGACATGTACTGGCTTAAGCAGGGGGACACGTCTGGCACTGCAGGATTTGAGTCCCTGGCGGCGTAGTGTGTTACTGATGGTAGGCTTTGTTACTTTGGTCCCAGCTCTCTGCAGGTCATTCACTAGGTCCCCCCGTGTGGTTCTGGGATTTTTGCTCACCGTTCTTGTGATCATTTTGACCCCACGGGGTGAGATCTTGCGTGGAGCCCCAGATCGAGGGAGATTATCAGTGGTCTTGTATGTCTTCCATTTCCTAATAATTGCTCCCACAGTTGATTTCTTCAAACCAAGCTGCTTACCTATTGCAGATTCAGTCTTCCCAGCCTGGTGCAGGTCTACAATTTTGTTTATGGTGTCCTTTGACAGCTCTTTGGTCTTGGCCATAGTGGAGTTTGGAGTGTGACTGTTTGAGGTTGTGGACAGGTGTCTTTTATACTGATAACAAGTTCAAACAGGTGCCATTAATACGGGTAACGAGTGGAGGACAGAGGAGCCTCATAAAGAAGAAGTTACAGGTCTGTGAGAGCCAGAAATCTTGCTTGTTTGTAGGTGACCAAATACTTATTTTCCACCATAATTTGCAAATAAATTCATTAAAAATCCTACAATGTGATTTTCTGGATTTTTTTTCCTCAATTTGTCTGTCAGAGTTGACGTGTACCTATGATGAAATTTACAGGCCTCTCTCATCTTTTTACGTGGGAGAACTTGCACAATTGGTGGCTGACTAAATACTTTTTTCCCCCACTGTATATATATATATATATATACATATATACACACACAGTTGAAGTCGGAAGTTTACATACACTTAGGTTGGAGTCATTAAAACTTGTTTTTCAACCACTCCACAAATTTCTTGTTAACAAACTATAGTTTTGGCAAGTCGGTTAGGACATGTACTTTGTGCATGACACAAGTAATTTTTCCAACAATTGTTTACAGACAGATTATTTCACTTATAATTCACTGTATCACAATTCCAGTGGGTCAGAAGTTTACATACACTAAGTTGACTGTGCCTTTAAACAGCTTGGAAGATTCCAGAAAATGATGTCATGGCATTAGAAGCTTCTGATAGGCTAATTGACATCATTTGAATCAATTGGAGGTGTACCTGTGGATGTATTTCAAGGCATACCTTCAAACTCAGTACCTCTTTGCTTGACATCATGGGAAAATCAAAAGAAATCAGCCAAGACCTCAGAAAAAAAATTGTAGACCTCCACAAGTCTGGTTCATCCTTGGGAGCAATTTCCAAACGCCTGAAGGTACCACGTTCATCTGTACAAACAATAGTACGCAAGTATAAACACCATGGGACCACGCAGCCGTCATACCGTAGCTCAGCTGGTAGAGCACGGCGCTTGTAACGCCAAGATAGTGGGTTCGATCCCCGGGACCACCCATACACAAAAAAAATGTATGCACGCATGACTGTAAGTCGCTTTGGATAAAAGCGTCTGCTAAATGGCATATTATATTATATATTATATACCGCTCAGGAAGGTGACGCGGTCTGTCTCCTAGAGATGAACGTACTTTGGTGTGAAAAGTGCAAATCAATCCCAGAACAACAGCAAAGGACCTTGTGAAGATGCGGGAGGAAACAGGTACAAAAATCTATATCCACAGTAAAACGAGTCCTATATCAACATAACCTGAAAGGCCGCTCAGCAAGGAAGAAGCCACTGCTCCAAAACCACCATAAAAAAGCCAGACTACGGTTTGCAACTGTACATGGGGACAAAGATCGTACTTTTTGGAGAAATGTCCTCTGGTCTGATGAAACAAAAATATAACTGTTTGGCCATAATGACCATCGTTATGTTTGGAGGAAATCGGGGTGGCTTGCAAGCCGAAGAACACCATCCCAACCGTGAAGCACGGGGGTGGCAGCATCATGCTGTGGGGGTGCTTTGCTGCAGGAAGGACTGGTGCACTTCACAAAATAGATGGCATCATGAGGAAGGAAAATTATGTGGATATATTGAAGCAACATCTCAAGACATCAGTCAGGAAGTTAAAGCTTGGTCGCAAATGGGTCTTCCAAATGGACAATGACCCCAAGCATACTTCCAAAGTTGTGGCAAAATGGCTTAAGGACAACAAAGTTAAGGTATTGGAGTGGCCATCACAAAGCCCTGACCTCAATCCTATAGAAAAGTTGGGGGCAGAACTGAAAAAGCGTGTGCGAGCAAGGAGGCCTATAAACCTGACTCAGTTACACCAGCTCTGTCAGGAGGAATGGGCCAAAATTCACCCAACTTATTGTGGGAAGCTTGTGGAAGGCTACCCGAAACGTTTGACCCAAGTTAAACAATTTAAAGGCAATGCTACCAAATACTAATTGAGTGTATGTAAACTTCTGACCCACTGGGAATGTGATGAAAGAAATAAAAGCTGAAATAAATCATTCTCTCTGCTATTATTCTGACATTTCACATTCTTAAAATAAAGTGGTGATCCTAACTGACCTAAGACAGGGAATTTTTACTAGGATTAAATGTCAGGAATTGTGAAAAACTGAGATTAAATGTATTTGGCTAAGGTGTATGTAAACTTCCGACTTCAACTTTACATAGGGCAGCAGCCTCTAAGGTGCAGGGTTGAGTAACTGGGTGGTAGCCGGCTAGTGACAGTGTCTAAGTTCAGGGCAGGGTACTGGGTGGAGGCCGGCTATTGATGGCTATTTAACAGTCTGATGGCCTTGAGATAGAAGCTGTTTTTCAGTCTCTCAGTCCCAGCTTTGATGCAGCTGTACTGACCTTTCCTTCTGGATGATAACGGGGTGAACAGGCCATGGCTCGGGTGTCTGAGGTCCTTGACGATCTTTTTGGCCTTCCTGTGACATGGCGTGCTGTAGATGTCCTGGAGTTCAAGCAGTGTGCCCCCGATGATGCGTTGTGCAGACCACACCACCCTCTGAAGAGCCCTGCGGTTGCAGACGGTGCAGTTGCCGTACCAGGCGGTGATACAGCCCGACAGGATGCTCTCAATGGTGCATTTGTGAGGGTCTTAGGGGCCAAGCCAAATTTCTTCATCATTCTAAGGTTGAAGAGGCACTGTTGCGCCTTTTTCACCACACTGTCTGTGTGGGTGGACCATTTCAGATTGTTTGTGTCTGTCTGTGTGTGTGTTTGTATGTGCTTGTATGTGTGTTCACTCTGTGTACTAGTTTGTGAAGTGGAAGACAGGAAGAGTTGGTTGTTATGCCGACTCTTCCTGTTATGTTATGTGACATTGCTAAATTACTGCAGTGGATTGGAATGGTGGGGAGGTGGTGTGTGTGGGGGGGGGTATGTGTGTGTTCACGCTGCGGCAAGTTGTGAGGGGAGGGGGCACAGGAGGGGGCTGGAGAAGGAGGGAGGGAGGAATGGGGGGAGGAGGAGGAGGGTGCACTGATATGGATAGCGGCGAGTAAGATGAAGAAAAGGAAAGGATATCTACCTGTTTCCAGGGCAACGGAAAACTGCAGGTCGGAGTGTTTTCTCCACGCTATGCTGCCCTCTAGCAGAATGCTGCAGACACTTCTACACACACATACACACACAGACTTACCTAAGTCAGTGCATACTGAGCAGTGTGTCCTTGCTTCTAAATCTATCTGCCAGTGATGGGCTGTGAACAGTTCTGTAACTGCCACTGTCTAACTTGGTGTTGTACATGAGGTTAGACTGTATGTATATACACACTACCGTTCAAAAGTTTGGGGTCACTTAGAAATGTCCTTGTTTACGAAAGAAAAGCAATTTTTTGGTCCATTAAAATAACAACAAATTGATCAGAAATACAGTGTAGACATTGTTAATGTTGTAAATGGCTATTGTAGCTGGAAACTGCTGATTTTTTATGGAATATCTCAAATAGGCGTACAGAGGCCCATTATCAGCAACCATCAGTCCTGTGTTCCAATGGCACGTTGTGTTTGCTAATCCAAGTTTATCATTTTAAAAGGCTAATTGATCATTAGAAAACCCTTTTGCAATTATGTTAGCACAGCTGAAAACTGTTGTGCTGATTAAAGAAGCAATAAAACTGGCCTTCTTGAGACTAGCTGAGTATCTGGAACATCAGCAATTGTGGGTTCGATTACAGGCTCAAAATGGCCAGAAACAAATAACTTTCTTCTGAAACTCGTCAGTCTATTCTAGTTCTGAGAAATGAAGGCTATTCCATGCGAGAAATTGCCAAGAAACTGAAGATCTCGTACAACGCTGTGTACTACTACCTTCACAGAACAGCGCAAACTGGCTCTAACCAGAATAGAAAGAGGAGTGGGAGGCAAAATGACAAATACATTAGAATGTCCAGTTTGAGAAACAGGCGCCTCACAGGTCCTCAACTGGCAGCTTCATTAAATAGTACACGCAAAACATCAGTCTCAACGTCAACAGTGAAGAGGCGACTCCGGGATGCTGACCTTCTAGGCAGAGTTGCAAAGAAAAAGCCATATCTCAGACTGGCCAATAAAAAGAAAAGATTAAGATGGACAGTCTGAGAAATGGCTTTTTCAGCACAACAGTTTTCAGCTGTGGTAACATATTTGCAAATGGGTTTTCTAATGATCAATTAGCCTTTTAAAATTATAAACTTGGATTAGCAAACACAACGTGCCATTGGAACACAGGACTGATGGTTGCTGATAATGGGCCTCTGTACGCCTATGTAGATATTCCATAAAAAATCAGGCGTTTCCAGCTACAATAGCCATTTACAACATGAACAATGTCTACACTGTATTTCTGATCAATTTGATGTTATTTTAATGGACAAAAAAATATATTTTCTTTCAAAAACAAGGACATTTCTAAGTGACCCCAAACTTTTGAACGGTAGTGTATATATATATATATATATTTTTTTTTTAACCTTTATTTAACTAGGCAAGTCAGTTAAGAACAAATTCTTATTTACAATGACGGCCTACCCTGGCCAAACCCGGACGACGCTGGGCCAATTGTGCGCCGCCCTATGGGACTCCAATCATGGTCGGGTTGTGATACAGCCTGGAATCGAACCAGGGTCTGTAGTGACGCCTGTAGCACTGAGATGCAGTGCCCATGTATAAGGTGTGTGTGTGAGTGTGTGCGTGCGTACGTGCGTGTCTGACCCCCCCCCCACACACACACACACGCATACACATGTGCGCATACAGAAACCAGCTTTAGTTTATAACCACTACTGTTTATGAATCATCTATAAGGCGTCTATAAGCAGAGTAGTAACTGTGTACTCAGTCTTGTGTGACGGTTTCATCAGACACCATGGTCTGCAGACGCTGGCTTTGTCGTCCCCAGACACTTTCTCCCCTCCCTCTCTCTCTCTCTCACACACACACGTTCCCTTGTGTATTGCTCTGACCTGACATCAGGAGAGGGCAGCTCTGTTCAGCCATGCTTAACAGCACCTCTCATCTATTGTTCTCCTCAGTCCTCAACAACCTCTGTCTCTATTTATCTCTCCCTCTCCACCCCCCTCTCTGTCGTTCCCTCTCCACCCCCCCGTCCCTCTCCACCCCCTCTCTGTCGTTCCCTCTCCACCCCCCGTCCCTCTCCACCCCCCTCTCTGTCGTTCCCTCTCCACCCCCCGTCCCTCTCCACCCCCTCTCTGTCGTTCCCTCTCCACCCCCCGTCCCTCTCCACCCCCTCTCTGTCGTTCCCTCTCCACCCCCCCGTCCCTCTCCACCCCCTCTCTGTCGTTCCCTCTCCACCCCCCGTCCCTCTCCACCCCCTCTCTGTCGTTCCCTCTCCACCCCCCGTCCCTCTCCACCCCCTCTCTGTCGTTCCCTCTCCACCCCCCGTCCCTCTCCACCCCCTCTCTGTCGTTCCCTCTCCACCCCCCCGTCCCTCTCCACCCCCTCTCTGTCGTTCCCTCTCCACCCCCCCGTCCCTCTCCACCCCCTCTCTGTCGTTCCCTCTCCACCCCCCCGTCCCTCTCCACCCCCTCTCTGTCGTTCCCTCTCCACCCCCCGTCCCTCTCCACCCCCTCTCTGTCGTTCCCTCTCCACCCCCCCGTCCCTCTCCACCCCCCTCTCTGTCATTCTCTCTCCACCCCACTGTCTCCCTCTATTTCACCCCCCCCCCGCCTCTCCATCCCCTCTCTTTCTACACCCCTCTACCCCCCTCTCTCCCTCTACACCCCTCTCCCCCCTCTCTCCCTCTAAACTGCTTATCCCCCCTCTCTCCCTCTACACTGCTTCTCCCCCCTCTCTCCCTCTACACTGCTTCTCCCCCCTCTCTCCCTCTACACCCCTCTCCCCCCTCTCTCCCTCTACACTGCTTCTCCCCCCTCTCTCCCTCTACACCCCTCTCCCCCCTCTCTCCCTCTACACTGCTTCTCCCCCCTCTCTCCCTCTACACTGCTTCTCCCCCCTCTCTCCCTCTACACTGCTTCTCCCCCCTCTCTCCCTCTACACTGCTTCTCCCCCTCTCTCCCTCTACACTGCTTCTCCCCCCTCTCTCCCTCTACACTGCTTCTCCCCCCTCTCTCCCTCTACACTGCTTCTCCCCCCTCTCTCCCTCTACACTGCTTCTCTTCCCTCTCTCCCTCTACACTGCTTCTCCCCCCTCTCTCCCTCTACACTGCTTCTCCCCCCTCTCTCCCTCTACACTGCTTCTCCCCCCTCTCTCCCTCTACACCCCTCTCCCCCCTCTCTCCCTCTACACTGCTTCTCCCCCCTCTCTCCCTCTACACCCCTCTCCCCCCTCTCTCCCTCTACACTGCTTCTACCCCCTCTCTCCCTCTACACTGCTTCTCCCCCCTCTCTCCCTCTACACTGCTTCTCCCCCCTCTCTCCCTCTACACTGCTTCTCTTCCCTCTCTCCCTCTAAACCCCTCTACCCCCTCTCTCCCTCTACACTGCTTCTCCCCCCTCTCTCCCTCTACACTGCTTCTCCCCCCTCTCTCCCTCTACACTGCTTCTACCCCCTCTCTCCCTCTACAATGCTTCTCCCCCCTCTCTCCCTCTACACTGCTTCTCCCCCCTCTCTCCCTCTACACTGCTTCTCCCCCCTCTCTCCCTCTACACTGCTTCTCCCCCCTCTCTCCCTCTACACTGCTTCTCCCCCCTCTCTCCCTCTACACTGCTTCTCCCCCCTCTCTCCCTCTACACTGCTTCTACCCCCTCTCTCCCTCTACACTGCTTCTCCCCCCTCTCTCCCTCTACACTGCTTCTCCCCCCTCTCTCCCTCCCTCTACACTGCTTCTCCCCCCTCTCTCCCTCTACACTGCTTCTCCCCCCTCTCTCCCTCTACACTGCTTCTCTTCCCTCTCTCCCTCTACACCCCTCTACCCCCTCTCTCCCTCTACACTGCTTCTCCCCCCTCTCTCCCTCTACACTGCTTCTCCCCCCTCTCTCCCTCTACACTGCTTCTACCCCCTCTCTCCCTCTACACTGCTTCTCCCCCCTCTCTCCCTCTACACTGCTTCTACCCCCTCTCTCCCTCTACACTGCTTATCCCCCCTCTCTCCCTCTACACTGCTTCTCCCCCCTCTCTCCCTCTACACTGCTTCTACCCCCTCTCTCCCTCTACACTGCTTCTCCCCCCTCTCTCCCTCTACACTGCTTCTCCCCCCTCTCTCCCTCTACACTGCTTCTCCCCCCTCTCTCCCTCTACACTGCTTCTCCCCCCTCTCTCCCTCTACACTGCTTCTCCCCCCTCTCTCCCTCTATACTGCTTCTCACCCCTCCCCCCCTCTCTCCCTCTACACTGCTTCTCACCCCTCCCCCCCTCTCTCCCTCTACACTGCTTCTCCCCCCCTCTCTCCCTCTACACTGCTTCTCCCCCCTCTCTCCCTCTACACTGCTTCTCCCCCCTCTCTCCCTCTACACTGCTTCTCCCCCCCTCTCTCCCTCTACACTGCTTCTCCCCCCTCTCTCCCTCTACACTGCTTCTCCCCCCTCTCTCCCTCTACACTGCTTCTCCCCCCTCTCTCCCTCTACACTGCTTCTACCCCCTCTCTCCCTCTACAATGCTTCTCCCCCTCTCTCCCTCTACACTGCTTCTCCCCCCTCTCTCCCTCTACACTGCTTCTACCCCCTCTCTCCCTCTACACTGCTTCTCCCCCCTCTCTCCCTCTACACTGCTTCTCTTTCCCTCTCTCCCTCTACACCCCTCTACCCCCTCTCTCCCTCTACACTGCTTCTCCCCCCTCTCTCCCTCTACACTGCTTCTCCCCCCTCTCTCCCTCTACACTGCTTCTCCCCCCTCTCTCCCTCTACACTGCTTCTCCCCCCTCTCTCCCTCTACACTGCTTCTCCCCCTCTCTCCCTCTACACTGCTTCTCCCCCCTCTCTCCCTCTACACTGCTTCTCCCCCCTCTCTCCCTCTACACTGCTTCTCCCCCCTCTCTCCCTCTACACTGCTTCTCCCCCCTCTCTCCCTCTACACTGCTTCTCCCCCCTCTCTCCCTCTACACTGCTTCTCCCCCCTCTCTCCCTCTACACTGCTTCTCCCCCCTCTCTCCCTCTACACTGCTTCTCCCCCCTCTCTCCCTCTACACTGCTTCTCCCCCCTCTCTCCCTCTACACTGCTTCTCCCCCCTCTCTCCCTCTACACTGCTTCTCCCCCCTCTCTCCCTCTACACTGCTTCTCCCCCCTCTCTCCCTCTACACTGCTTCTCCCCCCTCTCTCCCTCTACACTGCTTCTCCCCCCTCTCTCCCTCTACACTGCTTCTCCCCCCCTCTCTCCCTCTACACTGCTTCTCCCCCCTCTCTCCCTCTACACTGCTTCTCCCCCCTCTCTCCCTCTACACTGCTTCTCCCCCCTCTCTCCCTCTACACTGCTTCCCCCCCCTCTCTCCCTCTACACTGCTTCTCCCCCCTCTCTCCCTCTACACTGCTTCTCCCCCCTCTCTCCCTCTACACTGCTTCTCCCCCCCTCTCTCCCTCTACACTGCTTCTAACCCCTCTCTCCCTCTACACTGCTTCTCCCCCCTCTCTCCCTCTACACTGCTTCTCCCCCCTCTCTCCCTCTATACTGCTTCTCCCCCCTCTCTCCCTCTACACTGCTTCTCCCCCCTCTCTCCCTCTACACTGCTTCTCCCCCCTCTCTCCCTCTACACTGCTTCTCCCCCCTCTCTCCCCTGATATGTGATTGCCTTAGGCAGGGTGTAACTGATGGAACATACCAACCGCACTAGACCAAAGGAAGAGGGAAGGCACAAAGGAAGGAAATACTTTTTGTTTCCATCTTGACACACTTTAAAGCCTGTGTTCTCTACTACAGCAGTGTTTCTCAAAGTAATCGTCAGGAACTCCCAGTCGTTTCACATAACTGTTAACTTCCACCACTAGAACACCTGATTCAGCTAATTTAGGGCTTGCTGATTAGCGCATTCATTGAATCAGGCTATGGAATTAAACAGTGATGGGTTGGGGTCCCTGAGGACAAGTTTGTTGAGAAACAATGATATACAGTACACACTCCCAGTGCCATCTCTCTCTCTCTCTCTCTCTCTCTCTCTCTCACACACACACACTTTATTCCACATGGTGTAACCCATCTCCACCCTTCTCAATCTGCAGTGGTACGAGCTGATCCTCTTAACCTGGGTCATGTTCAGTAGGTATAAAATGGGAGAAAGTGTTTTGAAACACAGAGTAAAACGGAATATGTCCAATAAGAGCACATGTTCTGGTTTTTCCTGTTGCAAGACATGGGGCTAGCAGCATACTGAACACAACTCAGGTAAAGTGTCTGTATTGCTGAGCACTACCTGCTATACAGATACCTATCCCTAGAGACACATACAGTATAGTGAATGTAATGGGTATTCCCAGAATACTTTAGAACAGGCAGAGTAATGGGATCACACCTGAGAGGGTTAAAACTGACAGGCATTAGCGCCCTCTCTCTCTTTCTGAGCCGGCCCATCTCTCTACCCCTCTCTCGCACTCCTCCCCCCTGTTTCTGCTACAGCAGGGGGCAGGTGTGTGACTTTGTCCTTCCATGACCCCACAGTTTACTTAACAAGTCAGTTTATAATGTATTTTCCTATTCAGAGCAGAAGGGGTTGAGGTGGGGGTGAAAATAGAAATGTAATGTATAGAACAGATATTCCCCACTTACCCCGTGGAAATCAATCTTTATAGGCCTATATTCTATAGAGCAGGGCCTACATTTCTACCTGCAACCTTTAAATAGTTTCCTCTGAATAGAGCTCGCCAGCTTGTTGTTCTAAAACCTGGAAATGAGTTACCTTTGGTTTGTTCAGCCATCCCTATGGGGAAATGAATGGGGAACGAATAGGGTTTTGGGATGAAGGCCGAAAATAACGTCTGAGGTTAACACAGGCTTAGGAGATCTTATAACTTTTGTTCTATGAGATAATCAGTCAGTTAACATGACCTTTATGAATATTATGAGAATTCACAAAAAAGTGACATTAACTGATGAAGATTATCTCATAGACAAAACATATAAGAGCTCCTAAGCCTGTGTTTATCACAGACCTTATTTTCAGCGTTAATTTAAAAAAAACTCCAAAAACGGCATTAATTTCCCCATAGGTTTTGTCCAACGAACCATGGCGGAGGTAGTGCCTACAAAAAGACGCCATTACTATTTATCTCTATAAAAAGCATATCATTAGATTATTCTGAAATAGGCCTAATATACGATAGGCATACACAAAATGTAATCGCCTGTGGGAATCTGATTAACGATCGTTACTGAACCGACGTTACCATTGAGGCGGGGGGTGACATCTCTGTCGATGACTCCTGTAATGATCATCTACTCTGGTCTAGGGGCGAGGAGGAGAGAAGTCAGCCGCGAGCGAGCCTTGTGGAGGGTGTGTGAAAAATGCCTTTCTCCCGTCAGAGAAACCAGACCCGTGATCTCTTGAATACATTATAGCTAGCGGGCCATTGTGCAATAGTCAGGGAGGTATGCAATACCGTTTATAGGCGAACACGGCCGCTCAGAGCAAGGACCCAGCGATTCTTCTCACTTTTGTGCATGCTTACATTCCGAGTAGTGACGATCGGATCTACGCCGGTCAAGCAGCGATACGAATCTTTTTTTGAGTCACATTGGAAGACGCTGCCAGCTACAGTTTTGAAAGGGAACGATTCGCCACAATTGCAGACATGGGAGCTACATCTTGAAGACAGACTAGACAAACTGTTGTGGATACAAGGAAAAATAACGAACATAGCCTAATTTTCTTGTCACCCACCGATATTTATTGGAGCTATCTAGCAGCTGAAGAATACGGAATCAAGTATACAATTCTAACCACGGGTAGAGTCAAAGGTAAGCCCCCAGCATAAAACCAGACGGCTAGGCTAGCGTTGTTGAATAGGCTACTTTAGCCACTGAGCTATTTGCTAATATATCCCAGCCTAAATATGCAGTCAAAAGGCTGTATAATGTTAGAACAGCGTGTGGATTTCGTTTGGTCTTAGAAGCGCTCAGAACACGTTGCACACATCTACACAGTTGTTTTGTAATGCCTTGTTGGCTAACGTTCAGTATTCAAGTTGAGTAACACAAATGAGGAAAAGGCCGTGGTTGTATTCGATAAAAGTTTGTAATAAAAGTATGAATTTCCACACCCCGCGGAAGGACCGCGGTTGTACAGGACAAACATAGGGACAGGTAAGTGTTTTCAAAATTGACATTTTTTACAAGTATCGACTGATGGTGACTCAATGTTGCTGCTAACAATTCGCGCGACCAATTATCAAAACTTAACTCCGCCTCGATATGAGAGAACGGAGTTTAGCGTTCCTCAGCTAATAAGGCATACGCAAATGTAGCTACAAAGTAGCTAGCCTAATTCCGCTGTTGAGTCCCTTTATCGCATTGGGAAACTATAAATGACAGGAAGATAGAGGCTGGTTGTAGGCCTAAACAAACCGTGTTGCAACAACTCTGGGCAGCCTCTGATAAACGAATTGCAAGGTGAAACAAAATGTCTCCCATTGTTATTTCAAGCCGAGCAGCACGTTTAGCATGGTGGCTACAATGTAGCACTGACTGCTTTGGAATTCTCTGACATCTGTAAGCGATGCCCGATTTCAGTAGAAACGTGTCTGTGCATTAGCTACATTGTATATGTGCAAAGCATAACAATCCTGCAAGGGTAGGCGAGGATATGGTCGATGTTTTGCAGGTGTGTGTGGATTGGGTTGAATGTGTTCGTATTAGGCTACAACAAATACACACTGACAGTTTATCTTGTGATCCATCAATCTCATCATGATGAGATCTGAAATGCTAAGTAACCTAACGCCAAAAAGCTTCAACCATCTCATGAGAATAGTAGTACAAATTTAACCCAGTTCAAGGCAGTCAAAGAAGATTATCACTGCTGTGTATCACCCCAGCCGCTGCTTAGCTGTGTATTCATGAGGAATTTGTATATGTAAATGGTTAGTTTGAACACTTACACCCAGATCTACAAGTACAACAATACACTAATAACAACCCTAGGGAATTTTAAAAAAAAAGTTAAATCCTATGGACCATGGGATCTTCCTACTTGTAGGACCAAACCAGCCTAAGACTTGAAAACAGACTAAATTGGAGTGAGTCAGCCAAGACAACCATCTGAAGGACCGGTCAGCAACATCCCAGGGACCAGTGCTGGTTGAGGGACGCTGCTCCAGGTGATTTGGAGTCCAGCTGCAGCTAGGTGAGGCAGCTGGCTGTCAGAGGTTAAAGGTGAGACTAGGTGACAACAACAGATGGTATGGGTGCCTATCGGCTGACCTGATGTCCCCTGGCTGCTAGATGGAGTTCAACCCAGAGGTGGATGAGATTAGGCATATTCACACATTCTGCACAGGGCTGTGCGGAATATCAGATCTTTACAATGCCTGGAGAAGTGTTGAACTCAGGAACCACATCAATAGGATACAATGATTTTGTAATCTGTAGGCCTGTGCTGAATTTATGTGTCTGAAATGCACCCACTGTTTGTCTGGCTCTCTCACAGACAGACAGAAGGTGTGTGTTCACTCTGGATGACCAGAGGGCTCTGCTGGATCTCAACAGAACAGCTGCTGTGTCACCTGTTACTCTGTCTCTCACTACTGTTAGACACACACACGCTCCTGGAGATGTTACCGACCTGTAGCATCCATCCCTGTTCCTCTTTGGGGGATTGCCTTTGAAAGTTAATTTATGATAAGTCATTTATTAATTAATAGTCATTGAGGCACATTTGACTTGCATCACAATCATACTGTATAACCTTCTGCTCAATGCTTGACTTGGACTGAAATAAGTGCATACTCATTTTGAGTGCTGGCACTGTTTATATTTAGGTGCAGAAACTCCAGAATACTAATAATATTCTATAACCAAAAATGGGCAAGTGCCTTTCAGACCTTAAATGTGCTACACATAGGATTTAAAAATATTTGTTCCTTTGTCATTTCAGAAAATGTCCATAATATATCTGGCGCTAATAGTGGAACGCTAGTGTTTCACAGTGTTACTTACCAGCCAGTGTTGTGATTGGCTGTGATATTTGCCTATTGATTTCTCCCACCGGAGTGGCATCTGTTGTCAAAATGGGAAAGCTGTTCTGACTTTGTGGGTGTGTTTTCTAGTGGAAATAGCTATCATATCCTGGTTGCAAAAAATCTACATGGTTCGCTCAATTTCAGTATATGTGAGAACGAGCAGTGAATAGTGTAAGGAATCATTGTACCATCTACATCGCTGTGAAATATATTTTCAATAACAGAAAATATCGTTTTTACAGATGTTTGAAGCTGGTGGACCAAAACAAAAGTTACTTTGGTTTTTGGTCCACCAGCTTCAAACAGCGGTTTTGGTCCACCAGCTTCAAACAGCTGTAAAAATGATTTTTTTGTTTGTTATTGAAAATATATTTCACAGTGATTTAGATGGTACAATGATCCATACACTATTCAGTGCTTGTTTTCTCCTCACATAAACTGAAATTGAGCGAACAGTGTAGAATTTTAGCAACCAGAAAATGAGCGATTTCCACTAGATAACACAGCCAACAAGTCAGAACAGCTTTTCCAGTTTGACAACAGATTCCGCTGCGGCGGGAGAAATCAATAAGCAAATATCACAGCCAACCACAACACTGGCGGGTAAGTAGTAGTGTGCAACACTATTGTTCCACTATTAGCACCAGATAGGGGCCAGTATGAAAAAAAATAATAATAATAATGTATGCACTCACTAACTGTAAGTCGCTCTGGATAAGAGCGTCTGCTAAATGACTAAAATGTAATGTAAAATGTATATATTATGGACATTTTCTGAAATTACAATGCAAAAATTCTATAAAGAAAATCCAATGTGTAGCACCTTTTTAATGTAAATCCACACCCGCGCGTATGATGATAACGTTTACAAGCTCTGGTGATTGAAGGTTTGCAAATAAATGTTTATAGATGGTACAGTGGCACTGTAGCAAGAAAGTGAGTGTGAGAGGTAAGAAGTAGACAAACTTCCCTTTCCACTTGGTCTATCTTCCCCTTCCACACTCCTTCATCCTCCTCTCAGTGAGTGAAAGCCACCTAAACCTGTCCTGCTGGTCTGGTAGGTGACAGTCAATTGGAGTCCATTCATAGGGCTGTGAGCCCACTACAGCCACTCTACAGATGGGCTGGCAGGCAGAGAGAGATTCCCGGTTATGGCAAGCTACAGGGTGGGCAGGCTTTTGTACCAGCTCAATAGTAACACAACTAATTCAACTCATTAAGGTCTAGATGATCCGTGGATTTTTGGAATCAGGTGTATGTGTTAATGCTGGGCTGGCACAAAAGCCTGCACACCATGTAACCTTCAAGGACTAGGTTTGAAGACCAGCCATGGCCTTCTCTCACAAAGCGTCTGAGTAGGAGTGCTGATCTAGGACCAGTTTAGCCTATTTGATGATAATTATTAGGAAGGGATGGGTTGATCCTTGATCAGCACTCTACACTTAGTGAATACGGCCCAAACCACTGCTGTGGGAGTTTGGGACACTGGTTGTATAAAAGTGTATGTTTGGACTGTTGATACACAACATCAATTAGCAAGTCATGCCATCAAATCAAATTGTATTTGTCACATGTGCAGAGTACAACAGGTGTAGACCTTACAGTGAAATGCTTACTTACAAGCCCTTAACCAACAATGCAGTTTTAAGATAAATAAGTGTTAAGTAAAAAATTGATAAGTTAGAAAAATAACTAAAGCGCAGCAGTAAAATAACAGTAGCGAGGCTATATACAGGTGGTACCGGTACAGAGTCAATGTGCGGGGGCACAGGTTAGTCGAGGTAATTGAGGTTATATGTACATGTAGTTAGATGGAAAGTTACTATGCATAGATAATAAACAGAGTAGCAGCGGTCATGAACCAGAGCCAAGTTTTCCATTTACAGCCAGCAGAGCAGTAGGGGCACAGATTGGGGGAATCCATCAGTGTGTTTTTCAGCCCTGGGTCCTATTAATTAGGCACAAAATGGAAGAAAATGGGGAGCTACTATCTCAACTTGTTCAATAAGAATAGCTTGTTCACGTTTTCCATTGCACAACGTTTTGAAGCGCTTTTCTACGGTGTGCCCTAATGAATACCACCCTGGTGTCGAGCAGTAAACACATTGTCTGACCTTGGCATGGGGAGGGAGAGAACGAGAGGGAGAAAGACAAACGGAGAGAGAGGGTGAGAGAACAGTGGTTTACTGTAGTAGAGAGGTGTTAACGGGGGCACTGGACTGTACAGCAGGAACAAAAGGGAGCTTTATGTTGAGATCGGCTATAAGCACAATCTCATCTGAGGTCAGGCTGGGGGCAGAGGACAGGTCAAAAGTCATCAAATCAAATGTTATTTGTCACATGCGCCGAAGTATTCAGACCCTTTGCTATGAGACTCGAAATTGAGCTCAGGTGCATCCTGTTTCCATTGATCATCCTTGAGATGTTTCTACAACTTGATTGGAGTCCACCTGTGGTAAATTCAATTGATTGAACATGATTTGGAAAGGCACACACCTGTCTATATAAGGTCCCACAATTGGGTACCAAAAAATGTCTGCAGCAGGGTACCAAAAAATGTCTGCAGCATTGAAGGTCCTCAAGAACACAGTGGCCTCCATCATTCTTAAATGGAAGAAGTTTGGAACCACCAAGACTCTTCCTAGAGCTGGCCGCCCAGCCAAACCGAGCAATCTGGGGAGAAGGACCTTGGTCAGGGAGGTGACCAAGAACTCGATGGTCACTCTGACAGAGCTCCAGAGTTCCTCTGTGGAGATGGGAGAATCTTCAAGAAGAACAACCATCTCTGCAGCACTCCACCAATCAGGCCTTTATGGTAGAGTGGCCAGACGGAAGCCACTCCTCAGTAAAAGGTACATGACAGCCTGCTTTGCGTTTGCTAAAAGGCACCTAAAGGACTCTCAGACCATGAGAAACAAGATTCTCTGGTCTGATGAAACCAAGATTGAACTTTTTGGCATGAATGCCAAGTGTCACGTCTGGAGGAAACCTGGCACCATCCCTATGGTGAAGCATGGTGGTGGCAGCCTCATGCTGTGGGGATGGTTTTCAGCGGCAGGGACTGGGAGACTAGTCAGGATCGAGGCAAAGATGAAAGGAGTAAAGTACAGAGAAATCCTTAATGAAAACCTGTTCCAGAGTGCTCAGGACCTCAGACCTGGGTGAAGGTTCACCTTCCAACAGGACAACGACCCTAAGCACACAGCCAAGAGAATGCAGGAGTGGCTTCGGGACAAGTCTCTGAATGTCCTCGAGTGGCCCAGCCAGACTTGAACCCGATCGAACATCTCTGTAGAGACCTGAAAATAGCTGTGCAGCGACACTCCCCATCCAACCTGACAGAGTTTGAGAGGATCTGCAGAAAATAATGGGAGAAAGTTCCCAAATACAGGTGTGCCAAGCTTGTAGCGTCATACCCGGGAACACTCGGCTGTAATCGCTGCCAAAGGTGCTTCAACAAAGTACTGAGTAAAGCGTCTGAATACTTAGGTAAATGTGATATTTCCGTTTTTATTTTCAAATAATGTACAAACATTTCAATTTTTTTGCTTTGGTATTGTGTGTAGATTGATGGGGGCGGGGAACAATTTAATCAATTTTAGAATAAGGCTGTAACGTAACAAAATGTGGAAAAGGTCAAGGGGTCTGAACACACTGATTTATTTAGAATTCAAGGCACACATAACCAGCATGGCTACCACAGCATTCTGCAGCAATACGCCATCCCATCTGGTTTGCGCTTAGTGGGACTCATTGGTTTTTCAACAGGACAATGACCCAACACACCTCCGGGCTGTGTAAGAGCTATTTTACCAAGAAGGAGAGTGATTGAGTGCTGCATCAGATGACCTGGCCTCCACAATCACCCGACCTCAACCCAATTGAGATGGTTTGGGATGAGTTGGACCGCAGATTGAAGGAAAAGCATCCATCAAGTGCTAGGCATATGTGGCAACTCCTTCAAGACTGTCGGAAAAGCATTCCAGGTGAAGCTGGTTGAGAGAATGACAAAAGTGTGCAAAGCTGTCATCAAGGCAAAGGGTGGCTACTTTGAAGAATCTATAATATAACATTTCGATTTGTTTTAACATTTTTGGGGGTTTTGATGTCTTCACTGTTCTTCTACAATGTAGAAAATAGTAAAAATAATAAAACCCTTGAATGAGTAGGTGTGTCCAACCTTTTGACTGGTACTGTATATACAGTGCATTTGGAAGTATTCAGACCCCTAGACTTTTTCCACATTTTATTATGTTACAGCCTAATTCTAAAATAAATAACACTATCTAAAAACCTGTTTTCGCTTTGTCATTATAGGGTATTGTGTGTAGGTGAGGACAACAATTCATTTATTTAATCAATTTTAGAATATGTCTGTAACGTAAGAAAATGTGGAGAAGGGAAGGGGTCTGAATACTTTCCAAATGCACTGTGTGTGCGCGTGTGTATTTCATAATATTTCCCCGAATGTTATTCGCCTACCACCTCTTTCTCTCATTGTCTTCATCATTCTCATGACATGTTTGAACGATATAGGACTTGAATTAGATGCAGAAGGCTTTCACATCATGAATATTGAATGGTTTTAGGTCTGAATAAATAACTGCTGTAGCCTACCATCGTCGCACGTTAGCTCTTCTTTCAAACGACCCGTGAGTTCTGTTGCCTGCTGTATTTAACATTCAGCAAACAAGGACTTGCGTCCCTATTCAAATAGTCTATTGGTATAATAAATGCAAAGAAAATGATGTCCAGCAAGCTATTCTAATGTCGCTTTTCCTGCATGGGACTTCTAGAGCTAAGGAGTGTTTTTTTTTTTTTTTTAAGGAAACAGGCCAGCGGAGCACAGGTGCATGCGTGTTGCGCAGGAGACAGAGGCTATAAGTTAAAAGCTTATGCATAACCCATCATTCATTAGCTATATTTAAGGCTAGTACTGCATTGGATTTATTACTTGAAAGAGAGGCTAGGACATGTAAATATAGGCCTATCAATCTTGAAGATGATGATCTAGTTTGGATGCAATTTGAATGGCATTGATGGAGAGAGACTGCGAGAGTGCTCGCGCGTGCAGTGATCTAAAGCAACAATATTCGAGTGATAGGCTGTTTTTAAAACTGCAATAAAAAAAATTAAAAAATCTTTACAATTAAAAAATACGGTGTCCCCTGAAAGCCAGATGGAGATGGGTAAAGACGTGCATTCTGTCTTTATATTAGTGTAGCACAGGCTATTCTGCAACAAATGTAGGCCTACCTGTCACAAGAAAGAAAGTTACCATGATAGGTCTACATGCATTGTGAACTGCGCTCCAAACTCCGATGGGCTGTTTTTCCCCTCCCTGGGCGTTGATGATTCATCACGTCGAGAAAAGGCAGAAGAAAAGCTAGATTTAGGCATTGCATATCATTTAACAGTTCCATTTCACGTCATGCTGTTCATATAAATAATTTATTAGAATTTACAGTTTTCTCAGTTATTGATCCCGGGAAAAGGGAGTGGTTTTTGGGTGGTAAATCTCGGTAACCGGGTTCCCGACATTCAACCCTAGTGCACATGCCGTAAGAGGGGGCAGGGGGTGTGTATCAGTGTTCTGAGGTCACCGATGGTCATTTCTGATTGCCTTTCCACCGGCTGCATACCCTTAGAAACTTAGTTACATTCATAAGATACCCAATTTAAGTGCTCCAGATGAGTGAATGAATTGAGTGTATGGAGGACTGACTGCTGCAAGTAGCTGTACTCACACTGAGTGACAGATAGTTTTGAATATCTATAATATCCTGTCTGAGTGTTTGTGTGGCTATGTCAGTGAGTCAGATGTGGGTGGGACTTCCTCTCTGACACATGTAGCTGTTCTGTCTCCATGCAAAACCCCCACAGACAGCAGTGATGCAGCTTACGGCGGCGCACACGTTGTCTATTAAGGAGGGAAAACAAGAGGCAGTGGTTGGACGGTCAGGTGGTGTTTTGGTTTGCGAGGAGAGGGGGAAGGAGAGAGAACAGTGTGTTCTTTTCATCACAGCGCTGGAACTGTCTGCGCTACTATTCCCTCACAAACACACGCGCACACACTCACACACACAAGGTTGAAGGGGGGCAATTCCACGGTCACAGAATTGCTGAGATTCCGCTTTTTTTCACATAAAATGTATGCCAAACAAAAAACATTGATTTCAAAGTTTAACAAACCATACAACTCTATGCAGAATGACACTTCTTAACAATTTTTCTACTGAAAATGTTAAACATATTTACTGGAATTTCAGTAAAATAATTTTTGGGTGTACACGACAATAAAAAAAATATATATATATCTGCTACGAATTAAGATTAAATGATGTCTGCAGAAAGAATGGGATGTCGGCTATGACATTTACATTTTAGTCATTTAGCAGACGCTCTTATCCAGAGCGACTTACAGAAGCAATTAGGGTTAAGTGCCTTGCTCAAGGGCACATCGACAGATTTTTCACCTAGTCGGCTCGGGGATTAGAACCAGCACATGACACATTGACTTTGAAAAAATCTCTCTTGATTATTGAACTACAGTAATGGAATTCCGGTAATGGAATTTCATAATGTGTCCCTGATCTGTACTACACAGAAGTACATAATTATGGATATGAATGTCGTTCTCTTTATGGTGATGTATCCAAAATAGGTTCACAAAAGGTAGAAATACGCAATATCCTCCTTTGCATATTAGGGTATTATTCTACACACTGGCTATTATTTTTATGAGCTCTGCCCCAAACAAGACCAAATTAGTTTGTTCCGGACCAAATCTGAATCAATCATAGACGTCTGCTTCACAAGTTTGGACATCAAAGTACAGTACAGCACAACAGAATAACGAACAGTAGAGTTCAGTACAGTAACGTATAGTTTAGGGCTGACTCCATTTAATCGACTGGTCGATAATTTGGTCGATATGCTGTTGGTTGACTGAGATTCTTCTTAGTCAGCAATAAAAATAAAGAAAAACCCTTGAATGAGCAGGTGTTCTAAAACTTTTGACCGGTAGTGTATACAGTACCAGTCAAACGTTTGAAAACATCTACTCATTCCAAGGTTTTTCTTTATTTTTACTATTTTCTACATTGTAGAAATAATAGTGACCTCACAACTATGAAATAACACATATGGAATCAAGTAGTAACCAAAAAAGTGTTAAACAAATCAAAATATATTTTATATTTGAGATTCTTCAAAGTAGCCACCCTTTGCCTTGATGACAGCTTTGCACACTCTTGGCATTCTCTCAACCAGCTTCATGAGGTAGTCACCTGGAATGCATTTCAATGAACAGGTGTGCCTTCTTAAAAGTTAATTTGTGGAATTTCTTTCCTTAATGCATTTGAGTGTTATGACAAGCTGGGGGGGTTCTATTGGGTTCAGGTCTGGAGACTGGCTAGGCCACTCCAGGACCTTGAGATGCTTCTTACAGAGCCACTCATCTTCAATGCTCTTAATGAGGGAAGGAGGTTGTTGGCCAAGATCTCGCGATACATGGCCCCATCCATCCTCCCCTCTACGGTGCAGTCGTCCTGTCCCCTTGGCAGAAAAGCATCCCCAAAGAATGATGTTTCCACCTCCATGCTTCACGGTTGGGATGGTGTTCTTGGGGTTGTACTCATCCTTCTTCTTCCTCCAAACACGGCGAGTGGAGTTTAGACCAAAAAGCTCTATTTTTGTCTCATCAGACCACATGACCTTCTCCCATTCCTCCTCTGGATCATCCAGATGGTCATTGGCAAACTTCAGACGGGCCGGGACATGCGCTGGCTTGAGCAGGGGGACCTTGCGTGCGCTGCAGGATTTTAATCCATGACGGCGTAGTGTGTTACTAATGGTTTTCTTTGAGACTGTGGTCCCAGCTCTCTTCAGGTCATTGACCAGGTCCTGCCGTGTAGTTCTGGGCTGATCCCTCACCTTCCTCATGATCATTGATGCCCCACGAGGTGAGATCTTGCATGGAGCCCCAGACCGAGGGTGATTGACCGTCATCTTGAACTTCTTCCATTTTCTAATAATTGTGCCAACAGTTGTTGCCTTCTCACCAAGCTGCTTGCCTGTTGTCCTGTAGCCCATCCCAGCCTTGTGCAGGTCTACAATGTTATCCCTGATGTCCTTACACAGCTCTCTGGTCTTTTGTTTTAGATTCTGTCTCTCACAGTTGAAGTGTACCTATGATAAAAATTACAGACCTCTACATGCTTTGTAAGTAGGAAAACCTGCAAAATCGGCAGTGTATCAAATACTTGTTCTCCTCACTGTATATTTCCCTTAATTATTATCCAACCCCACCACCCCTTCCCTAATTTGGAGTAAACTAGTGAACAGTATGAAAAATGTATGCACTCACTAACTGTAAGTCGCTTTGGATAAGAGCGTCTGCTAAATGACTTAAATGTTTACAAAACAATTTTTAAAATGTAACAACAACGCTTAGGCCTCTACTTCCTGCTTTTACAGTCGTGGTCAAAAGTTTTGAGAATGACACCAGTATCGGTCTTCACAAAGTTCGCTGCTTCAGTGTTATGATATATTTGTCAGATGTTACTATGGTATATTGAAGTATAATTACAAGCATTCCATAAGTGTCAAATGCTTTTACTGACAATTACATTAAGTTTATGCAAAGAGTCAATATTTGCAGTGTTGACCCTTCTTTTTCAAGACCTCTGAAATCCGCCCTGGCATGCTGTCAATTAACTTCTGGGCCACATCCTGACTGATGACAGCCCATTCTTGCGTAATCAATGCTTGGAGTTTGTCAGAATTTGTGTGTTTTTGTTTGTCCACCTGCCTCTTGAGGATCGACCACAAGTTCTCAATGGGATTAAGGTCTGGGAAGTTTCCTGGCCATGGACCCAAAAATGTCGAAGTTTTGTTCACTTAGTTATCACTTTTGTCTTATGACAAAGTGCTCCATCATGCTGGAAAAGGCATTGGTCGTCACCAAACTGTTCTTCGATGGTTGGGAGAAGTTGCTCTCGGAGGATATGTTGGTACCATTCTTTATTCATGGCTGTGTTCTTAGGCAAAATTGTGAGTGAGCCCACTCCCTTGGCTGAGAAGAAACCCCACACATGAATGGGCTCAGGATGCTTTACTGTTGGCATGACACAGGACTGATGGTAGCGCTCACCTTGTCTTCTCCGGACAAGGTGTTTTCCGGATGCC
Source organism: Coregonus lavaretus (assembly GCF_964263955.1). Taxonomy (NCBI): domain Eukaryota; kingdom Metazoa; phylum Chordata; class Actinopteri; order Salmoniformes; family Salmonidae; genus Coregonus; species Coregonus lavaretus. The sequence goes on along the minus strand of NC_140011.1, from coordinate 6,768,630 downwards.
CCAAACAATCGGAAAGGGGATTCATCAGAGAAAATGACTTTACCCCAGTCCTCAGCAGTCCAATCCCTGTACCTTTTGCAGAATATCAGTCTGTCCCTGAGGTTTTTCCTGGAGAGAAGTGGCTTCCTCGCTGCCCTTCTTGACACCAGGCCATCCTCCAAAAGTCTTCGCCTCACTGTGCTCGCAGATGCACTCACACCTGCCTGCTGCAATTCCTGAGCATGCTCTGCACTGGTGGTGCCCCGATCCCACAGCTGAATCAACTTTAGGAGACGGTCCTGGCGCTTGCTGGACTTTCTTGGGTGCCCTGACGCCTTCACAACAATTGAACCTCTCTCCTTGATGTTCTTGATGATCTGATAAATGGTTGATTTAGGTGCAATTTTACTAGCAATATCCTTGCCTGTGATGCCCTTTTTGTGCAAAGCAATGATGACGGCACGTGTTTACTTGCAGGTAACCATGGTTAATAGAGGAAGAACAATGATTTCAAGCACCCACCCTCCTTTTAAAGCTTCCAGTCTGTTATTCTAACTCAATCAGCATGACAGAGTGATCTCCAGCCTTGTCCTCGTCAACACTCTCACCTGTGTTAACAAGAGAATCACTGACATGATGGCAGCTGGTCCTTTTGTGGCAGGGCTGAAATGCAGTGGGAATGTTTTTAGGGATTAAGTTCATTTTCATGGAAAAGGTGGACTTTGCAATTAATTGCAATTCATCTGATCACTCTTTATGACATTCTGGAGTATATGCAAATTGCCATCAAAACTGAGGCAGCAGACTTTGTGAATATTAGTATTTGTGTCATTCTCAAAACCTTTGACCACGACTGTACATACTATATACATTTTATGGACACAGTCAATTTTACAATAGTTCTATTTTGTTAGTTTTTTACTCCTGAACTTCCTCCCCCTGCTCAAGCCAGCGCATGTCCAGGCCCGTCTGAAGTTTGCCAATGACCATCTGGATGATCCAGAGGAGGAATGGGAGAAGGTCATGTGGTCTGATGAGACAAAAATAGAGCTTTTTGGTCTAAACTCCCCTCGCCGTGTTTGGAGGAAGAAGGATGAGTACAACCCCAAGAACACCATCCCAACCGTGAAGCATAGAGGTGGAAACATCATTCTTTGGGGGATGCTTTTCTGCAAAGGGGACAGGACGACTGCACTGTATTGAGGGGAGGATGGATGGGGCCATGTATCGCGAGATCTTGGCCAACAACCTCCTTCCCTCAGTAAGAGCATTGAAGATGGGTCGTGGCTGGGTCTTCCAGCATGACAACGACCCGAAACACACAGCCAGGGCAACTAAGGAGTGGCTCCGTAAGAAGCATCTCAAGGACCTGAAGTGGCCTAGCCAGTCTCCAGACCTGAACCCAATAGAAAATCTTTGGAGGGAGCTGAAAGTCCGTATTGCCCAGCGACAGCCCCGAAACCTGAAGGATCTGGAGAAGGTCTGTATGGAGGAGTGGGCCAAAATCCCTGCTGCAGTGTGTGCAAACCTGGTCAAGACCTACAGGAAACGTATGATCTCTGTAATTGCAAACAAAGGTTTCTGTACCAAATATTAAGTTCTGCTTTTCTGATGTATCAAATAATTATGTCATGCAATAAAATGCAAATTAATTACTTAAAAATCATACAATGTGATTTTCTGGATTTTTGTTTTAGATTCCGTCTCTCACAGTTGAAGTTTACCTATGATAAAAAGTACAGACCTCTACATGCTTTGTAAGTAGGAAAACCTGCAAAATCGGCAGTGTATCAAATACTTGTTCTCCCCACTGTATATGGGACGGCTGTCAATCCTTTGGTCCTTAAATGAAACTGGTATACTTTTTTATTTATCACAATTTTCTTTAACCAATTATGTTCTTTAATGCAGGGCCGACAGACAAGTTCCTTACTTCTTCCCAATTCCACTTTCCTCTTTGCGGTAATGCTGCAATTATTTGGTTGTAATTTTGTGAGAGCAGACATTTCCATATGTTTTTGTTAGCTGCATGTGCGACAACTCCACCAGTCCTACCTATGATATCATTTACGAAGATTTATACCCTTTTTAAAACATTTTTTAAAAAAATAATGGTTTTTTGACAATTAGCATATTTGTTGCATTATTTGTTCTGTTGTTTTCTGGAGGATTCAATTGAAATTGCAACCAACTTTCTATGGCTCGTTTTAGAAATAGTGATATTTGGGAGATGTTTTCCTTTTCAAATAACTGAAAGTGTGAGGTTGTAATCTGAATAAAGGGAAAAAGGCCATTCTTGAACATGGGGTGAGACAATTTTACTAATTTGCTAGAGAACCAGTTCGGATTTAAGTATAACTTTTGGATGACTGAAGCTTTTAGTGATAGGTCTGTTTTTAATATTTAATAATTTCTGTCCTCTAAATTCATATTCATTATATAAATAGGCCAGTTAAATTTTGTCTGGCTTGCCATTCCAAATAAAATGGAATCTTTTTTTCTCATAATTTAAAAAAATGTTCGCTAGGCGTAGGCAAGACCATAAGCAAATAGGTAAACTGGGATAAGACTAAAGAGTTAATCAGGGTGATTTTTCCACAAATAGGCAGGTATTTACATTTCCATAGTAGCAAGGTCTGATCTATTTTTGCTAACTTTCTATTAAAATGTATTGGAGTGAGATAATTTATTTCATTTGGGATATGTATTCCGAGTATATCCACATCACCATCAGACCATTTTATTGGTAAACTACATGGTAATGTACAAATTGTATTTTTTAGTGATCCAATACGTAATATAGTACATTTATCATAATTTGGTTGTAATCCAGAGAGGTTAGAAAATGCAAATTCTGAATGATGTGGGGGGACAGTGTTGCGCCCCTGCATCCAATGTAGTAGTAGTAGTAGTAGTAGTAGTAGTAGTAGTATTTTTTTACAGTTGTCATAGTGGACACGTTGTTTGCAGAGCGCACAACCTAGCCTAAACTTGTGAGAAACAAGTTTTCGTTTATTTCATTCCATTTACAGGTTGTCAATTTATTAATTGTGTTTTGTTTGGAGCGCTCCTGTCAATGTTGAGTAAGGACACCCACCTGATTACGCATAGAAGTAAGCCTAGGCTACCTGGCCTGCGCGCAAATGTAGACTTATAAATGTGCCCATTTGGGGATCTGATGGTATTGTATTTCTGATTTTCTTGACTCACCACCACTAATGAGCCGTAAAGCTTCTCAAAGTAAATTTTTCTTCACTTTAAACAGCAAGTAAATTAAGTCTGTTTTTACATCCATTGAGAATGACAATAGTTCCTCAAAGTAGCCCATTAGAAAAATATTTCCAGCTCTCTCCCTTTCATAACCACTCAGCTTGAAAGGGGAAAAAAATGTCATGCTCTGATCCGGTGGAAATGTCATAAAATAGGTCTACCTGATTACTTCTTATCCCTTGCGTAAATACAGCTGTGTCTGTCCGGAGCTCAGAGGCGCAGGAAACTCTGAGGGTCCAGAATATTTTATACAATGTTGCAAGTTTGTTAGCGTAAGCTGGCTGGACCAAATTGATAGTTTCAAGTTCCTTGCAGACAGGCCATGCTTAGCAAATGTGATTTATTTTTATCAGGATATTTTCTACCTGCAGGCTGCAATGTTTTTGTTTGTTGGCTTTATGTAGGCTATTTTACATAGTTGGCAATAGAAGTTACTTTTAAATGTGTGTAATTTTCATTTCGATGTAATTTTCATTAATCACGTTACAATTTGTATTTATTTATTTTATTTTATTTCACCTTTATTTAACCAGGTAAGCCAGTTGAGAACAAGTTCTCATTTACAACTGCGACCTGGCCAAGATAAAGCAAAGCAGTGCGATTAAAAACAACAACAACACAGAGTTACATATGGAATAAACAAAACGTACAGTCAATAACACAATAGAAAATCTATAAACAGTGTGAGCAAATGTAAGTTATGGAGGTAGGGCAATAAATAGCCCATAGTGCAAAATAATTACAATTAAGTGTTTACACTGGAGAGATAGATGTGCAAATAGAGATACTGGGGTGCAAATGAGAAAAATAAATAACAATATGGGGATGAGGTAGTTGGGTGGGCTAATTACAGATGGGCTGTGTACAGGTGCATGATCGGTAAGCTGATCTGACAACTGATGCTCTGACAATGATTTTGAGATACGTAGACTTTTATTATAAAATAAATGAAAATGTGCATATCATAACTACAGTGAGGGGAAAAAAGTATTTGATCCCCTGCTGATTTTGTATGTTTGCCCACTGACAAAGAAATGATCAGTCTATAATTTTAATGGTAGGTTTATTTGAACAGTGAGAGACAGAATAACAACAAAAAAATCCAGAAAAACGCATGTCAAAAATGTTATAAATTGATTTGCATTTTAAAGAGGGAAATAAGTATTTGACCCCCTCTCAATCAGAAAGGTTTCTGGCTCCCAGGTGTCTTTTATACAGGTAACGAGCTGAAATTAGGAGCACACTCTTAAAGGGTGTGCTCCTAATCTCAGCTTGTTACCTGTATAAAAGACACCTGTCCACAGAAGCAATCAATCAATCAGATTCCAAACTCTCCACCATGGCCAAGACCAAAGAGTCTCCAAGGATGTCAGGGACAAGATTGTAGACCTACACAAGGCTGGAATGGGCTACAAGACCATAGCCAAGCAGCTTGGTGAGAAGGTGACAACAGTTGGTGCGATTATTCTCAAATGGAAGAAACACAAACTAACTGTCAATCTCCCTTGGCCTGGGGCTCCAGGCAAGATCTCACCTCGTGGAGTTGCAATGATCATGAGAACGGTGAGGAATCAGCCCAGAACTACACAGGAGGATCTTGTCAATGATCTCAAGGCAGCTGGGACCATAGTCACCAAGAAAACAATTGGTAACACACTACGCCGTGAAGGACTGAAATCCTGCAGCGCCCGCAAGGTCCACCTGCTCAAGAAAGCACATATACAGGCCCGTCTGAAGTTTGCCAATGATCATCTGAATGATTCAGAGGAGAACTGGGTGACAGTGTTGTTGTCTAATGAGACCAAAATCGAGCTCTTTGGCATCAACTCAACTCGCCGTGTTTGGAGGAGGAGGAATTCTGCCTATGACCCCAAGAACTCTATCCCCACCGTCAAACATGGAGGTGGAAACATTATGCTTTGGGGGTGTTTTTCTGCTAAGGGGACAGGACAATTTCACTGCATGAAAGGGACGATGGACGGGGCCATGTACCGTCAAATCTTGGGTGAGAACCTCCTTCCCTCAGCCAGGGCATTGGAAATGGGTTGTGGATGGGTATTCCAGCATGACAATGACCCAAAACACACGGCCAAGGCAACAAAGGAGTGGCTCAAGAAGAAGCACATTAAGGTCCTGGAGTGCAAACCTGGTGGCCAACTACAAGAAATGTCTGACCTCTGATTGCTAACAAGGGTTTTGCCACCAAGTACTAAGTCATGTTTTGCAGAGGGGTCAAATACTTATTTCCCTCATTAAAATGCAAATCAATTTATAACATTTTTTACATGCGTTTTTCTGGATTGTGTTGTTATTCTGTCTCTCACTGTTCAAATAAACCTACCATTAAAATAATAGACTGATCATGTCTTTGTCAGTGGGCAAACGTACAAAATCAGCAGGGGATCAAATACTTTTTTCCCTCACTGTAGCACGCAGATTGGTAGAAATGGCAAGATAAATTGGCACTCCAAATGGAAAAGGTTGCCGACCCCTGGTGTAGCCTATTACCGGCAACTTCGGGAGCATAAGAGCCAATTTAGGCTTGATCTGAAAATGTGGTCAGAGGCGCAGTATGAATGGTGTGACGCAATTGCGGGGCCTCCGGCGGCACACAGAGGCCAAATTGAGCTCCGTACCGCATCACCGTGAGCCTCTCAAAAATGTTTACAGTGCAGAGGGCTCTGTATAGCTCCGCATTGACATGATTGGTTGACGGTAGATGAGGGCGGGAGGTCTTGTATAAACACACTCACTTCCTTGACAACTTCCTTCACAACAGCTCTGTGCTGCTCGGCGAAACGCAAGAAGTATGAATGCCCTGACTTCTGCAGAGGCCATATCACCGTAAATGCTGCACGGCAAATGCAGATGTCGGATTGACCATGCAGAGCCTTTAATGGCAGAATCTGTGAAGGCCAGCAGCAGTAGGAGGAGGTGGTTCGTGAACTGTTTATCTATATTTTCTTTTTCTGGTTAGGCTACCTTGATCTCTGGCTCCCTCTTGAGTCATTTGTGTGTCTTAATTATTTAATCACAGTGTGCTTAAATCTGTCACGCCCTGGCTCTGGGGACTCTTAAATGTTGAGCCAGGGTGTGGATTTTCATTGTTTAGTTTTCTATGTTTTTGTTCTAGATCGTGTTGATCTATGTTGGCCAGGGTGGTTCCCAATCAGAGACAGCTGTAGCTCGTTGTCTCTGATTGGGGACCATACATAGGCAGCCTGTTGGCACCAGTTAGTTTGTGGGATCTTGATCCGTAAAGGTTTGGTGTGTGTAACCTCAGGACTTCACGTATCGTTGGTTTGTTGTTTTGGTTTTGTTCGTGTGTTAAGTACTAATTAAAGATGTATGCTTATCACGCTGCGCCTTGGTCCGTCTCATCTAATAACGATCGTGACAGAAGATCCCACCTAAAGAGGACCAAGTAGCGTGTCCAGGAACAGACAGCCTGGACTTGGGAGGAGATCCTGGACGGGAAGGGATCCTGGACTTGGGAAGAGACTGTGGAGGCGCGCTACAGAGAGGAGCAGCGGCAACGCAGAGGGTACCAGCCAAGGAGGAAGCCCGAGAGACAGCCCCAATAATTTTTTTGGGGGGGGCTAAAAGGGTGGTTGGCGGAGCCTAGAGTTAGAGCAGAGCGAACTCCCCGTACTCAGGCTAGGAAGTGTGAGACTGGGCAGGCTCCGTGTTATGCGGAGCCATGTACTGTGCCGCGAGTGTTCCGGCACAGTCCTGTACGTCCGGTGCTAGCACCACGCACGTGTCGTGCTAAGATGGGCATGCAGCCAGGACGGGGTGTGCTGGCTCAACGCTCGTGGCCTCCAGTACGCCTCCTCGGTCCCATATATCCTGCGCCAGTGCCACATGCTGTAGTGCCAGTACGAGTGCACAGCCCTGTAAGTCCTGTGCTGATGCCTCACACATATTGTGTGGAAATAGGCATTCAGCCAGGACGGGTTGTGTCAGCTCTCCGCTCCAGACCTCCAGTCCGCCTCCACAGTCCGGCCCGGCCCGTTCCGGCTCCCCGCACCAAGCCAGTGGTGCGTGTTCCCAGTCCAGCCCGGCCTGTTCCTGTCCCGCGCACCAAGCCAGTGGTGCGCGTCGCCAGCCCGTTCCTGCTCCCTGCACCAAGCCAGTGGTGCGCATCGTCGGCCCGGTCCGGCCCGTTCCTGCTCCCCGCACCAAGCCAGTGGTGCGCGTCGCCAGCCCGGTCCGGCCCGTTCCTGCTCCCCGCACCAAGCCAGTGGTGCGCGTCGTCAGCCCGGTCCGGCCTGTTCCTGCTCCCCGCACCAAGCCAGTGGTGCGCATCGCCAGCCCGGTCCGGCCTGTTCCTGTCCCTCGCACCAAGCCAGTGGTGCGCGTCGTCAGCCCGGTGCGGCCTGTTCCTGCTCCCCGCACCAAGCCAGTGGTGCGCATCGCCAGCCCGGTCCGGCCTGGTCCTGCTCCCCGCACCAAGCCAGTGGTGCGTGTGTCCAGTCCGGCACGGCCCGTGACTGTTCCACCGGTGCCTGGTCCGGCACTGGTCAGCTGCTCCACTCCGGAGTCAGAGCAATCCGCTCCACCGGTGTCCAGTCCAGCTCCGGCCAGCGGCTCCAGTCCGTCGTCGGGTCCAGCTCCAGTCAGCGGGACCAGACCAGGGGCGCAACGGGGAGGTGGAGAAAAGGTGGTGGTCACGCCCGGAGCCGGATCCGCCTCCGAGGCGGAATGCCCACCCGGCCCCTACCCTCTTGTGTTTGTGTGGCGCGGTCGCAGTCCGCGCCTTTGGGGGGGGGGGGGGGTACTGTCACGCCCTGGCTCTGGGGACTCTTAAATGTTGAGCCAGGGTGTGGATTTTCATTGTTTAGTTTTCTATGTTTTTGTTCTAGATCGTGTTGATCTATGTTGGCCAGGGTGCTTCCCAATCAGAGACAGCTGTAGCTCGTTGTCTCTGATTGGGGACCATACATAGGCAGCCTGTTGGCACCAGTTAGTTTGTGGGATCTTGATCCGTAAAGGTTTGGTGTGTGTGTAACCTCAGGACTTCACGTATCGTTGGTTTGTTGTTTTGGTTTTGTTCGTGTGTTAAGTACTAATTAAAGATGTATGCTTATCACGCTGCGCCTTGGTCTGTCTCGTCTAATAACGATCGTGACAAAATCATCAGACAAGCTTAGTAGCCTACATATAGTTGACTTCATTAAAACACAGGGTGTGTCTATTTATGAGTGCATACATTTTATACATTTTATATATATATATTTTGCATACATTTTATATATATATATTTTTTCATACTGGCCCCCCGTGGGAATCGAACCCACAACCCTGGCGTTGCAAACGCCATGCTCTACAAACATCCCTGCCATTCCCTCCCCTACCCTGGACGACGCTGGGCCAATTGTGCGCCGCCCCATGGGTCTCCCGGACGCGGCCGGCTACGACAGAGCCTGGATTCGAACCAGGATCTCTAGTGGCACAGCTAGCACTGCGATGCAGTGCCTTAGACCACTGCGCCACTCGGGAGACTTCATGTTGGTGCTCATGGGTCCTTTCATAGGAAATGGCGAGGGAACTAATATCGATATAGATGGTGTCTGTCTGGTAACTGCCACTCTACATATCCCCTCCCCCCTCTCTCAATCACACACACACACTCCTCTGCTCAATCTGCGGGGTGTCTGACCCAATTCTGTGAGGAGAGGAAAACTGATGTTGGCTTGAAATTGGGGAAAGGGGATACCTAGTCAGCACAACTGAATGCATTCAACCGAAATGTCTTCCGCATTTAACCCAACCCCACTGAATCAGAGAGGTGCGGGGGGCTGCCTTAATCGGCAACCACGTTACCAACGTTCTATGGTCCTCTGTAGCTCAGCTGGTAGAGCACGGCGCTTGTAACGCCAAGGTAGTGGGTTCGATCCCCGGGACCACCCATACACAAAAATGTATGCACGCACGACTGTAAGTCGCTTTGGATAAAAGCGTCTGCTAAATGGCATATTATTATTATTCTAACTGCTAGGCTACCTGCCGCCCCTTACATGCTGACCACACTGCACGCTTCGCGTGCGTGAGCGTTACAAAATAAATGTACACATACTTGTTATTCAATCATTGCACCCACACTGCTCGTGCGTCATCGAGCGTCTGCGTGGCCAGGCGCTAAAATAGAACTCTGTTCTATTTGTGACGCTCAACACGCTGCAAGTCCTGCCTCTCCCATCTCCTCATTGGTTTTTAGGAGCATCTACCCACGTGGGCAATTTGAAAGACACACTCCAGTCTAGTTTTATCTGTGGATTAATTGTCGAAGTAGTGGACCTTGTGCATTTCAGGTAAAATAACAACCCAATGTTTATATTCCAGGACAAATTAGTTAGCATCAGCAAGCTAGCTAGCTAAATTGCCCTAAATGTTTAATGCTTTTCGACCTGTCCCCAAATTAATATAATTGGTTCAGAGTTTATTTTGATATTTCAACCTGCGTTTCTTGATCGTGTCTGGTGTGGGGGGACAAAATTACCTTGCGCGCGATGGCAGACGCACGCGTGCGTGCGGTCTGGTTATCATGTCAGTTAGCGGAGTGTCGTTGAAATTCACCACTAAGTACTTTTCCCTCACAGGAGTTTACCCTGAGATGAAGAGTAATTTACTGCGGAAGAGAGAGATCGGGATGGAGAGAGAGAGAGAGGGTGATGGAGATGAAGCTGTATTGAAAGCCTGTGATCTCTCAGCCGTTAACGAGCTGTGTGTGTGTCAGGATTTGTGTGAGTAAAATGTTGCGCCAGACACACGCAACCGGTGTACTTCTTACCGAATTCTGATGCGCAATTGGAAGAGATTAGAATAACTGTCCACGTTTACTTTTACTCAGCCAACAAGACGCGTAACGAACAGCGAAATCACTAGCCTATATCAATGTAGGCCTACTATCCCCCATAGTAGAAACGTGTATATATTCTATTGGTTAGCTTGCAGTTCTGTGCTAGGAAGAAAAGCCTATTCCAAAC